>NW_025963779.1:26109328-27309328 GCF_023055435.1 Haliotis rufescens
TCCGAGTTGGGCTTCCATGTTAAACTGTGGCTTGGTCCGAGTTGTGCTTCCATGTTAAACTGTGACTTGGTCCGAGTTGGGCTTCCATGTTAAACTGTGGCTTGGTCCGAGTTGGGCTTCCATGTTAAACTGTGACTTGGTCCGAGTTGGGCTTCCATGTTAAACTGTGACTTGGTCCGAGTTGGGCTTCCATGTTAAACTGTGACTTGGTCCGAGTTTGGCTTCCATGTTAAACTGTGGCTTGGTCCGAGTTGGGCTTCCATGTTAAACTGTGGCTTGGTCCGAGTTGGGCTTCCATGTTAAACTGTGGCTTGGTCCGAGTTGGGCTTCCATGTTAAACTGTGACTTGGTCCGAGTTGGGCTTCCATGTTAAACTGTGACTTGGTCCGAGTTGGGCTTCCATGTTAAACTGTGACTTGGTCCGAGTTGGGCTTCCATGTTAAACTGTGACTTGGTCCGAGTTGGGCTTCCATGTTAAACTGTGACTTGGTCCGAGCTGGGCTTCCATGTTAAACTGTGATTTGGTCCGAGTTTGGCTTCCATGTTAAACTGTGGCTTGGTCCGAGTTGGGCTTCCATGTTAAACTGTGGCTTGGTCCGAGTTGGGCTTCCATGTTAAACTGTGACTTGGTCCGAGTTTGGCTTCCATGTTAAACTGTGACTTGGTCCGAGTTTGGCTTCCATGTTTAACTGTGGCTTGGTCCGAGTTGGGCTTCCATGTTAAACTGTGGCTTGGTCCGAGTTGGGCTTCCATGTTAAACTGTGACTTGGTCCGAGTTGGGCTTCCATGTTAAACTGTGACTTGGTTCGAGTTGGGCTTCCATGTTAAACTTTGACTTGGTCCGAGTTTGGCTTCCATGTTAAACTGTGACTTGGTATAAGTCTGGACTTGTGCAAGCAGAAACACACACGAGCATGCACGTCGCTATATACATGTAGGTAAAACAAACCTGAACGCGATGTTAAACCCCATTTCACCTCACCTCAAACTGTTAAACGGCAAATTACCTCGGCAGTGTGCATGCATAACATGCAATCCGTTAGAGCGGTGTTCACAACATAGTAGCAAACAAACGACAAAAGCCCTATGCTGCTCTTCCCGATGTGTGTCTGTTACCAAAACTAGGTTCTATACTTCTTCAGGTTGTTTAGCCAACGAGTTCCAGTGTAACAACTCCCACTGTGTCGACATGATACATCGTTGTGATCTCAACAACGAC
Source organism: Haliotis rufescens (assembly GCF_023055435.1). Lineage (NCBI taxonomy): Eukaryota > Metazoa > Mollusca > Gastropoda > Lepetellida > Haliotidae > Haliotis > Haliotis rufescens. Next base: position 26,110,548 of record NW_025963779.1, read on the forward strand.
TGTGAGGGCGGAACTGACGAAGAGGGGTGTGGTGGGTATCAGCTCAAATTCTATATTTCGAACTGCTTTGTTTGTTTATGTGTTGTTTAACGTCGCACTCAGCAATATTCTAGTTATTTGATGGCGGTCTGTAAATAATCGAGTCTGGACCAGACAATCCAGTGATTGACATCATGAGCATCGATCCACGCAATTTGGATCGAGGACATGTATCAACCAAGTCAGCGAGCCTGACCACTCGATCCCGTTAGTCGACTTTTACGGCAAGCATAGTCACCTTTTATGGCAAGTATGGGTTGCTGAAGACCTATTCTACCCCGGAATCTTCACGGGTTAACGAACAGCTTCTGAATTCGAAGTCGAAAACTGATTTGATGAAAGGTTTCCACATTCTTTTGTTAAATCGTATTCACTGGTTTTTTCAACTGATTGTCCAGAAGATGATAAAGAGGGGATAACTCTTATTATATTATATTCATACTTTATTAAGTTGATCCCCGTATGTACTTATTGCTGAGTAAAACCTAAAAAATGTCATTGCCATTTGTGTCCATTGTTATACAAAGCTGATTCATGTTGTTTGTTCTAAGCTTGAATCTGTAACAATATTTTCGAAACTATTGAGCATAAGCAGGTGAAACAGAAACTTGATAAGATGTGAATGCTTCATATTCTCATTCCAGAGACGTATGAGTGTCCGAGTACTCATTTCAAGTGTAACAACCATTTCTGCATTCCAAAAGATAAAATGTGCAACTTCATCGATGACTGCCTGGACAACTCGGACGAAATCAACTGCAGTGAGTATTGTTTCCTTATCCACTGCTGGACTATAAACCATTCAGGGTTTCATAACTATGTTTAAACAGACATGTGTAGATATTGAGATACAGAAATGGTTAAACAAACTACCAGCTCCGATATCTTGTCAGATTGTAATTCATACTGGTCTAGAGGTAGAGCGTCCGCCCGGAGTGCGGAAGGTCCGGGGTTCGATCCCCGGGCGCGTCATACCAAAAGATGTTAAAAGATGTTACTTGTTGTTATGCTGTCTGGCGCACGGCATTAAGGAACTAAAACAAGGACTGGACGGCTCGGAGTCAGTACACTGTGTCTGAGTGGTGTTTTCATGTTAAAACTGCGGCATGTTATCTCAGTGAGCTCGCACTGTAAATCGGCTTCAGTCCTGACAAGTACAAGCAGCCACGCACACGTACATGCACGTCGCTTTATTAGTGTAATAATCTTAAACGCGATGTTAAACCCCATTTCACCTCACCTGTAATTGATACATGTCATAACTAGCGCCAGAGATGTATATCACATCAAGTGTTTTAGCTAAAGATTTGATCTGTATTTTATGTAAGTTTCGCACTCTTTCTTGTAGTTTTAAGATACAAAAATATTGCGGTATACTAAACGTTATGCCAAAACTAATGTTGATCAGTTGCTGTTATACTAGTACTGTACCATTAAGATTAATTAGGTGTTGAGGACGAGTACCATCTTGTACGAGTTTGTTCATGTCATAAGCAAAACAAAAATACCGTTATTTCACAATATTTCCAAAAACACCCATCTTGTCAGAAATTAATTGAAATAATGTCCTCCACAACTCATTCAATAATAAAAGGTCTTGATTTGTATCAGACGAAAATGTATGTGAATAAAATGTAATAAATATAGTATCATCACGTTACATATCATTGAATAATTGTACATCAATAGTGTAAGACCAAAAAATAGGTAAGGTATATATGTATTGTACTCTGGGCCTGATGAATCCTGAATCTTGAATCTGTGAACTATTCAAATGGTCACTTATGATGTATATTTTCTTCCAGACCGGCGAGAGTGCTACGCGACTGAGTTCAGATGCAACAACTCGGAGTGTGTGCCTGCTGCCTATCTGTGCGACAAGCAGAAGGATTGTCTGGATGGTTCCGATGAAGATGTTTTGAGCTGTCGTGAGTCACAACTCCTATTCGAATTTATTGATTGATTGAGTGAGTGCGTTAGATTTTAGGCAGCTTTAAATTGACCCGTACTTCAGTTACTGGAGTGTCAGCTCAATGTGGGTGGAGAACACGAAGTGAAGGTCTAAGACGTTTTCCGCATTCATAAACATACGACCAGGCTGACAAATCAACAATCATAATGGTTGCAACTCACAAATTCGAACCCTTGATCGTAGGTTTGCTACCAAACTATAAGCATCGCTTTTTCACTTCTGGACCACCCGTGTTCCCTACAGACCTCATAGACGTTAACTAATATGTTGTCTCATGTTTTCAGTTGAATATGTCATGCTCCTGTTTTTTGCCGTTCATATGACGGATGTGTTTCTAGGTCATCACCTTCGCTGTGATATTGGTCTCTATGTGTCAAGTAAACAAAAGTGTGATGGATGGGTGGACTGTTACGGGTCACAGAAAGATGAAGTCGACTGTAAGTGCACGTATTTTGTCTCTACCAAAATTCTTCCACTCTCATGTTGACTAGTTGTTTGTATTCTGTATGATATCGTTCAATGGCTTAATTATCATTAATATTCAACTCTCTGTTGAAAGAAATGCCTCTGTAAATGGCACCGGGTTTCTTGAAAAGAAAGATGGTGAGGTATCTGCGATAATTGTGATATTGTTATATATCGAAGGGTGAGTGAAAGGAGATAGATGATCTCACCCTTGTGTCTTTTGATATCAATTATATTAAAACTCGTTGATAAAAGTTTTAACCTACGATGCTTGTCGAGGAATTATAAACCTTTATCAACGAGTGTTGATATATTTGACACAAGGGTGAGATTATCTATCTCCTTTCACTCAACCCTTCGATTTTCATATATAATATCACAATTATCGCAAATACCTCACCAATTTTTAAAGACACGGGGGGGGGAGATATCATTTATCATCCAAAATCATTCTTCCATCTTTTCCATTTGGACACAGCAATAGAGTGTTTTTAGTGTAAAAACTGCAGCTGTCCAGCCTCAGTGGCAGAGACATGTAATGGAATTTAATTGTTGCATCATGGTTACGTCGCACTTGTCTGTGGTCTGCACAGCATTATAACGCAATAATTATTTCATCTCAGCGATATCTACTTGGAGAATAAAAGCGACAAAACCGTTCCAGATTCATTGGAAATCGCTGCCAAAAACAGAGACGATTGATAGAAATCATGCGATCTCACCCAAGCGATATATCCTATGGAGGATAGCTTTGGATGATAAACAACGATACCTCCCTTTTCCAGGTGAACAATGCTCCCGGTCACAGTATCGCTGCAACAACAATCGATGCATAGGCTTGGCCAACGTCTGCGACGGCGATTGTGACTGCTACACATGTGAAGACGAGGTTAACTGCGGTACGTCCTGAAAACTGATGTTAAACGGACGGATGAGTGAATAGGTTTATGTATTGTTCCATCCATATCATGACGATGCGTCTTATTATGGGTTCCACGATTACGCCAACATGCATATGTGTATGTAGCGTCAGACCAGGGACCTCGGCCCAAGAAAGCAACGCGGTGATGGCTGCACTGCCTGTGCCATATGTCGTTAAACCTCACTCGCTCTCTGCTTCTCTTTGAGGTTTCCAAATGCAATGTTCCTGTGAATATGTTGAAACAGACACGAGACACGTGAGAGGCATCAATGAGATAACAACTGACAGATGCTGGTAACAACTTAAAAACCATAGAGTTCTGATATGAACACGCAATGTCATTTAGAAAGTGGTCAAATGTAACAATTGTTATATTTGGGATGACACTTTCTTAGTAAAGTACAGATTCTAGGAGGTTTTTAGGTTGAGTTCCATCCTTGATTCGAACCCACACTGCAAGAGTGAGTCACCTAAACGGCAGCACGCGAAGGCAGCGATCTAACCCACATTTATGCTTCCGCAAAAATGAAAATCTCACAACCTGTAATCTAGATCACGTGTTTTGTGTACCCCTCTAAATGGCATTGTGTGTTCATAGCTTTCGGCCACGGGAGCCGTGCCAATTTACACTTGTCAGAGGGGTACACAAAGCACGTGATCTACACAACCAATTGTCGGACTTTCAGTTTTGCGTAAGCCGTGGTGGCTGAGTGGGTCAGATCGCTGACTTTGTGTGCTGGTGATTAGGTGCCTCACACTGGCAGTGTGCACGTGGGTTCAAATCCCGGTTGGGACCCAACCCCAAAACGTACTAGAATATGTACTTTACTAAGGAAGTGTTATCCCAAATAAAACATTTGTCTCATAGGGTACAGGTGATAGCTAAATCAAAGGAAGAGCACTGACTCAGAAGATAAATTGAATTTGAGAGTAAGTGGGATGTTATTTGATTTTCTACCGCAATGTTCTTCTTTTTGTAGGCAGTATAGATTGTGTACGAGGAACTGGCTTCTTGTGCCGCAGAAGTGTAGACACTAACAATAGATGCATCAACAACAAGTTCCTGTGTGACGGAGTGAATGACTGTAGGGACACAGCTAGGGGTTCTGATGAAATCTATTGCTGTAAGTTCAAACTCCACATTTGAACATCCCCAGAGTGGAACGTTTGTATAATTTGTGTAGTTCTCCGGCGGTAGGTGACGAGTTTCATTACCTATTTAGATGTGAAGCTTTTCTCCAATGACGGTCTATGTAGTTACCAAAAGTTCTCTCCGAATGGTCTAATATGAATAAATTGGAGAAAAAAAATGTATACGATAGAATTTTTTTTTATCCAAATTCATCAATGCCATCTTTAGAATTATTGAAGCTGATGAAAACGTGTATGAAATTCTTATAATTATCACTTTATTTCTGTCATATTTCACTGTAACCTGTGATTCTTATATGTATTTACACAATTTCTTCTGTCATCTTGCTATTATTATATTATAAATTTATGTTATAATTTTTCTCTTTTACCACCGTTTGAGGGTTTTCTGAGAAATAAACTGAACCGAACTGACAATATCCGATCAATTCACTAGATTCGAAATTCGCTTCACCACGTGTATATTACCTTTTCATGATATTACAATGTCCTAGGTAGATGCGAAGTTCGTTTCAACATCAATGTTACGTCTACGAGTTATAAACCATTTGGTGATTTTACAATATCCGAGGCAGATCCGAAGTTAGTTTTCGCACATATATCTACGAGAAGGTATGAGTTGAAATAATATGTTTATTCGAGATGTAGTTGAGGTATAAGATATCAGTTGTAGGAAAATATTTCGGTCCGTCCGAACAGTTATGTTAGATCATGAGGATAATAATTTCTTAATAAAAAAATGAGATTATAGCAACTTGTAAAAACAAAGTTTAAGAACATCTTTGACAAAGATTTTACACTAAATGAAATCTGCTTCGTAGGAAGACTGGATATTCTCTGTCGTGGGCCATTTTTATGTAAGAAGCTGTTATCCATACATGACCATGTCTTAAAGCTAAATTAGTGAATACTGTTTATGTAAAGTTCTTATTTATACAGGTATATGCGTGCAAACTTTGAATTCTCCCACTGAGAACTGTATTTGTTTTATCTTTCAAGCTCGGAACATCAGCGATATGTGTGCAGATTTTCCACGTTCCGACGCGCATTTCGAATGCCCAGACGGTCAGTGTATACCAGCCAAGGGCATATGCGACCACATCGCCGACTGTCGTAACGGGGAGGACGAGAGGGGATGTGGTACGTTTACAAACATTGTTGTTTCTATCACATTGACTAAATAAGCAGCGACAACATAGATGGTCACAACCTGTGTCATAGTACTATCCTTTACAGTACAATAGTACAAATGGTACTGGTAGTGACCATATATCTTGTAACGTCACAAGTATCTCTGGTTTATATCACCAACAAATATTGGTAGTTTGTTCGAATTCTTGATTCGCCCTAATTATGTTTCTAGTTATGTTTCTGAGAACCATACCCGTGCTCGTGGGTTTCACCAAAGTGGTAGACGTCTGAGACTAGCATCCTTTCGGGCTTTCCCTCAAGACCAAGCTGGTATTACTGAAATACACTCACTCATTAACTCTTGTAGTTTGTATATGGTCACACTGTTGATGTATCATGATACCCTGGGGTAGAATAGGTCTTCAGCGACCCATGCTTGCCATAGAAGGCGACTATGGTTGTCGTAAGAGGCGACTTACTGGAACGAGTGATCAGACTCGCTGACTTGGTTTATGCATGTCATCGTACTCCAATCGCTTGGATCGATGCTCATATTGCTGAGTGCAATATATGTCTACTATGTATTTCACAAAGTACAATTGATACAGAATGACAAACGTACTGTCATTAAAAGGCTGAAACGTGAGTTTAATAGTTAACAGATGTGATCACTCAGCGACACACAAAGATGTTTGTGTCATTTCTTAAATAATGCTTGAATGTAAGTGAGAGAACTTATGGATGTCAACTTCTTTATTGTGAGGAACAAAACGTTTCTGAATATATGCTTACTCCTTCATCAGGTAAGCATATACTCTGAAATAATAAATTCTCTCTCTCTCTTATGTGTGTCAATTATAAATGCCCTTCATGTCGTTAAATGTTATTGCAAATGTTATCTTTGTTTGTATTATGATAGTTTCGAAAATTGCTTTGATAGCTTAAGTAATCTATTGTTTTCTGAGTAAGGATAAGAATTTATGGATGAACAACTTCTTTATTTCAATTAAGTGAGAGAACCTACACCCAAACGTCGCTCTTAATTGTAATAAAGAACTTGTTCATCCATAAATTCTTATCCTTACTTAGTACTCCAACTTCTAAATGCCTATCAAAGAAGTTATTGTTTTCTGGTGCAGCGTGAACAATTTATTTATTTCCAGATTTGTTTTGGAAAATCTGCCATATGCACATCATTCATTCGACAAGACACAACATAGGTTGTCGTAAGAGGCGACTAACAGGATGGGGTTGTGTTATGTTTTGAAGAATGATTCCGTGGGAATTTAGAATTCAAACAAGAAAGATAAATATAACTAGTAATTTAGTACCATCGTCTTTAGGTGCGATTTATTTCGACAATCAGTTGTATCATTCATAATCTATATTTTACAGGGTTTACAACATGTTTTAGTCTCTTCACAATCTTTTATCAGATTTCAAACCATGCCCTGATGGTTACTTCCGGTGCAAGAACGAGAAATGCGTTCCCAACATCAAGCGCTGTGATGGAGCCTATGACTGCTGGGATCGCTCAGATGAAGTAGGATGCGGTATGCCTTCAAATAGTTTCAGACAAACACTGCAGTTAATATACTGCTATTGTATAAATGCAATTGATCTATAATTATTATAATATAACTATATGACATCAACTGTCTTTGGACACAATATACATGTTGTCAAAAGAACATGTGCAGTCACATCTTCAGCATTCTATTTCAAACTATTGACATTTCAGCACATTCTGTTTAAGTACTACAACAATTGCTCAGGAATCAAATTATCAGTTGCAATTTGTGTAATTTTACATGTTAAGAATCGCAATCTAGATGAAAGGGGTTCATTTTCGATGATATAAAGCACGAATACATTTTACACCTTCAGGGAAAAAGAGAAGACATTTGAATTTTGCTTCTACGAAATCCCAACATGATAAACATCACATTTGCTTCAGACATTGAACATGTATAACTATCTCGAATCAAATAGTATACTTACCACCATTTGCCATGGATACTAAATACGTGAACTAGCATGAGAAATATTTCTTTTTTATGTTCTTTTGACATTTTAACATTTAACTGAAGCTTGAAATAGTTCCGTCGGGTCGTATGACTTCTAGCAATCAGTCACATTCTGCCTCAGCTAATATAATAAAAACTTCTTCAGGCTAAGTTGAGTAGTATGATGTCTATAGTTGCAAATCATGGGAGAAACCTGAAACTCGATCTTGAGGTATGCTGAAACTATTGAAAAAGACATAATATTAATAATGTTAACATAAAGACTCATTTGGAAAGGCAGACAACAGTCTATCAATGTGCATAACAATGCGTGTATATGTCTTGTAGAGGCGTTTGCTTGTAAAGATGGCTACCGGAAGTGCAGAGGTGGTATGTGTATAGAGGCGAACAAGTGGTGTGATCACCGGAGAGACTGTCCAGATCAGTCAGACGAGACCAACTGCCGTACGTGTTTATTCCCACTAAAACAAACCATTTTGTTAAAATATGTAGGCCAAGAAACGAGTTAACATCCTAAAGGTGAATTGCTATTCTTATTTCTGTCACATGAAAATGAAAGTAATCCCACCAAAGTGGACCCGCCACGTTCAAGACTTACAGCCCGGATTGCTTGAGTGTTGCAATCATTAAGGAGTCGAAGGTGCCTCTTCTCGCTGCTGTGTCAGCATTCGCCGATCGTGGGTTCGAAGCCAAGATTCATCTGATGATGATCCTTGGTTTGCCAATACCATAAGTTTCACTAAAGTTGGACGCTTTGGGTTCTCCCTTACAATAAGGTCAAATGCCGATGTTACTTAAAAACTTGTTACTGTTCAAATCAGCGTTAAACCGAGCTCTCTGAACTACATGTACGCATTAACTGCAATAGATGAAGTAAAGTCTTAAACAGATTCCCGGATGTTTATAGAAATATAAGTTCTTCTGATTTCAGAATATAGAGAATGTCTGCCTGAAGAGTTCAGATGTAACAACAAACAGTGTATAAGTAGAGACTATGTGTGTGACAACTCCAAAGAAGCCCTCCAATATGGGTGCACAGATAAATCGCATCTACTCAATTGCAGTGAGTGTTTATTATTGTTAAGTCTTCATTCAGCATACCCGGCCACAATCGAATGTAGAGTAAATATACACTTTTCTGTTCATTGCATTGTCCATAAATGTATCCATACATATACAAATGTTGAACAACTAATCTTTCGTAGATAGGCTTTTACTGACCTCCGTCGTATGGCAGGAGCATTGCTTTGTAAGTGACTGACAAACAGTTACTGTTTTATGAGTGAGTGAGTGAGTGAGATTGGTTTTACGCCGCTTTTAGCAATATTCCAGCATTATCACGGCGGGGGACACCAGAAATGGGCTTCACGCATTGTACCCATGTCGGGATTCGAACCCGGGTCTTCGGCGTGACGAGCGAACGCCTTAACCACTGGGCTACCCGACCGCCCCTACTGTTTTATGACAATTGAGTGGCGGGCTCCCGGTAGTGCAGGACATGCTTACCCTTTACATCACTCATCTTCAACGACCCATACATTTCATTTTCACGACTATGGAGTCTGTTGTGGCGGATAATCGAGACTGATTTTTCTCTGACGTTGAAGTTTCATATTTTGAGGTTAAAATTTTGAAAGAAATAATTGAAATATTGCGGCCGAGTTAAACTCACTCACTCGTTATGAATGATTACATGTTGAATTCTATTGTGACGAATAGCTTTTGTGTTAACGCAAACCAAACGTCTCTGAAAACGTAGTAGTTCCACTCATTGAACAGCTAGACATAAGTGTAATAAATGTGACAGTTATATTAGGGATAACACTTTCTTACTTGAATGGGTTGAGTGGGTTAACTTAATAAGTTAAGTTGAGTGGATTAGATCGCTGAGTTTGTGTGCTGGCGATTAGGTGCCTCACACTGACAGTGTTGGTTCGAATCCCGGATAGGACCCAACCCTCCAAAATACTAGTGTCTGTACTTTACTTAGAAAGTGTTATCCAAAATATAATTAATTGTTTGTTGTTTAACGCCGCACTCAGCAATATACAGCTATATGACGGCGGTCTGTAAATAATCCAGTCTGGATCAGACAATCCAGTGATTGACATCATGAGCATCGATCCACGCAATTGGAACACGATCGCATGGATCAACCAAGTCAGCGAGCCTGACCACCCGATCCCGTTAGTCGCCTCTTACGACAAGCATAGTCGCATTTGTTACATTTGACCGCTTTCTTGATGTGTGTTCATATACATATGTGCGTTTAATAAACATTTTGATCAGCATACGGATGAATAAACCTATCATTCTTCCAATTGTTTTGCAGCAACCAAGAAATGTAAACTAGGGCAATTCAAGTGTAGGAACAGCTACTGCATATCCCTTTCACAAAAGTGTGATGGCAATTTAGACTGTCACATGACCTACTGGGATGAACAGGGTTGTGGTGAGACAAAACATTAACAAACATACCTTTATTATGTAAGGAAATAAAGACTTGTATTATTCATTGAAAGAAATGTAAGTGTGATTGTTGTGGTTGACCTGTGATACGTACATCATGTAATACATGTCGTTTGTATCATAAGATGTAGTATTGTATCACTAAAATGTTAATTCTGGAATGATGTTAGCATGTGAGGGCCGCATCATCGGAGAAGATATTATTTATATAAAAGTCCTCAGTCATAGTCGGTAGGCAGCTTGCGATTTCGGGGCGATTTGGGCCTGCAAGATTAACTTTATTTTCTTAACGGATGTGCGTATTATGATTGCGCATGAAGAGTTTTCGTATTATGATTGCTCCCAATAAAGGATGTCCGTATTATGATCGCTCCCCATAAAGGATGTCCGTATTATGATTGCTCATAAAGAGTTTCCGTATTATGATTGCTCCCCATAAAGGATGTCCGTATTATCATTGCTCATAAAGAGTTTTCCGTATTATGATTGCTCCCCATAAAGGATGTCCGTATTATGATTTCACATAAAGAGTTTCCGTATTATGATTGCTCCCCATAAAGGATGTCCGTATTATGATTGCTCATATAGGATGTCCGTATTATGATTGCTCATAAAGGATGCCCGTATTGTTATTGCTCATATATAATGTCCGTATTATGATTGCTCATTAAGGATGCCCGTATTATGATTGCTCATTGAGGATGCCCGTATTATTATTGCTCATATAGGATGGCCGTATTATGATTGCTCATAAAGGATATCCGTATTACTATTGCTCATAAAGGATATCCGTATTACGATTGCTCATATAGGATGTCCGTATTATTATTGCTCATAAAGGATGTCCGTATTACTATTGTTCATAAAGGATATCCGTATTACGATTGCTCCCCATAAAGGATGTCCGTATTATGATTGCTCATAAAGAGTTTCCGTATTATGATTGCTCATAAAGGATGCCCGTATTATTATTGCTCATAAAGGTTATCCGTATTACTATTGCTCATAAAGAATTTCCGTATTATGATTGCTCATAAAGGATGCCCGTATTATTATTGCTCATGTAGGATGTCCGTATTATGATTGCTCATATAGGATGTCCGTATTATGATTGCTCCCAATAAAGGATGTCCGTATTATGATTGCTCATAAAGGATATCCGTATTACTATTGCTCATAAAGGATATCCGTATTACCATTGCTCCCCATAAAGGATGTCCGTATAATGATTGCTCATAAAGAATTTCCGTATTATGATTGTTCCCGAAAAGGATGTCCGTATTATTATTGCTCATAAAGAGGATGTCCGTATTATGATTGCTCCCGAGAAAGGATGTCCGTATTATTATTGCTCATAGAGGATGCCCGTATTGTTATTGCTCATATATAATGTCCGTATTATGATTGCTCATTAAGGATGCCCGTATTATGATTGCTCATTAAGGATGCCCGTATTATTATTGCTCATATAGGATGGCCGTATTATGATTGCTCATAAAGGATATCCGTATTACTATTGCTCATAAAGGATATCCGTATTACGATTGCTCATATAGGATGTCCGTATTATTATTGCTCATAAAGGATGTCCGTATTACTATTGTTCATAAAGGATATCCGTATTACGATTGCTCCCCATAAAGGATGTCCGTATTATGATTGCTCATAAAGAGTTTCCGTATTATGATTGCTCATAAAGGATGCCCGTATTATTATTGCTCATGTAGGATGTCCGTATTATGATTGCTCATATAGGATGTCCTCATTATGATTGCTCCCCATAAAGGATGTCCGTATTATGATTGCTCATAAAGGATATCCATATTTCTATTGCTCATAAAGGATATCCGTATTACCATAATGATTGCTCCCCATAAAGGATGTCCGTATAATGATTGCTCATAAAGAATTTCCGTATTATGATTGTTCCCCAAAAAGGATGTCCGTATTATTATTGCTCATAAAGAATTTCCATATTATGATTGCTCCCCATAAAGGATGTCCGTATTATTATTGCTCATAAAGAGTTTCCGTATTATTATTGCTCATGTAGGATGTCCGTATTATGATTGCTCATATAGGATGTCCGTATTATGATTGCTCCCCATAAAGGATGCCCGTATTATGATTGCTCATAAAGGATGCCTGTATTATTATTGCTCATATATGATGCCCGTATTATGATTGCTCATAAAAGGATATCCGTATTATGATTGCACCTCATAAAGGATGCCGGTATTATGATTGTTCATTAAGGATGTCCGTATTATGGCTGCTCATACAGGATGTCCTTTTTATGATTGCTAATAAAGGAACTGAATATAAGGTGACTATGCTTGTCGTAAGAGGCGACTAACGGGATCGGGTGGTCAGGCTCGCTGACTTGATTGATGAAGGTCATCGTATCCCATTTGCGTGGATCGATGCTCATGATGTCAGTCACTGGATTGTCTGATCCAGACTCGAGAATTACCATCGTATGGACAACCGTCATATAGCTGGAATATTGCTGAGTGCGGCGTTAAACAACAACCAACCAAATGATAAAGGAACTCTGTTTTCCTTTATCAACGCCTCTTGTGCTGGCGACTGAAGTAAGCTGGTGTGTTTGAGTATATTCAACGAAGGACATGCATATGTACATTTTTATAAGACGATTATTACAAAGTTTTTATTTAAATACTTATCTGCTTACAGCATTAGCATCAACCATGCTAATTCATGTTCACCAAAACAAAATAGTCTTTTATTGTAATGAAATCGGAGCACATCAATCTGTTTTATGAATCATTGTACATCTAATGTTGTATCTTTTTAGCATTCACGTGTCCATACAAAGACAACAGGTGTGAATGTGTAAACGAATCGATGGACTGCAGTAACCGCAGCTTAGAGGTGCTTCCAAACATCAGGGATACAGCTCTCTCCAAGTTGTAGGTAAAACAGTGACATACTGTAATACTTTTTCACGTTTTTTGTCTGTCCCACGTGTGAAATCATCATGCTTGCCTAATGTCAGAAATTAACAGATTGACACTTTGCCGTTCTATGTGCCATATACGCCTGAAGAAATGTGAAGCAAAACCCCTTCTTTATTTTCATGTTGATTAAACTACGGTTATAACGAACTCAAATGGACCACTAATTTAAGTTCGTCATAACCGTAGTTCGTTACAAGCATACATACAACATCTATACAGCAAATGGCGGGGACCAAAAGTAAATGTCGTAATATCCGTCAGTTCGTTATAAGCGTGTTCGTTATAAACGCACTTTACAGTCTACCGAAATAATTGATCGCACTTCAGCAAATGTCTAAGGTACCATCAATACCTGATGAACATAGGCACAAGAGCATCGTGGTTTTCTCCAGATGGTCACAAGCACAAGGCAAAATGACTATTGTATATTGAATAGAAAGTTACCAGTGACTAACAGTATTCCAGGTGTATTATAAGTCATAGCAGGATCACGAGGGGAACATTGGGCTTTATGGGTGCCGCGTTAGCTTTCATAAAACCTACGAGGGAGGCATAAAGCCCCATGTACCCCAAGAGGTCCTGCTACCATGAATTGATCTTACCGACATGTTTAAATATGACATTGTAAAAGAATTAAAACAAATTCAAAAAGGATAGAAAACAGCTGTTCGATTTAGCTGCGGCTCACTAATGCTATGTCACGTGACTTCCATTGAAAAAGCGTGTGGCTTTTTGCTTCGTAGAGGGGTATAAGGCATTTATTCTGACTATTAGAAATCCACTTGCAGCTTGACTTGCTCGTGACGGTGTATAAGGGATTTATTCTTCCGATTTATTCTTTCCCTCCAAGGCGGGATACGTAGTATTTTATCAAGATCACGTGAACCAATCAGATTTCTGACATAGAGGTATGGTAATATCATTCATGCAGATGTTATGTTACTAGATATGACCTTAACATGTAGCATGTCTAGGCGTGTGAGTGACCTTACATCACGGAACTTCCTGCTGGGGGATCCTTTTCAGACACTTCTAGAAAATACGATGTACGACATCGGTGTCTTTGAAAAAAGGTTAGTTTTTCTATGATGTATTTCATTCACATTTCATTGCATATTCCTAACGCGGGTATCACTTTTATTCGACTATCGCGTGTCTTTCAATGTCAAGATCGGAAATATCGTTTTTATTCGCTTCAGTGATTTTGTAACCAATGACGAGGACGGATTTCGTCCACTGTCTCCCTGCCTTATTCAACATTGAAGTACACACTGAGAAAGGCTTCATCCTGACTGTTGATGGACATGCTAATGGCAGCAGGAAATAACGTGTTTAGTTGTAGCTGAAGTCAGGCACATGGTACGGTCATATCTAACGGCATAATTCAGTGAATTTTTTTTTTTAGTGTAATGATAATTAATGTGTACAAAGATAGCATCGCAGTTGTATTGTTGTCTTTGCGTGTGAAGAGGTTTGTGCAAGCTTTCAAAAGTCAGGTCCTAAAACGTGGCAAAGGTACTTGCGTCATGACTTGTTTGTTCGTCGTGCGTTGTCGTTCTTATGCAATGCCTACACAAGTTGAGTTAGTGAGTGAGTATGGTTTGTAGCCGCTTTTAGCAATATTCCAGCAATATCACGGCGGGGGAACATCAGAAATGGGCTTTACACATTGTACCCATGTCGGGAATCGAACCCGGGTCTTCGGCGTGACAAGCGAACGCTTTAACCACTAGACTACCCGACCGTCCCTACACAAAGTGAAGCCAATTTTAAATTTGCAGAGGGTTCATACTGTTTCGAATTTGTTTTTACCTGAATAACACTACAGGTACATTCCACAAGTAGTAAAACTATTTAAGTTGTTTTGAAATAATTGGTTATCCAAAACCTTTAACAGCTGTCAATCTAGCTTTGCATGTGTTTGTGACGGGTGCTATCATTGGGGTAAGATACGCCACCCCCACCCTTACACCCCCACCCCAACCCCCAACCTCACCCTTTCGCGAACAGCGGATATCATCATTGTTTGATAGTGATTCGTAGACACAATGTCATGATGCTGAATCATACAATGAACTCGGTTTTTAGCAGAGATTTCTTATTATTAAGGAAAGGGTATGTCGCTTTAATTTGTGCGATAAATAGTGACTACACTATACAAAATGTGTTTTGACTTTAACCCATACAGCGCATGTTTAGGAATATGTTTAAGAGCTGAGAGGAATACGCATTTGGTGTGTTCTATATAAACACGTTTTGGGTCTAAACATATGAAATGAGCATTCTCACTGCTTGAACACCACTTAAACACAACAACGCGTTTACACGTGTTTAGAATTTAAACATAGACGACGACGGAATCCCACTTTTCTAAAGTTAACCCCATACTTCTATATCACCATTAAACGCTAAAAACATAATTATGGAAAGCGCCTTTTTTTTCAATTACCTGCAATCAATTTCAAGGTCGTTCCCTCATTTAGACCATAAACACGTTTAGCTGTTATACACGATCCCAAACATGTTCGAACCAAAAACACGTTACAAAATATGGGGGAAAAACGTGCTTAGGTTTATGTTAACATCTTAACACATTTGTACAGTGTATAAGCAAGTTTTCATTTGTTGCAGATACAAACGTCACAGAATATATACACATGTACACATTTTGACTCCACAAAATTTCAACTCTGTATAGGCGCGCGATTACAATATGAAATGAAAAAAAGACGCTAATTCACAAAAATAATTATTATGTATACATTGTGTCCGAAGAGACATTAATTGGATGTTTTTAACGCTTTTGGAACACTATTGCCGACCAATGGAACTTGACCAAAATCTCGTGTATTTTTGTACATTAAGTCTTCATTGATGTCATTTTTTCGCCTGCTTGTTTTTGTCAGATGGGGATCTACGAGTTACAGGTGTTGTCTATTTACCGTGTGTTATTTTTTCAGCGATCTTTCAAATAACCAATTGAAGATTACAAGTGATACATTTGCGGCCCTAGATCGACTTACGTATCTGTAAGTATGAATAAATGTCTCGTCGTTTAGAGACGTTTAGCGCAATCTGAGAAAACAAATATCGTATCGAGTTTGCCTTTGTGATGTTACATCTTGTACGGTTATATCATTGTTTCTTACATCTTAGAATGACTCATGGGGACATGGCGTTGTTTCTCTACTTGAAATGAGATAATATTGATGGGCCAGGGTTTGGGAGGCTGTTTGATATTGCAACTACTGTTTTGTTGCACGCAAGATTTCACTGCATCAGCAAGGGGACAGTATATCAACTGGTGTCATCACCTAACAAAGTGACAGTAGCTGGATATCGGTGATCAACAAAGGGTGTAATTTATGTTTCAGAGACCTCAGTAAAAACTCTATATCCCATCTCCCTGATGGCTGTTTCCGAAACCTATGGCGTCTCGCAACACTGTAAGTATCCACTGAAAGAACGTCATCCCACTCTACGAAAGTTGTTTGATCAAGGTGGTGGTGGTGGTGGAATGGGGTTTAACGTCGAGTCCAAGATTATTGCACTTATATAGCGACGTACATGTACGTGTGTGTGTTTGTGTTCAAATTTGATGCTTGATGTCCCATGAAATTCCTTATTTTGACTTGTACCAAATGTTCTCGTGTATTTCGAGGTAAACAATTGACTTGCCTTTGCATGTGTATTTGACGGGTGGCAATGGTGAGGCAGGATACGCTCACGTTGCTTGCGAAAACCTGTTATCGTCACTACCTGATAGTGATTCAAAAACACATGCTTGTGACATTATCGGAAAAGTACAATCGACACTGCTTTAAGTAGAGATGTCTTATGATTATGGAAAATAATTCTTGTTGCTTTCATTTATTATTTATCATTTATTTATTATCATACATGCATGTTTCCAGGAATTCTGCAAAGAATTACAAAAAGCAAATACAAGGTGTTTTGAAAATTAATTTTTCGTGTCGTGCATTGCTTAGCCCTTGTTAAATGGCACGCGGCATAAAATGAGCTTATGAATATGTGTCACATGCTGCAAAGACGTCTTTGTCTCCATTCGCCTAACGCGTTGGTAATCTACTCGAATAGTCATATCTCTTACTAACTGATGTTGTTTGCTTATCACTCTTATTCCCATCAAATATCATATTTACCTTTTCTGCCTGACTACATTCGCAGCAAGGACAGTGGCTAATTGAATATTGACTGACCATGTACGTCATATGAAGTCCCTGAATCTCTTGCAATCATAATCAGTTTTGTGACTCATGTTACGTATTTACACGTCCTCCTGATACTGTATGTGTACTCATTTTGTATTAATATCATCATGTACCACAATATATATACACGTACATGTACCTGTAACGAAGCGGACCGCATCCGTGGTCTTGTGGTAGAGCGTCCGCCCGGAGAGCGGAAGGTCCAGGGTTCGATCCCGGGCCGCGTCATACAAAAAGACGTCAAAAGATTGTACTTGTTGTTACCCTGTCTGGCGCTCGGCATTAAGGGGCTAAAACAAGGACTGGTCGGCTCGGAGTCAGTATACTGTGTCTGAGTGGGGTATTCATGTTAAACTGCGGCATGGTATCTCAGTGAGCTAGCACTATAAATCGGCATCAGTCCGGACTAGTACAAGCAGCCACACACACACATACACGTGCATGCACGTCGCTATATAAGTGCAATAATCTTGGACGCGACGTTAAACCCAATTTCACCTCACCTCACCTGTAACGAAGCGTGACGGTCACGTGGAAGAATAAGAACAAGTTGAAATACAAAGCCAATCTTGGCTTCCATAACAAACTTCCCAACCTATTAAAACTAAAAACAAATGTTATTCAAAACAACATAACCTTCTTCCTAACTTTGGTTTTTATCATTACATAGAGCTCAAACACTATTATTCAGTATACAAAACTTTATGTGAATAAATACAATTCAATTCAATTCAACACAATTAAATGCAATCCAATTCAACTCAACACAATTAAATACATTCCAATTTAATTCAACACAATTAATTATAATCCAGTTCAACTCAACACACATAAATGCAATCCAATTCAACTCAACACAATTAAATACATTCCAATTTAATTCAACACAATTAATTATAATCCAGTTCAACTCAACACAAATAATTGCAATCCAATAAATCTATTTAAATTCAATGCAATACCACTCAACATAATTCAATGTAATTTTATGCTACATAGTTTTCTAACTATGAACAAAAACTGTGGTGAGGCTTTTCCGCAAATAATTGGCACGTTGTTTTTAAATCTTGTGATACCCATCTAACGGGTTTCTTGTACATTGTCGTTTGTGTTTTACATTTCAATGACCATACCGTTTGGAGATTCCATAGCTTGCAAATCACATTTCTAAATGTCTACATGTGCAGTACATAAAAATGACCTTTTTGTAAGTCTGTCATTTAGGTCTTTGTGGATGCAAAATACATATAACCAACAGCGAGTATCTATTAACTGAAGGAAATTACTTCCGAGAATATAACATTTTCTATTCTTTGGAAGTAAAAGGGGATTCTAATGATAGTGATACATTTTCTGGTAAAAAGGGGCTAATTCAGTTTGAAAATTGTTTTCTTGGTTGAAATAACTGAAGGAACCATTAGAGCTCCTTAATATATGTCTCCTGTAATTTAAGCCTAAACGAATACATGTACGTTCAATTCAACTCAGCTGCCACAAATGCCTGTCCGGTTTCGTCAATAATGAATGTATTCAGGAAATAATTAACAAGATGGATGAGTTAAAGTACATATTGTTAGTGATGTTGTTACTTCAGAGTATGCGTAACAATTCGAATTGTGTGGAGAGATGGATAAAGAGAAATCGATAGGCATTTTCAATGTTTCCATGAAATCTCTCGGTGTCATTTAACATCCCAATCTTCCCAGATACAAAAATTAAGAGGATTGATCGCACGTCTTAATTAAAAATTGGGGAAATTGTTTTAACGGTTTGTGTTTGTATATTTTCAATTTTGCGAGTTATTAAGTTCTTGATAACACATTGTTTCTGTGAGCGGTTGAGTAATTTGGAATTAACGTCGCTGTGAACGGTATTCCAGTTTTATCACAGCTCATCATCTTGATGTGGGAGGAACGCCCGAAGTGTTTTAGACGTTTACCACTTCGGTGAAATCCACGAGCACGGGTATGGTGATGACAAACCTAGAAACATTATCGGGGCGAACCGTTTGGTTTAACGCCGCTTTTAACAGTATATATCACGGCGTGTCAGCTTAATGTGGGAGGATAGCCTGAAGTGATGCAGGTCTCAGTCGTTTACCACTTCGGTGAAACCCACGAGCACGGGTATGGTGCTGACAAACCTAGAAACATTATCGGGGCGAACCGGGATTCGAACCCACGATCATAGGTTTATGGCGTGCCCAAGGGACGCAACTTTGCACAGGACATTGCGGCGCCTTAGACAACTGGGCTTCAATATAGTAGAGGATTACATTGTTGAGGCACATTAGCAGACATGTCCGTGTATTATAGTGTATACATCAACGGTAATCAAAGTGCACATGTGTCTCGCCATCCCATTACAATACCCAAATGAGTGTTTACCATTATCATTCACACACATGAACAATATAATGTCCTATAACAAAGCTTGGATGTATGTTCCTTTGTCTCAGTTTACTTCTAAACTTACACAATGCCCTTGAACTTAAAGATCTTTAAGACCATAAAATTATCATTACTGTCGATCTTTAGAGATTGAACCTTCTGCAGTTCTGATGAAATGGCTGTATGTTTCCTTTCTTTCCTTTTGTTTCGTCGTTATCGTTATTCACAGATTCTTTGAATTGTCTTCTACTTCAGAAACCTGGAGGATAACAATCTAACGGAATTGAGCAATGCCACCTTCTATGGACTGTCTGGTTTGCGGCAACTGTAAGTATCAGATGTTAAATGAGAACGCAACTGAGTTATTGTTGTTTAACATTAAGTCATAGTGATTGTAAGCTGCGTTTCTGTGAAACGTTAAAGCAAGTCTATTTGCTTATTAGTCGTGAGTGAGATTGGATTAAGGCCACATTTAACAATATTTCGGTTATGTGTGCGGAAATCACGCAGGTCGTTGACGTCGTTACCACGCGTACGAGCTGATGGATCAAGAACAATAATCAGGGTGAATCGGGAATCAGCGGATCCTGACACCCATGTTCAGCGAATTGTGAGTGGGTGAGTATGGTTTTACGCCGCTTTTAGCAATATTCCAACAATATCACGGCGGGGGACACCAGAAATGGGCTTCCCACATGGTACCCATGTCGGGAATCGAACCCGGGTCTTCGGCGTGACGAGCGAACGCTTTAACCACTAGGCTACCCGACCGACTCTTCAACGAATTGTGATTCGACATCAACATGCCCGCTTTGCATATTTCTATTACTATTTCCAAAATAACAAACAATTTCTTTATAGGTATATTTCTGGAAATCGTATACAGATAATCTTTCCGGATGCTTTCTTCGGCCTGTCAGCATTGAGAACATTGTAAGTGCAAGGTCATCCTTACATATTCATAAATGTGAGCATTTCATTCTACTTAACGGTAATCATTTGGGACAAGCATGTACATTCGGGATTGATCTGAAAGTTCCCGAACAGAATGTGAAGCACTTGGTTTGTGGTTGACAATAACAGTCTATAAGAGATTAATATTTATAATTCTTAATATTATTATGCATTAACCTTTATGTACCCATGTGAGCGGAGTGAACCGTTCTTTGCTTAACCACACGCATGTTATATTTCCATTCTGTTGTTGTTCCAGAGATCTGAGTCAGCAACAAATTACATCACTTCCACTGGACGCATTCTTAGGATTACGATTCGCCTCTGCCTTGTAGGTTGATTTTATTTGAGTGTTTAATTATGAATAAATCTATAATTCTCTGTTTTCCGCCAAGAAGCAACAATGTTGTTTAATTTTATAATCATATATAGGGAAATGCATAAGGCATATATTGCTGTTTGATCTTATTGGAAGTACATGTAAATGTGTATTATGAAATTTTGGGAAATTATGTGTGTCCTGGTGATCATATGTTGACCCGAACGTCGTAAATAGCAAGCTGTAACGGGGGTATGTTGAGGTGAACCTTTATGATGTCAACGCCAATTTGTGTATTCAGGAATCTCTCCGGAAACAACATAGACCTCATAGAGGGGGGCGCCTTCAACGGCATGGATAAACTACAAGTATTGTAAGTTCAAACTTTCCAGTATTTTTCCGTAAAGATCAGATACATGTTTCTGCGTTTGGACACTCTTCAAGGAATATGATGGTGTAGTATATGACGGAGTCTCGACCAGTTATACCAGCGATTGATATTAGATTAAACTTGCGGTGACACGTATTCGACAAATTACCAAGGCTGACCGCCCGAACCATTTAATCGCCTCTTTAGAAAAGCATGTTTCAGGGCGCCTATTTTAACTTGTCATCTCCACGGGTAGATACCCCCAATTACAGCGATACTTCATTTTCGTCTCGTCCTCAAACAATCAAAATTAAATCGAGACAAACAGTGTGACGATATTGGACATTAATTAAGTTCGAATTCGAAGTATCATTGCAGCACGTTTCTTATGTGTAGGGGCCACTGTTTACCTCGTGGTTATACGTTTATTCACAACGTCAGTTGTATCAGTTACACCATGTAATGTTTATCTTCTACAGGGACATCAGAGGCAACAACATCTCCACCATAGACAAATACGTATTCCGTATACAAAACCTGGACACACTGTAAGCATACATGATATTTCCACTCATAAAACCTTGATGTTTTCTTGATGTGGAAAAACCAGAGTGAGTGAGTGAGTGAGTGAGTGCGTTTGGTTGTATGCCGCTTTCAACAATATTCGAGCAAAATCGCCGCGGTTGACACCAGAAATTGGTTTCACACTTTGTGCCCATGTGGGGAATCGAACCCGGGTTTTCAACGTGACGAGCGAACCACACCGTACCACACCGCCCCTATAACCATTTGAAAGAAAACGATCATAATGAGTCTTATACATCAATTACAAATATCAGTTGCGTACCATAACTGTTTGACAAGAGCATGTAGAACCAGCTGTGTAAGGTTTAATATCGTGTTTCTGAATTATTATCATGTAATTGGAGATGCAAATATGATCGTCAAAAAACACATTTTGTTATTGTAGCAATGACGATTTACTCCCAGATTTGTATTTGTTTGTTTATTATTTTTTCGAATAACTATTGAATAAATAAATGTACTTTCTCACCAGTTACACCGATGAGTATCGGTTTTGTTGTTTGGCGAAAGGAGTCAGCAAGTGTTACCCAGAACCTGACGAATTCTCGTCCTGTGAGGACCTCATGTCCAACTATATACTACGAGTCAGTATATGGATTCTTGGGATGGTAGCATCGTTTGGAAATCTGCTTGTGATCGGATGGAGAGCACGTGACCTACGCGGGGGCAAGGTGAGTCAGGATAGGTTATTAATGAAATAGTGTATCCAATCCATATTACGATTATGATAGGATTTTAAATTTGTATCGCCAACGCTATAGCATAACCAGTCAGGGTCATCCACTGGAAATTGCAATGGGCCTAAAAGGCAAACTAGCGGTGAAAAGTATATGAATGTATCACTGAAAATAGTGATGACACCAGGTATTCGCGAAAAAGGTAACCATGTCTGCCCTACCGGTAGTGCCGGTTGAAGCCATGCAGCTGATATAATCAACCAAAACGGGACATTTCAGGCATTTTCTTTCAATCATAATCAAAGAATTGATTCTCTTTAAACTGTCACCAATTATGTATGATTGGACATTCATTGTTATTTCATAGGTACACTCGTTCCTGATCACCAATCTGGCCATCGGCGACTTCTTCATGGGTGTATACCTCATGATCATCGCCGTCGTGGACTCCTACTACCGCGGCGTCTACATCATCCATGACCACTTCTGGCGAGCGAGTGCACTCTGTCGATTTGCTGGCTTCATCTCCACCTTCTCCAGCGAGTTATCAGTATTCACCCTCACAGTCATCACCCTGGATAGACTCATCTGCATCATCTTTCCTCTCAGACTCAAAAGACTTGGACTGAAGGAGGCCACTGTGGTCATGATTCTGGTGTGGTTGATTGTGTTCATCTTGTCCACGTTGCCTCTGATGGGATTAGATTACTTTGAAAATTTCTATGGCAGGTCTGGAGTCTGCCTCGCGCTCCATGTGACTCAAAAACGTCCCACCGGATGGGAATATTCGGTGGCGGTATTCCTTGTCCTCAACTTTGTTTCCTTTGTGGCTATATTTCTGTCCTACCTGTGGATGTTTATAGTAGCCAAGAGGACACGGAAAGCTGTTCGGACAACAGAGTCAAAGTCCGATGCTGCAATGGCCAGGAGAATGACTTTAATTGTTATGACGGATTTCTTCTGTTGGGTGCCCATCATCTTATTGGGATTTGCTTCTCTCGGTGGCGCAATGGTTCCTTCACAGGTATCAACTTTACAAAAACTATCTGACATAATTTTCATACCTTAAAGAAAATGAAATTCTGCCGTTCAGATGTTGGATCAATTATGTTGTCAGTGTAAAGGATGTTTTTACCAGTTCTTGCAAATCTGCATTTGTTAAGTATATATCACTGAAAACAATGAAGCTTGAATAATGACATATTCACATGAGTGCTTCGAAATCGTTAGTCTTCTTAATTTTGTATTTTTCGTTCCAGTCGTAGCCAAAGGTCATGCCACTGTCATTCGTTTTCTGTTGACAGTTAAAAACGAAAATATGTTTTTTTGTTATTTTTAGGTGTATGCCTGGATCGCAGTGTTCGTCCTGCCACTAAACTCAGCCATCAACCCCGTTCTGTACACTATTTCTACAGCTCCATTTCTCGGCAACGTCAGGAAGAGAGCATACCGCTTTAGGAAATCCTTCATGAGCTCCCTCACTATGGACACGAAGCACAGCTATGTTGGTACGAATCGTGACTATCTCTTGGCCTCTTGATTCGCCACTGGGAAAACAACCATTCCTGTCTTGAATTACCTCCTTCTCAATCAGACACAATTAAGTTAGATATATATTGATATAGAGAGCACCGAGATAACCCAACCAAACGTAGTTCTGATCATTGTAAAGCAATCCAAAGCAATTCATATTTGAAATATGTTCATGGAACGGATGTATAGCATGAGAACGTTTGGAATGCCGCTTTGTTCAATGTTCATTCCAATATTGGATAGAGAGTGTTCCAGTGTTGTCGGCGTTCTCATATTTCCTTTCCTTGATTAAGTGAAAGAGTGAGTGAGTGAGTGAATGAGTGAGTGAGTGAGTTTTGTCTAACGACCCTTGAACAGTTTTCAGTTATATCACGGCGTGTCAGCTTGATTAGTTGGCATAAAGTGCCCTCCATGAATAATTACGTCACAACTGTAACATGTACTGTTATTTTAGAGTTTGTAATTTGCATCTGATGCTTTATATGTTTAAAGTTATTTTCCTTTTCCGTTGAATATGCAATACTACTGTATTGAAACAAAGACAACGTAGCTAATGCCTTACATTTAATTTCAAGTCAATCTTTTTATGACTTCCCTCAATACGGTTTATTAGTGATTTATGAAATGAAAAAAAAATCTTTTCATGTCGTGTTTCTGATTAAAACTTTAAAAATAGTTATTAAAGATAGTACTTTGGTAATGTGTAATTCATATATTTGTGAACATTCTTGTAAGCAGTTAACATATATACATTTTGTAACCAGCACTGTTCATGTATTGCGTGTGTGCGTTGGATTTTGGCAACTTTTAGCAATGTTCCAGCAATTTTTAGGGCGGAGGACACCAGAAATGTGGCTTCACACATTGTACCCATGTGGGGAATCGAACCTGTGTTTTCGGATTGACGAACGAACGTTTTTACTGCCAGATTACTCCCCCGACCCGAACACAAAGTGAGAGTAATGTACATTTTTCGCATTCTCTCCTTTCAGATGAACGTTCAACATCAGTTTGGGACCGGAAGTCGCCATACAGACATATGGACTTAATACGCATGCGTAATATGAACAATCGATCCGATGTCCAGTCGCAATCTGATCAGTCAGATTACTAGATTCAATGACAACTTTACAAAATACGTGTGCTTTAGCGACAAAGATGCTATGTTTATAACCAGCAAGCTGTATTATCGTGTAATTCCTTGTTTGTTCCGGTTGTAAGCAACAGTATACTCCGTTTGCTGAAATGGGTTTCCCATGAATTATGGTCAATAGGATAGTTTCTTGTCGCTAAAACACACTGATCTATCAGAGCACAGAATAATGCCGGATCATTGTCTATTGTTATCTGTCCTGATGAATTCCATCCAAATTTTTAAATCAATTTTTGAGGTAAGTCACCACATTATCAAAGCTTTATATTCGAAAAGGAGAACTACTGTTTTAATACTTAGTTTATTATGTAAATGTTTATATGTTACTGAAGATCTGACTTCAATAGTGTATGTTCGCAAGGTCATTTTTATACTTAAGGGTATCACTATTTATACTTGATTTTGAACTGCACCATAGCAGTCATCATTGGACCGAATGCTGTCAGAGCTGAGACAAATGACGTCACAATGTGAGACCTGGCTGATTGTCTCATCCTACAGAGACGGTGTGAATCGTGGCTCATGAACTAGATGTGTCTAATGTCACGCCGACAACATTTATCAAAACAACATTTATCAACTCACGTGTACAGAATGAATGCTTTTGTGATCCAGAAGAAAGGCGATATTCTCACCTTCAACACTTCCACGAGTGCGACTTTAACGTTTCCACTTCACGGAATCCGTAGAAGGATATCTACCTGTATTTTAGTGACATATGTTCAAATTTCCTTTTTTGCAGCTGATGCCCAGATATATCATGACAACATGGCATTGAATATAATTTACAATGCGTTATTTGTGTAAATAGTGAACAGCATGACATCATCATATTTGGTATTCATATATGATACCAAACCAGATATGGTTAGTGATGTAAAGAGTGTTTTTTATATATATAATGTATGCCCATTGCAACAAACCACACTTATTACTTTGACATTAAAAAAGAATACAACAACATGTATCATTCATTATGAGTAACTGTATCGAAGTGATGTCATTGATATGTGATTTTCTTTACTTAAAACAAACACAAAATGATATGCAAGTGTACAAATCGCTTATACCTTTGTGTGACATTGTGTCGAATAATCGTTGGTACGTCCCAGTACTGTGTGGAGAACCTTAAAGTTTGTTTCGTAGCCCGTAAACAAGATCATCAAAACTGGTAATATCGTTTGTCAGTTTTTAAATTCCATGTACAACAGTATAATATATCATTGTATGTATTACATTGCCTCATACGTGTGTACAGTGTTGTAGATATCACGTTTTATTTATTGATGTAGTCAATGGATTTAATCATTTTCAAACATGTACTGTTTTTATCTCATTAATCAATAAACCAATTGTACTTATGTGTTGAGAAAATATGAACTAACAATTAATACAATTTTTGTTGTTTTCATGTCAAACTCACCACGAATTGTTGGTGAAAAAAAGACAAAACCCATTTGAAACTTGACAGTTATGTCCTTGTCTGTATTGGATGCATGCTAAAACAGGCTATGGTGAATGTGTCAATATGCCTCTGTTACTACGTGTATTGCCGTTATGTACATGAGTATCGATATACTAACCTTTCCATGATATTTGATACTTCTAAATAAAGGCACGTGAACAACCACCTTTTTTCGGGAGAAAGTACACATTCACAATCTTGAATCTGGCATTTTTAAAATCGTGATCCGGTATAGTGGTAATATTTGTTTTACGACTTGGAATGTACATCTATTCATGATTATATAATGAATACAAGCCACGAACAGGCGTATATTCACAAAACAGTTCCCATTTGACACCTGTAAATAATCGTCTTTCTGACAGTACCTATGGTGATAGAATTACGTTATTGAGACTGTTTTGTTATTTGTTGCCGTAAATCTGACCTGTGCTCATGAGGGATGATAGCATGTCAATCGTGTCTGCGCATTGTATAATGACAGGAGTAGGATGCTTAACATAAACATCAATTACACACATAAATACAAAGGTATTATTCTCAATCAGAAATTACCTTAACTGGTATACAGTTAATGAGCTTTTGTACTGTATAACATGAGTCATATATAACACTGCACAATAGAATCTGCTTTTAGCAGATTTATTGTGATTATGGACATGTTTTTGTTGATTTTATTTATTCACAAAAGCCAAGAGGTGCCATATGTTAATGTTACTGTTTTATTGACATTCTTCTTTTGAAACTGGCTAATTTTCTTACTGGTGGAGCTCATTCTCCAAACTTGATTTTGATATTCACATTCTCCATTCATCTGGAATCAAGAGTTTCATTTGGTAGTTCAGTCTAGTTAATGACAATAAAAAAGCCGCATCCCAGTGTCACACTGGATATTGATGAGAATGTCAAGACCGACACTGGACTCACACTGCGACGGACCATATTGAAACATAATCTTTTACGTCATATACGGCAGATTCACTGCGCGTGTGTATGTCTTCATTTTTTTATTGAACATTCTTCTGCAGGTGAAAGTACGAATATCCATCAACTAACATGTTACAGCACCACTATTTGATGATTATACTTGGTAAGGACTTGAGAGTGAGACAGCAATGCCCTTATCGAGTGTATGATATAATAGCTGTGTTCAATATGTTGGCTACATCATCTGGCGGCAAAGCATCATGTTATTGTTGGTGTATTATTGTTACAGATTGCGTAGAGCTTATTGGTGCAAATAGTAGAGTATTGTCAAGTGTTGAGTTTTGTACTATTATGCTCAAAATAAAACTCTATTTTCTAATAGTATCTGAATTGTTATCATTTCCGAATATTCCAGGAGCTCAGATTTCCGAATATTCCAGGAGCTCAGAGTCGAGTGTACACTGTGTCCCATTGCAAGCCACAAAGGCTCCATTCTCGGGTATTACAAGCAAATTTTAAAAAGGATTGTTCCCTATATTCCATATATGTACAAAGTGAGAAGGCAATTGCTGGTGTTTCCCGATAGATGTTAATGTGTGAAGCCAATTGGTAGTTAAAATATCAATACAATAGAATAACCAGTCTTGATCCAGTACAATGTGTGAAGGCATTTGGTGGTGCTTACCGATTGAAGTTAATGTGTGAAGCCAATTGCTGGTGCTTCTATTATCAATACAATAGAATAACCAGTCTTGATCCAGTACAATGTGTGAAGGCAATTTGTGGTGACTATAATACCCTCACAGTGACTATAATACCTTCACAGTGACTATAATACCTTCACAGTGACTATAAAAACCTTCACAGTGACTATAATACCCTCACAGTGACTATAATACCTTCACAGTGACTATAATACCCTCACAGTGACTATAATGTATAATGAATCGAAAACAATAGTGGATGATATAGTCGGAATCATATAATACACTCTGCTTTTCGCAGAGATTTCTTATGAATATGGGAAGGGCTTTGTCACATTTATTTATATTTACATGAACGAGGTCAATTTGTAACGTTGTGATGGAATCCTGTGGTCGCGTGTACGTATTGATTCTTGAACCATACCCGTGCTCGTGGGTTTCACTAAAGTGGTAAATGTCTGCGACCTGCCACACTTTCTTCCGAAGAAAAGGTGGTACGCCGTTATAAAACTGAATTCTGTTCGAAGTAGTCATAAAATCCAACTTCCTTATTAGAAAGCTACTCCTGTTGTGGCCTGTGGTTCACTGGTGTACGTCTTCCCATTGTGACTACGTACTGTTTCAATACACATGCTGCATGGAATACCACCACTCACTCTGCTTCTATACGTTTTAGGTGAAGATGGAAACGGAGTAAGAGTAGTCAAAATGGGGAAAAAACAAAACATATTCCTTGCAGTATTCTTTTGGTGTGTTCATTTAACATTGTACAAATAATTACTGTTGAAGAGGTCAATATGCGAAAACAAGGGGCTTGCGGTGCTTTGATCAGATTGCATTTTGACCTCGTCAAGAGTAATCATTTGGGAGGTTTTTATACCAAAATTCATTTTAAAGTTTATGAAGCCATTAACCCGTCCTCTTTCATAAAAGTAACTTAACTGCGAACTGTAAAATGTTAGTATACCAGACGCCCATCTCCTTCCTCGCAAACGAGTCAATATTCATCACGTTACAGGACAAGACTGAGCATGTGACGAGTCAATATTCGAGGTCAGTGTCAGTCACATGATTTGGGGGTCTACATTGAAATTAATTGTATAGTCACATGGTACGGATAAACCAATGGAATTCCAAGGTTCTTAATAGAGGTATACCAATAACTAATGTGTTTTCTTCTAATTGAAACTGTATTTAGACATACTAGCAGTAAATGTTATTCATCTTTGATTGCATCTACGGTTTGTTGCTGACAGTAATCACAAAATCTATAATTTCTTGCAGTAGTATTACAAAGACCTGTTTCAATAGTTTGCTTATGACAAGAGTGAGTGAGTGAGTTGGGTTTAAACCCGTTTTTAACAGTATTCCAGTTATATCACGGCGTGTCAGCTTAATGTGGGAGGAAAGCCCAAAGTCATGTAGGTCTCAGACGTTTACCACTTGGTGAAACCCACGAGCACGGGTGTGGTGCTGACAGACCTAGAAACATGATAATAGGGGCGAACCGGGAATCGAACCAACAATCATAGCTTTCTGGCGTGCCCAAGGGACGCAACTCTGCACAGCAAATCGCGGCGCCTTAGACGACTGGGCCACCCGCGTCCCCTTATGACAAGAGATTCTCATCATTGTTAAGTGCTTCCTTAAAGTCAAAATGAACTCTCTGATTACTATACAATAAAAGTCTCTCATTACGACATACATTTTCTCTCGACTTTTAGATGCAGGTATCAATCATCTGGGTTTACAGTTGAAGGATCTAGTTATACGTTGAACACAATGTACTAATTTTAGTTTAACCGTGAAGATCCGGGGTAGAATAGGTCTTCAATTGACTAACGGGATCAGGTGGTCAGGCTCGCTGACTTGGTTGATGCATATCATCGTATCCGAATTGCGTAGATCGATGCTCATGATGTCGATCACTGGATTGTTGGTGCAGACCCGATTATTTACAGACAAAACAACAAACAGTTATTACTATTTAACAATTTAAACCAATATTTTGTTATTCTTACATATCTAACAATGCAAATATATGCTTAAACGTCACACTATGAACTGTGCGCCACCTAGAGGGATTATCTCCATAGGTTTCAGTAAGGAAAATTCCAGCACCTGTGCTATCAAAACATGTTGCTAACATCAGACTTTGTGCTCTTTATTCACAAAGAGTACCCCGACAGATTTCCCTGTAAGTTGTTCTATGTGATTGTTGTGCAAATAAAGAATATATGGCCAAAATCGAAAATATCAATTTCACTCATTAGACATTGTTCATGTACATAGACAGAGTACAGATGGCGACTGAAGTAGTCCATTATTCTATAGGTACATGTAGGTTCATTTTACACCTTCTTTTTTGTAGTCATAATGACAATAGTCACAATGGGACTCACACAAGGACATACCATGATTGTTTGTTTGTTGTTTAACGCCGAGCTCAGCAATATTCCAGCTATATGACGGCGGTCTGTAAATAATCGAGTCCAGTGATTGATATTGTGATTTATGATTATCATGAGCATCGATCAACGCAATTGGGATACGATGACATGCATCAACCAAGTCAGCAGTTATTGAACAAATATTTCTAAAATGCTTCTCTAAAAGATTGGCGGTACCAACGTTACTTTATCCTGCGAAAAAGTACATTTTTTATTTACACCATAATGGGCTGACGTCTTTACACTTGTAAAATGTTTTGCGATTGTCACGTGATTAAACTGTTCCAAATTTATATGGAAACTGATATTTAAATCCTACTTATCGGGATTTGGACAACACACGTTTTATTTGTTTGTTGTTTAGCGCCGCACTCTGCAATATTCCATCTATACGACGGCAATCTGTAAGTAATCGAGTTTGGACCAGACAATCCAGTGACTGACATCATGAACATACATCTACGCAATTAGGATACGATGGCATGCTTCAGAAATACATTAGACCTAATTTTCATTGTGCTTAATGAAATGTTGTATATCAGGCAGAATATCTCCAACACTGCGACGACGAAAGGCTGGACTTCCATACAGATAAACGCGCTGTAATAAAGTGTAGGAGGAATGCAAAGCAAAAGAAATCCATGATCGCATGTGTAAAGTGATGGGTAAGGATCTTCCTGACTATTCCACAGTTTGCCATTGGTCTCTACAGTTTAAAAGGGGTAGGGAGTCCATAGACGATGACCCAAGGTCAGACAGGCCTTCAGATGCCACCCAACCGGAAACTATTTGTGGTATAAAAAGAAGCATTTTGTCTGACCGACGAGTGAAAGTATCTGAACTCTCTAGGGAATTCCAAATATCAGTTGGAACTGTTGTAACCATTATTCGTGAGCATCTTGGTATGTCCAAGGTATCTGCAAGATGGGTACCTAGAAGCCTCAGAGCTCAAGATCGCCATCAGAGTTGTGAAAGTTGTCGAGACCTCCTTGATCTCTATTTCTTTCTCGATTAGTGACAGGTGATGAAACATGGATCTACCACTGGGACCCAAAAACTAACTTGGAATCCATGCAATGGAAGCACCCCAATTCTCCGCCTCCGAGGAAGTTTCGCACTCAACCATCGGCTGGCAAGGTAATGGCCACAATATATTTGGATGCAAGAGGCATATTACTGATTGATTACATGCCACCAAAAAACCACAATCAATGGACAGTATTATGCTAATGTAATGAAAGAATTACGAAAAGCTATTCGTCAGAAACGCCATGGGATGTATTCTACTTTAGCATGACAATTGCACAGGCCGCCATATGTGAATGTGGATTCGAACAGTTAAATCGACCACCCTACAGCCAGGACTTAGCCCCCAGTGACTATTTCCTGTTCCGGCAAATGAAATCTGCCCTACGTGGAAGACGATTCCAGGATGACGAGGACATAAAGGCCGCCACAGAGTCGTGGTTATAGGGCCAGTCTGCGGATTTCTATAAAAGTTGTGTTGAAAGCTTGGAGGACAAATGGAGTATGTGTATTGAGATGAATAGAGATTATACTGAAAAATAAAAGTGCAAAAGATATTCTCCGACTTGGTCTTTTATTGAAGTTGCAAAACTTATTGAACGCCCCTCGTATTTCAAGATTCGGCGGAATACAAGCATATGAAGCAAATCAGTTTTAATATGTGTGAGGTTATACACATTTTTGTTTATATCTAGCATTTCATTTCATACATAAACATTCCATTATAATTCGTGTGCTGATTAAAAATCACGTTTGGTGTTGAGTGCAATGCTCTTCAAATGAAAAGTGTTTATGCAGAGCTGTTGAATGTTTTGTTGAGACGTTTTCTTGTAATGTTCTGTACATGTAACATGTTTGCACAGACAGTGAATATGAAATTGTACAAATGGGATTTCATGAATTAGTGACATTATAAATGATACGATCTGAGACGGCAAACCATCATAACAATTATTTAGTCAAACCAAAGTTGTGAAGTTAAGGGTATCATCGAGTATCAGTAACATATCAGTTGATAACATTTTAACGTAAGAGGCGACTAACAGGATCAGGTGGTCAGGCTCGCTGACTTGTCGACACATGTCATCGGTCCCAATTGCGTGGATCGATGCTCATGATGTCTCACTGGATTGTCTGGTGCAACTCGATTATTTACAGACCGCCGTCATATAGCTGTAATAATGCTGAGTGCGGCGTTAAACAACAAACCAACAAACAAATAATAATATTTAAAAAGATATTTATCATCACCAAGGAGCAGGTGATTATGGCTTGGTGAGTTGGTTGGTTGGTTTGTTGTTTAACGCCGCACACCAAGTCAGCGAGCCTGACCACCCGATCCCGTTAGTCGCCTTTTACGACAAGCATAGTCGCCTTTTACGGCAAGCATGGGTTGCTGAAGACCTATTCTACTCCGGAATCTTCACGGGTGGCTTGGTGAGGAATACACCTTGTTGGAAAATGCTGCAGACTTTCACTAAAGAATACTTGGTCGATAAACATATCAACTCTCAAACAGAAATACGTTTAGTCTATGAGTAAAAATATGTCTCCCTTGTGTAATAGCAATCTCATTTAAATCAGATCTAAGTTCTCGCTGCCGCTAAACAAAGATCCCAAGAACTAACAAGAAGTCGCCACCAGCCAATTAGAAAGCAGCTTTCTCAACCTTAGCGGCACTCGTTTAAACCTGGCGACTTCCATTTCAGACTACGCTTGAAAAATATGTTGACAAGTTCTCGATAAATTTTTTCTAAAAAATGAACAAACGAACATTCCAGAATTATAATAAATGGTTGAGATTATATGGCATTGCTTCCCACGTACTGTGCAACGCCTCCTCCGTTCAGATGTTTATCCCACGGAAGCGAGAGATAAACGATACTTTTGACGGAATCAGTCGTACGGGCCGTTACTGTCGTTCAGAATACCCCGTGTTTACGGTTTCGAGCTTGCATGATTAGAAAACACTTTCCGACTGTCACTTTCACGATCTGGCAAGCGGCGTTCTGATTGGTCGGATGAAAGGTCGTTCTGACGTGACCCGTAATGGGATGTCCTCAGACCTTTGTTTAGCGATAGCGAGAACTAAGATCTGATTTTAATGAGATTGGTGTAATAGTGGATAGTCGCTCGGAGGGCAATTTGTTTATCTTAGTTGAAATCACAATAATGGTTTTGATTGAAATAGTTCTTCTCCCTAGTTTAAATTACGCTTTGGAAATTAAACATAAACGCTAAATGCCAATTAGGGCAAATATCTTGCCATGGTTTCTGCAGAGACCAATTATCTCTAGTTTCGAACATGTTTTCTGTTTGGAAATATCATGTGTCTCGAGTACCCTTGACTCATGCTTAAATTTTGTTTTAGATTTGTCATTATTTAACGTTTTACAACATACAAACGACTTTGTCTCATATTCAGTAAGTTGATTGGTGAATCGATGTTTCGTTCTGAAAAAGTAATATGTTTTGTACCTACCTACCTACCTACCTACCTACCTACCTACCTACCTACCTACCTACCTACCTACCTACCTATCTACCTACCTACCTACCTACCTACCTACCTACATTCATACATACATGTGAATAGACCTACTTAGCCTCCAAACCTACTTTATATCTTAAGAGGTGTTTTTATACAACACTAAAGAATAATCTTGCATCGTTTTATTTTATCATTCCTAGTGGAATTTGCATTCATGGGTTACATGATTTTCAAAGGGAAATCACTCTCACTCTCATATAAATTACCTGCCCTTGACACGAAAACGATCACGGCCATTGCGATAGCCTGCACATACCGATATAAACGAAAAAAGGTATGCTGTTTCAAGTAACATTTGTATGGAATAAATATTAGCTATCACCTGGTATCGACTGGCATAAGTCATAATTGGTAAATACAATGTTTGAGCGGTGTTTGATGGGATCGTGTTTTGAAAGTGCAAGTGGAAAACACATGGTTTTGTGGTCAAAAATGATGCAGTAGAACCATACTGTCGAATCGTTTTCTTCAACATGCCGTCTTTTGGCCGCCATTGCAGCTGTCGTAAGCTCCCAAGACAGCTCCAACCCTAAACTAAGTCAGCATCGAGAATAAAGTTAGCTTAGATTTTATTTTTCTACGACACCTTTACGCCAATCTTAGAGCTAAGGCAACTTCGTGAATAGACCGCGAGGCAATCATTATATTCAGTTAACTCTTGTATGCATACTCGTACACAGTCGACGGCACAAAGAGTATTATCTAATGAGAGATGTCAAAATGCAGCTGCCACAACAACCGCAGATATATGTTATATACGAGAATGTTTTCATTTGAACCAGAAAAACGAATATTACCCTTTGTGAACTCAGTGCTTCCTGACGTATTTTAAGTACGCTTCGATCACTCGTTTTCGGTTCATGACTTAATCACGAAGAGTGAGTATGGTATCACGCCGCTTCTACCGACATTCAGCTGTATCACGGCGGGCGACACAAGAAATGGGCTTCACGCATTTCGCTTATGTGGGGACCCGAGTCTTCGGCGTGATGAGTGAACGCTTTAACCACAAGGATACCCGACCGCCCCTTATTACGTTTGTTTGTTGTTTAACGCCGCACTCAGCAATATTACAGCTATATATATCGACGGCGGTCTGTACATAATCGAGGATGGACCAGACAATCCAGTGATTGACATCATGAGCATGAGAGAGCATTCAAACATTATTTTTGCCGACTTAAAGGAATAGTAACGATTTTTTTTTACTCTTATTTACCTTTGGATTTATAGTGGAGCATGTCCCATCACACATTCCAACATTCCAATATACTAGTAGTCTCATATAACATAAGAAATAATTATTATTGTTATTATTTCACATATTAAAATAAATAGATGCAGCAAAGAGCGTTCGGGTGATCAAAGGCACAGTAAGGCTGGTGAGGCTCATGAGGCTCATGGTCAGCTCAGGAAGTCTTTCTTTGAGATGGGCATTCTGGAGTTTGTCCCCAACCTGCATCCCGAAGTACGTATAGGCCTGACCTTCAATGGTCAATAACTCCTTCCCCAAGTAAACTGACTGATCCTCCCTCTTCTTTTGTACGATTTTCATTGTACGGCGCTGCTCATATATTCAGTTAACTCTTGTATTCATACTCGTACACAGTCGACGGCACAAGGAGTATTATCTAATGAGAGCTGTCAAAATGCAGCTGCCACAACAACCGCAGATATATGTCTTTCTTTGATACTTCCTCTTCTTTTTTGCCACGTTTCAGATGAAGAATGTTGCATTTGTCGAGTCCAATGGACATGCCGATATCATTAGAAAAGAACTCGACAAGCAGAATCTGTTTTTTTAGTGTGAATCCTCCATTGGCAAAAAGTTCAAGGACATCCATGTAAAAGAGGTGAGTAAGGGGTGTTTAGGATCTGTGCTGAGGAGGTCCCGGATGATAATCTTCCTCTTTACTAAGCAAAAAGCTTAGAGGATGTATTGACAAACAGAAAAGCAAAGGGCTAAAAGAATCGCCCTGAAATATTCCTCTTCAAATAGAAATGCGTACCGAAGTCACTACCTGCCCCTGCGAATACATCTCAAGTTGAGTTGACCAGCAATGCATTAAAGACTTGAGTAAAACAAGTAGTCGCTCGGGGAGGTCAATACATTCCAGTGATCTCAAAATCCATTCGTGAGGTACAGAATCATAACCTTTTCTGTAGTCTATCCAACACATTGAGAGGTTGCGGTGGTAAGTTTTAGCCTCTTCAAGGATCATTTTCTGAACTAGCAGTTGATCCTTACAACCCCAACACCCCTTTCTGGCTCCGTTTTGCACCATTCAAATAATATCATTAGAAGCGTTGTATCATGACACAAGATCAGTAGGACACCCTGTAAATATTTTGTATTGTGTTTCAGACAAGTAATAGGGGAGGTTGTGGGGAATTATTAGTAGTATTAGTAGTAGTAGTAGTATTATTAGTATTATTATTCCATCCAACACCAAATAAATATTGTTCACACTTTAATCTATACAAACATACAACATAGTATCGCTCGAATTTAATCAAAGTGCCTCTTCGTATATTTGGACTTTTAACCAGGAAGAACTTGACCGTTTTACAACAGCTGCCAGTTGTGCGCACTGCTGCAATTACATCTACTTGTTCGTTTGTCAAATCTTCTGAAGAGCTGATCGTCCGTGCAGTGTTTGAAGGGTGTCCTCCCATTAGTTAGACGTCCCAATAGTTAGACAGCTTATAACAACACTTTAAACGGTTGAGTGCACACTAACCCTTATGCTTGTTACCTCAGACTTTAAAATGGAATAGTCGAGATAAGATCTGACAAACAAAGCAAAGCAGCTTTAAATAGATACTTTAATATTATACTTAACATTAAATGACACTTTACATTTGATAAATTATATACAGTTTGGTGAAATGATGGCATCGCTGGGATGCTGGCTTCATCTACTTGAGTGACTTGCTCCTCTAGAACAGAACAGAACTTTATTACGCTCAGGC
This sequence comes from Haliotis rufescens, assembly GCF_023055435.1. Taxonomy (NCBI): domain Eukaryota; kingdom Metazoa; phylum Mollusca; class Gastropoda; order Lepetellida; family Haliotidae; genus Haliotis; species Haliotis rufescens. Next base: position 26,148,015 of record NW_025963779.1, read on the forward strand.
CGAGATCCTCGGCATAGGAGGTACAAAATGACAGCAAAATACACATTATAATTGCGGATTGTGGTTAGCCGGAAGATTTTACAATTTGCATTACATATTTACAGAATTTACTAAGGTTTTTTAATACAGATATCTCTTTACAAGTGAAAAGTCTTTGCCATTTAATCATATTAGGTCTTTTAGAATATGTAGGTGGGATATACAAAATTCTTTCTTTAGTAAAATATGGACATTTAAAAATATAGTGAAATTCATCTCCAATATCATCAATAAAACACAGTTTACATTTTCTTTCACAAATAGGTATCCCATTCCATCTTCCTTTTTCAATTGGTAAGTGGTGGCATGAAGTACGAAATAAAAGTAGAGGGATAGCTTTATTTAGGGGTAGGGACGTCAGATAATTTTCTAATTCAAATTGTGGTTTCAAGAGAGAATAGACTACACTTTCCTCGTACAATGCCTGCATCTGTGTGGTTTCTTCTCGCGCTCTTTTACGAAGATTGCTTACAAAGTTCACTCTGGTTTCATCTTCAGGCGGATAGTTATGTTCCGACTGATTGCAAAGAAAGTCACCAACAGTCGTACATTTCCCATTGCACGTCTTGACGACACATCTCGAATGTGAGCAGGTTTGCCTCTCGCGGTTTCTGTTGTAAATATATCCATCTAATATCAACTGCTCACTTCCACGCCGAGAGGTGATGTACTCTACTTTCCTTAAACCATCCATATCGATACTGATAATGATACGTACCCCAAGATCATTTTTATTTGTTTGATGAGTACGTAATCTAAACTCCTTCAACTGATCATACAGTAAGACAATTAAGCTACTCCATAGTTTACACAGTTAATCTCATGCCTATTGAACCTGTGCTGAGAGTAAGGTAATTTAGGTTAATTAAACGAAATTATAACATTTATACTCCCTAAACTGTGAGTCCCCTATCCCTACTCAGTACTTTAATCTAATTAGGACTGATCCATTACACCTGTAGGTATATTCCCTCTTTGCCTAAATAGAAATGTCTAACAATTGGGACGTCTAACTAATGGGACGTCTAACTAATGGGATATAACCGTTCGAAGTAGATCTGTGCTGACTCACAAACTATTAAATAAATACGTATTTATATGTCCCTTTTGTCTCATTTACATTAACTTCATAATCAGGCTTTTTCCAAAGGATATATATATATATATATATATATATATTCTTATCAAATTTATATTATCGATTAAACGGTGATATGAATAAAGAGTGGAGACACTTTTATGTTTTGAGGAAAAGTAATTGGTTTGTTGGTTGGTTGGTTGGTTTGTTATTTAACGCCGCACTCAGCATTATTCCTGCTATATGACGGCGGTCTGTAAAATAATCGAGTCTTGACCAGACAATCCAGTGATTGACATCATGAGCATCGATCCACGCATTTAGGATGGATGACATGTATCAACCAAGTCAGCGAGCCTGACCACCCGATCCCGTTAGTCGCCTTTTACGACAAGCATAGTCGCCTTTTACGGCAGGTATTGGTTGCTGAAGACCTATTCTACCCCGGAATAAAAGTGAAACAATCGAATATGGACCATAAGAATTAGATACTGAAAGCATGACTCCATTCGTTGTATGATTTGGTTGGTTGGTTTTGTTGTTTACGCCGCACCCAGCAATATTACAGCTATATGAAGGCGGCCTGTATATAATCGAGTCTGGACCAGACAATCCAGTGATTGATATCATGAGCATCGATTCACGCAATTGACATCGATGACATGCATCAACCAAGTCAGCGAGCCTGACCACCCGATCCCGTTAGTCGCCTTTTACGACAAGCATAGTCACCTTTTACGGCAAGCATGGGTTGCTGAAGACCTATTCTACCCCGGAATCTTCACTGGTATCGTTGTATAACACGCAATCAGTGAAGTTAGAGATTCCGAAAATCCGATTCCAACGTAAGTCCGTTCTTAAGCAGCGGATATTCATATACGATAAATACTTAAGGATGCCATTCTCAATTGGGTCCATCGTTTCATATTAGTATAGGAAACGACTAAACTAGGAGGCCGCATAGCTGTGGAATATTAGGGATGAGCGCAATTGAACACCCAGTCTCATCTCTGATCTGATAACAGTCATTGTACATTGACAAGTATTGACGTTTCATTCTCAAATAAAAAGCGTCGGAATCCATTTCCAGATTAGAAATCTCTACTAAAAGCGGAGTCCATTGCACGATTGCGACTATATCATACGTAAGTATTATGAATCACTTTCAAAGAGTGATGATAATAGGTGTTCGCGAAAATACCAGCTTATCATGCACCACCGGAGTCTCCCGTCACAAACACAGGCAAATGCAAGTCAATTAACCACACTACAAAAACACAGGAACATGCGGTCAAAATAGGGAATTGCATCGGACATCATTTTTGTCACTAATACGTCGAATTTATGTCTGCCATAAAACCTTTTGAAAGCTTTGCTGAGGCTGGATCCAACATTTTTTAGTAAGAGTCTCATGACGCTCTTTCAAATTTTCGCAGAAAGAACATGCATTACTGTCCCAAACGGTTGTGAAATGTCGACATCAAAGGATGAAGCTAGTGGATTCTTTCGCACGTATACTAACGGTATGTCGACACTAACGATGTGTCATGTCAAGTAAAGAAATCTTATCTTCTCAGACATGTTGAAAAAAAACTCAAATGTAATGTTTGTGATATTTATTCACAAAAGGTTTCAAAAACAATTGTAAAAGCATCAAAAGTAGGCTTCTTTGAACAGAGACGAAACCCTTAACAGACACACTTTGGAGGATTGATACTGGCTGATGGCATGAGTGAGGGTGCCTATAGGGTCGACCACAGAAACTGTTCAGACAATGGTTGCTTCAATAATGTATGATCCTTCTTCGTGTCTAGTGTAGCAGGGATTTCATATCCAGCACATAAGACCTGTAATTTCCACCCCTGTAGACCAGACAAAGTCGTACATGTATGTAATGATTGAAAGCAATATCAAATGACTGAAAATAGCATGGCTATTTTCGAAGACCATCAGGTACACATAATATATAATATGAAATGGAATATAAACAAAATTATGTACGTGTTGACCACCAAATGATAACAGACGAACTGCTTCTATATATGCACAGCTTGAAGACGTGCAGTGTCCAGTGCAGACTGAGAATATATTCACCATTATACTTGATTAAGACGCATATTTAAGCCTATAGTTTGAATATGACAGACAGGGAATAAGGGAATAATTTCATCTCAAAAGAGCTCTAATTTCCTGTATTCTTCACAGGGAAGATATAATTCTGACTGTTCCACCTGCATGATTATGTGACATGTTTCTGGCGGATTATTTTCCATCTGATGGCCACAAACATGATGATTCCTACAAATACAATAACCCCTGCTGCAGCCAAGCCTCCAGCAAGTCCAATCCAGCTTAAATCTTCCTCTTCCTCTTCCTCTTCCTCCTCTTCAACCACTTTCAGTGCAATGCTACATGTTTGTTCGGTCAGGCTGACCCGGACAAAGTTTGATAATTCTGACGGAAGGTTTTCTTTGTCGTACGATTGTACTGCAAAAACGAATATTTCTCGTGACTCATTTCTGCTCAAGCTGACAGCCATACGTTGCTCTTTCCCAGCGGGAAGCGGAAGAATAGAACCGTTGGTCATTTCATCTCTTGTGACAAGACGCCTGTTGCTGTAGTTTGTCTTCATGTCGAATATGGTTTCTCCAACTAGCATCTCATAACGGCTGACTGAAAGAGTGATGATTGCGTAAAGTACATTGGCTAATGTAAGAAATGTAAAGGTTTAAGGACAGATTTGGTATTACTAATATGAAACGATGGACCCAACTGAGAATGGCATCCTTAAGTATTTATCGTATATGAATATCCGCTGCTTAAGAACGGACTTACGTATACGTTGGAATCGGATTTTCGGAATCTCTAACTTCACTGATTGCGTGTTATACAACGATACCAGTGAAGATTCCGGGGTAGAATAGGTCTTCAGCAACCCATGCTTGCCGTAAAAGGTGACTATGCTTGCCGTAAAAGGCGACTAACGGGATCGGGTCGTCTGGCTCGCTGACTTGGTTGATGCATGTCATCGATCCCAATTGCGTGGATCCATGCTCATGATATCAACCACTGGATTGTCTGGTCAAGACTCGATTATTTACAGACCGCCGTCATATAGCTGGAATATTGCTGAGTGCGGCGTTAACCATCAAACCAACCAACCAACCAATCATATCGAAATGTGTAAATACTGAAAATTTATAACTGTCTGGTCCCTTTAGAAACTCCGTCGATCTATGAGAGCAACGTTTTCTCATTAACTGTAATAATTTGTATGCTTTTTCTTCCTTGCCTTACGCCGAAGTCAGCAATATTGCAGCTATTTGACGGCGGCCTGTAAATTATAGTCTAGACAGTCCAGTGTCTGATATTATGAGCAACATCCCGTTGGGGTAGAATCACACGCAGTCTCCTACGAAACATAATGACGTTCTATTTGACTGATGTATTTCGAGATATTAATACAGTGGAAAGTGTGTTTGTTGATAAACATTTGTTTGTTTAACGCCGCACTCAGCAATATCCCAGCTGTATGACATCATGAGCTTCGATCCACGAAATTGGGATACGATGACATGCGTCAACCAAGTCCCGTTAGTCGACTATTACGGCAAGTATGGGTTGCTGAAGACCTATTCCAGCCCGGATCTTCAAGGGTCTGTTGCTAAATGCCGCCATCTTCAATGCTCAAGGTATATGGCATGTTAAGATCTGGGCCCACTTGCACCAAGTGATCTTAGCGCTACGACTGTTGTAAGCCTATGTTAAAGTATGGGAGTTACGATCATCTTAGCGCTAAGATCGCTTTGTGCAAGTAGGCGACGTTACCAACCATGCCACCGAGCCAGATCATCCATTCATTAAGTCGCATCTTACGACAGGCATTGGTTGTTGGGGACATATTCAAAACCACGGAGAAGTAGATCAGATCCTATACGGTCGTCTTACCTGTGCCGTTGTATTCATCGTCACCAGGGGCCGTCCAGGATAAGGTGAAGGTCTCGTTGACTGAGTCACAGTGCAACAACTTTAGATCTGTGATCCTTCCTGGAGGCGTCGTGTCTTTCGGCTCCCCTGTAAATACACAGTATCAGTTATCAAGTTTACCGTATCACTACTTCCGTTCATCGTTATATGTCACTTATTTTCTTTTGTTGACGGATGGCCCGGAAGAAAAATCTGCCAATGTGAGCCGTAGCATTTATTATGAGTGTTTAATGCATCATAGACGGTATTCAGGTTCACTCACTTAATAGAGTGAGTGAGTGAGTGAGCGAGTGAGAGTAGTTTTAGCAGTAATCCAGCAACATGACGGCGAGGGACACCTTAAATTGGCTTCGAACATTGTACCTATGTTCCTTCGGAATGGTGAGGCGCCCCACTCACTCAGTAGAACAAGTGCTAGTCTCTAACATTAATGTCCAATATATTGCGACAATAAGTTGTAAATAAAACTCTTGAAATGCACATTTAAAAAAGGTCTTCAAACACGATTTGAGGCTCACAAAATAAGGAATTATAGTCATCGCCACTTAAAATAGAATCTCGAAATAATCAGGAATCAGCAGTCAGGTGACAGCGAGGGGTCGTATTTAGCAATGAACTTGGTTAACTGCGTTCCAAATACTACATGTGCAGGTTTTCGTCTTCAGTTCGTGCTGGTAATGTACGTACGCTGCCAATATAGCCGCTCGATGCCACCTGACTGCCCATTCTTACCCGGATTGTAACCATGAGATCAAAACTCTGTGATAATGTTTACCGCTAGCTCATTGGATATTACTTAAGGGGCGCCTTTTCTCCTGTTTGTCATTACTGTATGTAAGATTCTTTATCGCAGGAATGGCTTGTTTGCACTATAACGTTTCAGCACACATGCAGCTGTCTTCAGTAATTATTCATCGCGATATTTCGTGATTCTATTTCAAGTGACGAGGAGTATAACTGCCATATTATCTAATGATTCATACTGCGGCGTCTCACCTTGAACCCTTATGTATTTGAAGGTCACACTTTGCAGATTTGATACACGCGACGTCAGATTTGCATCGTCAATGGCAATGACTCCGAAGGCGTAGGCACTGTACGGCCAGTCTCTGGGTACATTAATAACCACGCGCTGCTCGGAGCCAGCAGAGCTGGGAGTCAGGGAGCTGTTGTGGAGATCTTCCTCCTCAATTAGTTGTGCTGTGCTGAAGTTCTGACTCAGCGTCTTGAGACTGCTGCCAACTCGAAGCTCGTATCTGTCGGCTGTAAAACATTTTACTCACTTGCATCACTACATGAACGTCTCGAAACGATAGCAAAGACACATCTCTGAGAAAGCATACTATTAGGTCAACTTTGAATATAGGTCAGATTGTAAATGTTTTGTCTACCAAAAGTTGAAATATGATGAAATGGTTCAATGCATGTAGGTTCCAACTTTTACATACACTCAGACTGGATTACAGGTAAACGCAGGTACACCGAGACTATTCTCTCTATATAATGTATCTCTGTTTGTGGCAATGTTGCAACTTCAGATTTGTAAATGATCGAGACTGGGGTAGCAAGCCGATGGTTTATATTTTGAACAACGCCCAGTGTCGTTGTAATCCGAGGACACGCTGACAACAACGTCACCGTGTCTGACCATTCGAAGAAATTTAGTCGCCTCTACAACTAAAATAGTGATCGGGGTCTATGTAACATATTGAACCTGGCTCCACAAGAAAATCTTTACTAAGGTCGAAACATGTAATATATTCAATAAACTTTGCCGTCATGGTTACCTTTGAAATTTGCATACTGAGAAGAAAGGGGAATATCCTTCCTATGAGCAACGTAATAAAAATCTAAATAATGTTTTTTCATGGTCTTTTGTGGTGTTTGCCAAATATAGTCGCAACGACTGTTAAAATAAACTATCGTCGATAATACAATTTCCGACACTATGTAATGTTCATACATGTATATGTCTGTATGCTTTCCTATGATTTCTGTTTTTGTTAGATGTGAAAATCGTTACATTTTTAAAAGCTCTTAAAGCTAGAATTGCGTTTCTAATAAAAGGCTTCTTACATGCGAGGTTGACCGTTTTTATTTTTGCAAAGTGTGCAAAATAAAGAATACTGAAATCGCTTGATAGAAACGAATGTAACACAATGACCTGCAAATTAAAGTAACCTCATCTGCCGGTCAAATGAAAGTATACATCCATGTTTGATGTTAGCTAACAATTAATGATTAATTTATAGTGGTGTATTTGATACCGGTATCATGGGGATGTTTTTATACCTTACGTTTGCAGTGTTTCGGTGACTGTTTTCAGGCTTGTACTTTTTGTATTGTTTTGCTTAAATCCAATTTTCATGTTTATACTTTCGTTTGCCAAGCAGTTTATATACTTGTTATTCCTCTCCGGGCGGACTCTCTACCACTAGACCACTTGACCCCTGATCTGATTTAATGTACACAGAAATGGCCTGTGAATGATTCCGGGATAGAATAGGTCTTCAGCAACCCATGCTTGCCGTAAAAGGCGACTATGCTTGTCGTAAAAGGCGACTAACGGGATCGGGTGGTCAGGCTCGCTGACTTGGTTGATGCATGTCATCGATCCCAATTGCGTTGATCGATGCTCATGATATCAATCACTGGATTGTCTGGTTATTTACAGACCGCCGTCATATAGCTGGAATATTGCCCAGTGCGGCGTTAAACAACAAACGAAAAAAAAAATGTGCACATGTGTGCACCACTTAAACCACGAAGTGTTTCTTTAGGCCATACAGAACATGTGACCTTTAAACAGGAAGGTACTTAACCTGGTTTCACCCAGTCTCCTCTCCTTATATTACCACTTCAACTCAATTACCCGTTCCTTTATCAAGGTCATCTCCTGGCGCAGTCCAGTTTAACGTCACTGTGAAGGCTTCCGAGTCCGAGGATACTACCCCAAGGTCAGATATGTCATTGGGGGCAAACATGTCCACATCGCGATCATAACCCGTGACGTCCAAAGCTCCTGGCGACGCAGTTCTTGTGAACACTTCAGCAGGCTCCATCCTTACAGGCCGTGACGTATCTGAAAGAAGTTTCAGTATAATACTTAGAGTTTGTCCCGATCTCAAATAGTTCGTAAAACGGTTTTCACACTTAATGGAGAACATTTGATAGCTCAATGAGTGAACGGTATCAACAGCACAGTCAGCAATATTCCAACAATTCTACATTTGATCTGTTGGATACTTTAGCTCCTAAACATTAGTGAGTGAGTGAGTGAGTTGGGTTTAAAGCCTCTTTAAACAGTATTCCATACCGCATTCCATGAGATACCATGCCGCAGTTTAACATGAATACCCGACTCAGACACAGTTTACTGACTCCGAGCCGAGTCCTTGTTTTAGCCCCTTAATGCCAAGCGCCAGAAAGGGTAACAACAAGTACCATCTTTAACGTCTTTTTGACGCGGCCGGGGACATTTCGCTCTCCGGGTGGACGCTCTACCACCAGACCACGGAGGCAGTCAGCCGGGACCAGGAATACCAGTGGTTGACAACGTAACCCACAACCACCTAGTTCACACATTGTTACCACCTGGACCAGGTCGGTTCTGACGACAAATCTGGGGGTACACTGGACGTAGCCAGCCCCGGACTCACCACAAGGTGTGACTCGCAGGAGTCTGCCCGGAATTATATTACGATTGCAAATCGGATTTATGACACAGCCATTCTACATGTTTGTATAACAATGACGCCGAACTCTTTACACGTGTTGTCCCTGATCAACATTTGTTCAAGATATTCAAAGGACATACTCTGAAAGATGGAATAAGCTTCACTTCCTGAGTTCCCGGACACCATGACAACTGTCTGGTTTTCTATGGAGGACACACTGGTCTGCAAGGAGTACCGCCGGTTCCTCGTAAATTCAAGAAAGCTCGCCGAGTAAACACCGTCATTTGCTCGTGTATCGACGACTGCAAGTAAACGCAACTATTGAGTGTCATCAAGTAACATGATATCTTCAAAAAGTGAAAATGCAGAGTAAAGGTTGCATAAATTCGCCTAATTTTCTTATTCAAGAACGTAACTGTGTCAGTATTTTTGTCTTCCTCCATTCAGGAAATATTGTTACTCCAACCACTTTAATGTCAACTTATATGTACATACCATCCCCATTATCTTTCAGAGTAAGGGTAACACTTGGTTGTGGAGACCTGTCAACAGTCACTATCACAGAAGCGTTGATGATGGGGCTGTAGCCGATGTGGACGTATGTGTAAACGACGGGGAAGCTAACAGCGACGTTTACTGTCGTCGTGTCCAACCACGTTTCGATCTCGTATGGACTACGGTTCACCATCGGTAAGGACCTCACAACGACTATCACAGAATTCGGATCAGACCCAGAAACAAGAGATCTACTGTGAACAGTGAATGTCCATCGCCCTGGCTGAAACGACATTACAAGGTAATACAACACTGAACTGAGGACGAATTCCTGAGGCGGCCATCACACACGGTACACCGGTTTTAGATGTTTACCACTTTGGTGAATCAGTTACGTTGCTGCCCATTGACCATAAATATCCACATGCAAAGTGAATTGTTGCGCAATGGACTACCAGTAAATGTGATTACCTTAGCCAAGGGGAATCTCAGCCGAACAATATTTAAAACAGTGTCTGTACTGTACTCCGCCGAGCTCCGGTCATAGGTTACTCCAGCTGGGTCACTCACATTCACCTGCAACGGACACTCAGTGTGGTCAGTTTAGCGACTGTTGTCTGCTGTATCGCAGGGGTATTTGGCTAGAAAAGATCAATCGTAAAAGTCAAACGGCAAACTGACAATGTGATCCTGATCAAATCATCTGGGTGCAATTATGCAACAGCAGGCAATATTTGCTCAGAGGATTTCGGTCACGAGGTCATTTCGGTAGCATAAGCAGCCACCCACTTGTTGCGAGCATTGACACTTTGTTTGTTTGTTGTTTAACGCCGCACTCCGCATTATTCCAGCCTTGTGACGGCGGTCTGTAAGAAGTCGAGTCTGGACCAGACAATCAAGAGACTGACAGCATGAGCATCGATCCACGCAATTGGGATCGATGACATGGCACTGATACTCGGCACCTGTGATTTGAAGAGGGTTGGTTGTTTATCACAATTATTTGTTAATATTCTCGTCAACTACAAGATGTATTTCCCTTAATATTAAATAGAATAAGCCATGTTGGATAATGTAATACTAATGAACATATGGACCGTTACCGTGATATCGCTGTTAGGAGGCAGAGTGAAGGTGAAGAAAGTGTCGTTACCAACGGTGGAATCAATCTGGACACTATCAGTGAAGTAAGGCATGGACGATGTCAAAGCCAGGCCCTTCCTGAATAGCTGCAAGGATTTGCGTAAAACCATTACCATAATAACAACAATTACGCCGCACTCAGCAATATTCCAGCTATATGACGGCGGTCTGTAAATAATCGAGTCGGGACCAGACAATCCAGTGATTAATATCATGAGTATCGATCCACGCAATTGGGATCGATGACATGAATCAACTAAGTCAGCGAGCCTGACCACCCGATCCCGTTGGTCGCCTTTTACGACAAGCATAGTCACCTTTTACGGCAAGCATGGGTTTCTGAAGACCTATTCTACCCCGGATCTTCACGGGTCACAACAATAACGGAGACCACAGAAACAAAGTAGTCCCAAAGTAGTGCTCAGATTAAATGTAGTCAACATTTGAAAATATCAAAGATGACATCTGCTTTACAAAAAGCTGAAATATTTTCTGCCTAAATACTAAAGACCAAAAGCTAGCACTAACTTTGTTGTTTGTTGTTTAACGCCGCACTCCAGATATATGACGGTGGTCTGTCAATAATCGAGTCTGGACCAGACAGTCTAGTGATTGACATCATGAGCATCGATCCACGCAATTGGGACCGATGTCATGCATCAACCAAGTCAGCGAGCCTCACCACCCGATCCCGTTAGTCGCCTCTTACGACAAGCATAGTCGCCTTTTATGGCAAGCATGGGTTGCTGAAGACCTATTCTACCCCGGATCTCCACGGGTCCACTGACTTGTATTGATTAGCATAAAATATGATGTCATCATAAGGGGACATCTATATTTTTAGACAATTAAATCATAGTTACCAAGCAATGATACAACAAAATAAAGTTTTCAAAACTTTAATGCAGGAATTATAACAATTGTGTTGTAATATTTCACATTGCCATAGTCTAAGTCATTAGCATATCCACGATCACTTATAAGTTCTAACTCACTCAGATAGGTGTTATTGCAGCTAGTATCCGTTGTCTGCCAATTAGATGCATTCTTGTTTTTGCTTTTTGCATGGCACCACTTTTTCGGACAAGTCTGGTAGTGGGAATACACAGAACTTGGACTGATACACGTCTATTACGTCGCTAACATATGACGTCATTGCTTGGTCACATGCCTACTCGCGAAAGTCCTCAGTGTGGCAATTTCAGAGAAGTTTACAGAGCCAAATATGCATTTTGAGAGAAATGAAAGAAAGGTTAAAATGAAAAATTTCCCCAAAATAAGGAACATACGTTTTGAAACTAACAACAGTCATAAGAGGTTTCAGGTCACCGATAGTAACACAACATTCATGATGACAGCAACAACAACACGTGACACTGTATGATCCCTCTCAACGAATCAGTTGTTATATCCACTCCCTGGGAGTATACGACAATCAACAAAGATCCTGAGAGGGTGGTGCAAAGGTGCGCATCCCTACCCTTCCTCCCGCAACACACACACACACACACACACACAAACACAAACACACACACACACACACTTTAAGATCGGGTACGCACCATGTAGTGTTAACGTATTAAAACATATACAGGTAACCAGGTGAGTTGGTGATACGATTTCAACAAAAGGAATAGTTATTGCGAAATAACAAAATGCAACCTCCGTTTCCAAAATGATGAATCCGCGCTTGCTGCCCGGTATGCAAACGTAGCGAGGGTTTGTTTCAATGTGTACGTTTCAAATACTTGCCACAAGCGCTTACCTCAATCGTCTCTGTCTCGTCACACACTGACACATCGGGAAGCAGTCTGACGGCCGCCGAGTCCAGTGCAGTGGAATTCTCTTCCTCGGAGTAGAAACTATACAGCCCTCCTGTTGGGAACAGTGAAACGTGTCATGAAGCATGTATTTAGTGAATAGCATTCCCTTCACTTAGAAGCTAAGCTATCCATATCATTTTGTATGTTTTTCCTCTCTATGTTTAGCTTCAGTTGATATTATTGGGCGGAGGAAAATATAACATATGGAAATAAAATATTGACTTTCGTTGAGAATACAAGTGATCTGGTGTCTGTTATGTATTAAAACGTGAACAAAAGCGACAAAATAAATTTCTGCTGAAAGCCGTGTCCATTGTACCATAATCACTATGTCATTATAATAAACGTGACAAAACCCTTTCGATAGCCATAAGAAATCCCAGCTTAGAGCATTGTACGATTTCGACTGTATCAGGAGCATGTGTTTATGATTCACTTTCAAATAGTGATGATACCAAATGTTCGAGAAATGGTGGGGTATCCTGTCCCACCAGTGACACCCGTCACAAACGTATGCAATGGCAATTCTCGGGAACATATAGTGCAAGTAAAAACAGGGAATTGACATAATTGTTGTCACTGATGCGTCAACTTTGGAAATGTCATCCATATGTCCACCGTAAAACGTTTCGAAATCTTTATTGAGACCTTGAATGTTGAACCTTGATGAAGCACTTTTTCAGCAAGAGTCGTATGACACTCTTTGCAATCTTTCTCGAAAGATCAGATTGTACCTCCAAATCTGACATCAAATTCTGGAGCTGCTGGGATAGTGCTCGACAGAAAAGGAAAGTTGAATAATGGAAAGCTGGAGTCATCCCTCTTGTCATATAGGCTTGTAGAGAGCTTTTTCAGAGCTTTTCTGAATCTTTCTGCATAGGTCTGAATATGAAACAGATGGGGCGGTTTCATTTGTCTCCTTTATTTCTAGTTAAGGTGGCAAAATCAGTGGAAGGGAATTTGCTATTTGATAGTTTTTAAACTATATCAGATCATCGACTTACAAGTACCTGAAGCTTAAGTTACTTTCCTTCTTCAAATAACATTCCGAAAACATGCACCATAGATTTTCTATGAAACTGGAAACTGGAAACTCTATAATGTTAGACCGATGAGATTAGCGCAATATGAGAAACGCGAACATTAATTCAGGTCATTTCGAGAATGTAGGAACAATTTGTAAATTATTTGCTTGTGACTCCAAAGTAAAACTTCTGCACACGTTTAACAAGCTGCCTTTATGAAGTGACCCAAGCCCTCCCATGTACATCACTTTTAATATGACTCAATTTGTTTTAATCCGCGTCAGCAATATCACAGCAGAGACTAGCAGAAATTAGGGTTCACGTCCGGAATCAAACACACATGTATGAATCATTGTATCACTAATTGTATATGAGCACCTCCGGCGATGATGTCACTGTTTATGCTCACCTGTGGCAGCTGATAAATTGGCCAGGACCGCATCGGCAGCAACGCTGAGGGCGACAGAATGGACTACAACCGAGGCTCGGACGATATCCGGTAGGACAGTGGCAACATTTGGACCTGAGTTTTCACTGCCATCGGTGACTAGGACTATTCGACCCCCCTCGGGTGTATCCCCATCGGAGGACAGCAGCTATAGCAAGAACATGTACATTCGTTAACTTGAAGTCTTCTCTGTTTCAGTAAGCTGATGAAACCTTTACATTGGTTAATATGAAATTACGTGAAACATAATACCAAATTGAAAGAAAATACAAAATGCATATTTAGAGGTTAAGGGTTAGACACTAAGATATACCAGATATCAATGTTTAATTTACAGTATATCTTATGAATGGTGCACGATGTTTGATTTATATAACTACAGTAAACTACGGTTATAACGAACACGCTTATAACGAACTGACGGATAAAACGTACTTACTTTTTTGGTCCCGACTATTTGCTGTAGTTATGCTGTATATATGCTTGTAATGAACTACGGTTATAACGAACTAAAATTAGTAGTCCCTTTGCGTTCGTTATAACCATACTTTACTGTAACATGAAACCTTCATTCTTCCTTTACTTCACAAAACTGAAATGAGCACTATTAACCTGTACGAGTGTTTAGCAATATTTTTAATACTTCGAATGAAGAAATAGGTTAATCAAATTATGGACCTCAACAGCTTTGTGAAGTCCTTGGCCGATTCCAGTACCCCCCATGTAGTCGTCCTCGTCATTGGGTAGTCTTGCTGTCAGACTGGCCTTTACCTCGTCAGTCGCCAAATAGGTCATCTCTATCAAGATGGAGGGCGTGGACTCAAATGTTACCACGCCCACTTCTGAACCCAGCGGGAGGACGTCTTTGACGAACTTGTCCGCAAACTGGACCAGTTTGAAGTAACGGGAATTCTGTAGAATATGTTTGTGTCAATTAGATATACATGTATTATCAAAGGCATGAGTTATTGCGACATACAAAACACAAAGAGAATTGGTCAAACGAATTGACAGCCGTGGGTGCAAAATCATTCCCTGGAAATTATAACGTCTGAAGGTACGGTAACGACCAAAAGGCGTTTCATGAGGGCTGTCGATCTACAAAACCACGGAGGCAGTTCTTCTAGTACGATGTTCCGTTGAGAACGTGCAATGTTTATATTGAACGTCAATGAACGCCACCATGCATGGACGCATCATAAACTGGTGTAGGTGGTATTTACCATTTCAACAAACCCATGCTCATGGCAATTGCGTTAGTTAAGGTGTAGAATGATCTTGGAATTACAAATAATTGATCTTGACATTGCAAAACATAGATGTTATTGAATGTGTGAATATTTCTTGGAGGCTATGGGATTTTTTTAATGAGTGGAATTCTTAAAGCTTAGATTGAGCAAACAGAAACATCATACCTGACGCATAGATCCTGATAAGTCAAGTAGGAGCACTACGCGCCTCCCGCATGTCTGAACACCTTCTCGTGTCTCCTTTTTATCATAGACCAGGTGAAACCTTGGTGTGACGTCATCAAGTTCAACGGGCAAATTATTTTCCAGGAAGTCTTCATGATCTCTGATAATGTTCCACGTGCCTTGCCCATTGCATCTTCTGTTTTGTTCGTTTGTGGCGAGGTTGTTATGTCGTAAGCCGGGATCCGCTGCATTTGTTTCACAAAAGTCATGTATCTGAAACGAGAAATACCATCACAAATGAAAAAAATGGAATCCATACGCCAAGATGTACAGCCAGATAGTCGACTGAGTGTATTCCATTCTGCCGCCTAAAGGTGTCTGAATTTGCTGTGCAAAGTTATGTCCCTTCCCTGAGCCAGGACCCTATGATTCGCACTTCGTATTATCATTACTTTATCAAATTCATACATTCACGTTCGTATGCAAAGTCTCGTTTGGCTTTCCTGCCGCATTAAGCTGGCACTGTATTCTGCATCAGTTATTCTGTGTTATATCTAAAGCTTAGATTGAGCAAACAGAAACATCATATCATATATAGATATATATTCTTCACTAAAGAATAACTGATATAGCATAACTAATGCTATGTAATTTACTGAAGGAGAATACGTCAATTTCTCAAATATATATAGATAAGGGTAGTACAAAGGTAGTACATGAAAGGACGTACCGAATCCAGGTGAGGCATGTACATGATGGAGGCATTGGAATTCCCGTTGTTGTTTGCCATGAATACGCATCCGTTTGTATGCTGTCTTGGGTCACATGGTTCCCAATCTTTATTAAATGTCCCTTTTATTTCAGTTGTGCATCCAGTGGGTCTGATGACATCACCATCGAGGTACCAATGTGGGTATTCGGGGGGAGATCCGTACTCATCGAACACGCCGTACCGCAGATGAGCGAACTCGTGGACAAAGACACGACCTGGCACACAAAGAAAACAGGCATTTAAATGACATATTTGAAACGCATTGTCTTCATTTATCTTATAGAGTGTTGTAAACTCGTTTGGATACCTTTTGCTTAATGTGGGTACCATTTCATATTTAGTGTGTGGGGAGTGGGGGTGGGAGGGGATGTGTGTGTGTGTGTGTGTGTGGGGGGGGGGGGGGGGGGGGGGTTAGAGTCATGGTTTCTTTTCTTCATCTATTATCCTTAAGCTGATTTTTTTTCCACGTTTTAAATTCCACCTATGGAATGAAAGTTAAATTGTCTCACTTTTCACTTAACAAAATAACTGGTCAGCAGTGGTTGATTATAATAAAACAACCATTCATTACAACGCCATCAGTACCAAAAGCCCATTGTGTTTTCTTTAAATTCACAAAAAAACGGTCAACTTCACATGATTGTACTCAGTACTGCTTGAGAAATGCACTTCTTAATTACTAAGATTGTGGATGATGGACACATAAATAGCATAACTTGATGAACAAGGGAAACGTTACCAAACTGAAATTTGGACACGCTATGTCCAAACCTCGAAGAGCGTTACAAACTGGTTGAGAATCTATCGGAAAAATACAACCAAGACAATTTTCTGATTAATGCACGTGCTACGGTACCAAGATCAGTGGCAACTAGGTTTGAGGTGAAAACGCTTCTGCACTTGCAGCATGCCAACCAACAAAGATTCGGGTAAAAAAGGTAAACCGTCTTACAGTGACAAATAACATGCCACGAACAGAGAGAGTGAGTGAGTGAGTTGGGTTTAACGCCGCTTTTAACAGTATTCCAGTTATATCGCGGCGTGTCAGCTTAATGTGGGAGGAAAGCCCGAAGTGATGCAGGTCTCAGACGTTTACCACTTCGGTGAAACCCACGAACACGGGTATGGTGCTGACAAACCTAGAAACATAATCGGGGCGAACCGGGATTCGAACCCACAATCATAGGTTTCTGGCGTACCCAAGGGACGCAACTCTGCACAGCGAATCTGAACGTCTTAGGCGACTGGGCCACCCGTGCCCCCACAACAGAGATGACAAGACGTTGTTATGATACGTCCAGGAGCAACGCATGACCACATCGCAAGGATTTTTTGCCGTAGTGTAATGAGTCACCGTGGCCCGTTAAAGGCCATCTTGGCAGAAAGAGGCCAGGCCTAAGAGTGACAAATCTCCCGTCACCACCTCAGGACACCGCTACTTACGTATCCTCCTTATCTCAGGAATCGGTTTCTCACGGCGACTGGGGTTGGCCAGCTTGTAAGTCGCTGAACTGTGTCTAGAAAACCAGGTCGGTAAATATCATAGCTTACAGACTACTATGAGACGTAACGCTATATATATGGAGATCAAACGGACAGAATCACAGTATAACCTACTTGGGTCACCCCAGTTTCTCATTCTGTCAACCTCATGATCGAGAATGTAGTTGGGGGTGTAATGAACATAACGTCCTGGCTCCCTGCACTGCCCTGGTTGAAAGGTGTAAGGAGTATCGCCGTGAAGTGGATGTGGGCTGTCGATGCGGACATCAGCCTGCTTGAAGGTCTTCTGTGACACTCCCCATGTGCTGTTTTCTTTCCACGTGTCCGGTATGAAGATCACTACATCCCGAAAAAAGGCTCTCTTCCGGGTGGCTCTATACAGGTAGGGCGAGGCTTCTCTTATGATTGTCTGGAAAATGTAATAATGTCATGGCTTAAGTTATCGATTTCTGTTGTTTGACTAAAAGCGTCATAGCCCTTTCCATAATCGTAGAATGTGTTTATTAATCAGTATTAAATAGTGTCGATACCTGGGGTGCAGGAATGCTTATATGTAAATCTCTGCTGAAAGGCAAGCCAAGCGTCCACCGGTACCTGAACAAACTCGGGAATATATGGTAAAACAGTGTCAAAATAGGTAATTGCTTTAGCGTGGTCACTGATGCGTCAAATGTGTAAATGTCCTCCACGATACATTTTGAAAGCTCTACTGAGGCATTAAATGCGTATGCTGCACTTTGAATTCAAAGGTTCTGAAATGTAGACACCAAACACGAGTGGTTTTAGAAATATTCCAGCAATAGCACAACGGTGGAGATAACAAATGGGCTACACACATTGTAGCCATGTGGGGAATCAAACCCGGGCCTTTGTTGTGACGAGCGAAGAATGCTTTCACCACTAGGCTAATCCACCACCCCTTGGGTGAGATACAAACAATAACAGTTATGGAATATGGTTCACTCCCTGGGTGAGATACAAACAATAACAGTTGTATATTATTCTTCACTCGCTGGATGAGCTACAAACAATATTAGTTACGTAATATTCTTCACTCGCTGGGTGAGATACAAAAAATAACAGTTATGGAATTTGCTTCACTCGCTGGTTGAGATACAAACAATAACAGTTATGTAATATGGTTCATTCGCTGGGTGTGTCAGTGGAGGAAGGTAGTTCGGTGGTTGAGGGCACTGGTTCCAGGAATAGCGTTCTTGCCCAATACACCACTTTGACCCTAACTTCACCTAGACGGGTGGTGGACGGCTGGTCACGCCAAGCCCTGTGCATTAACATTGTCTTGCACAAAATTGAACAGACTTTAAAATGATGTGTTGCAGTTGCAATTAATCTGTTTTCATCTTGGACAAATTCATTGAGTTTAAAATGGTTCATTTACAATGTGAGGTCTATTTGTTTTGCACAAAGATGTTATATTTAATTGTACATTTATGGGTCTTGGTCACTCAGTTCATTGCATTTCAATACCTGTTGGAAAAAATGAATATAAATCATTGCCTAGAGTCAAATATGCCCAGAAGGCGGTGGCTCATGGGCCAATCCGGTAGATCTATTAGTCTTCCATTAATATACACAAAGAAAAAAGTTAAGCACACCCCTATTTCTGAACAATGACAAATGGCAAAAATCATGGCATAGGATGACTGACCACAGGAGCTGGGCGATACCAAGGTCATCGGATAGAACAAACATTTGACAACAAATTAAGAAGATATTGGTGAGTTGTGATTGAAGTTTACTGACAAAAACATCATGGTAACACAGGTACTGTTTTTGACCTTAGACAACACCTAAAAAAAGTATGGACCTGCAGGATTAAGTAAACGAGCTATGTTTGATGTTTCATGTGAAAATGTTCCTTAAAGTCTCTACTTGACATGACACGTGAAAAAGATCAGTAGAGGGTATAACCGCCACGTGCCGGGACGACGCATTCCACCCTACGCCTCATGCCTCCAGTCAGACGTTGGATCTGTTTATGGGTCAACAGCAACCACTCCAGATGCAATGCTGCTTCAAATTGGCGTAAATCGTGTACAGAAGGATCTCGTGCCTGTATGCGCCGCCCCAGAATATCCCAAACATGTTCAAAGGGGTTCAAATCCTGGCTCATTGCTGGCCAGGGTAGAGTCGTTATTGCATTGGCCCTCGTGTAATCAACGACTGCATGCGAACGATGAGGCCTGGCATTGTCCTCCATGTACTGAGGTCGAGTAGCAAGAGGGTGGTTGTCAAAAAGAGGAACGACGACTGGCCTCAAAACGTCCCGGATGTACTGAGCCCCTGTTAAGTTGCCCCTTAAGGTGACTAAATCCAACCTGCATTGATGAGAGATACATCCCTAAAACCTTTACCGAGGCCCCGCCGTATGCAACAGTCGGTTTAAGGTTCCTGGGGACGTAGACCGTGTTCCGGTGCCTCCAAACTCTCGTTCTTCCATCAGTGACGTGGAGCAGAAAGCGACTTTCGTCGGACCAATGGATACGTCTCCAAGTTCTCAGATTCCAGTTCTGTCGCGCAATATACCATGCTAAACGAGCAGCTTTGTGGTGGTCTCTCAACAAGGGACTAGCCCTCAGTCCTGCTGCTTTCAGCTGGTTCATGGCGGTTCTGGTGCTGAAACGAAGATTGTGCAACCGCAACTGTTTCAGACGAGTACTTGTTAAAAAGGATTCTCGGTGTATGAGACGAAGAAGGTCCCTGTCTTCGCTATGTGTCGTCACAGAAGGTCTTCCGGATCTGGGATAGTCCTGTACAACACCGGCCTGAGCATATTTGGCTACTAAACGGCTTACGTCAGTGTGACGATACCCCAAGTTCTGACCAATGGCATTACAAAACATTCCTACGTTATGCATGCCGATCATTTGCCATCTTGAGGTGTTTGATAATCGCCTTCGTGCCATGGTCACACACTGTCATGGAATAACTGTTTAAAACGGAGCTTAAGAAAGCAATTTTAACGTTTGGATATACTGCTTTTAGGGATACCAGAGGGTAG
Source organism: Haliotis rufescens (assembly GCF_023055435.1). Classification (NCBI taxonomy): domain Eukaryota; kingdom Metazoa; phylum Mollusca; class Gastropoda; order Lepetellida; family Haliotidae; genus Haliotis; species Haliotis rufescens. The sequence continues at coordinate 26,168,442 of NW_025963779.1, forward strand.
CATGTTGCACGGGCATACCTTGCATGGCACATGAGCTTTCTTCACGCATGACTGATTACATCATCTCGAGAAAACATAATTCTTCCCGTCATTATATCTTTCATGACCAAACAATATTGAAATATATTAGGGTGTTCTTAACTTTTTTCTTTGTGTATACTTCTGCTAAAGTTTACCACCCCAGTATCCTTGGTGATGTCAGTTGGAGACCCAGTGACACATAGCATTGTCTTCATGATACTCTGTGGTGGCTGGGAAGCTGGGATGGCGAACCTCCATACACTTACCATGACACCCCCAAAACAACTAAAACGTATGTTAGATGATAGTACATCAGAAGATGATACTGTTTCAAGAAACAAGTCTGACTTTTGGTCTCGATTTTTGGTGATCTCATCGTCTGATGATGGACCTTTTTTAATTAGATCCGTTTGCTCTTTCCAAATCAATTTATGGTATCGCTGGCGATGTTGTGGCCATGAAAAAGATACGATCTGGCTGTATCTTAGTGGAAGGAAAATCTGCTTCACAATCAGCTTAGCTGTTGGCTGTTAAACATCTTGTTTCTGTGCTAGTTACTGTATCAGCGCACAAATCACTCAACAGTTCAAAAGGCATTGTCAGGGACGCAATAACGTTGTCTTTCAGACATGTCAGAAGATGATATAGCTTTTGAACTGAAAGACCAGGGTCAAACGATTTACCAACAGGCAGAATGGTCAAATTGAAAAGTTAAACACTCATCTCTTTACCTTTACTCTTCCAGTTCCACCAAAATCCATCAAAGCGGGTTACTGTAATATTGGTGTGGATAAGAAAATCATACCGAATCCACTCCGATGTTACTCATGTCACAAGTTTGTGCATGGTGCCCAATCATGTACCAACAGAAAGAAATGGCCTCGATGTGGAGAATCTGATCATGATACATTAGACTGCTAAACAAATCCGAAATGTGCAACGTGCTTTTGAGATCACGTTGCATCTTCAAAATCCTGCTCTGTCTGGCAACTTCAACACCAGATAGTAAACATTAATGAAACATGAGAGGAATATTTCTTTTTCAGATGCCAAACATTTGGTAATGCCATCTACTACTCCAACTGCAGCTGTGTCATATTCTGCAGCCGTTACACCTACAACTCCAAAAAGCTCCAAGTCTGGTCACTCTGTTGAATGCCAGACAAACATCACCTGGGTTAAGATCATTGAATATTCACTTCTTGATACTCAATCTGTTGCATCTACCCAAACAAACTCTCCATCTCTTTCACCATCTCCCTCTGTGATAAATGCCAGCAAGACATTCAATTATTCACAGAAATCGGATCGAGTACCAAAAGGTCAACCTTTCAACAAATTTCAGACTCTAGAGAAAATGGATGTCACACCTCACCCCCGAACGTGAAACAACAGTCATTCGCTCCGGGCTAGGAACAGATCTCCTGTACTGCCACCTCCTGTAACATGAACACTAACTATCAACTAATTAAGTGGAACTGCAGAGGACTTAGGACCGATTTTAATGAAGTACAGTTATTAGTACAATAGTACTGTTTTCTGTCTTCAAGAAGCATATTTAACCAGACAGATAAATTTGATTTGCGTCAGTATAATGCTTACCATTCCTTTTCTCCACCCGGTGACAAAGCCACTGGCGGTTCCTCTATCTTGGTGAGATAGGGTATTATACATAGCCCTGTTCATCTTAACACTACTCTTCAGGCTGTTGCCGTCCGTCTAACTTTGCACCTTGCATTAACTCTGTGCTCTTTGTATATACCTCCATCTTCTACTCTTCAGCGATCTGAACTTAGTCTTTTTATGACCAGCTCCATAAGCCCTGCATAATCATGGGTGATTCTAACGGACATAACCCTTTATGGGGAAGTAGCAACACTAACACCAAGGGACACACACCTGAGGATTTCATATCCTAGTCTATGTGTTTTTAATTATGATTCCGACACATATTTACACCCTGCAACAGGTCGTTATTCAGCCTTGGACCTTTCTCTCTCAGATGCATTCCTTTAGGATGAAATTTCATCGTCAGTTCATGATGATCTATGTGGTAGTGACCACTTTCTTACAATTCTGACAGTCAATAATCCATCTGACGTTCCACCCTCAACACGGTGGAATTTGTCCACGGCCAACTGGACTCAATTAACAAGTCTATGTACTGATAAACTAAAACCTGAAATGTTCAGGAATATTGCTGACCCCATTCAGTTTTGTTTAGATGAACTGACCGCAATTGCCAATGATACCATTCCTAAGTCCTCTGCAAATCCATCCATGGTTTGATAGTTATTGCAATCATGCTAGAAAATGTAGGAAGAAAGCAGAGAAGTATTTCCGAAATCAGATCTAAGTTCTCGCTGCCGCTAAACAAAGATCTGAGGACATCCCATTACGGGTCACGTCAGAACGACCTTTCATCCGACCAATCAAAATGGCGAAGACAATGAAGTATTTTCACTACATGAGCTACAAAGAGCCCTTGGGCAAGCTAATGACACAGCAACAGGAGCTGATAATATTCACTATCAGGTTGATCATTCTCCCCTAAAGTTGCACATTATGCATGAGTAATTAACCACAATGAAACTTATGAATGTCTTCATTTTTATTCAACATAATTAATCAATAAGGTTCAATGGTTACAGAGCTAAATTTAATGCATGCTAGGTGTGATATGTCCAAAGATACAACGTAACAAAGTCGACCCTTCCATTTAGGGTAAAACCAGATACGTTACTTATGTATTTATAGAACATTGTATTGATTGACTAATTAGTACATCCATTCATTCGTTATGTTCATTTTCAGAAAAATTGTAAACTGCAGTATGAAAGAACAACCACAGTGACCGCTACCTTGCTTGCAGTTACAAGGAATTGGTTGTAGTTTTCTCAATGAAAAAAAGTGACTTTACAGATATTGTGAAGTTCTACTCCTCTATGAATGCGACACACTTAACTGCTTGAGAGTGTGATTGTTTTTACCATTAAATTAAAGTTCAATATCATGTCGATGATGAAACATGAAGTCATCAGCAATTTGGGAAATAATAGTGACCCAAATATAGTTTTAATAACGGTAACGTACCTGGTCATTATCAATGCTTTAACTGGTAAGACATAACAGTGAACATATTGAACCATAACATTAAAATTCAAATGATAAGTATTTCTTTTATAATCACATTAGTATAAAATACTCACGTCTTGGTATTCAAGACAGTAGTTTCAAAGGAACATTAGGCAAAGTCAATTATTGCAACGTATCTGGCCTAACATCTACCATTCCTAACGTATGTAACATGGCAACTGGAACAAGTAAACACAAATGAATCATTTTTAGGCACTTTGTATTAAGAAAAAAGTTGAAAACATTCTGTGCCGCATTAAACAAAATGAGAGTCCTACACCACATGGTAACGTATCTGGCTGCGAAATCCATTTGTTCACTTCGTATTTACAAACTGAAGGATGGATTCGAAATCTTCAGTTGACAATGTGCTGTACCTTTTTGACCTTCCAACAGGCAATGGCTCGGATACAGACATGATTATTTTACTAAATGGGATCCAGATTTCATCTGATTTTGAGGGCCACTGCAAATGGGTTTTGCCACTGGCGTCATGCTTGGACATAAATGTTATTAAAGCATCCGAGTCGGTCGCATCTACCTCAAGAACTCTACCTACATACCAGTGATTGTTGTAGGTAGCTGCAACAAACTCTCCAACTGTAGGAATGAATGGTGGGACAATCTCCAGATTGTTGGGTACAACATTATCTGATTCAGGAGCATCATCAGTTGAACTTGGTTGAATAATCTCATGATCACTTTCAACATCGTTGATGGTTTTCACTGGTTCAACCAGGGAACGTTCAGTCCATCCTTGACATGGTGTAGACCAGTGCAAACATCCCAAACAATAACAAGACGTATCCCGGATGCTGATTTTACCATCTCCAGTGATCTTTACAGCATGGAGCTTCATGGTTCCTTTGAGAGGCTTAGTTGTCATCTTAGAAAGATACAACGTCGCTTCATCATAGTCCTCTTGAGTGTAGAAGTGGTACTCTATTGATTTCTCATTTTGTCTTGCCCACTTGTAGAAGTCTCGACCATCTTGTGTTGTTGTTTTTCCTTGCTTTATTGCTTGGGCTGCCATACGTTTACACGTGCCGCCAATGCCATCACATGGCCCCTTGCCATGGCCTGCCTCGAAATAATTCCACCTAGCTTCTATATCAAAAAGTTCAAAATGCTGTGAAATGATGATGAATATAAACCGGTTCCTGTACTGGGAAGAGAGACTATCTGTCCAGAAGTGGATCACTTTGCCCTTGCTGAATTTGCTGTGAACATGTGGGACTAGCTTTTTCAATATAGCGAGTACAGCCGATGGATTATGATGATTCACATCCGACACAAATGCAAGATTGGTGTGCTCACATGCTCCTTGCATTGATTTGTGGTAAATCACTACTGGATGGATTGTTGCTGCTGTTGCATTCCAGTATGCTGATTGGATCTCATCATTAGTTTGACATAGGAAATTTTCTGCAAAGTCCATTTGGATGATAATGTGATCTTCCGGTAAATTCAGTTCATGCAGAGATTTAAACTGATCAGCCACACGGGCAATATGTTCCAAGAACATCTGATACTGCTGTAACATCATTTTAATAAATTGATCTTTGCTTTTAGAAACCTTTACTATTCTCATTTTTTTCTTGCCTCCAACCTCAACACTTCTCCATTCCTCATATTCAACTGGCACATCATCTTGAACACCGGTCAACATGTCCTTCATCTCATCAAGAGACACCGACCTACCAACAACTTCTGGATTAGGCGAGGTTTGATACCTAGTGATGAGAGGCATTTGAGCTTTAAAGCCATATTCTGGTGCTTCGTGCACAGGCATTTGTTCCTTGATAACAGAGATAAGACTTTGATGTGCTTTGGGCGCATCTTACAGAAAGTCGAATAGGATATCTTTACATCAGGATAGTCTGTCAGGAACCGTTCATGTGTGTTACCAAGATAATCGTTCAAGATTCTTGTTTGTTTCTTCTCGCCATTGATTTGATTTTGTGACATCCCTTTTCCTAGGCATACACCTACTGATCTCATCCTTCTCCAAAAAAAGAAGTGATTTGATTTTGTAGTTCCATCTTCAAGTGTGTCAACCGTTGCCGCTTAGATGTAATGAACAATTTCTTGCCTCCTGTTACACTGAATTCATGGCGTGTTATGCCTGTAGCTTTCGTTAGGTATCTAATACATCTATATTTCTTCACAATACAGCCACTAACAACTGTGTTGATGAATGATCTTTGCTTCTGTGAAGTGTTTTCCATGTGGGCAGCTCTAATTTCTGACACCAATGAGTTTCCAATCTGCAGCTGACGGACCACTGATTTTGGCAATGACCGGTGGCTAATCCCAGACTTTTTAATGTCATGTAATGTCTTGGACTTGGGAGTAAGAACCTCTTTGTTGTCCGAAGTACATCCAGGTACCATTTTGTTTTTGCGCTTTAACAGTCGTTCATATTGTTTTTGGAAACGCCTAGAACTTTTTGGGTTTCAAGTTGAGACTTCAATTTACAAATTTCATTTCTTGCCCGTGCCAGTGCCTTGGATCGTCGCATACAAGTCGGAGATCTCACAGGGAATGGAAGTTGCACAAGCAAACGGTTTGTCCCCCGTGATCTTGTCTGTGGAGATTTCAGAGTGGATGAAGCTACAGACTCAGATGTACTGGTGACTTCAGCTGATTGGGTAATATCGCTGGATTGAAGTGACCCATGTGATGAAGTTGGTTCCACAACATTGACTGCATTTGCAACTGCCTGCTTGCGCTTCTGCTTTTTCAACCTGTACCTCGTGGAGTACTCTTTATCTATGAGACAAGCTTTTACCTTCGCCTTTGACAGCATGCCAACAGGAACCCGATATTTGGTTTGTCGGAGCCTTTCCTTTTCCATATAAGTCATGTCATTTTGCTTCTTGCGATCCCGGTAAGCTTTTTGGATCTCTGCACGTGACTTGCTCATGATTGACCTGAAATGAAGCATTGACATTATATAACATAACACAATTACATAAAATCATCTTAAAATCTGTTAAAATCCCAAAATCAATTGGTAATTGTCTTAAACCAAATACGTTACCAGTGAAACCAGATACGTTACCATCAGTTGTCTATCACAGCATAAGTGCCCCTCAACGGAAATTAAATTGTTGCATCTACTTCAAATTAGTGATTGGAACAGCTGACAAAACTATTGCAAAAGAAGTAAGGTATACCTTCCTTTCAGTGCAAATAAAAGATGACATTTAGGTAGTTAAGATTAACATGGATACTTACCAAGTGTTGCCATATTGTGTCTTGTTATTTCTATTGACAGCCGGAAGTGTGCTAGCAGACGACATCTCATCAAATCACGCTGCTGCCGAGACTGATTAACGCGCAAAATTCAAATTTACGATTTTGGTCATGTATCTGGTTGGAACGTATCTGGTTTGGCTAATAAAGAAATGAAAAAACTATGAAATGGTCCAGCGGTCAGATATTTTTCTATGTTTAAAATAAGGCCAATTGGTATGTGTAGTTATTCGGTAACAGGTGGCTCTATATTTGGTATTGTGGTAACGTATCTGGTCAAAATCTCAAGTACCTTTCCTTTTCTCAGCAAAACATTGACCACCAGTGCTTTTGACCGCAAGCTAAATACCCAAGTGCTATTGCAACGATCTAGTCAATATTATAACCTACACAAACCCCCTATCAGCAATACCCCAATGTTTTCATGTATTTCTAAACAGGAATCTCAAAAAGAGTAACGTATCTGGTCGGGTATTTTAAGACATAGAAATTGAAGTGAAAAAAATCCAAACTCCGCGGATTTGCGGCTCAATTGTTCATAAAACTTATTTATTGCAATGTTTAACCAAATCTAGGTACTTGCAGTCACAGATAATCAGTAAAATAATCCCACCAGGGCGTTTACACCGAGATACATGTAACCGGCGACACGATAAATAATAACAAATAAGGTTACGTTTGGTCATCATATAGCTTTCATATCATCAATACAGGTGGATTTTGATGTGCTCCTAATATATAGGGCTACCATACACATTTTAAGAACAATTTGCCATACATAACTCAGCGTGCATTTTTTTGATGACACAAAGACACCAAATTATGTAAATATTCAAACTTAGTGGAGAATGAACCATCAGCTTTTGAAGCATTTGCCCGAATCCAGTCTTGCCATACTTTTGAAAATATTTCACGAAATTTGGACTTCAGGAAATTTCCCTCCTTCTTGGCATAATGCAATCGTTATCCCTATACCTAAGCCTGGCAAGGATCATTCAGATCCATCTAATTACCAACCTTTATCATTAACTAGGTGTGTTTGCAAAACTATAGAACGAATGTTTAATAATCGATTGGTGTGGTATTTGGAAACTAATAATCTTATTACAAATATTCAATGCGGTTTCCGTAAAAAAAAGGCAAGGAGTATTGACCATCTCGTACGTTTAGAATCTTTCATCAAAAATGCTTTTGTTTCTAAATAACATACTGTATCTATCTTTTTAGATTTAGAAAAAGCGTATGATACCACATGGAAGCATGGCATTTTGAAAGATCTTCATGAATATTGTTTGAGAGGTCGCTTGCCTCATTTTATGTCCAGTTTTTAACAGACGTGTGGGTTCTGCCCTGTCTGATCATCACAATCAGGATCAGGGTGTCCCACAAGGCAGTTTTTTGTCCGTCACTGTATTTAGTATTACAATAAATAGTCTTTCAAAGTTTAAATATTTCAATTGATGGATCACTTTTTGTGAATGATTTTATTATATCTTGTCGTGGTCAAAATATGCAAACCATTGAGAGACAGCCGCAACTGTAAATTGTCTGATATGCATTACTTAGAAGTTGACAAGGTAGACACAATTTTATGGATAGCAACTTCTTTAATACTGTAAAAAGTATAGCATCATCTTATATAGTATAGCCGCAACTGTGCCTTAACAAATGGTGTCTTTAAAATGGTTTTAGGTTTTCCAAATCCAAGACAAACTGTATACATTATGTTGTCAATATAAACCTCATTAGGATCCGGAGCTGTATTTAGATGGTACTGAAATCAAAATTGTGGAGGAAGCCAAATTTTGGGGGTTAATATGTGACAGACATTTAACCTTTCTTCCACACATTGACGGCTCTTGACCTATTAAAAGTTGTTTCTAATTCAAATTGGGGTGGGGATCAAACAACTCTCCTTCCTTTATATCGTTCACTTATCCGGTCAAAACTTAATTATGGCTCCATTGTTTATGGTGGAGCCTGTAAAAGCAATTTAAAAAAGTTAAATACAATACACCATCAAGGACTACGCCTGTGCCTTTAGAACCTCTCCTGTTGACAGCTTATACACGGAGGCTGATGAACCTTCCCTCCAACAACGCCGTATAGAATTATCTCTACAATATATCACTAAATTGGCTTCGAATCCTTCAAACCCAGCATATGCCTGTGTATTCAATCCTCTTTATGAGGAACTGTTCAACAGCAAGCCGAATCTCGTTCCACCACTTGGGATTCGTATCCAACCGCATGTCACTGCTGCTAATATAAATTTAGATTTAATCACTTCATATCAACTACTGTGTACTCCTCCTTGGCAGTTAGACAGACCAGAAGTGGACCTCTCACTTTGACTCGACTGATTTAGAATACCAACAAGAATATTTACAATTACGACGCAAATATGATTCCCATCGTTCAATCTTCACGGATGGATACAAGCATAGTGCCAAAGTTTCCAGTGCCACTGCCATTGGATAAGGACATATCTACTCGAATCCCAGACAGTAGCTCTATTTTTACTGCTTGCTAAAACAGACTTGGACTTCATTTAACATCAATCTAACAGTAAACAATATATCGTTTTTTTCAATTCTCTTTCATGACTTCAAGCACTAAACAATGTCTCTCTAAATCATCCATATATCCTTGACATTTTAAAATTGTACAATGATCTGTCTATTGGCCAATGCGACATCATATTTTGTTGGTAACAAAGCCATTGTAGGTCAACCTTTCTCTGAAGCTACAAAATCAGTTACAGATTTTGAGATGACTGCCATCCGAGCAGTACAGGTCGAGTTACCCGATGCAGATGTAAAGGGTTACTTTTTTTCATTATGCGCAAGCTGTTTGGAGAAATGTTCCGACCCATGGACTAGTGGAGGACTACCGGGATGATCCAGAGGTTAAGGATTGGGTTCGTCATGCCTTGCCCCTTCTTCCCATCCCTCAAGTTCAAAATACGTGGATAGAGGCTATGGAAACCTGCCGAGATGTGCCGTCAGCTGAGCGCTTCAATGACTTCATTGTAACCATCTCGGTTCACGATGAATCACACTTCACTATTCAATTTCACCACATAAAACTCCGTAAATGTGATAGCGGTGTCTTCATCTGCTCATGCTAAAAATAGGCCATGATGAAGAAGGCCTAATTTTAGCATGAGCAGATGAAGACACCGCTATCACATCTACTTCGTTTTATTAATGAAATTATCATTTCAATTCACACATTACATGTGCTTATGAAATTAACAATTGTGGAACCACCATGAGACATTCAGTCCTGGAACCAACAACAACCTTGAAGGTTTCAACAGTCGTTTGAATACTAGTCTGTCCTGCCGACAACCAAACATTTTTGGTCTTATCGAGATCGTGAAGAAAATCGAAAAAGCAGACAACTTGAAAATTGTTCGGTTGGACTTTGGGGTCAAGACCCCAATGAAGTATTTGGATGCTGTGAGCAGACTTGTGAAATTAAGTTGACTCTTGTAAAACTATTTGAATTATTTGTGTGACTGTTAAAGCCTATGACTATGAAGGCCCTTTTGTTTATCATGTCTTATATTTCCGTGAGGTGACTGACAAATAGGATCTGATCGGGATTAATCCCTTTTACCACTTGGGTAACATGCATTGGGAGAAGTGAACAGTGACCATTAAAGGTGTCTGACAAATGGGGTGAGACCACAAATAACTATTACCTGACAATGTTAGATCAGGCGAGTGTGATACACAGACGAGACACGGGAACATATTAATAAGAACTCCTTTATTTAACTGTAATAGCGACGTTTCGGTACAGATTTTAATCCGAGATTGAATAATGAATTTGCTACCGATATATATGGTAGGTGGAGGATTAACTCAAACAATTGCATACATCAGAGAAATAAAGATGAATAGGTTAAATAATAATAGAAGGATAATATTGTAACAACATGATGGACAGAGAACACATGATGAGGGAGCCAGCTAAACAGGATACGGTACAAGTCTAACTTGGGAATAGCATCGGCCCTCATATTGGTCACTGATTTCAAATTTTGAAATGCCTCTACCATAAAACGTTGTCAAGGCTTCACAAAGACTTTGAATGTTTGAAACCTGATCAAACAAATTTTGCATGTCATCCACCTGATGAAGGAGTAAGATTATACTCCGAGACGTTGTGTTCCTCATAATAAAGAAGTTGACAGACATTAATTCTCTTCCTTTCACTTCTAAATGCCTTTTAAAGACAAGTCATATGACACTCCTAATCTTAGTTTAAACAGTATACTTGATTTTACCTCAAATGTTGCTCTGCAAAAGGGGAAAGTCGACTATTGGAAAGTTAAAGTGTTCCCTATTTATGCATACAGTTGTATGGCTATGTTTTGAATTATGTTTGCCCAGGTCTAAATATAAGATAGCTGAGAATGTGACACTGGTCTCATTTCTTTCGATGGAAGGGAATTGGCTGTTTGACCACTTTTGAACGATATCAGATCAGCGATATTTCTGGAACTCAAGTTGAACTTCTTTGTCAAATACCCCTGGGTTTACTTTGCAAATTGCATTGACTTTGCATTGACATGAATGGATTACTATCACCTTATCTTTACTTTTATTGTATACAATCAAGGAAGGATTAACTATTCACAGAAGGTATTTGAGTAAATTACAAAAAAATGAATTCTCAAAAACTCAAAACATTTGCTTAAATTGATGCGATCACAGAAACGAACCAAGTTCAATGCTGTCAAACTATTTAATGTTTCAGTTGTGTACGTACATCACTTTCCCACACGACAAATTTCATTCTTTCATATTTGGGATAACACTTTCTTCGTAAGTACACATTCCAGCACTGCCTGGGGTCCTGGATCGGACTCAACTCCAAGCACGTGCTAGAATCTGAACTTTACTAAGAAAGTGTTTTCCTAGATATAACATTTGTTGCATTTAACCACCTTCTAAAGTGGCATTGTGTGTTCGTCATCATCATGTTTACAGTTACATCAATATCTTCAAAGATTTAGGACAATTGAAATGAACAGAATCTGTACTTTACTAAGAAAGTGTTTTCCTAGATATAACATTTGTTGCATTTAACCACCTTCTAAAATGGCATTGTGTGTTCGTGATCATCATGCTTACAGTTACATCAATATCTTCAAAGATTTAGGACAATTGAAATGAACAGAATCTGTACTTTACTAAGAAAGTGTTTTCCTAGATATAACATTTGTTGCATTTAACCACCTTCTAAAATGGCATTGTGTGTTCGTGATCATCATGTTTACGGTTACATCAATATCTTCAAAGATTTAGGACAATTGAAATGAATAGAATCTGTACTTTACTAAGAAAGTGTTTTCCTAGATATAACATTTGTTGCATTTAACCACCTTCTAAAATGGCATTGTGTGTTCGTGATCATCATGTTTACAGTTACATCAATATCTTCAAAGATTTAGGACAATTGAAATGAACAGAATCTGAACTTTACTAAGAAAGTGTTTTCCTAGATATAACATTTGTTGCATTTAACCATCTTCTAAAATGGCATTGTGTGTTCGTGATCATCATGCTTACAGTTACATCAATATCTTCAAAGATTTAGGACAATTGAAATGAACAGAATCTGTACTTTACTAAGAAAGTGTTTTCCTAGATATAACATTTGTTGCATTTAACCACCTTCTAAAATGGCATTGTGTGTTCGTGATCATCATGTTTACAGTTACATCAATATCTTCAAAGATTTAGGACAATTGAAATGAATAGAATCTGTACTTTACTAAGAAAGTGTTTTCCTAGATATAACATTTGTTGCATTTAACCACCTTCTAAAATGGCATTGTGTGTTCGTGATCATCATGTTTACAGTTACATCAATATCTTCAAAGATTTAGGACAATTGAAATGAACAGAATCTGAACTTTACTAAGAAAGTGTTTTCCTAGATATAACATTTGTTGCATTTAACCACCTTCTAAAATGGCATTGTGTGTTCGTGATCATCATGCTTACAGTTACATCAATATCTTCAAAGATTTAGGACAATTGAAATGAACAGAATCTGTACTTTACTAAAAAAGTGTTTTCCTAGATATAACATTTGTTGCATTTAACCACCTTCTAAAATGGCATTGTGTGTTCGTGATCATCATGTTTACAGTTAGAAGAATCTTCAAAGATTTAGGACAATTGAAATGAACGTAAATGTCCTCTGGCTGAAACAACACTATGTGAAATGCAGGACTTCCTCATATAAAAAAACGTCCATGTGAACTTTGGGGTCAGAACACTAAGCAAACACATAGGCATCCCCAATGGGCACTAACTGTGCCCTTCCTTTCTGAATCGTTTCTTTGTGCACGTCAATCGGAATTTCTGCTCAGTTTGGCCAAATGGATTGGCCAAGATGTTCAATTTAAGCTTCAGGTTTATCACATATATGGCAGGAATTGAAACTGCAGCACATCTACTGTGTAAGCCAACAGTGGGCACCAGTAAAAAAGAGTAAGCAAGTTTAAAAAAAAAATAGTTTTACCTCAAATCGCACTATTATGACGCCATACATCTCATTGTTTGTTTCTTTGTTGTTTTTACGCCGCACTGAGCAATATTCCAGTTATATGACGGCGGTCAGCAAGTAATGGAGTCTGGACCAGACAATCCAATGATTGACATCATGAGCATCGATCTACGCAACTGGGATACGATGACATGTATCGATTAAGTCAGCGAGCCTGTCACCCGATCCCATTGAGACGCAAAGGATACATGTATAATGTCAGAATAATGTCGCATTTCAATTTCTATGTTGTCTCTAAACCTTGCAATGTACTCTCGTAGTTGCTGTTTATCGTGCTTTCTGAGCAACAATATTGCCACACATACTGTAAATATTGTAGCGCCGTTACTCTGCATTTTGTAAATGCCCCCCGACATTGATTGAAAAAGAATTACTTATTTTAATATTAGCCTCCGCAGTCATACGGTCGTCAAACCAGCTGTTTCAATCAGCAGATGTTATTGTGCTTTTATACCTCTGCTTGATCAAAAATCGACTTATTGTATTATGTAAAAGTACATGGTAGAATTAAAACATATGACCAGGTCACTGTGACACTATGATAACTGCATTGTTCTTCAGCAACCCATGTTTGCCGTAAAAGGTGACTATGCTTGTCGTAAAAGGCGACTAACGGGATCGGGTGGTCAGGCTCGCTGACTTGGTTGATGCATGTCATCAATCCAAATTGCGTGGATCGATGCTCATGATATTAATCACTGGATTGTCTGGTCCAGACTCGATTATCTACAGACCGCCGTCATATAGCTGGAATATTGCTGAGTGCGGCGTTAAACAATAAACCAACCAACCAACCAACCAATCTCCTTCATGCTGCTCGACCGCTATTAATGTTGTAAATACTAGTATATAACGTCAACGCCAGAGAATAATAATTGAATAGTCTCGATTATCTGGGGCGGTCGGGTAGCCCAGTGGTTAAAGCGTTCGCTCGTCACGCCGGAGACCCGGGTTCGATTCCCGACATGGGTACATTGTGTGAAGCCCATTTCTGGTGTCCCCCGCCGTGATATTGCTGGAATATTGCTAAAAGCGGCGTAAAACCATACTCACTCACTCACTCACTCACTCTCGATTATCTGCCGAAACAGAGTGCAAAATTGCAAATTAGTGATAAAAATTATATGAATTATTATTATGGATCATTGACAACCAGTGATGACACCAGGTGTTCGCGAAAAGGGCAAGCATGCCCTGCTATAACGGTGGCACCTGCCACTCACAAACTTTGAATAAAAAGTAAGTCCGTTTTGCCTAAAGCCTCGTTTGCGTATCGCTGTAATAGATGATTTTAGTTCTGAACAAACTTAATTCTCATTTTAGCCAAACAACGAATAATTTGCAATAATCATTCATACCTAAAGACCCGTCAAGATTCGGATTAGAATTGATCTTCAGCAAACCCACCCTTGTGGTAAGAGGCGACTAACGGGATCAGGTGGTCAGGATCGGTGACTCGGTTGATAAATGTCATCGTATCTCAGTTGCGTAGATAATGCTCATCATGTCAATCACTTGATTGTTTGGCCCAGATTGATTATTTACAGACCGCCATCATATATCTGGAATATTGCTGGGTACGGCGTTAAACAAGAAACAAACAAATAAACAAACCCTTAAGAAAAGTATATTCGCCAGTCGCGATGTCGCCTTGCATGTTAGAGTATATTTTAGGAAAGCCTCCAGGATCAGGTGATCTCTGATCCTGTTCTTATGTGTGCCAGCATACATTCATTCAAGCCGAGTGATGGAGTTAATAAAATCGCTTTGAGGAACGGGGCCAAGGTCTGCACGGTCCATATTGAAATGAATGACGTCATTGTCTGGGTGAGGTGAGGTGAACCGTCGCGTCCAAGATTATTGCACTTATATAGCGACGTTTGTGTGTGGCTGCTTGTACTAGTCCAGACTGATGCCGATTTATAGTGCTAGCTCTTCGAGATACCATGCCGCAGTTTAACATGAATACCCCACTCAGACACAGTAAACTGACTCCGAGCCGACTAGTCCTTGTTTTAGCCCATTAATGCCGAGCGCCAGACAGGGTAACATCAAGTACCATCTTTTAACGTCTTTTGGTGTGACGCGGGATCGAAACCCAGACCTTCCGCTCTCCGGGCGGACGCTCTACCACAAGACCACGGAGGCGGTCAATTTTCTGGGACAGTATTTTGGTGCTTGTCACTGTGTAGCATTCTCGCCCAGTAGAATTCTCAACACACACGTATTTTGTTCGCCGTGATGTTGAAGCAATATTGTAAAATTGGCGTTATACAACATCTAGACTTCATTGCCTCAGTGAATACGTCTTCTGATAAACTGTTATTTCGACAAGTTGGTGGTATATATAAGGCAAAAAAATGTCATAGTCTTGGTTCTCAGGCACCGCCCGCGTCATCATAAAGTCTGCAGCACGTTTTGTTTTTATTCCATTTTCAAAAAAACTATAAAAATCCTAATACTTAAACACAATGCACACAAAACATTGACAATGGAAACAAAAACGAAACGTGCAAGGAACTTTATGATGATGTGGACAGTACCTGAGAACCAAGACTATTATTGTTTTAGCCTAAAGTAGCGCTACGAATACCAAACGAAACGAAATACATAAACACTGTGTCCTTTACATTTGTAATATGTTGGTTAAATGCATGCGCCATGAATGTGTAACCTGCCATTTCTATTCACATTATTGTCTCATCAATAGATTTAAACATGAAAGTCAACTCGCCCAAAAGCGACCTCAGTTTGATATTTCCGTTACACATGCGTTCGTGATCGCATTTGTCTTTCTTGATTCAACTGTTTAATACACGGAGCATACACCTACCTGTATGTTTGTCAGCAGAGCAAGGTTCTCCGGTACATCTTTATGGATAGCCACGACCAAGTCTTTATAACCGTTGTCCTGGATCTTCAGCAGAAGGCAACCTTGTATGAGCACGGCGCCTAGCAGCGCTGTCCAAACCTTCATGGCGATGACTGCACGTCGACTGAGCGACTGGGAACGGACAATGGTTTATGAGGGACGTAACAAGGAAGCGATATTGTTCAAAATAGTCACGTGGTGTTACACTCAACTGGCTATGATCATGTTGTCATGACAAAATGAGTTTACCCCCGGTATAAATATAAGTGTGGTTTTATTACATATCACTGTTTTTAAAAGCATATACGTCGTACCTCGGACCATGTTTCTGAGGACCAAGATAATTATCGACCACTGCTTCCCGCGTTTATCCACAGGCTGGGATGTCTGTCATTAAGGTGTTAACTGATACACGGTAGTGTCCGATTTGCCCGAGTACTGACAGCTTTGTCCTACACATTGACACCATGACTGATCCTTGAGGCCTAAGTGGAAGTAGTGAGTGAGTATGGTTTTACGCCGCTTTTAGCAATATTCCAGCAATATCACGGCGGGGGACACCAGAAATGGGCTTCACACAATGTACCCATGTCGGGAATCGAACCCAGGTCTTCGGCGTGACGAGCGAACGCTTTAACCACTAGGCTACCCGACCGCCCCTGTTATCATACATGTAGTATACAATTAGTAGTTGGTATCGGAATTCACATTGCGACTATTATCTTCATATATACACAAACTATTATTTTATTAATGTATGCATTAGTTTCAGGTGCGGACAACGAAAGCTTCTTCTGTATATATATATGTGAAAATCTTGTTTCTGCGAAACAAACCATGTGAGTTTTTCGTAATTGAACATTTAGATCCTCGTCCTTTAGCCTTATCAAATATCACAGAATGATTTAACTATTGACACGGCATGATGTAGTATTATCATTGTGCTGCAGAATAACCCCCTCGTGGTGGCCGCACTGTGCCCCGACGTCATGGGTCGTTGTTCATGCTGTCAACCACCGGTTGGTCTGACCCACACACAAACCTTCACCCAGACTCGATCACCTTTTCATGATGTTAGTCCCAGATGTAAACAGACATGTCTCAAAACTGTACTCCCAGATGTAAACAGACATGTCTCACAACTGTAGTCCCAGATGTAAACAGACATGTCTCACAACTGTAGTCCCAGATGTAAACAGACATGTCTCACAACTGTACTCCCAGATGTAAACAGACATGTCTCACAACTGTTGTCCCAGATGTAAACAGACATGTCTCACAACTGTAGTCCCAGATGTAAACAGACATGTCTCACAACTGTAGTCCCAGATGTAAACAGACATGTCTCACAACTGTACTCCCAGATGTAAACAGACATGTCTCACAACTGTTGTCCCAGATGTAAACAGACATGTCTCACAACTGTAGTCCCAGATGTAAACAGACATGTCTCACAACTGTACTCCCAGATGTAAACAGACATGTCTCACAACTGTAGTCCCAGATGTAAACAGACATGTCTCACAACTGTAGTCCCAGATGTAAACAGACATGTCTCACAACTGTAGTCCCAGATGTAAACAGACATGTCTCACAACTGTACACCCAGATGTAAACAGACATGTCTCACAACTGTACACCCAGATGTAAACAGACATGTCTCACAACTGTACACCCAGATGTAAACAGACATGTCTCACAACTGTAGTCCCAGATGTAAACAGACATGTCTCACAACTGTACACCCAGATGTAAACAGACATGTCTCACAACTGTACACCCAGATGTAAACAGACATGTCTCACAACTGTACACCCAGATGTAAACAGACATGTCTCACAATTGTACTCCCAGATGTAAACAGACATGTCTCACAACTGTACACCCAGATGTAAACAGACATGTCTCACAACTGTACACCCAGATGTAAACAGACATGTATCACAATTGTACTCCCAGATGTAAACAGACATGTCTCACAACTGTACACCCAGATGTAAACAGACATGTCTCACAACTGTACTCCCAGATGTAAACAGACATGTCTCACAACTGTACTCCCAGATGTAAACAGACATGTCTCACAACTGTAGTCCCAGATGTAAACAGACATGTCTCACAACTGTACTCCCAGATGTAAACAGACATGTCTCACAACTGTACTCCCAGATGTAAACAGACGTGTCTCACAACTGTACACCCAGATGTAAACAGACATGTCTCACAACTGTACACCCAGATGTAAACAGACATGTCTCACAACTGTACTCCCAGATGTAAACAGACATGTCTCACAACTGTACTCCCAGATGTAAACAGACATGTCTCACAACTGTACACCCAGATGTAAACAGACATGTCTCACAACTGTACTCCAAGATGTAAACAGACATGTCTCACAAATGTACTCCCAGATGTAAACAGACATGCCTCACAACTGTAGTCCCAGATGTAAACAGACATGTCTGAACACACAGTTGTGAGACATGTCTGTTTACATCTGGGAGTACAGTTTTGAGACATGTCTGTTTACATCTGGGACTACAGTTGTGAGACATGTCTGTAGTCCCAGATGTAAACAGACATGTCTCACAACTGTACTCCCAGATGTAAACAGACATGTCTCACAACTGTGCTCTAAGATGTAAACAGACATGTCTCACAACTGTAAGCGACCCGTGAAGATCCGGGGTAGAATAGGTCTTCAGCAATCCATGCTTGCTGTACAAGGCAACTATGCTTGTCGTAAGAGGCGATTAACGGGATCGGGTGGGCGGGATCGGGTGGTCAGGCTCGCTGACTTGGTTGATGCATGTCATCGTATCCCAATGGCGATTGCGTGGATCGATGCTCATGATGTCAGTCACTGGAGTGAGTGAGTGAGTTATGGTTTATAGTCACATCGGCAATATTTCAGCCATATCGCAGTCACTGGATTGTATGGTCCAGACTCGATTATTTAGAGACCGCCGTCATGTAGCTGTTATATTGCTGAATGCGGCGTTAACCAACAAACAAACAAACACAACTGTAAGCATTGGTGGGGAAGGGCTATAAAACTATTGTTAGTCAATAATGACATCACAATGATACCACGACCAGCATGTTATTCATTTTAACTGTCAAATTGATCAAAGTATTATATGTTGCACTACTCTGACTAATTTACATGTCATAAGTGTCAAACCCCTTGACAACTGCTGTTAACTTCCGTGTTGTGTCGGTATATGAGTGGTTACAAGAGGTTAATAAAAGCTCGAATCTTGAAGCTGTAATGTTCTTCCCTATAGCTATGGGTGTTCCGGGTCAAAACACGTTTCAGTGCCGTATTGCGTCACATAAGAGCCGATCAGGCGATCAGGCTCTGTAGACTGACTGATCGTGTAGCATCGTACCCGATGGTGTGGTGCGTTCATAGTGATGATATCGCCATTAATTCATGGCCGAGATTCACTTATTCACAGACCGCAGCGAAATACGTTGAATACTGCAGGCTAAAAACATAATTGGCAAATAGAAATGAAATTCTTGCATTGCAGTAGTCCAAAACTTCAAGTGTATCTTAAAAATCCATATGATTACTATTATCATTCTTTCACACACAAACACACACATCCCCGTGAGGATCCGGGGTAGAATAGGTCTTCAGCAAGCCATGCGTGCCGTAAAAGGCGACTATGCTTGTCGTAAGAGGCGACTAACGAGATCGGGTTGTCAGGCTCGCTGACTTGGTTAATGCATGTATCCCGATTTGATCGATGCTCATGATATCAATCACTGGATTGTCTGGTCAAGACTCGATTATTTACAGACCGCCGTCATATACATGTAGCCTGAATATTGCAGAGTTAAACAACAAACAAAACAAAAAACCACAAACGTGTGAATGAACTCAACGCAGCTTTGAACAGTGTTTCAGTTTATATGATGGCGTGTCATATTGAAGCTTGAAGTGGGAGGAAAGTTTAAAATGATCTTTGGTCTCAGACTTTACCATTTTGGTGAAACCCTCGATCGCAAGTAAGGGTATGGTACTGACAATCTGTTTGTTGTTGTTGGTTTGTTTTTTTACGCCGCACCCAGCAATATTCCAGCTATCTGACGGCGGTCTGTAAATAATCGAGTCTGGACCAGATAATCCGGTGATTAATATCATGAGCATCGATCCACGCAATGGGGATCGATGACATGCATCAACCAAGTCAGCGAGCCTGACCACCCGATCCCGTTAGTCGCCTTTTACGACAAGCATAGTCACCTTTGACGGCAAGCATGGGTTGCGAGGACCTATTCTACCCCGGAATCTTCAGGAGGCGAATATGGTGTTCGAACCCACGACAGTGAATGGGAACCCGATGGGATTAGATGGTAATGCGACTGTTAACCTTCTAGCGCTTCATAGGCAGCTGATGCGATGTACGTGTAGTGTTTTTTTTTATGATAGACAATCGACTGTGTGCAAGTATTATTACAAGTGTTGGAGCTGTCACCACAACCGAACATGTAGATATATATTATATACGCAAACATGTTTTGATTGAAAATGTATCTTAGTAGTACATGTATATGTTAACCAGAAACATGAATGTTACCCTGATGAAATGAGCGCTTTCTGGCGTATTTATGTACGTTTCTATCACACTTGTACGCTTCATGGAATAATGATGTAGATAGGGACAAGTTGACTACAAGGTGGGCTGAAAGGGTCAGTGTCAGCGGTTCTGTAGCAGGGGTATTGTAAAGGCGATTGTGTCGATTAATGTTTAAAGCACTGGCCCATTAAATAGTTAACATATAACGTCGCATCGGCAATATCTCAGCCACATGTGAATCATGGGTACAAACTTTAAGAGTGAAGCCCGTTCCTGATGTTCCCCTACGTGGATGGGATATTGTCAACACCCCACTACCTTACCCACTCACACATACATTGAAGATCCGGGGTAGAATAGGTCTTCAGCAACCCATGTTTGCCACAAAAGGCGAATTACGGGATCGGGTGGATAGGCTCAATAACTTAATTGATGTACATGTATGTCATCGATCCCGATTGCGTGGATCGATGCTCATGATGTCAGTCACTGGATTGTTTGGTGCAGACTCGATTATTTACAGACCGCCGTCACATACCTGGAATATTGCTGAGCGCGGTGTCAAACAACAAACAAACAAACAAAGCCAACTCACACAGTCGAGGTAGTGTCATATCCAGTGAGTCATTGTACATCGACGGCAATTACTAGCATTTCTGTGACAATTAACGGTTTTTTGGGGGGTTTTTGTTTGTTTTTTAACGCCGCACTCAGCAATATTCTAGCTATATGACGGCGGTCTGTAAAATAATCGAGTCTGTACCAGACAATCCAGTGATTGATATCATGAGCATCGATCCACGCAATTGGGATCGATGACATGTATAAACCAAGTCAGCGAGCCTGACCACCCGTTCCCGCAACTAACGGGGTGTCAAGCTAAGCACAAACATATATTGGAAAAAGCTCATATGGTTTGTTTATGATATTTATTTACAAAATGATTCAATAGAAGGTGTAAAAACATCATTAAACATAAGCTTCATTAAATAAAGACGAAACACTTCACATGCAACTGACAGAAACACTTTCGAGGATAGATAATTCTTACTGGACAACATTATTCCCGTTAACAACACCCTGCATCCCCAAGACACGTCCCGCATAGATACTGATCCAATCGGATGCTTCCCACAGGCACTGTATCGCCGAATCAGAAGCCACGATCCCCCAAAGCATTTTATGTCGCATGCAATCACCAAGGAATGCTGACAAATTCACTGACAAAGTTTCAGAAATTATTTATCCTTGATCGGTGATGTTCGGACAGTGGTATTTAATCTGATAATTATATAATGGTACTGTTAAGTTTTTTGCCTCAACGACAAATAACATATCACTTAATAGTTTAATAAGGTTTTATCATATAATAATATCATTTTTCCAATGTAGTTACGCCACGTGAGGATGAGGAAGTAATTAGCATACATGTACACAACAGGTACACCAAAAGTATTTTCATGTAACTTATCCAGGGAAGTTAAACACACTTACCCAAACAGTATTAGTATCACATTGTGTGGTCGTTCCATGCAAAGGAAACTAATTTAGAGAACACATCCAAATTAGGCTTTAGGTTTCAGTACAATCATAATTCTAGAAAGCAAAAGACCGCCTCCGTGGTCTTGTGGTAGAGCGTCCGCCCGGAGAGCGGAAGGTCCAGGGTTCGATCCCGGGCCGCGTCATACAAAAAGACGTTAAAAGATGGTACTTGTTGTTACCCTGTCTGGCGCTCGGCATTAAGGGGCTAAAACAAGGACTGGTCGGCTCGGAGTCAGTATACTGTGTCTGAGTGGGGTATTCATGTTAAAACTGCGGCATGGTATCTCAGTGAGCTAGCACTATAAATCGGCATCAGTCCGGACTAGTACAAGCAGCCACACACACACACATACACGTGCATGCACGTCGCTATATAAGTGCAATAATCTTGGACGCGACGTTAAACCCAATTTCACCTCACCTCACCTAGAAAGCAAATAGAAAGTACAAAGCACAGATTGCCCGAAAGTAAGGGCACATAAGTGTACGTTGTGTGTAGAGAGACGAGAGAAGAACAGACCATGTTCACTGATCTCAGCCATGCTTAACTATAGCAGTATGAAATAATGGGGTGTTCTTTAACTTGTGTAGTTTATATCATGTCTGCATCCAAGCTATCAGGGCCGAGCAAACCAGTAGCTTATGGCATGGATACCGGTGCCAAAGGGGTCGACCTAAGAGAGTCTCTTTAAAACATATGGTCGCTTCAGTCATGTGTAGATCCTCCCTTGTAAAGCAGGTCATACCAACCCGTCGTGTAAAAGTTTCTGTGATATCCAAAACGATTCTGCGTGGTAAGACCACAGTTTCTACATCTCATACTGAGACCCAACACAACCATATTTAGTGACTGAAAACAATATCAAATGAATGAAAATAATATATTTTCGATGAACATTCGATATAAGAAAAATAATATAATATAAATGAATTATGAACCAAATTATTTCCGTGTCATGAACCAAGGGATACTAGATGAAACTGATTCTGTATATGTACACGTTGAAGAAATGCATGATTCAGTGCAGACAGTATATATTCACCATTAAACTTGATTAAGAAGCATATTTACGCCTATAGTTTGCATATGACTAAAATAGGTATAGGGAATAGTTCAATGTAGAGAGAGTTCTTATATCGTGTATTCTTCACGACAAATACTTAATTCCGACCTGCATGTTTATATGACATGTTTCTGACCGATTATTTTCCATCTGATGGCCACAAAAATAATGATTCCAAACAATACAATAACCGCTGCTGCAGTCAAGCCTTCAGCAAGTCCAATCCAGCTTAAATCGTCCTCTCCCTGCTCTTCAACCACTTTCAGTGCAATGCTATATTCGGTTAGGTTGACCCGGACAAAGTTTGATAATTCTGACGGGAGGTCTACTTTGTCGTACGATTGTACGGCAAAAACGAATATTTCTCGTGTCCCATTTCTGTTAAGGCTGACAGCCATGCGTTGCTCTTTCCCAGCGGGAAGCGGTAGAAAAGAACCGTTGATTATTTCATCACTAGTGACAAGACGCATGTTGTTGTAGTTGGTCTTCATGTGGAATACGGTCTCTCCAACCCGCATTTCATACCGGCTGACTGAAAGAGTGAACAGTGCGATAGTATACTGGTTAATGTAAAAAGATAAAGGTTTAAGGACAAATTGGGTAGAATCTTGGCAACAAATTTTAAAAACACCAAAACACATCAATGATCACAGGGACCATTTCTCATCCGATCTAGGTCATATTTCAAAATATAACTGTTTTTGATATCGTGACACATGGACATGATACATATGAAATGAAAGCTCCCGTTTAGCCCTTTTTATTGATATTGATACATAGTAGTCTTTAATATCTCAATTAAACAAAATGATCATTTAGAACATGTTTCTAATATACATGACTGTACTGAATACATACTGTTAATACCATTAACATATGACAACTACGAACAATCTGGACAGATTTACTGATGATGACGCGTCAATATGCTTATGAGAGTTATCTGCTGTGTTGGGCAATCTATATACATGTACCACAATTTCCTCACTCAGAAAGCATCAAGCATGTTTAATCGGTATACTCGTAACCCAATGAGAAATACAAGATACTGTTTATGTCACTGTTGGCGATCATAGTATTGACATATTCTGAGAAAGTAAGTTATTCATCATCACCAGTTTGCAGATAGGCTGCAAAATAACTATGTTTTGAAATCACTGGTACCAATAGTTATTGCTGCCTTTCTCCCAAGTTAACACTCCCTTGAGCAAAGATGAATATAAATGTATATGGTTCGTCTGAATCCTTCCCCATAAGCATCTACAGCATGTCAAATCATGAGAGCAGCAGTCCCTTCTTGTGTGCAATCACCTGTCATTGTATGATGTGTTGCCATTCTTCTGGGTTGCTGGCATCATACCTATTGCAGTACTATTGTTTATGAGTTTCAAGGTACAATGTCAGCGAATCCTTGGTTCCCTTTGCTTCAAAGGAACATTGTTTTTGTCTTTGATGAATTTCAATAATTTGCTTCCTTTTTCCGCTGCGACGTCCCCGAAAAGGAATATAACTTGGTCATATTCTTGTGATTTTGAATAGATTAAAGTTTCAATTGCCATCAGTTCCTTGACTACTGCCATTCCAACAATGATAAGATAAGCCATGGAGGTGTCATCAGCAGCTGTTCCTGTCTCGCTGCTAAACACGTGCACAAGAACCATCAAAAGCTACAGTCATGTCGAGTTGAGCACCATCTCGTGCATCCGTACTGGGCCCTCAGTACTCGGCTCGTGAATGCCACTGATGTCTTCCCAGTCAATATTTTCTGGGAAAGATCTGGCAAACAGAGATGTTGTTGAGGTGAGGATGACAGTTATATCATTCACTTTGATATTCATTGCTGCTGCATTCCATTTGAACACTTTCACGCTGGTAATTTATCTCAGAGGTTTCCATTTCCTACAAGACATTCTTCAACAGTAAGTGTTTGTATACTGTCCTGCGCAGTATGCTCACTGATGTCTTTTCACAAGGCTTTGCTCATTCTCCAAGGATTGTTATTGTGGTCTTATGAGGTGATTTCCAATTAATGAAGAAATACGCACAACATGTACTCCTAGAGCAAATGTCTTTCTGAGCTTCTGTTTGTAGTTTGTTTATTTAACGCCGCATACAGCAATATTCCAGCTGTATGACGGCGGTCTGTAAATAATCGAGTCTGGACCAGACAATCCAGTTGACATCATGAGCATCGATTAATGCAATTGGGATACGATCACATGCATCAACCAAGTCAGCGAGCCTGACCACCCGATCCCATTTATCGTCTCTTACGATGAGCATGGCGTTGCTGAAGACCCGTTCTCTACCCAGATTTACCCGGGTCTCTCCTCTTAGTCTTATATGCTGATCAGTGCATGAGCGACTTTTTCGAAAGAGAGTTTTTTTCTCAAGATAATATGTCAAACGGTTGGTGACCCTTCTCCCTCTATAATTTTACATGCATTAGACGTAAGAGAAATTAGCCTATCTGATGCTGGTAGTGGGGGGTCTTGAAGAAAGGGTCTCACAACGGCCTTTGGAACAGACCCAAAACGCCAGCTTATATTCAAAATCTCGCGAATAAGTTCAAGAGCAGAATGAGAGTCTAGTCAAGAGTTATATTCATTACAGTAAAAGGAAAATTCAACCCAATTACCCTTTTTAAATTTCCATTTAGGCATCCAGTGGGAAACACGGGGAAAAGATCACTAACAAGCGCATCATCTTGGAAACCAACCCAGATGCACTTACTTGCCAATGAAGAGGAAACCAGGAATACGTCTAAAGGCTAAAAAGTCAATCTTCCTAGGTCCATTCTGGTCATGTTTTAGTTATTCGCGATAATTAGATCAACCTCCTCCCAAAATGCTTCAACGACTGTTCCACTGAAGTCTGACTTGTTACTGCCCCACTATTCATTGTCACTGTTGAAATCACAATCAATGAAGCCCACCAGCTATGACCCAATATCACCATAATATATTTAAAAAATAGCGCAACCTCCCCCATGGGGATTTTTTGACATTTGGATAATTAGTTATCCTGTCCTAACGCAAGCTGGTATAGCAATTAATTTTGAAAAGATTTGGGACACAAATACATTTCATTCTGCAAAAGAAATCTCTGACAGTTGTCAAATATTCCATTAAAGGTGGTTTAGATTATACCCATGGGTCACACGACTGAGCGGTTCAAAATAGTAAGGAATTCTTTATCAACATGCAAATTATTCAAGACATCACTAGACACGGATATTATACACCGGATGCAATTCGTCTTCTTTGCTGGTCGTGTTGAAACACGAATGTCATGAACGTTTGAGTGGAACTACCTAGAATTGGAGTTGGAGCAGTTGGTACTTATTTAGTTGATTGTGCTTCATCTGTGAACCATCTTTGACCCATTTGCAGAGTAGTTGCAAGAACTATCATCTACATCATGTGGAACAGGTGATGGTTTTGGAACACTACTGTGTCTTGTTTTTTGGTGGAGAACCAATGCTAGTCACAACGGATACATAGGTGGGTGAGGGATTGACAATTCGAGCAGCTTTGGTATAGGACACCTTTTCTATTCTGACTCTTTGGACAGATATTGCTTCCTTACATTTTGCATAGAGGAGTCATACTTTTGCACTGACTACTGTAACACCTCATACAAAGAAAAGGACACCCCCCGGAATGACTCAAGTACAAGTTTGACCTGTTCGAGAAGTCGGGGAGTTGCAGCCCCAACCCCCCAACCCCCCACCCCCCCCACCCCCCCAAACCCCCTCCAACACACACACACCCACGCAGTAAACGCTCAGCATCAATGACCTTTTGAACGTTCAGTTCAATAGCTATGTTAATATTGTAGTCAACAGTATGAACCACTCCCTTACTTTGATCTAGGCTCGTCATCGTATCCCAGTTGCGTTGCTCGATGCTCATGGTGTAAGTCACTGGATTGTCTAGTCCAGATTCAATTATGTACAGACCGCTCTCATTTAGCTGGAATATTGCTGAGTGTGGCGTTAAACAACAAACAAACAACAGAACGCAAACCCTGACACCACTGTCAGAAATTGATGTTGAGGACAAAACTGTTTAACTGTTAGAGTCAGTGGGCATACGGTTTTATGGGTATGTATGTGGTCAAATGGTCTAAATATAACAACAGATTTCACTGTTACGTCAGAAACAGGGATCAAATTATTCTGAGACCCGTCACGGTATTTGCACATTTTGCACACCATTGTTAGGTAATTGTCACTTCCAAATTCTGCATCGGTAAAATATCATCATCCCCCGTGACCGTCAATATCACAATCCATATCGACGACCAACGACGAGTTTGCTAAAACACTACTACATAAGACTTGCCATGTGAGGCTTGAAATCACTAAACAATGTGAGTGATCTAGATGGGTTTAACGCCGCCTTGAACAGTATTCCAGTTATATCACGTGTCAGCTTAACATGTGAGGAAAGACCTAAGCGATGTAGGTCTTAGCCGTTTACCACTTTGGTACGGTGCTGACAAAGCTAGAAACATAATCGGGGCGATCTGGATTCGAACCCACAATCATAGGTTTATGGCGTGTCTCAAGGGACGCAACTCTGCACAGCTGTGCCTGAGAAACAGGGCCACCCGTTCCCCCTCACCAAAGAGAAAGGTGGCAAAATAATTTTATATTAAAAGCTATCCGTAAGCGTACCTTGGATATGTTCCGAAAAGAACGTAAAGTGACACCATTTTTCTCCATATGAGCCAAACAGCAAGAGAACGACAATCAATACGTCTAACCTCGCTGACTACGTCCAATGTAGTTCTCCCCAAGAACTTAGTGTTACATGTGTGAGTTACCTCCCTTTGACATAATGGACATTCCTGAGTAATATGAATGCATACAAACATGATTTGTGAATAAGTTTAGCAATATTGGTGACAGTTACCAGTATTTGAAACAATGTTGCATTATATACAATCTCACTCCCGGCTGGCCTGAAATGAAACAGTCCACATGAAGGGAGGGCAATGAGTGTAAACACAGCGAACGGTCGAATCACAGTAATGAATTTAGCTCGATGTCTTTTTATGTTTTCCTAAAGTTGAAAAAGCTGATGACATTCCAGTTACATATCGGTTTTTATTAAAACTCGCTTTCTCTGGTTAGATACGTTTTGCAATACACACATTGTCATGAAGACGGTCTATCATGTGAACTTGTCAACTAATCCATGAATCTACATGTACAAGCTACTGTGGTATAGCTGAAATATTGCTGACGGGTACCTGTGCCGTTGTATTCATCGTCACCAGGGGCCGTCCAGGATAAGGTGAAGGTCTCGCTGACTGGGTCACAGTGCAACAACTTCAGATCTGTGATCCTTCCTGGAGGCGTCGTGTCTTTCGGCTCCCCTGTAAATATGTAGTGTTGGTTATCTAGCGTTCTGTATGCCCATCCTTTCATAGTGTCATTTACAAATGTTTCTGTATGTCACTATTCGAGCTTCGTATCGATCCGTTAGAAAGTCTGCCAATATGCGCTGTAGGACTTTACTAGGACACTAAGTACTGTAGTGTATACAGTTTTAGAGGTAAGTGATTCAGGAAGAGATTGCCATAAAGATTTTAAAGATATTTTAGGATTTGTAGTCAATTGGCCGCCCACTGTCACTTATACTTTGAACACGGATTCAAGGACGAAAACAAAAACATGTACGGACATTTGTAGAAAGGATTTCAGCACCCAAGAAAAACCTTTTCCAACATGTTCCAACTGGAGTCTTCAGTCAAAGTTCATTTTCGACGAATGAAAGTCTACTGGTCTGTTATATGACCACTCAAACCCTGCATGCATGTACACAATTACAAGTTACAGATGACATCGAGTCTTCCCTGGTAGTCAAGTACTATTAATGATCACACAAAGCAATGAAACAATTGATTGTTTCCGAATTGGAAAAATTATTAAAAATATAAATAGATTTGTTTTACAAATTACAAGGTCACTATATTTATATCAGTTTAAGGTATCATGAACGGAATTCGGCTTTATCTTAAATAGAAGAACAGGTTTACTCACTCAGTAAAATAAGTGCTAGTCAAAATGTCTAATATAATCCTACAAATACGTTGTCAGTAAACATTTTCAAATACCCAATTACAAATGTCTTCATACGGGAGCAAAAGAAGGATTGAAAGGCTACATTCTCCAATTACACATAATGTTGAGTCTCACCTTGAACCCGTTTGTATTTGAAGGTCACACTTTGCAGATTTGATACACGCGACGTCAGATTTGCATCGTCGATGGCAATAACTCCGAAGGTGTAGGCACGGTAGGGCCAGTCTCTTGGTACATTAATAACCACGCGCTGCTCGGAGCCTGCAGGGCTGGGAGTCAGGGAGCTGTTGTGGAGATCTTCCTTCTCAATCAGCTGTGCTGTGCTGAAGTTCTCACTCAGCGTCTTGAGACTGCTGCCAACTCGAAGCTCATATCTTGCTGCTGTGTAACATGGTATATACTATCATGACAACAAATCAGTACCAAACTAAAGGCGAACATTTGAGAGAGCAAACCATTGTGTCAACATTTAATATAAAACAAATTTTTAATATTTTGTCTGACCTCAAACGAAATATGATGAATTGAGTCGATGCACGTAGGTTCTAAAGCAGTCATATACATAGTATAACAGACAAAGACAGGTACGTTGGGAGACTATTTTCTTTCAGGAATAATGTATGTCATTTAAAGTGACAGGTGGAAATATTGCCGTTTTCCATACGTAAATAATCTTGTCTGGGATGACAAACCAGTGGTTGATATTACGAGCAACTCATTTCAATTACCTGTTCCTTTATCAAGGTCATCTCCTGGCGCAGTCCAGTTTAACGTCACTGTGAAGGCTTCCGAGTCCGAGGATACTACCCCAAGGTCAGATATGTCATTGGGGGCAAACATGTCCACATCACGATCATAACCGGTGACGTCCAAAGCTCCTGGCGACGCAGTTCTTGTGAACACTTCAGCAGGCTCCATCCGTACAGGCCGTGACGTATCTGAAAAGAGTGTCAATGTGATTACTTAGCGCTTTTCCCAATCCCAAACAGTGCATCAAATGATTTTGACACTTTGTGGAAAACGATATGATAAAGACAGTGAGTGAATGTTATTTACAGGGCAGTTCAGTAATATTCCAGCAATCACGACCCTGTTAGGCCTCGCATTGTAGGAAAAAGATTATGTGCCTTTTTCGTGCAGACGGTGTGTACTGAAATATTGAGAAGTCACATAATAATTCACAGCTGCATTCATTACAACTGTAAAACTACAAATGAGGCCATAAAAATATGCTGATCTCACACAAACAAACCAAACCCTCCCTCCCTTCCTTCCCTCCTGTCACTGCCGTCTTACCGAAAACCATTTCCCCCTCCTCATCGAACCACGCTAACCAATAAACACGTCCTCCTTGTACATACTTTGCCCCAGATATTCACAGGACATACTCTGAAAGATGGAGTAAGCTTCACTTCCTGAGTTCCCGGACGTCATGACAACCGTCTGGTTTTCTATGGAGGACACACTGGTCTGCAAGGAGTACCGCTGGTTCATCGTAAATTCAAGAAAGACCGCCGAGTAAACACCGTCATTCGCCCGTGTATCGACGACTGCAAGTAAACGCAACTATTGATTGTCATCAAGTAACATGATATCTCCTCGAAGGAAAAATTGCGGAGTCAAGGTTGCTTTAAATCCCCCACTTCTAATTTTCTTATTCAACAAAATAATTGTGTCAGTTACTATTGTTCCTCGTTTTCGGAAAATGTATTTAACTTCATCCTACATACCTTGTCCATTATCTTGCAGAGTAAGGGTGACACTTGGTTGTGGGTACCTGTCAACAGTCACTATCACAGAAGCGTTGATGATGGGGCTGTAGCCGGTGTGGACGTACGTGTAAACGACGGGGAGGCTGTCAGCGACGTTTACTGTCATCGTGTTCAGCCACGTCTCAATCTCGTATGGACTATGGTTAACCATCGGTAAGGACCTCACAACGACCGTCACAGGCTCAAAAGTCGAACCAGACCCAGAAACAACAGATCTACTGTGAACAGTGAATGTCCATCGCCCTGGCTGAAACGACGTTACGCCAAGGCAATACATATATTGAAATGAAGACAAATGTTTTCAATATGCTGAGGCGGCAATCACACACTTTACATCTGTGTTATGACACATGTATGAAAATATAAAAAGTTAACGCCAGGGAAAAGCCATACTCGAGTACCCGCAAAAACAGGTTCCATTAGCAGTGATTTGGTTGGTTGGTTTGTTGTTTAACGCCGAACTCAGCAATATTACCGGTATATAACGGCGGTCTGTCAATAATCGAGTCTGGACCAGACAATCCAGTGATTAATATCATGAGCATCGATCCATGCAATTGGGATCGATGACATGCATCAACCAAGTCAGCGAGCCTGACCACCCGATCCCGTTAGTCGCCTTTCACGACAAGCATGGGTTGCTGAAGACCTATCATACCCCGGAATCTTCACGGGTTCATTAGCAGTGAAAATATGAAAGGATCATTATAACGAACCCATAATTTGTTTGTCCGGACAATTCAACTACGACTGGCCAGCTTGCACGATATAAAAATAGTGACAAAATCAATTGAACTTGCTAGATTGAACATCAACAGTTGCAAATTATGTAGATACCAAAGGTTGGAGCTGCTGAAATACTGTTTGACATAGAGGGCAGGTTGAACTTGATTCTATCCTAAAATTGCAAAATTTGGAGTTTTGAGAAGCCAAATGATATTAATTTAACTGTCTGTGAATATAATGATAATCCTTCATTGAATATTATAATGATTGAGGTTATTCTTTCACGAAGGGATTTGGTCGCAAATTGCTGGACCCAACATGGTACCTTTCATTCTATGGAGCACTGGAATCCCGTGAGTTATAAACAAACGAGGAATGGATATGTTTTCAGATTTTGTATAGTAAATGAAACGTCTTGCTGGATCTTAGCGCTACGACAACTGTAAGTCTGTGGGAAACACGTTTGTCGTAGCACTACGATCGCTTTGTAACAGTGTTCCAAAGCAAGTCCTGAGTTGCTATATATTGTCATTTGCACAGATGGAAGAAATCGTAAAGTTAGGAATAAGGCTGCTTTGAACGGTAAATCACAGCCTGTCAGCTGTTTAGTGAAATACACGACCTCAGATAGGATCGCGGACAGCCCAGTAATCCTATCTGCAAAGTGAATTGTTGCGCAATGGACAACCAGTAAATGTGATTACCTTAGCCAAGGGGAATCTCAGCCGAACAATATTTAAAACAGTGTCTGTACTGTACTCCGCCGAGCTCCGGTCATAGGTAACTCCAGCTGGGTCACTCACATTCACCTGCAACAGACACTCAGTGTGGTCAGTTTAGCGACTGTTGTCTGCTGTATCGCATGGGTATTTGGCTAGAAAAGATCAATCGTAAAAGTCAAACGGCAAACTGACAATGAGATCCTGATCAAACCATCTGGGTGCAATGATACAACAACACGCGATTGTAGCTCAGACGAGTTTGTCCTCGAGGCCATTTGGCTGGCATCAACAGCAAACATTGTTTCTGCGCATCAATTATTGATACTCGGCTCCTATGATTAATCAGTGTTCAATAAGGTAAGTTACCACGTCTATAAGACACTTCCACTTACCTTGATATCGGTGCCGGCAGCCAGAGTAAAGGTGAAGAAAGTGTCGTTACCAACGGTGGAATCAATCTGGACGCTATCAGTGAAGTAAGGCATGGACGATGTCAAAACCAGGCCTTGCCTGAATAGCTGTATTGGTTGAAAGAAAACTTCCATAGCGATAATAACAAAAAAACAACTGAAGCGATTGTAACAAACTAATGCCAAAACAGAAGACAACTACTTAAAAATAATTGATACTTTTTCTACATAAATATTCAAGACTAGAAACACAAAATATGATGAATACATGACACGTTTTATGGATAGCAACTTCTTTTATTCTTTGTCGCAACGCTTCAGAGCTACTACCTGCTCTTTCATCAGGTGAATGAATAAAAGAAATAGCTACCCATGGAACGTGTCAGGTATTCATGTTCTTCCAACTTCTGAATGTCTATCAGAGACTTGGCAAAATGCGATATCATCAAAAGGAGAAATATGAGTTCAGCGACATTAGTGTACCAATTTCAAAGAGGTTTTCAGAGCCAAATATGCATTTTGATAATATAAAGTCAATGCAAGAGAACATTTAGTCTTGACCATCCTCTATAGTTACCAAACAAAACAACCGTAACGAAAACAACAAAAACAACTTTAACAATAGTAACAAAAGCATTTATGGCGACAGCTGCTAAATCACTGCTCTCGACGAAATAACATAAATATCAACTCCTGGGGGTTTACAACATTTCATTAATACCAGGATCTTACCTTACCACCCCCCAACCCCACCCCCTCCACGCCACTGGCACAGACACACCCACACACAATGTTTATGTATGATTATGTACACTTTTGTAAAATTTCTAAATGCAACCTTCGCTTCCAAAACGACGTATCCGCGCTTGCTGTCCGGTATGCAAACGTATCGAGGGTTTGCATCAATGTGTACGTTTCAAATACTTGCCTCAATCGCTTACCTCAATCGTCTCTGTCTTGGTACACAGTGACACATCGGGAAGCAGTCTGACGGCCGCCGAGTCCAGTGCAGTGGAATTCTCTTCCTCGGAGTAGAAACTATACAGCCCTCCTGTTGGGAACAGTGAAACGTGTCATGAACCATGTATTTGGTGAGTACAGCTTTCTTCGCCTCGACGTTCAGGCATCCATATCATTTCGTGTTTCTCATCGCCATGTACACCTTGAGTGAGATGGAACGGTCGGTGGTAAATATGAACATACACATGTACATTATCTCCTTTTGTTGCGAATACAAGTGATGAGGTGATAAATCATCATGTGAAGAAATGGTTCACAACATGCATCATGACTTCATTTTTGTTTTGTATTTGTGGTGCAACAGCTGGTGTATTCAACGAAAACAACGAAGGTAAAAGCAAAGTTATTTTCCTTCTGCGAATATCATTCCAATAAAATGCACTGATGATTTTCTATGAAACTTGATCTCATAATTTCAGAGCGGTGGCTTTGTCGGGATATAAAAACACGAAAAAAGAAGGGCCTCCAAAAGTTATCTCGTCTCTTCAACAATTTGTCATTTAAAAATGTAGGAACAATTTGTGAATCCATTACTTGTGACGCCTAAGTCAAACTGCTTCAGTTAAAGTTTAAGATGCTGCCTTAAATATATTACGGGCTCGCTGACTTGGTTGATGCATGTCATCGATCTCAATTGCGTAGATCGATGCTCATGATATCAATCACTGGATTGTCTGGTACAGGCTCGATTATTTTACAGACCGCCGTCATATAGCTGGAATATTGCTGAGTGCGGCGTTAAACAATAAACCAACCAACCAAATCAAACTTTAAATATAAGTGATTGTTGTTTTAGGCCGCTTTAGCAATGTCACGGAAGATGACACCATCAAAATGGTTCACACATCAAAGTCATGTGGGGAATCGAACCCGGCCTTCGGCGTGACGAGCGAACGCTTTAATCACTACCCCACCGCAGCGTATGTAGAGTTAAATGAAAAGAACATCTTAAGTTTAGGAGAGAAACCTTATGAACTTCTACCAACATGGTATTTGATTACATACAATATAAGGTCACGCCGGCCCAACCAGATAAGTGAGTAAACAGAACTGAAACTAATTCAAATTTTATCCGCGTTAAAATTAGTCTTCAGCAACCCATGCTTGTCGTGAGAGGCGCCAATGGGATCGGGCTGTCAGGCTCGCTGACTTGGTTGATGCATGTCTGCGAATCCCAATTGCTTGGATCGATGTTCATGATGTCAATAACTTGATTGTCTGGTCCAGACTCGATGATTTACAGACCGCCGTCATATAGCTGGAATATGGCTGAATGCGGCGTTAAACAACAAGCAATCAAATTTTATAACTGCAGCGATACCCTTGCCTCCGATATCCTCGAGATTATCGTGTTACAGGAGGGCCTACTGAAGAACCAGACAAGGCGATGGGTATACATCTATTTGTGTTCTTCTGTTGGTGAAGCTTCATGCAAGTTTATTTACTAAGTCTTACCTATAAGTATGAATATTTGTATATAAGCACTTCCTGCAATGTTGTCACCGCTTACTGCTCACCTGTGGCAGCTGATACATTGGCCAGGATCGTATCGGCGGCACTGCCAAAGGCGACAGTATGGACAATAACCGAGGCTCGGACGATATCCGGTAAGACACTGGCAACATATGGAACTTCGTCTTCACTGCCATCGGTGACTAGGACTATTCGACCCCCCTCGGGTGTATACCCATTTGAGGACAGCAGCTATAGCAAGAACATGTATATTCGTAAACATGACATCTTCTCTGTTTCAGTAAGCTGATGAAACCTTTTCACTTCGTTTATACGAAATTACGTGAATATGAATTAATTTATATCTTTTAAGTCGTTCATGATTGATACAACTATAGCATTTAATATATTTTTGTTATATATGAATCATAAAACCTTCTTACTTCCTAAATCCATATCACAATAATAAAACGACAATTTACTGAACTGAGGGGTACTAATTCCCATCAATTATGAAGAAAGTCAATCAAGCTATGGACCTCAACAGCTTTGAGAAGTCCTTGGCCGATTCCAGTACCCCCAATGTAGTTGTTTTCGTCTTTGGGGAGTCTTGCTGTCAGACTGGCCTTTACCTGGTCAGTCGCCAAATAGGTCATCTCTATCAAGATGGAGGGCGTGGACTCAAATGTTACCACACCCACTTCTGAACCCAGCGGGAGGACGTCTTTGACGAACTTGTCCGCAAACTGGACCAGTTTGAAGTAACGGGAATTCTGTAGAAAATGTTTGCGGCAATTAGATATATTATCAAAGACATACGTTATTGCGAGATACGAAATACAAAGAGAATTGGTCAAACGATTTTACTCCTCATGGATTAAAAAACATCACATGGAAATTACAACGTCTGAAGGTATGGTAATGGGCATCAGTCCATATGAAGAGAGCCCCTGCCAAGGCAAATGAGTAATGACACACAATGGGTTACATAAGCAAGTTCACACAGTCAGTAGTGAACGTGTAATCTTGTGCTTTGAAGCAAACCTGGCACTTTCGACTCATTTAGGCCAATTAAAGTAGAGGTGAGGTGAAATGGGGCTTAACGTCGCGTCCAAGATTATTGCACTTATATAGCGACGTGCATGCACATGTGTGTGTGTGTGGCTGCTTGTACTAGTCCGGACTGATGCCAATTTATAGTGCTAGCACACTGAGATACCATGCCGCAGTTTAACATGAATACCCCACTCAGACACAGTATACTGACTCCGAGCCGACCAGTCCTTGTTTTAGCCCCTTAATCCCGAGCGCCAGACAGGGTAACAACAAGTACCATCTTTTAACGTCTTTTGGTATGACGCGGCTGGGGATCGAACCCCGGACCTTCCGCTCTACCATTAGACCACGGAGGCGGTCCAATTAAAGTAGAGGAAAGGCCAGTCAGTGAATGGCATTATAGAAGGACAAGCCATGTTTCTGGATGATTTGGAAGACGCTGCAAATGAGCCTACCAAGAGCCAACGACAGAAACACAACCAAACTCCAAGAACCTTAAGGTGAAGTTTATAAAAGTGACTGTAACTATGAACATGCTTATGTAGGTGAAACATCCCGCCCTTTCACAACCAGAATCAACAGGGAACAAAAATGCAACCATCAAATCAGACAGTCAATCAGCCATCTTGAACCATATCAACAACTGCCCTGATCACACCATCAGATGGGAAAACGTCCAAATCCTCTCCTACAGCCTCCATATGACTTCACTAAAAGAAAACTAACTGAAGTGGCCAACATTTGCCGAACCAAACATTTGGTTCGTATTCATATGTCTTTTGAGAAGTTGTCCCGAGTGAGTGAAAAAACAACATGTAAAGCCATGGGTTATGGGAGGGATATAAATATGAGATGAACGCTTGACAACTAATATTGACCAACAAAAACATCATACCGAACGCATAGATCCTGATACGTCAAGTAAGAGCACCACACGCCTCCCGCATGCCTCAACACCTTCTCGTGTCTTCTTTTTATCATAGACCAGGTGAAACCTTGGTGTGACGTCATCAAGCTCAACTGGAAAGTTATTTTCCCGGAAGTCAGCATGACCTTTGATAATGTCCCACGTGCCTTCACGGTGGCATCTTCTGTTTTGTTCGTTGTTGGCGACGCCGTTATGGCGTAACTTGGGATCCGCTGCACTTTTCTCACAAAAGTCATGACTCTGAAAGGAAATGACATGTAAGAAAATGTACTCTATATGCCACGGTTTAAAGCCATATGCAGACTGAGTGTATTCCATTCTGTCACGTGTAAACCCGTCGTGTACGGTGCCTGAATTTGCTGTGCAAAGTTATGCCCCTTGGCTGGACCAGGATGCTCATTTGATTTCCTCACGTATTATGCTGACACTCCCTGATCCCATGACATACTGTTCAAAACAGCGTAATACCCTAAATATATTTTCTCCAATAGTAGTCAGTTCCGTGAAGCTTTGTTATAAGAAATTTGCGTGTTTTTTTCTGTCAAGTTGCAACCTCGAACCATTATTTTGCATTAAAACAAGCATATTTAGGTTCTGGAATAGTATATATGTCGTTAACTGTTTGCTTCATTGACACCAACATCCTACACATAAGGACACATTGAAAGTATTTACGATTTTTGTTATGACAGCGATAATACGGGGTGGGATAGTTGGGGGCAGCGATTCGTGACAATAGGTTCTTGTCTGAGCGATTGACAATGAGTGTTAGCCATTAGGCAACAAAAACTCCTCCAAAAATATGTTTATTATACACGAATTTTCATGTTCATTATACACGAATGTTAACCATTTCTGTGTAACATACTACAAGTGTGGTTTAGGTTTAATCTCGCTTCAGAAGATATTTCGCCATGCCTGACATAAGTCAATCTGCTGTCGGCTGGGGTTTAACGTCGTGTTCACGATTATTGCACTTATACAGCGACGTGCATGCATGTGTGTGTGTGTATGTGGCTGCTTGCACTAGTCCGGAATAATGCCAATTTTATAGTGCTAGCCTACTGAGATACCATGCCACAGTTTAACAGGAGTTCCCCACTCAGACACAGTATACGGACTCGGAGCCGACCAGTCCTTGTTCTAGCCTCCTTATGCCGAGCGCCAGACAGGCGCCGGTGACTGAACCCCGGACACGGATGCGGTCAATTATAACAGAAAACCAAAGAAATTGTAGCATCGCCAAGTACAGTATAACTAATACTATGTCATTTCCAAAAAGAGAATGTGTAACTTGTTTTAATTCATAACATAGATGTATAAATAAGGGGAGGAAGTACAAAGGATGCCTACATGTTTATGTGTATGGACCAATGTGGGTATTCAAATTCATACATTCACGTTCGTGTGCAAAGTCTCGTTTGGCTTTCCTCCCGCATTCAGCTGTCACTGTATTCTGCATCAATTATTCTATGTTATATATGTGTCTATTTTCCTAAAGGAGAATATGCCACTTTTCTGAATTAATGCCAAAGAAATATAGATAAGGAGTGGTAGTACAAAGGGTGCCAACATGTATAGACATGAAAGGACGTACCGAATCCAGGTGAGGCATGTACATGATGGAGGCATTGGAATTCCCGTTGTTGGTTGCCATGAATACGCATCCGTTTGTATGCTGTCTTGGGTCACATGGTTCATAATCTTTCAAAAATCTCCCATTTATTTCAGTTGTGCATCCAGTGGGTCTGATGACATCACCATCGGCGTACCAATGTGGGTATTCGGGGGGAGATCCGTACTCATCGAACACGCCGTACCGCAGATGAGCGAACTCGTGGACAAAGACACGACCTGGCACGAAGAAAACAGGCATTGAAAGGACATATTTGAAACGCATTGTCTACGTTTGCGTGAACCTGAAATAGGATGTATTGATATTTCTCAATTGTAAATTCGCGTGGATGCCCTTTGAATTTACGTTAGTGCCCTTAGTGCGATCAAGCGGACAGAATCAAATCATAACCTACTTGGGTCACCCCAGTTTCTCACTCTGTCAACCTCATGATCGAGAATGTAGTTGGGGGTGTAATGAACATAACGTCCTGGCTCCCTGCACTGCCCTGGTTGAAAGGTGTAAGGAGAATCGCCGTGTAGTGGATGTGGGCTGTCGATGCGGACATCAGCCTGCTTGAAGGTCTTCTGTGACTCTCCCCATGTGTTGTTTTCTGTCCACGTTTCCGGTATGAGGATCACGACATCCCGAAAATAGGCTCTCTTCCGGGTGGCTCTATAGAGGTAGGGCGAGGCCCCGGTTATGATTGTCTGGAATAT
The DNA here is from genome assembly GCF_023055435.1 of Haliotis rufescens. Taxonomy (NCBI): domain Eukaryota; kingdom Metazoa; phylum Mollusca; class Gastropoda; order Lepetellida; family Haliotidae; genus Haliotis; species Haliotis rufescens. The sequence continues at coordinate 26,208,031 of NW_025963779.1, forward strand.
GTAACAATTATGTCATGGTTTACATTATCGATTGTACGATTCCACGTATACCATAAGCATGTGGTAATGAATCGCTTTTTCATTCTTAAATTCGCAAAATATGAAAACAACCCTCACGAGATTCAGACCGAGTTGTCATACTCTGGAAATTGAGAAAGGACGTCATTATAAAATCCAAGAAATTCTAGAAAATGCACATTTTGTAAATTAGACTGTGTTGAAACAAGAGTACTGCTTACTTGTCCATCGTATGTCGAGTTACGGCAACTATATATCTCAAAGCAAAGTTCTATTGTCATCCTAACCTTCATAAATTTAATATGCCTCTGTCATCACCAGATACCTATATTATTACAAATCGAGCAAAATATCTATATTATGCAAATGAAGTAAGAAACGCGAAACTGAATGTTTAAAACTTGGCTGTACTCAACTTTTGTACACAAAGGCCTGCGGCCTATATGTATTGGAAATAAAATGATTGAATGAATCGCTGTCGAATAGTGACGATCCCAGGTGTTCGCAAATCCTGCCCAGTGGTGGCACCCGCCACACAAACATGTAAATGTAAACAACAAACTTCTTTACGTATTGATAATAAATATAAGCGACAAAACCCATTCCATATACGAAAGACATCTCTGCCAAAAGCGAAGTCGATGGTGTGATTTCGACTATATCATAAACATGTGTTCATGAATCACTACCAAATAGAGAAGACACCACGTGTTCCCGAAAAGGTGAGCGTATCCTGCCCCACCGTTGGCACCCGTCACAAACACACGCAACGGCAATTCAGTTGTTCATTTGAAAGAAACACGGGAACGAAAGGTACAAGCCAAAATAGGGGATAGTATAGGACTTATATTTTGTCACTGATGCGTCAAATGTGGAAATGCTATCCACATGTCTACCATATAACGAAGTGATGGATATATTCGGAATTAGTTGACAATTGAAAAGTTAAAGTCGTCATACTTTTATACAGTCTTGTGGATAGTTATTTGTCCCTCTGTATATGTATACATATATCTGAATATGGACAGGCAAGGGCGTTTCACTTGTTTAACATTGCTCACTCAAACCTTTTTGTTTTCCTTATATATGTATGTACATTCCTAAAAATGCTTTCGTTCACAGGACTAGGTAAAACTGCATTGCCAACTAGCATCAGGTTAATATTTACACCACAAGTATCTTTCACAATTTGCAATAGTGAGTGCATCAATTCGTTTGTAGCTGATTTAAATAAAGGACATTCAATGAAAAAATTATATGAATTTCCACATCGGCATTTTAGATCCTCGTTTAAACCTTTTCTAAATAAGTCATTTTTTAATTCATTGTCATCATATCTGACTTGATTTTGAATGTGTTATGTTAATATCCCTAGACCATATGAGAAATATTACGGAACTGTTGATCTATCTGATCTTAAACTGGATTTAAATCGAGGAAATGTTTCCATATTCCTTTGCTGAGTAGGTAATGTATTCCACAATTTGATAGCGGATGGTATAAACGAGGATTCGGATAACTTAGTACGTAATTGAGGCATTGTTATATTGTGATCAGTTCTAAGGTTGTATGTTACGGTTGTCCCGACAGAGTGAGGTACTAGATTTTTAAGGAATATAAGATCATCGATATACCTGAAGTTAATGATTTGGTCACATTCCTGTGTTTTCATTTTGCCAATCTGATCACTAATGTTGATTCATATGCACAGAAATAGATACAATTGGTACACGTGGATACTTCTGGCCTAAATATTCTTCAACAAATGTCACATAGATGTTATCAATGAAGAAATCCAGCATATTGTTTTATCAGTAAACTTCAGAGGACAGGTGACCGCGACATAAGGGATTCATTTCAATTCTGTTTCCTCTTTTGCAGTTTGAGCATTCCATCAATGACACCACCACACACTGTTTTAACCACTCTGGGAGACACTTAACAGGTCCATTGACGCTGTTGGCAGAAATGATAATTAAGTTTGGATCCCAATTGGTAGCTGCCTGCGCGAATAATGATTTTACACCGGATGTGTGCTGGAGTAAAACAGAATATCTCATGTATCTTTTCTTGCCACTGCGGCATAGTAGGCTTAGCTCTATAAACTCGGCATTAGACTGATTAGCACACAAACACACACACACACACACACACACACACACACACACACACACACACACACACACCGCTTCATCTCACCACCTTTTTGATATTGCTTTGGAACATTTGGTCAAAGCAAACACAGACTCCAAATACATCAGAAAATGACTGCACGTTCCTGTATTTGAAATGCACAAACGAGAGACGTAAAATCAGGTTCCCTAAATGAACGTGGATTTCTAATGATATGATCTCTCGTACTTGTAGCTTCCAAGCCTAATCATACTGCTAACAACCTCGTGTTCATATACTTATAAGTGACTTCTCTATTGTTGACAATATCAACCTTCGTCAGTTATTTACATTTGGACCAAAATGTCGTGAACAGACCGCTACAACTTTAAAATCACTATGGATGCTGTTATGAGTACGATGTGCAACAAAAAGATCAAATTTGTCAACTAACCTGATAAATCGGGTAAATATATCAGATAAGGGTCGATTTTGCAATTTATAAGTATTCTCACTCTAAACGTGATGTCCATGCATGTAGTTACATACATCTTCAAAGGTTCAGGAAAATTGAAATGAAAGCAAATGGGCTCAAAAACGTACTGAATAAACTATATGTGAAATGCTGGATTTCCTCATATAACAGGGAAATTTGGGCAAGGTTTTATTTCCCTTCCACTGAATTAAGGGGCGGTCGGGTAGCCTAGGGGTTAAAGCGTTCGCTCCTCACGCCGAAGACCCGGATTCGATTCCCGACATGGATTCCAGTGATTATTATCATGAGCATCGATCCACGCAATTGGGATCGATGACATGCATCAACCGAGTCAGCGAGCCTGACCACCCGATCCCGTTAGTCGCCTTATACGACAAGCATAGTCACCTTCTACGGCAAGCATGGATTGCTGAAGACCTATTCTACCCCGGACCTTCACGGGTCCTGATATATTTAAAATACTGTAATTCACGTTATTAGACAACCGACAATGATTCTTCTATTTAATTAGTAGCTTTGACGGTGATACGGTCATCAAACCAACTTTTTCCATTGCGATTTGACACCTCTGCATGACAAATCAGATTCGATTAATTTTCATGTTCACGAAATGTCATGATCATATCCCTCTGAAACGATAATAACTACATTGCTCTCCTCTCTCGACTGCTATACATCATGCTATACTGCTTTTCGCCAACCTCATAGAATAATCTGCAATGAATATTATAAGAATGGGGGATGACACCAGGTATTCTGGAAAAAAGTAAGCATGTTCTACTTTAACGGTAGCGCCCTACACTCACAATTTCCCTGTAAATAATCGAGTCTGGACCAGGCAATCCAGTGACTGACATCATGAGCATCGATCCTCGCAATTGGGATACGATGACATGCATCAACCAAGTTGCCCCTTACGACAAGCATAGTCGCCTTTTACGGCAAACATGAGTTGCTGAAGACCTATTCTACCCCCCCCCCCCCCCCCCCCCCCCCCGATCTTCGCGTGTCCCAATACTTTGCACTCACCCACCTACAGCGCGAGTGTAGGAAGATCGCTCTATATATTCATTTGGCATACTGTAAGAGGCATACTACAAAGAAGGAATGGAAACAAACAAGTAAACTCTTCACTATCAACCGTAAGGTATGGGAGGATATTCCCATTCTGACTAGATGCCAGATGCATTAAGTCTGATTCCTCCCCAATGTGGGCGATCTCATTATCACTGATTGAGTCATCTTCAGGAATGCAACTAACCATTTTACACCTGAACTCTTAGAAATTATAAGAAACAGAGTGACAAGTGTCGTACGTAAGTAAAAGCGAGAAAAAATATTTCCATATTCAAAAATATCTCTGCAGATTCTGACTGTATCATTAGCCTGTATTTATGTACATTGGAGCATGTAATCCAATGGTATAGCGTGTTGGAGTTAATAACGTTGCCTTGTGAAACGGGGCCCATGTCTGCTCGGTCCATGGCGAAATGAATGACGTCATTGTCTGGGACAACAGGGTACTCTAGTGGTGCTTGTCACGCTAAAGCATTCTCGCTAGTGGTCCTCTCGCCGTGATGTTGCAGCAATGTTGATCAAATAACTCAAACTTCATTGCCTTAGTGAATATGTCCATTACCATATACTACTATTTTCGACAGTTTATTGATATATGATGTAGCGCTACGTATACCAAACTTAAAACACCAACAATCAGATAAAGTAAACGCGATATCTGTGTTCTTTACTTTTGTAATACGTTTGGTTTCATTCATGAGTCAAGAATGTGCGAATCTTTTGTATGGGACCGTGAATCACTACGAAATTGTAGTGATACCAGGTGTTCGCGAAACGGTGAGCGTATCCTGCATCACCGTTGGCAGTGGGACCTGTCACTAACACACGCAAAGGAAATTCCATTGTTCACCTGAAGAAAATATGAATCAGAGAGCAAGAGTCGTTTAACCAACCCTCTTTGAACTCTTCGTAGAAATCATGCTCGATTGAACCTCAAACGTTGTGAAATGTGGAAACCAAAGGCTGGAACTGCTGGAATATTGCTCGACATAAAGGAAGAGTGGACGATTGGAAAGTTGAAATCATCCCTGGTCATACAGTCTTGTCACTCTGAATATTTATGCATAGATCTAAATATGAAATCCACGAAGTGGTCTAACTGGTCTCCTTTATTTCTAGTTCAGGTGGGTAAACCAGTGGAAGGGAATTGGCTATTTTGCGGTTCGTGATTGCATATTGATTCAACTGTTTAATACACGGAGTTGACTTTAGGAATATCAGTCACTCTTCAATGCACAAAACCTGAACACCGTATTCACCTACCTGTATGTTTGTCAGCAGAGCAAGGTTCTCCGGTACGTCTTTATGGATAGCCACGACCAAGTCTTCATAACCGTTGTTCCGGATCTTCAGCAGAAGGCAACCTTGTATGAGCACGGCGCCTAGCAGCGCTGTCCAAACCTTCATGGCGATGACTGCATGTCGACTGAGCGACTGGGAACAGACAATGGTTTATGAGGGACGTAACAAGGAAGTGATATTGTTCAATAGTTTGGTGTTTAGGGTGAAGACCTAAGACTCTACAGACTATGAACATTTTATCATGGTATATAATTTCCAGCTGGAAAAGAATTGACACTGCGACTATCAATAGTATCTACGGCTATACACAAATGTGCATTGATTTTTGGTGCGGACAATGAAAGCTGTTTCGTTAAATTGTTGTAAGGTTTTCGTAACTGAATATTTAAACCCTCGCTCTTGCACCTTTTTTAGCAAGTGACGCGGCGTGAAATTTTCATTCTGTTGCAGAATAAGCCCCTCTGTTACCGCATTGTGTGACCTGTTGATCAACGTGTTGTTAATCAAGTTGTCAACCACTAGATGGTCTGACCTAGTTGAACCATTTACACAGCCTCGGTCACCTTTTCGTGATGTCATGACGATGATGGTGACATCCTCAATTTTTTCGTTGCCAAGATTCAGTTATTTACAGACCGCAGCGAACGATCTTGGATACCGCTGGTTAAAACCATAATTGGCAAATCGAAATGGAATTCTCTTTACTGTATCTTAATAAAAACCATTAGTGTTTCTCTAGAGTCCAGACTCGATTATTTACAGACCGCCGTCATCTAACTGGAATATTGCTGAGTGCGGCGTTAAACAACAAACAGACCAACCAACCAACCAAACACGTGCACATACATACACACATCCGTGAACTTACATGACACTTCTGTTAAAAAGGCCGCTTTGAACAGTGTTTCAGTTTCGTGTTTGCGTGTCAGCTTGAAGTGGGAGGAAACTACAAGTGATCTTAGGTTTAAGAACGTTAACACGTTGGTTTTGTTGTTTCTTTGTTTTTTTTGTTTTACGCCGCACTCAGCAATAGTCCAGCTATATGACGGCGGTATGTACATAATCGTTTCTGGATCAGACAATCCAGTGACTGACATCATGAACATCGATCCACGCAATTGGGATGCACGTGTTTGGATGTCCATGTCCACGTGTGTATACCCCCATGTTCTTGGATCAAGTCAGCGAGTCTGACCACCGTGATCCCGTTAACCGCCTCTTGCGACAAGCACGGGTCCCTGAAGAGCAATTCTAACCCGGAATCTTCACGGGAAAACACTTCGGTGAAACCAACGATCGCGACCAAGGGCATGGTTGTGACAATCCTAAACAAAAGAAGAATATCGGGTACGAACTCACGACTATAAATTTCTGGCACGTCTAAGGAACACAACGCAGTACGTCGAATTGTTGAGCAAACGAAACCCATTCCTGTTGAATAATACCATAATAGAGGCAGTATTGATCTCACTGCATCGCCATTCACCACGGGGGATGACCAATAATTTGTGTTCATTCATCCAGACTCCCACAGGAGTCTTGTTCAAATTGGGTCACTTATTCATGTACGTAATCGCTCGATGCGAGATGTCCTCATCTTATGTACATGTATACGCCGTAGCGGTTCTTGTCATGTAGTATTTTATATATTCCGTTGTATCTTTTGGTGATGTTTGATTATCGTTCTATATAATTTAAACAGTTTGTAATCGATATCAGACGAGATGCAACCCATCACAAAACAATATCAGAGCACGGCGCTTATAGATGAGATAATATGCAATATTGGTTAATCACACAGACACAAAGACATCCCTCACACATGGGACGAGACAACTTTCACAATTATGACCTGCTAACAGATAGTCTCGGATAAATGACCCATACCCCTGTTTTTGTCACATTTGTATCCATGTATGTAATGCAAAATCGTCACCAAAGCGATCGCCTCACGCAGGAATTAACATATAACATATGACAATAACATACACACGAACGCCACAATGTATTATTCACGGGATACTTGTAAGTTAATAAACTGGAATATTGCTGAGTGTGGCCATAAAACTTGAATGAACGAATATAATATAACTATAATTCCTAGACAAAAGAAACAAATATACTTATAAATATTGTTTTAGACAATATATTAGTTGCACTGGTATAGCTACTTTTAGAGATAAAATAATACTTGTACCAGTGCAACTAATAACTAGTTATCATGTTTAGATGAACTGTTGAAACAAAACACGTTCGGGTAGATCCACCTATGTTGTTATATTAGTATAAATAAAATTTAGTGACAAGTATAAAATAGCTTGACTGGCTACGTACTGGACTCCAAGTCCTTATAAATAGTAATTTATAAGTAAATAACGCTTGTAAATATGAATTGATAAAAACACAATTATCATGCTAAGATTTAAAAGTAACAAAGCATTTGTCAGAGTATAGTTTTAGCTCGATGAAAATACTCGCAGCATAATTCATTTCCAAAAGCCTAGACACATGTATGTTACTCCAGTTCTTGTGATTGTCTACTGATAGTTGTTCTTGCAAGTAACTTGTTCAGATACACGATTTAAAGATATTAATGATTTCATTTTTCAGGTTGCATTTAATGCATAACTAGTACCAACCTTAGCACAAAATACCTTAGGTTATGATTACAGCACCATTCCATAATAATAAGCACATGTATGTACTGGAGGTAATTACATGTTAATTGTAATCCTGGCACGATAGTGATAAATGTTCACAGACATTGCCCAATGAGCGAGGTGAACACGCCACATAAATACAGCGCATATGCTGAAGTACATACAGAAATATGCCAACACTGTATCGTATGTCAGTAATGACTACATAAGTTGTGCCTCTGTAGGACGTGTTCTTCTGGCGCTAATAGCGTACACACAGTCAGCTGTTTGTGTACATGTATTTCGTTCGCCGCTAGCATGAATCGATAAACATTGGCAATGGCTACAGCAACTTAGAATGAAATGGAATTCTAGATTTAAAAGCCTCTACTCACGTTTTGAACAAGCGTAGGTAACACTCGTCTTATGAGCACCGTTGGATATGATTTTCACATCTGTCTCTTGTAGGTTCAACATGACCTGCAAACAGCCTTCACCCTCGGAAGTGTGAATCGTCTATGTCAAGCGTATTGGTAAATATGGCTACCGCGTTTGACAGAGAAACTCCGCTGCACCGAGAACCGATCTGGGCGATGCCCAAGTGCGCGTTTGCATGCGGTATTGCCAGTTCTGCACTAGGTATTAACAGTACCTAGTCGAGGCTGTGCGGATATTGTATGGAAATATAACACCAGCAAATTACCGGCTACAGTATTTCAGGCCTACCATTGAAAACAGCAGAGAGCAACCAAACTGTGGACTATCTACACACTTTAAATAGAAATACCTACATTAATAAGAAACAAGACGAAATCCCCATAAACTGTGCATCGTAATGATTAAAACTCGCCCCATTTACAGTGGAACCAAACAGTAAATGACGCAGACCGCACGCATTCTGTTTGTTGCCGTCTCCACTGATAATATGGCGGGTTTAAATAATTCCGATTGGAATATTCCTGGTTGTGATGATACAGATGGAATATTGCTTGTTGTGATGATACAGATGGAATATTGCTGGTTGTGATGATACATATGGAATATTCCTGGTTGTGGCAATGAAGGTGGGATATTGCTGGTTGTGGCGATACAGATCGAATATTAATATTACTGGTTGGGGCGATACAGATAGAATATTACTGGTTGTGATGATACAGATAGAATATTGCTGATTGTGATGATAGAGATAGAATATTGCTGGTTGTGATGATACAGATGGAATATTCCTGGTTGTGATGATACAGATGGAATATTCCTGGTTCTGGCGATACAGATATAATATTGCTGGTTGTAGCGATACAGATAGAATATTGCTAGTTGTGGCGATACAGATAGAATATTGCTGGTTGTGGCGATACAGATATAATATTCCTGGTTGTGGCGATACAGATATAATATTGCTGGTTGTGGCGATACAGATGGATTATTCCTGGTTGTGATGATACAGATAGAATATTGCTGGTTGTGATGATACAGATAGAATATTGCTGGTTGTGGCGATACAGATATAACATTGCTGGTTGTAGGGATACAGATAGAATATTGCTGGTTGTGGCGATACAGATATAATATTGCTGATTGTGGCGATACAGATAGAATATTGCTGGTTGTGGCGATACAGATGGAATATTGCTGGTTGTGGCGATACAGATATAATGTTGCTGGTTGTGGCGATACAGATATAATATTGCTGGTTGTGATGATACAGATAGAATATTCCTGGTTGTGATGATACAGATATAATATTCCTGGTTGTGGCGATACAGATATAATATTGCTGGTTGTGGCGATACAGATATAATATTGCTGGTTGTGATGATACAGATAGAATATTGCTGGTTGTGATGATACAGATATAATATTCCTGGTTGTGGCGATACAGATATAACATTGCTGGTTGTAGGGATACAGATAGAATATTGCTGGTGGTGGCGATACAGATATAATATTGCTGGTTGTGATGATACAGATAGAATATTGCTGGTTGTGATGATACAGATATAATATTCCTTGTTGTGGCGATACAGATATAACATTGCTGGTTGTAGCGATACAGATAGAATATTGCTGGTGGTGGCGATACAGATATAATATTGCTGATTGTGGCGATACAGATAGAATATTACTGGCTGTGGCGATACAGATAGAATATTGCTGGTTGTGGCGATACAGATAGAATATTACTAGTTGCGGCGATACAGATAGAATATTGCTGGTTGTGGCGATAGAGATAGAATATTACTGGTTGTGGCGATACAGATATAATATTGCTGGTTGTGGCGATACAGATGGAATATTGCTGATTGTGGCGATACAGATGGAATATTGCTGAATGGCGTTGAGCTAGAATATTGCTGAATGTTTTGATAAGGGTAGAATATTGTTGACTGGTGATAAAGGTCGACTATTGCTGAGAGATAATTCACTGGAATAGTGCTGATTGTTGTGATTCAGCTGGAACATTGCTGAATGTGACGAAAAGTTAGTAACCTTCAACCACCTGCTTCGTGTCAACAACATTCCTTTTGTTTCCGATCCCAGCTAATTTACGCATATTTGTACAAAATGTATGTCTTGGTTCCTGGTTGTGGCACAAAGGCGTGCCTTTTAAAACACATCTGTGTCGTCATTCTATTGTTTAAACGCTCCATTATTGTTCAAGAATCGAGAGATGTTTGTCAATTATACATTATCTTGAACCAACATTTCAATTAATTGACACTAGGAATAAACTATTTTTGTTATATTGTGACACGTGAGTGATTTCTCTGCTTAAATAATTCAATAATTATTTTATTTTATTTTTAATTTTCCTTTCAATACAGCTCCACTGCTGTGGATATGTTCATCTTTACCCCGGACCCTTAATAGGCACATATTTAAAGATTATTCATCTAAACGTTCGTAGTATTAAAGACAAACTAGATATCCTTGAAGTTGTACTTCGACATTGTGATGTAATTTGCAGATCTGGTTACACACGGGTATACACGACAGCGACATAATGATTCCTTGTTTCCAGGTTCAATTTAGGAAAGACAGGTCAACTCGACGGGGTAGCGTAGCTATTTGGTCTAGCACCGATATGGGTACATGTTAAATGGAAAACTCGAGATTATTTAATTGGTACTGTTATGGTGCAGATAAGAGTGAAGCGTATTGGGAACTAATTGATCAATCAATAGGAAACGCAGTTGATAATATATTATGAATATGCACACTGCAATTGCTGGAGATTTGAATGTATATATAATTCGAGAGAATAATCCAAAAATCGAATATTTGCTAATGGAACATGGACTTTCACAAATTATTAGAGAACCTACGAGGAACACCTAACATTCCAGTACCTTGATAGATTTACTTTTTGTGAGAGACGTTCATAGCGTACGGGAGTCGGAATACTTGATCCAGTTTGTAGTGACCACTGTCCAATTTTTGTAACTATAAAAGAAATAATCCCTAAATGTCATTCCTTTAAACGTAAAGTGTATCATTATTCCATAGTAGACCTAGATGGTTTAAATACTGACTTGCTGAATATTGATGATGATTTATTCTTCTCATCGGGGGATGTAAACACAATTAATGATGAACTGACATCTCAAATTATATAATTTTGTGATAAACATATTCCTAATACAATCGTTACATTACGATCAAAGGATCCACAGTGGATCAATAATGAAATACGTTCCTTAATAAGAAAACGAAATCGCCAACATAATCAAGCTAAAAGATGTAATACTCCAGCAAATTTGAAGTTGTTAAGAAATAAAGTAATCGACTATGTCCGTAAGGCAAAGAGAACATAATTATGCATCTAAAATTGATACTGTCTTACACAGTTCTCAAGGTACAAAGGCTTGGTGGCGTTAAGGAAAGGATTTGTTTGCTCAAATCAGTTGACATATTTATATGACCTTATTGCAAAGGCTTTAGATGAAGGTAAGGGTGTAAGACAGCATCTTGAAAGCGGAAGAAGATCGCCTATTCAGTTCCTGGATGCAGCGGGTCACTTATCGTAGCTTCAATAAACTCAGATTTTATTTTTGATTATTGTATTGTATTGTATTGTATTATCAGTTGCTCTGAATAGAAATAGCAAAGAAAAACACTAAGGGAGATTCCATTTCTATCTGAAGGGGGTAATCTTATTACTCATGCATGAAATAACAGTCACCAGACCATAAAATTGTTGTTTTAAGACTGTAGGCGAAATGGGATGTAGGCGAAATGGGAACAACCCGATGTTAGAGCTGTATTTTGTGACATAAGTAAGGCTTTTCATAAAGTTTGGCACAAAGTAATAACTACAGCATTTTGGTATCTGTCGGAATTTATTGAGATGATTTGATAGTGACTTAGAAAAGGTAAAGTGAAGTTATAAATGGCTATAGCTCAGATCCAAAAGCTGTCTTGGAAGGTGTGCAATAGGGCTCGGTCTTGGGACCATAATTGTTTATTATCTTTCTCAATGACATTGTTTAAAAAATATATAGTAATATAAGACATTTTGCCGATCACACATCTTTGTATGTATGTGATCATAGAAGATCCTGATATAGCTGCTCGTGATCTCAATAATGACTTGGACAGCATTTCAGAATGGGCTGCTAGATGGCAAGTTAAATTCAGTCCCGAAAAACTGAATCTATTCAATTTACCCGTAAAGTAAACCCTAGTCGCAAAACTAACTTATATGTGAATGGTACAGAAATCAAAGATTACAAAGTCAAAAGCACCTCGGTATTACTTTACGAAGTAATTGTACATGGAGAATGAACATTGATGACATTGCAAGGAAACGTTGTCTTCTGGTTAATTGTTTAAGAAGTTAAAAATATCGTCTATCCCGAACTACCTTAGAAACTATGTACACGTCATTTATTTGACCAATTTTTTATTATTGTTCTCATATTTGGGACAACTGTACTAATGAACAAGTTAATTTATTTGAAAATTAAAGTGAGATGTTCTTAGAGCCATATGTGGCGCTGTCCGGGGTACGAGTCATCAGAAGATTTACAATAAAAACAAATTGTAAGTCATTGAAAGACAGAAGATTCAATTTGAAATTGGTAATGTTTTACAAAATGAATATTCGTTTCTACCCGGAATATCACCCGGCATATTCCTAATACAGTTTCGGAAAATACAAGTTATAACTAAAGGGATAAAACTAATCTTTAAACAGTGAAGTGTAAAACAAAAGCTTATGCAGATTCATTTATACCAGCTACAACACAACTTTGGAATATGTTAACAGAAAACCTAACGTGGGCTGAAACCATTACACAATTTAAGAATTTGCTTCACGTAATGAGAGATAATGGCATACACTTGGATTTAAATTAATATAATTATAATACCATATCATACATATGCCAACTACAAACAATCTGGACATATTTACAGATGATGAGACCCGTGAAGAATCCGGGGTAGAATAGGTTTCAGCAACCCATGCTTGCCGTAAAAGGTGACTATGCTTGTCGTAAAAGACGACTAACGGGATCGGGTGGTCAGGCTCGCTGACTTGGTTGATGCATGCCATCGTATCCAAATTGCGTGGATCGATGCGCATGATATCAATCACTGGATTGTCTGGTCGAGACTCGATTATTTACACTCCGCCGTCATGTAGCTGGAATATTGCTGATTGTGGCGTGAAGCAACAAAGCAAGAAAGGAAGAGATAAGTTACGTTCGAGGTAATTGTTTTAACAGCATTTGAAAAACATTTGTTGCTGGTAATGTCAGACAAAGCTTCTCCAACAATGTTATATGTCTCCAGACAATGCACGATGTATCGTCTATGTTGATAGTTTCATCTCATTATATATCGCCAAATACATATTATTGATCATGAACACGTACAGTTACTGAGGATAGGCTATATCAAAGCAAGTGATTGGAGTATTAGTCTGTACTACAAGCCAACATGTAGCTGCGACTCGTGAAGATACAGGGTAGAATAGGTCTTCAGCAACCCATGCTTGCCGTAAAAGCGACTAACGGGATCAGGTGCTTTGCTTTGCACAAATACCAAGTGTTACATAAGTTGCAGTAGCTGACGGATGACTGGCCATGTTTGTTGATTGAATGTTGTTACACGCCACAACAATATCCTCACAATTTCAGCACGGCCAGGAAAACAGGTGATTAACTGCATGAGCATCACATCCCCGACATAATTCACAGATAATACGTGAGTGGGTCAATGAGCCTTGTTTTAAGCTACTATCCCATCACTTGATGGATGATCCTGCAGCAAAGGCAGCTCTCAACGAATCTGTGACACCACTTCTTCTACCATACAGTGACTACAAACCTGTTATTAGATATCAAAGACCTAATGCAGAAGAAGTGGGACACCCAAGTAGATATTAACAAATTACATGCAATAAAACCAACTATTGGTTACACCTACTTCGGTTGTCAGTCCGGATTTGATGAGGTCATTATGCGACGATGTCGTATTGGCCATTCGCGTTATACACATGAGTATTTATTGCAAGGTGAAGATCCTCCATTCTGTATCCGTTGTGATGAGAGAATCACAGTCAAGCATATCCTGCTTGACTGTATTGATTTTTCCATCATAAGGGATAATTATTTCCAGGTTTCATCCATAAAGGATCTTTTTAATGTAAGTTCTCATTTAATTCTTGTATGTTTAAAAGAAATTGAATTAATAGATAAATTTTGATTAAATATATTGTAAAAAGTATGCGTTTTTAATTTGGTAGAATGATTCGATAACTGTGATTGTTTGTGGCTGTACCTTCAAAGGGGGATTAAGTATCGTAAAATCAGAGGGTGCGTAATTCCCTCTTCCTTCAAAGTATGTTTCATTTTCCTGAATTTTAATCGTAGAATGCTTGTTGTTTTTTAAATACTTTGGCTTCAAATATCTAACAATCACCAGTAGCCAGAGGGATGGTATAAATCCTGCTGGGGTACAATGCAGGAAGCAGATGTATTTTCAGAATAGTCACATTTTCATGGTAACATGCTAGTTTTAAATCTATATCTGTGATAGTCTAGTGCTTTTTCTGTCCTTTGTCGACAGATTTTAATATCTATATGAATGTATTATTACTGTATAACTTGATTTAGTCACTATATGGCTGAAATATTGCCGATGTGACTTTAAATCTTGACTCACTCACTCACTCCTGTTCCCAAAGCGAAAGTGGAGTTTGAATAAACATTTATTACATAAGTTGGGAGTTGTCTCATAGACTTGACTTACAAGAGTTATGCTTTTACATTTTTATTCACATATAGAATATCTCTCATATATTGTTAGATATGTTGCATATTGATTTCCTCTTATTGACTAAATCCTTAACATTCCTTTATCGGAGAAATTGCGAATCACTCTTTCCTTTAACCCAAACCGTATACATTTTATTTATTTATTATCTACTGACAGTTGCGCACATGTGTCATGTCCTAGCTGTAACCTAGTTGCATGACTCGTCACCAATAACAACGCCTACGCCATAACAACATCCATATATTTTGTTTGTTTGTTGTTCAACGCTGCACTCAGCAATATTCCAGCTACATGACGGCAGTCTGTAAATAAACGCGTCTGGTCCAGACAATCCAGTGATTGACATCATGAGTATCGATCCACACAATTGGGATACGATGACATGCATCAACTAAGTCGGCGAGTCTGACCACCTGATCCTGTTAGTCGCCTTTTACGACAAGCATAGTCGCCTTTTACGGCAAGGGGAAAATTCGATTAAAAATATTACAATCCATTGATGGATTTGAGAAGATTTACCTCGCAGTAATCAGCTGATCAGTTGCCTGAGTTGGTATTTATAGAATCTTGCCTGATCAATCCTGCTGACAGTTCCTTGGGCCCTTGTTTTTCGTTAACAATATTTCACATTATTTAAGACAATATTTAATTTCCTCTTAATTGGGTTTATAACATTTGTTTCTAGCGGACAAATAAACGAATGCCGTATTTACATACACTAAAAAGGTGGGCTAGGGGGAATCCCGAGTGGTTACTAAACACGGGAAATCTTCAACTACGAGCTCGACTTTTTATGGCGAATTGATATGGGAGAAAAAGGATTAACCACTGTGTTAACCACAATCCTCTTTATAAACCCCAGCATGGTACCCACTTGCCTTTATTTACTGTGAACAGCACATAATGATTGTTCAGCTTATGTCTATCATAAAGGTGCTTTTTGTTTAACCATAAATAACGCTTTAGCTGAAAACTTAAAAAAGCAACATTTACGCACCGTGGGTGTGATGCAGACAGGAATGACGCAAAACGAAGTTGCCAGACATTTTAATCTTCATCGAAGCACAATATCATCTCTTTGGAGACGTTACCTACAGCAGGGCAATACTCATGACTTACCAGGTTGGCAAAGGTACCTAGCAAGCAAAGGTTTGATGCTTTGTATTTTAACGCCGTACTCAGCGATATTGCAGCAATATGACTGTAAATAACAGACAATCCAGTGATTCACATCATGAGCATCGATCTATGCAATTGGGATGCGATGACATGCACCAACCAATTGGTGTTGGTCTATCGGGATAGAGTGGTCAGCCTTGCTGAGTAGGTTGATGTATGTCATCGTATCAAAATTGTGTAGATCGATGCGCATGTTGTTAATCACTAGATTGTCTGGTCCAGACGCCATTATTTACTGACCACCGTCATTAAGTTGAAATATTGCCGGGATTAAACAACAAACAAAAAGAAACAGCAGGTATTAAGTTATAATGAAATGCTATATCCAAAATGCTCCGATGTGTCGCGTGGCTTCGTAGATTTAAGTCAAGCTGTCTTATACAGCTGGAATATTGCTGAATGCAGTGAAAAACAACAAACAATTCTATTTCAAAAGGCTGCACACACGTTTATCACCAAGGGAACATATATTTTACTTTTATTTTTTATTTACCTTGTGTTGCGCTATGTCATGTCTAGTGACTGAAAAGTTTAACTTTCAAATGGTATTTTGTCTATGGCCAAGTCGTTTCTGTGTAACAATTTCCACGTGGGACACAGGAAACTGAAATCAGGTAGACTATTGAGCCTGTTGAGTACGTACCGTTGTATATCCCCCTTTGGCACATGACAATGCTACACAGGCAGCAAACTGTCTAGTTTTGATAACGTCTCGTTTAAAAGTTTCAAATCGAGAATAATATTGTTTTGTACACCTGATGTTTTAACAAATAACCTCCAATATTCCTGTCCTATCATATTGGCCATTGACCAAAATATGGTGGTAGCTAGGCCACGTGGATAGCCAGTATCGGAATGTGGCATTATTTCTAGGATCTTTGTAGTATGACTTGCAAAATTCAGATTATAGAATGCTCCTCCATGTACGCCGATGATAAGGTGTGCTTTTCCAAACAGATCCAAAGACTCATTTAATGAATATCCTCCTTTAAATACCACCACTCTTTCTTTACCATATCGCTCTTCAAGAACTTTGACCACTTCTTGGATATTAAGTAGCTTGCGACCACCATTATGACTGAATGCCCGGGTAAGGAGTATTACCAGCGCCTCATCCTGAGGAACTGGAACCTTTTCTGCTGCTCCAATGAGTGCCCGTGCAGTCCTCCAGAGAACTGGGTGTAACGGCGGAGTAATACATGCAGCGACCATGAAGTCAGCACTATAGGTTCCTCCATTGTACCATACAATTTGCCTCTGTGAGATACCTATTCGATCCAGTATGTCCATTATCATTTTTCCATCTGCTGGCCTTGGATTCGCAATGAGTAGTTTCATGTCTGGATGGAGTAGAAGATCTCTCACCTGAATCAGTTTTGGAAGGAGCCCATCTATGAAGTGTTGAAAGCTGTTTGATTCGGGTGACAGAAGAGGGCAAAGCTTGTCAAAATACGAAGCAGTTCCAGAGTATGTATTATGCATTGGTGCATAGTTACCAGGCCATCCACATTGCATATTATTTCTGAAATTGCCGTTCCGAATAACTTCAACAACGCCTCGTAATTTGTTATAAGGAACAGGTTGTAGAAGTTCAGTTCCAGAACCAAATTTATAAAACAATTCCTTGTCGATGTCTCTTGGAAATAAGGGCTCTTTGATCTTAAAGGTTTCGTATTCAAACTCATTGTACACATCTACTGACGTAACAGATGTATACATCTCATTGCCCGTGTAGAAGGAAGGCCGGAATGTTCCGTTATGTACAGTGATACTGGAATAATCACGTTGTGAGTTGTGCAGCGATTCAGGATGCAGCCTATGTGACACCGTCACATTTCTGTGCCAGGTGTTGAGGATATTATCCGGGGTTACATTCTTTGAAAATTCCACCACTTTGATACTGATAATTGTTATTACACAACTATACACAAAGGTTACTGTAAATAGAACATATGCTATTCTACGACACCGCATGGTTCAACAAACCTCGTCGTGGACACCTTGCAACGTGGTAGTTAGTATTCAGTGAATATTGGAAATTCACTTTCCCCTGTAACAGAAAATAATCTGAGTAAAATATATCTTTGAAATGCACATCATGGTGAATCAAATATGTGACATGGCAAACGAATCGTACAGTGTGATTTCAACACTCACTGTAACACATCCACCTTTCTGAGGGGTCAGTACTTGAAATTCATGAAACATGTATGGACCGCGATGCTTTAATATTAATACAATAACTGACGTGACATGTTGATAAAAGATTTTGAACAGCAACTCTCAACCGTTCTAGCTTATATCGATACTATCCATCTATTCAAAGAGATTCCGATCTCATGAAAGCGGCAACGCCATCAGTTGATTTTAAAACGTCCCCAGCTGGAATCGATGCTCGTTCATCACTTCCTGGACGATACCATTGTAGTGTTACAACGTGGTAATTACACGAGCTACTCGTGGAATATATCAGTACATGTTTCTTCTGCACAGCTGCTAGAAGTATGGGCAAGTTGTAAGTAAGTCTGTTGCAAACTCCCAGCATGATCTCCACGGGGACGCTAATAACACATCCTTCGTGAAAAGGCACGCTGCTTGGAGAGATGATATTTAATAATTATAGATCTGTTGCGGAGTATCAAATATTGCCGATTTTCATTTGGATAAACATTAAGGTAGTACATTTACACGACTGAGGGTATTATCAACAGCAATATCTTCTTAATTTGTTCTTCATCAAAGTATTTGTAACACAATATGTTATAAATATGCTGCCATTAATTTCTAATCCACTGAGGGGCGGTCGGGTAGCCTAGTGGTTAAAGCGTTCGCTCGTCATGCCGAACACCCGGGTTCGATTCCCGACATGGGTACAATGTGTGAAGCCCATATCTGGTGTCCCCTGCCGTGATATTGCTGGAATATTGCTAAAAGCGTCGCAAAACCATACCCACTCACTCTAGTCCACTGACATATTTCTGATCCCGCGTCGATTTCTTTGATTGTTCGTGAAGTTCTATTTTCCGTCATTTCTTATCATGGTATGTTGGAAATGCTAAAGGCCCCTGTTTTGCAATTAGTCGTAAACACAAAATAATTCAAAAATTATAAGACAAAATATAAATGTGAAGATGTTGCTCAGCCAGGAATGACTGAGAAGTTGGAAACACCTGTACGCTTTCTAATCGACCGATGCGAGAAGACCCACTGATAAAATGGTAGCTAGACATAACCGCCAAAGAAAGCTACAGTGTATGTAGTTACTTCTTGCACTCAAGAGCAAAAACTAAAAATATCACACTGCAAACACGAAAACGTCGTTTTTTTCCGTATATGGTCATTGGACGGAAAAACGACTAAAAATTCATTAAAATTGATTAATTGGTCAGCGTCTAGAAAGTGTCCAGAAAAAGGTCGAGTTTTTCAAGCGTAAAATGGACGGAAAAACGATGCTTTTTGCTCCGCCTTGTACAACTGTTAACGGCCAATCAGATGGCGCTGGTCCCCCGACGCACGTGATGTCCAAGGCTTCCTTTCGGAAGATTTAGGTTTCGTATTTCTGGCATGCCTTGCTCTAGTATCTGTCGCGCGCAGTGCAGCGAGATTTGCTGATAAGCTAGTTTTAGGATATGTAACATGTTAATGGAATTCAGACACGCGCCAAGAAGTCAAACCAAACAATGTTACTAAGTTTATTGTGGTAACGGCTATGTACAGTTACCCCTATCGGATAATGGGTTGTGTTTCATTTGGTTATAACAATAACTAATTTTTTAATGTGAAGTTTACAAGATATACGACTTGGACGGGAGGTCGGTCACATGACGTTCTTCACGTGACTGTATTCTTGAAAAGGCGTAAACACTGACTACTTCCACATTCCTGGGGAAAACCCTTGGAATTCCCTGGTACGAATTCATACAGAAGCGTGGTTGCAAGCCCATTTAAGGATACCCTCGCTACAACCCATCCCAGAGAGAAAAAACATGAAAAAAAATCCAAACTGTCGCAGTGACAATTTACAGAAATCTATGAATTTACCTTAGTATCTATTTGACACATCTTCACAATCACCTTTCAATGATCGGCCAATTGATCAGTGATGCCAAAGGCTTGAAATAGCCACAGGTTAATTAACAACTTCGAAAATATCTCCCGTCACGTTTATCGTGTCGGCCATTTTGACGTATTGTACTTGATGTAAATGTATTACGACGCTCTGTCATTGTAATTGACTTACTGAGGTAATTCTGTAAAAGATCTTCTCATCTTATGAGGATATTGTTTGGAATATATTTCTTGTAAACATACTAAAACATATGTTCCTCGCTTTGGGGGGAACTATTTTATTCCGGGTTGGCCCATTAAATCTAGTAGTAAGTCAAGGCACCATGCCTGATCTGTTATTTTATGTGTTTAAATTACGATTTGGGGCGTTAATAAAATACACTGGCGCAAGTATATTTTATTCAAATCAATTGGATAATTGAATATGCTTTCTTTTACATATTACATAACATCACTGCACAAAATATGAACAGTTGCAGTAAACAAACTACGGTAATCGCATTAAACATCATTTTCAACTCTACAGTATTTCAGTATTTCAGTTATATCATGGTGTATCAGACTGATGTGGGATAAAAATCCGAAGTGGTTCAGGTCATCCAATGGGTGTTCGGGAAAAGGTGAGCGTATCCTGCCACACAAGTGGCACCCGTCACAAACACATGCAAGGACAAGTCAATTGTTCTCCTGAACAAAGCACGGAAACACACAATGATGCCCGTCCTCACTTTTACCGAGTATGTAAATTATTTTGTCCGTCAAAAACATGGACGAGTATAAACAATATGTTCATTCACGTAATACATGTCATACATTTGACAAAATGTATTGACTCGGAGCATTATTGTTAATCACAGCGTATGCAGTTGAACTCATCACCCATCCCATTATTGATAACCCTTCTTGAAGATCTATGAAATCAGAAGCTGCAACACTCTATCTTTTAACTGGCATGTCGGACTTCTGTTTCATTACTCAGTTTTATTTGCACGGATTACTATGGAAGGGACATTGTCTCGTTGTCGCATTGTCGCATTGACGCCTTTACCATTTGTCGCATTGTCGCGTGTTCGCATTGTCGCTCTTTGATAATCCTTTTCTTTATTTTACAAAAGGGCGACGATGCCGTAACGCGACATTTTCAAGGTCAAAATATGTCTCGTTATCGCATTGTCGCCCCATCACAAATGTGTAAAAAGGCGTAAAGTTATGTTATTGTTACAGTTCAACCTGATAAATGTACGTCTTGAAATGAAAAAACAAGTCCGTCCGCGAGTCCATAACATTTTATTGTGAGCTCTTCTCTAAAAGTGCTTAGTGTTCAACTCCCAGTTCCAAACACGTAGTACCTCCTCAATAATCCACATACCTCCAGTGCAGTGGTCTTCCGGAAGATCTTACTCTTGACCGTATTAGACAACTGACGAGTGCACGCCTGACCTGTGACCTCGTTGCAACCCTCGTGATGTGTTTGCCGAAGGGAGAGGTGAAGGAAATGTGTGCTCCAGCCCAGCGCAGAGCTCGCGACACACTGTATACTGATGTATACAGTATATTGCAGTTGATATACTGTATACTGCATGTGATACTTATTTGCGGAAATGTTACAACTTTCAAGATTCAAGATTCAATTTGCATATATCTTATATACAACAGACCGCCGTCATATATCACTGGAATACTGCTGAGAGCGGCGTTAAAACAAATTGTTTTCATTAAGGAGCGCTGCAGTCATTTAAAATAGAACCGTATACATATGTACATGTAGTACCAACTCACTCTATTTGTTTCGAATATTCAGCAGAAAATATATTATTAACCAGGTCTTTGGCAAAAGATATCAGATTTTTATAAACAGCCACATAGGGATGACAAAGGACCCCTCGCTGATTAGGTTCTTGTTTACTTAAGAGCAGAGTTGGCCATGTTAGATGATATAACCAAAATCCGGGAGCTCCGGCGGGGGGCAAACTGGTCTTGTTAGTGTATGGTATGAGCTGTGACGTTGACCCAAGAGAATAATGTAAAACATGAGACCAACTCAAGTCTATAATGATTGGGAAAGTCTAGATTTCCACAGCTCTAGCCTGAAATTAAGAATTGTTCTATGCTCCATTTTAATTGTATTATTTTTATTTTGTAGAGATGGACCAACCAGGAAAGAAATTGATAGAATATTAATATCACATGTTACCACTGATCCAGTTAAATTCATCACACAATAATAAATTAGTATTTGACATTACGGCATTTGATTATTAGGGCATGATCATGAACATGTTCACTGTAGTAATGTACACACCAGTCAACTTGATTATAATTTTTATCAAAGTGTAGCGCGGCATCAACGATTACTTTATGATATCCTCACTTGTCATCGATGTATTGACATCGAACAATGGACGGCAATTCGAAATTCTTATGGATAGCTTCAATAGGGACAGCGCCGGTGTCAGTACAATTTTCCTAGTTAAAATAAGTATCTACAAAATATAATCTGAACAATATATTTTTATTAATGCTTACTTTCATGGATAGAATTAAGGCAATCTAGGCTTGCCAAATCGTTCTAGACTTGAGCTGGATTCCTTTTAAATGTATTCTGAATGGTCTGGGAGACGAACGGGCGTCAGTATCGCATGGAGAACTGGGACAGCCTTAATCAGTGTAATCGGATATGTTGTGGAGTTTCGGTTTTGGGCTGTTTGCTGAATATATAGAATTGCGAGTTATGTATACTCTGTATTCTTTCGTCATGGTATCATAATTATATATTTTCTCTGTTGCTTTTTGAATTATCCACAAATAATGAGAACTACAATGTAAACCTCTCTCTGGAGATATACAATAATACTACTGAAGGGCATATCTAAAAAATGGGACTTCTCGACAAATATTTCTTTCTTAAATACTACCCGTTACAGGCATTCTGATCATTATATCATACTTTGTACAGTTTAAAAGTCAAATAATGGCAAATTGTGTATCTTTCTACATTTTGAATTAATTATATTTTCTGAAATAAAACCTTAGCATCAGATAGTGATATACACGAATATGATCTATACTATGATAAATGAATTATCAATTTCGTATTATGAATTAGATAAACAGAAATATGATAGTAAAACAAATTATTTTAATCTATTCTTGTGAGTAGGTAACGAGAGATCTAGGCAACTCACAAACGTAGCCATTTATGAAAAATGAAATATTAAAAGTTTAGGGGTTTGAACATGCACATTGAATAACAGGGAAGAAAGCAACGCAATAATTAAATTATGAATCAAATTATGTTATAAATATAACAGAATATTAAGAAAATATATGTTTAATTTCTCATTGTTGGAAGGTGTTTAATAATTATATAGATTTTGTTTGATTGTTTGTTGTTTAACGCCGCACTCAGCAATATACCAGCTATATGACAGTAGTTCGTAAATAATCCAGTCTGGACCAAACAATTTAGTTATTATCATCAAGAGCACCGATCTACGCATTTGGGATACGATGACATGCATCAACCAAGTCAGCGAGCCAACTTGCCTTCGTACAAGCATGGGTTGTTGAATGCCTATTCTAACCCGGATCTTTACGGGTAACTTTTTAAATAATAAGGTACAATGGAATTATGTATATGTCCATAATAAGTGTGTATAAGTAGATGGATAATATGGCCATACACGCCAAGTAAATGGTATATGCATTAATTTAAATGCAAATGATTCAATGATGAGTTCTTTCACAAGTCCATATTTCAAGACATGTATTTGATATTCATAATAACTCCACAAAAGCTACACAATGGCAACAAAACGGTACCAGCATCACAGATACCAATAATACATGAGATACATATAATTACTTTAAAGTTAAAACATGTATCTAAATAGAAAATTAGAAGGATACACTTCCGACATTTTTCGTATTTCGTTTTCGTTTGGAGAGAGAAGTTGTGATTGGTATCTGATGGGTGCAAACAGGTGTTCCCTTCCACCCAGGCCTTGCGGCAATGCTATAGCCCAAAATGAAACAAGCCTTGTTCAACAGGTTCAGACTGAAATTTCCATCCCACTTAGGCTCCTTTTAAATTTAAATATAGTTTCTCGTGTCGATATGTATCAGAAGAAATGAAATATTACAGCACTGGTGAATAGGTTATATGCGCATGTCAGCGTCGATCCTATAATATCCTTTTATGCAAAATACATATATACTGATGAATTAAGGTAGTAATACTACGCAAATTTATGTCCAGATGCATACATCAGTATCATCTCGTGATCTTAATTCGTGTTTTGAGCCCTTTTTCTACCGGAGATTCTGGGGTGTTACATCACACCAGAAAGCCAGGTCCAAATTCAAGTCATAATTTCATGGTCCGTCTTGTATGTTGGAAACCAATATCGCAATATGGCTAAATATTGCTGAACGTGGTATTAACCCGATTACTCACATAATTATTCCATTTTCTACTGTCATCTACGAACACTATCTTTAAGGAGGCATATCTGTATCATCCAAATGTCCATACATATATGTCCACATTTATATGTATAAAGCAAGTCGTCCTGCACTCTTCCTTAAAAGATAAATGCTAAGCATTTCCTCTGTATATATCTATATAATATAATATCGTTTTAATGTAATGCTGATGCAGTAAACGTACCACAGACCTAATGCTAGAATAACATCTAATTTCTGAAATGAACATATTTTACAGAAAAAAACAGTTGTTTAAACAATACTTATAAAATATAAGAACAAGGAGCCAAGAGCCAAATATTGGGCTGTGTTGGACATATTTGTTTCGGGGTCTTATGACAGACAAACCTGATGCCTTTAAGTATAAAGATAAGTAAGTATAGATGTTGTACATATTCAAATATGTTCGTGATTAACCCAACCTTGAAAAATATTGAAAGATGAGTGGTAACTATTTATGCCATTATTTCAAATTAGAATGAGAGCACACCAGGAAAGCATGGTTCTTTAATATACGTATCTTGTTAACCCAATATTCTTTTTTAAGTAAGAGCAGCATGTATATCGAGAGTATAGGTTTGGTGCGTGACTTATCACACAGTACTTCAGAAAGTGTGCATATTCTGTTTATCGGCAATAAATAACATAAGACGATTCATACGGGTAAATACGATTTACTTCAGAACTAGTATAGATTATTTAAGGTTAGGGGGAAATGTATGTAATTAACAGAACTTTTGCCGGGTTTGAAGGATTTGGGTCCTGGCTTGGGCTTTGTGTTGGACGTGTAGACGGCATTTCCAGGTTTGACGTATCAATGACAAAAATGATGTCAGATGCAATTCTCTGCTTTTTCGGGTGAACAATTGGCTTGCCTTTGGATGTGTTTGTGGCGGGTGCCACTAGTGGATCGGAATGAGCTCGCGTTTTTGCGTGCATCCAATGTCATCATTTATTATGATGAATCATGAAACATGCTCCTGATGTTGTCGCAATGGTGCAGTTGGCGCTTCTTTTGGCAAGGGTTTCTCATGATAATGGAAATGCTTATGTCGCTTTTGTTGACCGATAAACATGAAAATATATATAATGTTAGTGTATATGGTCATATAATTAAGAAACAATATTGTACGATAAACAACGACCGAGACTCGTTTATTTCAAAATGAGATATCAACATTACGTATAGCCTCTTTTAGGGTGTTAAATTAGGAAAAAAATTACGCTTTACAATATTTACCCGTACTTAAATAATGATGATTCCTTGAATAGAATCCGACAGCGGCCATGCTAGATAAATCCATTTTAGGATTTGAGTTTGGTCCCGCATATTCTCACAATTTTCTCGTCAATCATCTGTACCTTTTCTCCCAATACCGATTGTCATACCACTCTCACTTTCGGATTCCCCAGCAACATTTATTGGGAACAACTCACTAGACACATACCTCTCGAAAATAAGGTCAAATTTACGACGTTTTCAAGTTGCGAGTGCATGTTCGAATCTCAATAAATGACGTCATGATAGAACAATGTTTTATCGTGAAATAAATATCGCTTCCTTCTTTGTTCTTTGTGATTTATCGCGTAGCTATCTTATATCATAAAATGCCAATTTCTAATTGCTTTATCATGACGTATCCGTGTCATGTAGCAAAAACATACACAAATATCGTTGACTTCGACGTTGAATAGTGTCATGAAATATGATTATCCTCTTGTGTGCAATATTTCTGGTTGATAAATCTAACATATTCTTACTTTAAGAATAACGACTATACATTATTATATCCCTTATCAGGTCTCTGTAACATTTGCAAAATGATACAAATATAAAAATACAACTGAACCTAAATGTAATGTTTTAATATCCTTACGTTGCTGAGTGCAGCATTTAACAACAAACAAACAAAACATAATATCTTTAAGAATTATGTTAACAATTCCGATGCTAAAAATAATCTCACAATCTCCATACCTCTTTCTCTCTATGAAAACATAATAACTTTTTTTTTAATAATCTGAAGGAATAATAATGGCAATACTATCATAATTATCATCATTATTTATGTTACTTATCCTCAAGTGAAGTAGTCCTCCACACTATACATTCAGTGAAGAAGCCCATGAACATATGAACTATGTAACATACATTCATGGAAATTAGATGAACAGTTGAAGTTAGCAAATGATATTATTCGGTCGAACGTCTATCAGCCATCTATTCTATTCATGAAGAACATTTCACGTGGGACCAACAGAGGGAATTATGACTATCGACTTGCTAATTATTTTTTTATATTCCTGCCAGCTCAAACGATCTATTGGTTTGATTTATTGTTATATGGTATCCACAAAATAAGTAGGATCCGATTTTTCTGTTTTTGTTGAAATAAAACTGAATTATATTTGCTGTTTACATATCAAAGTTTGCCAAATTGTTACAAAATGTTTGCCCACAGCAAGGCTACGTATCCACAACATATTGTGCTAGGCACAGTATCACTGGACTGAGGGAGGGCGGTATTCCTCCTTGTGGGTCACCTGCTTGGCAATATGGGACGGGAAAACTGCAGGGGGTGAGGGCAGTTAAGTTGATGGTAGAGACAGATAAGAGAGATCATTTTACAAATGTGAAACCTCAGTCCACAAAGGAAGAGGCGAAAGCTGAAACTTGGTGAGGTTTACAGAACAAAGGCAGTTATTTCTGTTTTCTTACTGACTCTCCAAGATACATTTAATAAAACAATTAAAGCGTGTGTTTGTGTGTGTTTGTGTGTGTGTGTATATATATATATATATATGTGTGTGTGTGTGTGTGTGTGTGTGTGTGTGTGTGTGTGTGTGTGTGTGTGTGTGTGTGTGTGTGTGTGTGTGTGTGAGGTAGAAGAAGAATTGTACACCATAAAATGGCTACGTATGTAGTTGGGGTAGATATGTTGAATGCCCGGCCAGTATGACCTTTGAGTCACTACAGTTTCAGTCATTAAAATGCGTAAAACAGTATTTGAGTGAAAGAAAACACTATAAGTGAGTGAAACAAAAGACCTCAGTACAGGCACACCCAGTCCCCCAACCCCAAGTCTGCATGTATCAATACTCATACCTGCCACATCCTCAACCACTTAACTTACTCACACAATCATCTGACAACATGTTCGCCAACCCTCGTATCACAACGCATGCACGCACGCACACACACACACACATCACATTCTTCTTTCCCCACCATTATGTCCACGTCAGCCATCATGGATCCATGCGCATGCTTTCATACATAATCCATTCTCCCACCATTCCCCAACATCCATCGAACTATAACTATATCCGCCCTCATGTATAGGTATTCGTGCTTTCATACATACATACACCCCCCTACCATTCCCCTACATCCATCGCAGTATAACTATGACTAAAACCGCCTTCGTGCATCCGCACTTATGTTCACATTGCATTGCATATGCATCAAATTACACGTTTAAAATATCGTAAATATTTTACAACATGTACATATTATATATAAGCAAACAGAGATTATTATAACGCAATAGATTTCATCCGTCAAAACATCACAGAAAGAAGGGCAGCCTGGAATTTTACAATTGCATCTGAATGCACTAAGACGTTCAACTGGTCAGGAGGTGAGAGTTGCGGAAGATTACTAAAACTTCAGTTACAGATCTCCATTACGAATATCTAAAGTATGAATAAAGATCACAGCTTGCTATGGCGTGTACTTCATTCCTGCAGAATTAGCAATGTCCTTAGCTCTAAATTGTATGTCTAAATGCTTATGTAGACAAAGACCCAAATGTATATAGGCATGACCATATTATATTCTACGCAAATATCACCACATTTAAAAACAAAGCTAGATTGAGTCTTTGAAGGGCATTAAGAACTGATACACACAAGGAAAAATATTTATGGATGTCAACGGAGGAACATATACTTTCTCCTTCATCAGGTGAATATTATTAAATGCTATGAGGCAGAGAACATATATTTGTACCTGTAAGAACAACAAAAGTAAAAAGATAGCAAAGAAGAGAACGCAACAAGGGAAGCCAACAGATAACTGGCGCTGATTTACCCGCCTCCCGTTTGCCCATTGTCCATTTCCCATTACCAATCATTCATAAGTTAAGTTTTGGCTTTAATTTGTCCATTGATAATCAACCATCAACGTCTATTATCTCCACCCTAAAAATATGTAGTTTACTGAGAAAGTGGTATCCAAATATAATGTGTGTTGCAGTTGACCACTTTCTTAAAGGCATTGTTGGTTCAAAGCTTTCGGTCATAGAAGCCGTGCCATTTTTCTCTTGTCAGAGGAGTGCACAAAGTATACGTCATCTTGACTAACATTTTTGGTTCGGTGGCTGGGTTAGATCGCCAACTTTGTGTTCTGGCGATTGGGTGCCTCACTCACAGTGTGAGTTCAAATCCCGGACGAGACTCAACCCAAGAAAGTACGAGAATCTGTACTTTACTCAGAAAGTGTTATCCCAATTATAACATTTGTTGTCAAGAAAGCACAATAAATGTATATTCGGCTTTGGATGGGTAATGATATCACAGACATATACGAATATTGATGATGACTTGGAGGAGCTTCGCAACGCACGTCTTCTCAATTCAGGGATTGGTAAATCCAAATATGTGTGTCAGCGTGCGTGCGTGCGTGCGTGCGTGCGTGCGTAAATGTGGGCCTGTTGGATGTTACATAAAACATTCATCTTGAGCGGGATGGTAGTTCGAGTTGGATTAGCATGTTAACTATATGATCTTCTTTAGGCAGAGAATGCCGCGCATGAATGTATTGATGAAATTCCTAGGTACATGGGGCCTTTTCGTCCCCAGGAATACCCACAGTGGAGACTTCAATGGGGATAGGGTGTACACAATGTGCTACCTGGTAGATTGTGTGTCATCAGACCGGACAACGTTGGTCTTTGACTGATTGTGGCGTAAAACACACTTATTCATTTACTTATATCAGAAATTGAATGTTCATCTTAATTGTTATTGTTGAACATGTAATATATTTTTAAAACGAAATAAAACAGTGACATAATAACTACAACTTTATGTGAGCGCGAGTAGCTTTTTTGGAATGAGATGAATAAGTCTTATAAAGTTGTAAGCTTCTTCACAACCGTGTAACTATGAATTGACTTTATTGGGTAATCAAAAAAGAGATAGGACCTAAAATAGCCAAATTTCATACGATTTCACTTGTCCACCATCTTGGATGCAAGGCGAAAACATTTCAGCGCGGTTGAAGCCACTGAGAATGCCCCCTGCAGAGTTGGACGAACATTCTGCGGTGGCGCGGCTGAGTTGACTAGAGGCTATCAGCAGTATTTCCTGTCCAGGTTATTTAGGTCCGTTGTGTGTGTGTGTGTGTGTGTGTGTGTGTGTGTGTGTGTGTGTGTGTGTGTGTGTGTGTGTGCGTGCGTGCGTGCGTGCGTGCGTGCGTGCGTGCGTGCGTGCGTGCGTGCGTGCGTGTGTGTGTGTGTGTGTTTGCGTGCGTGCGTGCGTGCGTGCGTGTGTGGGGTGGGGGCGGGGGGGGGTGAGATTGGGGGGGATAGATTATAGATTTAGCAACAAGTAAGGTCATCTTGAGTGGGTGGGTATTCGCAGATGGATTAGCATATGAACTATGATTCTCTTTAGGCAGAAAATGAGGATCAACGATGTTCGACCTGGTAGAAGTGTGTTATCAAACCTCACAGCATTGGTTTTTTGACTGACTGTAGCGTCAAAACAAACTCATTCATTTACTTGAACTGAATGTTCATCTTAATTGTTATGGATAGTCACGGAGCCATGATCCAGAGAACAGGGTGTCATTAGATAGAAATAAACTAAGTAATAATAGGATTACCAGAAAAACGGGGTTTTACACACAAGCCAATAAACTTCGCTCATTAACACCAGAGTAAGTCAGTACAAGATTGAAAACTGCCCCATAATTATGTATGACATGCCTGTCGCGTATTGCTACATATATATGTGAAAACAAAGTTATTAAAATGAAGAGCAAAACTGATGAAAGTTACCAAAAAACGTGTATAAGTGATATATCGTCACTGCAAAAATAATGATTGTTTGTCTTTAGTATTAACATTCAAATACGTTATATCTGTATTAGCGATATTGTCTTCGTTCCACCGGTGAGTCAGCGTTAGCCGTACTATCTCGTAGTATAATTGTATTTCTGAAGACATCACGATACAGTTTTTACGATGCATCACGTCTGCACTAGCGCTTGATAAAAGCCTTGTGTTTGGGTGTTTCAGTGGTTTAAATCGCTGCTCTTGATATTGTTGATTAAACTTTGATACTATGAACAATATAATGTTATGTGAGAGGTTGACTTTAGAACGGTAACATACTAATAGTATATAGGATGACATAAACAGAACAATGAGAAGTTCGTCCAGATTAGTGTATAGGCAACATTTAATAATTAAAATAATTACATTCAACAACTCCCCTTTTAAGTCCATTTTCCTGACTTATAAGTAAATGCAAGAACAATCGGCCGGAATACAATGTATAGTTCTTGTCCACTTCCATATGACTATATAGCATACAATAAGCTATCGGGTCCCGTTTAGATCGGTTTGGGTGGCAGCCTAGATAGCCATAGAATAGTTTCATCTTGGAATCTCCCATATCACTGGGGATCCTCTTCAATTTAAATGGAGTTACTCGTTACGATTCCGAACCTTCACGTGACTGTGTTTATGAATCATTGTCAAATAGTGGTGACATTAAATCTAGGAAACAATACGCGAAATCGCGCCTGCACAGAACGGAAAATTTGGTCAAGGCATTAAGTAATCCGCATGCGCAGAACGATTGATTTCAGTACTTCCGCTAAGCGCTTCGAGTGCTGCGTCAAACGCGGGCCTGTAATCTAACACGCGAGGACTGACCAATGAAATCTGAGAAGTAGAAATACCGGTAGACGCTGTTGCTTGATTGACAATGTCAATCAAGAAAGGGAGGAGCTTAACGGTATCGTTCTCTCCCAGTAAATTCCGATGTCAAATAACGACGTTATTTGGACGGAAAAACGATGGTTTGAAAACGTCCAAATAACGTCGTTTTTCCGTCCAATGACCATATACGGAAAAAAACGACGTTTTCGTGTTTGCAGTGTCAATTCATTTTGTACCCAAACCATCTTGTCTCTAATGTAAACAAACCATGAAGCCTCATCGTTCATAGCACGACTTTGACCAGCTCAAGCACAATCATAGATAATGAGATAAACAAGAAACAAAACATAATAACTTTTAAGTATTAAAAGACAAAACTTAATAATAAATACAATCACAGCAAAGCATAACAATTCATCCTCCTGAGTGAAACAAATAGACATTTCCTCAAATGAATGTAATGTCTAATGGTCTAATTAGAACAAGAATAGGTATGGTTTCTTCTGTCTGTGGTACTGCTTTGGGCAATCGATTACCCCTTCCAAACACTCTTCATTCCTTGTCGGGTGGCCCAGTCGTCTAAGGCGCCGCGATTCGCTGCTTACCTAAAGACCTCGGGTTGAATTCCTAGCCTAAACTTCTCATAGAGACTAGTCCTTATGATAAACGTTGGGATGTTGATCTCAGGAACACTTATGGAAGGAGGCTTTCATTTCAATCGTCACATTGTAAATGAAGTGGATGTCAACGTGAAGCTTTCCAGATCGTATCCAGCCTTTATACTCAAACTACAAGACGTGTTCCTGAATGTCTGCAATCTGAGGATGAATAGTGACCTGGTTCTGGCACAGAGCTCCGACAAGCCAAGGTTTAACCTTTGACAGCCTGTTTCTAAACCACTACCCCACCCGCAGTTGTCGGACTTAGAAGTTGAGAGGATGTAAGTGTATGCTTTACTAAAAATCCATTCATTTTCTAAGGTACAAACGCTAAAACAGTCGATCTGTATCTGTGTGGTATCTGTATCTGTGTCCCTTGACGACCCGTGAGAAATTGTACCATATGTCAACCTTTTTAGGGAAATAACATGTGGAGAAATTGTTTGAATTGTTTGATAGGCATTACTTAGGAGTTGACGGAAGGTAGACACAATTTTATGGATAACAACTTCTTTAATACTGTAAAAAGCGACGTTTCGGTATAGATCCTTACATCGTTGTCAAGCAAGACTGAATGAATTCTGTACTATGTCCCTCATTCAGTCTTGCTTGAAGTTGTTATCCATAAAATTGTGTCCACCTTAACATCTGGAGAGAGAATGAAGGCAATTTACTTTTAGTTTGATTACGCTCTGTTCTTCAGTTTCGTTCAATGTAGAACTGTTCTCTATTGGCGATAGTTATCAAACGATAGTTATCAAAGGTGTAGAAAAGGTCTTCAGCAACCCATGCTTGCCGTTAAATTCGACCATGCTTGTCGCAAGAGGCGACTGACGGGATCGAGTGGTCAGGCTCGCTTACTTGGTTGATACATGTTTGTTTGTTTGTTTAACGCCGCACTCAGCAATATTCCAGCTATATGAAGGATCGCTGACTCGGTTGATACATGTCATCGATCCCGATTGCGTGGATCGATGCTCATGATATCAATCACTGGATTGTCTGGTCCAGACTCGATTAATGTGTAGACCGCCGTCATGCGCCGTTAAACAACAAACCAATCAACCAACCCTAAATGCAGTTGATCAAACACATAACCTGATTGTGAATTACCAACATGAATGTAGAAAAGCCAATGACAATGATCCTGTACTTCAGAGATGTGTGCTTGGGGCGTGTGTACGTTACACTGTTTCAAGTATACAGCAACCATATTCACAGCGACAATGGGGATGTACAGTCAACACAGGTCGATCATCTTCAATTGGATAACATTGGGCGGCTATATATGTATTTTAACAATAACCACCTGGGTCTTTATTGTACATGTATATGTAACATATTCATAAAGTGCAAACACTTGATCATGAAGGTATTATACACATGTGAGGTAACAAACTCACTTAATAACCCTGCCTCGCTTCGGCGAAACACTCTCCTATAAGAAGTACTTGTAGTAATATTAGTCCTTGTCCATTATTCAGAAGCACACAACTCAAAACTCCTCTCTTTTTCTTTGGACCGCCTCGGTGGTCTGGTGGATAGAGCGTCTGCTCAGAGCACGGAAGGCCAGTGATTCGATACCAGGCTGCATGACACCAAAAGACGTTAAACGATGGTATTTGTTGGACCCCTGTCTGGCGTTTGGTTTAAAGAAGACACAACAACGACTGGTCAGCTCGGAATTAGTATGTTGTATCTGTGTTGTGTATCTGTTAAAACTGCGGCATGATATCTCAGTGGGCTAGCACTATAAAACCAGCATAAGTTCGGACAAGCAGCCAGCGACACAGAACAGAACAGAACATAGATATAATGCACGTTGGAAAATAGCAGATGTGCTCTGCTACCTCGTATCTTGATAGCATTCAACGAAGAGACGAAAGAAATATTCATGCCAAGTTCAGGTGTGGTTCATTGAAACCGGACGCTGCTCCAGACCCGTGAAGATCCGGGGTAGAATAGCTCTTCAGCAACCCATGCTTGCCGTAAAACGTGACTATGCTTGTCGTAAAAGGCGACTAACGGGATCGGGTGGTCAGGCTCGCTGACTTGGTTGATGCATGTCAAAGATCCCAATTGCGTGGATCGATGCTCATGATATTAGTCACTGGATTGTCTGGTCCAGACTCGATTATTTACAGACCGCTGCCATATAGCTGGACTATTCCTGAGTGCGGCGTAAAACAACAAACCAACCAACCATGCCGACATGTAAAATACTGTACAAACTTCAGTGGTGCTCTTAAAGATGAGAAAATTGTTGCGTTGACTTTCATCTCTACTCTGACATAAGATATGACCTAATTCGCGCTGCTTAATCTTTTAACCCTAATTTTAATTCATTGTGCATTTACATTGTGTTTACCTTCAGACACTCCTTGCCAGAACTTTAAGACGGGTTGTGAAACTGGCGACGCCATCCCCGTGGATGTGATACTGGATAATATCGAAATATCACATCAAACCCCTTTGCACAAAGCAAACTAGCATTTCTTTTAAACGCTGTCATCAGACAAATTAACACCTCATTCATTTATCAACGTTCCTGATCCTGACCAAATATTCTTTGATGAACTTGTTTTACATTGTAAACAATGGTTTAACAATGACTGCAAACAAACAAGGAAGGAACGGAAATAGGCTGAAAACTATTTCCGTTGCCATCTCATGGTCCATATTTTGAATACATTTCAAAAGCTTAAATGCTAAAGCACGGCGTACCTCTACTCTAAGCAAACTAAACGCCAAAATTGGCAAATGTATGTCCAAGTTTTTAACTGACAGACAATGTGGGTTCTATACTATATGTTAGCATTATAATCAGGATCAGGGTGTCTCACAAGGTAGTATTTTGTCTGCGACATTGTATAGTATTAACAGTCGTGCAAAATCATGCATAGTATTGAAAGGCAACTACATAAATGGTCTTTAGAAAATAACTTTAAATTTTCAAAATCTAAAACAAACTATTCATTTTTGGATACTAAAATTTAACATTTGAAACCTCAAGCTGCGCGTTCGGTTCCAAATTCAATTTAGCGCGGTTATATCTTCAGGTAACCTAGATCTACATTGAAAACACAGTACGTTTATCTCCTAATTGAACTTATTGATAGGGGTAGAATAGGTCTTCAGCAACCCATACTTGCCGTAAAAGGCGACTATGCTTGTCGTAAAAGGCGACTAACGGGATCGGGTGGTCAGGCTCGCTGACTTGGTTGATGCATGTCATCGATCCCAATTGCGTGTATCGATGCTCATGGTGTCAATCACTGGATTGTCTGGTCCAGACTCGATTTTTGACAGACCGCCGTCATATAGCTGGAATATTGCTGAGTGCGGCGTTAAACAACAACAACAAAAATGAGCTTATTGATAAATTGGATAATTATGTAGAAAGCTATCGTTTGTATTCATATATTTGTAACTTAGATGGTTAGTGGCTGTATCCTCAAAGATGGTCGAAGTAGTGTAAAGTTATTGTACCCCCTGAGAGGATATGTAAGACCACATCGTTCAAAGTACATTTATTCATACCTCTGATTTAAACGTAGTATATTTGTCTATTTTAACCGATGGTTTAATTGCGTACCATCACCAGCAGCTGAAGGGATGGTTAAACCTATTGGGGTTCCATGCAGGAAGCAGAAGTAGTTGTATCCACTGTCCCTAGAATGGTAGTTTAACTTTGGTTGATGGTGATCTATATCACCATTTTTATATTGAATTGTTGAATGATAATTTATTCTTTTAAATGTTCTCAACTAGTTTTAAAACAGAAACTGATACTCTTGTTATTCTACTTCAATCGCTGACAGCTTGTTATACAATCTAAAAAAATTTCGCGTAAATGTCTCCTCACGATATGCCTGAAATATTGCCGATGTGACTTTACATTTACCTCACTACCCAATTACAAATATTCAGTTTGGATTTCGAAACAAACGCACTGTAGACCATTTAGTCGGGTAAAAGTCGTTCGTTAAAAATTTCAATTATTAATAACCAAGATGCAGTGTCCATATTCGTTTTATTTAGAAAGAAGACATACGACACTGCATGGAAACATGGTACTTTAAAAGATTTACATGATTTTGGATTTCACCTCAATTCATTTCCAAGTTTTTATTAGACAGACAATTTCAAGTTCGTTTAGGTTCAACAGTGTCTTATCATTATCATAAGTATCAGGGTGTCCCACAGGGCAGTATTTTTTTCTGTTACATTGTTCAGTATTGAAATAGTCTTTGAAAGGTTTAAACGATTGATGGATTACTTTTTGTGAAATTTTAACATATCATATCGTGGTGAAAACATGCATACTATCGAAAGACAATTTCTGTTTTTAACTAAGATATTTAAATGGTCGTTCGAAAATGGTTTTAATTTTTCAAAATCAAAAACACATTGTATACACATTTGTAGGAAATACAAACCTCATAAAGACCCTGATTTAGTTTCAGATGGCACTCAGATTAAAGTTGTATAAGAGGCCAAGTTCTTGTGTACTATTTTTTATCACCATTCAATCTTTTCACCACACATATAATATTTGGAAAATATATGCCTGAAGGCCTTTGACCTACTGAAAATCGTTTCAAATTCAAAGTGGGGAAGGGATCAGAAAACCCTTCTCCAGCTGTACAGAGCACTTATTCGCTCTTAACTGGATTATGGCTCCGTCGTCTATGGTGGGGCCTATAAAGGTAATTTAAAAGTATTAGATAGTATCCATCATCAAGGCCTAAATGATTGCCTTGGAGCCTTCCGAATATACCCAATGAATAGCATGTATGTGGAGACCGATGGGCCATCACTAAAACAATGTTGGATAAAACTCTCATTACAATACCTCATAAAGCTCTATTCAAATCCGACTAATCCTGCATATGATTGCGTTTAGGCAAGAAGTCGGCATTCCCATGGGCAACAACTTTGCTCCCCTTCTTGCTTATCTGTTTCTTTATGCATATGAATCGGCATTTCTGCCCGGATTGGCAAAGTCAAAACAAGCGTTCAATAACAATCAAATAACCAATTCCCTTCCACTGATTTACCCATCTGAACTAGAAATAACTAGAGATCAGCATCCTCTCCTCATTTGTTTCATATTTAGATCTATGCATAAAGATTCAGAGTGACAAAACACTCTCCACAAGACGGTATGACATGAGGGATGACATCAACTTTCCCTTCATGTCGAGCAATGTTCCAGAGGCTCCATCCTTTTGATGTTTACATTTTACAGCTTTTTTAGATACAGTCGAGCATGCACCTTCCACCAAGATTTCAAAGAGCGTTTTGATTCATTTGAAATGTATACAATGTATCTATCAGGCCTGGATCAGTTTCGTTATTTTATTGTTTGTTCTATTAGACAGACACCTTTCTTAGTTTTACAACATCGTAGAAATATGGCATGTCATTAAGCTATTATAATACCAAAGCATAATGTTCTAAAGTCACAATCTAGAAATGATAAAACAGTAAACTGGGTGAATCACAAGAAACTGTCGTGAGTAGACTGTCGTCTCTAATACAAGAACCCTATAAAACTACTGTTCTTACAATCAATGGCTGGAAACGACGTACTCACATTCAGTAGTTTAGTTGTTGTTATCGCCTCACTCCTTGAAGAAGTGTGTGCCTCGTGTGACACCTGCATGCTGTTATATAATACGATTCGTTACTGCACCGTCTGGTGGTCATTTAAATATCGAGTTTCATAACTGAAAAGGGGCCATGGATATATACGCAAAAATAAAGTTAATTCAACAGGTATTATTGAGGGTATGTAGGGTAATCAATGTCACTAAACTCAAATTAGCTCAAATGGTAATTAGGCGATTGCGAATGTAGCCAGATTAACCCTGTACCCACAACAAGGTGCAAGGTGTTCAAAGAAAAGTGTTATCTAAGACGGTCATATCCACCTAATTGCTGAAAGGAATCATGATTGTATATTCGTTCACTGCCTTGAACAGGAAAATTTCAATGTCCCGGTGGTATTAATTTTATCTCGTATCATTTTATTTCGTCTGTTGACATATACGCATAACCAAGTCAAGCAGAGCTTTATCCAGATGTTCTACATTGATTGAACAAAAATAAATAAACCGTGCACAAAATCATATTCACCAGATGTTACATGGATTGCGACGCATATAAGGTAATTTAACACATGAAACATAGTATTATACATAATTCCCTTTTTTTCATTTATGAATCATATATTAATTAGATTAGGAACAAAACATTAAAATTGCATCTGACAAACTAAGGATGATGATCATTTGTTTTCAATATCCATGTCCACCCTAAAAGTTAAAAAAACCAGTTCTACATGTATTTTGCAGTATAGCAAAACAGAAATGTTGAAATTCTATATAGAAGAGATCGATAACTAGATTTTTGAATTCATGTTGTTTTCTAAAACAATCTTGGTATTAACACAATGCTTAATTTGCATTCATTTTAATATTCATTATAAAACATCCTTGTCGCAACGACCAGACTGTAATACATGTAGGTGTTCCAGATGCAGCAATGTTTGACGCGTGAACATGTTTCATGGATACATTACATTTGCCACATGTGTGTAACGATGAAAAGTGACTGATTGTCAATAACGTTGTAAGAGCTCCGTTAACAGTTAACCATTACAATTATATCAAGACGGTCCGAGGAATAGGATTCTATGTATTACTTTCAGTTAATAAAAATACTCGACCGACCACGTATTTTTCGAGTTCAACTTCGTGTTTATGCCATATTTTAGTGTTATACTTATTTTTATTCCTAGGAACAAGCCCTAGATAAGTCCAATAATGCAGGTTTCGCTAAATGTGTGTACATATACATTATCCAATAGCCCAGATGATTATCATATTACTTTCCAGAGACTTAAAACTGAAAAAGTGACCCATATACACTGATGGCATTCACGAGTGAAGTTCACACGACAGGCCACTATTTACACTGCAATGAAAGTTAAGGTCACTGCGCCTGTAGTGACTAAGGCTCTCATTAAGTACTTCACTATGACAGGGCTACCTTATGAAATTTAATCAGATCATGGGTCGAATTCCACGTCTAGACTATTTCAACAGGTCATGACAGGTCTAGTGCGTATCACCCTCAAGGAGTCTCAAGGAGCTTTTAAAACGTTTTCACCAGAGTTTGAAAAGTATGTTGAGGTGTTTTTGTCTGGAGCTTGAGAGGGACTGGGATGTTGGAATACTGTATGTGTTGTTCGCTGCTAGGGATGGTAGACAGGAATCTCTAGGTTTTTACCCATTGGAATCGCTCTATAGTTATACTCCCAAGGGCCCCTTGAAGTTGGTAAAAGACAAGTGGTCAGGCGATAATCCATTTGCTTGGCTTTGTGGCTAAGATGAAGGATAGGCTCTGACAAGCAACCAATTTAGCTGAGCAACACCTGTTTACTGCTCAGTGTAAGGCTAAGGCTCACCTTGACAAGAAGGCTCGTGCAAGACAATTCAAAGCTGGTGACCAAATCAGCTACTCTATTTGCCCATCCAGAAGCCCGCCATCAAAGCTAAGTTCTTTGGCCCTTACACAGTTAAAGGTCAGGTTAATGATGTAGGATATGTTATCAGTACACCAGATGGACACAGGAAAGAGATATATTGTCACGTTAATTTGCTAAAGGCATACCGAGCTAGACGTACCACACAGCCAGTCAGTATAGTCACTCTCAAAGAAAATGATGGTCAAGAAGTTATGGAAGCCAAACTCCGTAATAGCGAAGTCCTGGCTGACTTAGAGGACAAGCTACGCCATCGTCCAAGTCAACAAGGAGAAGAACTGAAGAGTGTGATCAATGATCCCGTAGGCTTGTTTCCTAATACTACCATTGTCATGGTTAAAACGTGAACGTGGACGTGGGCGAAGCCAAGCCAGTCAAGCATCACCCCTACCGTCTCAACCCACACATGAGTAGAGATGTTTAATGTATTAAACAATCTATAAATTGAGAATGGTAATAAACAATAAGTTTTATTGTTGTAGTGTATAAAACATATTAAAACACAACACAACTAATTTTCTCATATAATAAGTGTATTTTACAGTATATGTTTAATTTAGACACTATATGCATTAATTATTTTGAAATTTGCATCCAAATGTTCTTTTTGATAGATAAGCTCCATATCGCTCACTTGAAAAAACAACATGCATCATACTGAAATATGAAACTGATTAACTTGTCAGCTGTCAAAATGAGAACAAACAAATTGCTTCAGTTTTGATGTTTATTTAATAAACAACCACTTGAAATTTTTAAGAAGTTTCAGACGTCTTTTTATCCAATCTATCACAGTGTATCTTACTTCGATTATTTTAACAATTATATCTATAATAAGTTGTACAAAAGACTTCAAAAAGAAGATTTGCATTTGTTACCATATTTTACCTTTCAGCGTCTTTTCAGAAATAGATACATCGCATCAAACAAAAAGGTAATCAGTCACAAAACGTGAACAACACAGACCCACAAGGAGTTGTCAAAGTTAATCATCATCGTTTTCGTTTCATCTGAGAAAAGTACCGCTATGCGCCTTTCAACTTCTGTCGCCATTTTGTGTAAAGTTTCGGCGAAGAAGTTGCGGTACCTGTTGTTTGTTTTTGCAGAATTTGAGGTTTAAGAAGCATTAATGGAACATCTAAGTATACATATCAGTATGAGAAGTAGCAGTGTTTCACACTGACTGTTTTTAACAGATGTCAGTTGGTATGTATTACAGTTTGAATGTTTTTTAATGCGCTTTGTGACTCGATGTGAAGAACGATGACTTGCACAAATACAGTGGAGCAGAAAATTAACGCTCTCCATTCACCATCGATAAACTGAGTTTTTAGTAGGTTTCATAAGCTTATTAAAACATAGATGCGTAGACATTTGATCCTCTTCAAATATTTAACCAATATATTTTTGAAGCTTTCAACCATTCCTTCGCACGGGGATTTTCAATCAGTTTGTTCAAACTGAAAGCATATACCAATGGCGGCACATTTGAGCGGAAGTGTAAACATTGGGAATTTGACTAACTCCATACGAGTTGTTTATTGACACATGATCCTTAACTTTGTCGAGCTTCAATCAAAGTGATAGACATTATTCCAGTTAACTTGCAGGAAAATGTTTTGGAGCATAGTTGCTTCTCAGCACAATTGACCATCACGTATAGATTTGAAAAATGCGAGAAAATCGTGACAAACGGGACAAATAAAAAATCGAAATGGATCTATTACTATTAATGGGCGAAATATGTTATGAACGTGCTTGGTCACTCAGGTAACCGGTCATTTTTGTATACAAAATATGAAAGGTACATTTCTTACTTAGCTAAATCCGTTGTGGTTAAGGGCCCGTGAAGATCCGCGGTAGAAAAGGTCTTCAGCAACTCATGCTTGCCGTAAAATGCGACTATGCTTG
Organism: Haliotis rufescens; assembly: GCF_023055435.1. Lineage (NCBI taxonomy): Eukaryota > Metazoa > Mollusca > Gastropoda > Lepetellida > Haliotidae > Haliotis > Haliotis rufescens. The sequence goes on from NW_025963779.1 coordinate 26,249,766, forward strand.
TCGTAAGAGGCGACTATAGTCCGGCAGAGAAATGAATATTTTCCCCCAACCCAGAATTAGGGGATAAAGTTTTTTTTATTGCTGGATTTGTTTAATGATGTACTCTAGATTATGAAACTGACTGATGACACTCTGTCATCTTTGGGCATTTTGAAATATTCAAGATGGCCGACAAGATGGCCGCCAAAACATGAAAATATCGCTTCCTTGCTAACAGTATGGAATATGATACCACTTTTGGAGCAAATCACTAATATTTTGCTTTCAACTAAATTGAATATGGTATTCTAAAGGAACTGGTATCATTTAAAACATAATTTGATTCTTAAATAAGCAAGATAACTGGCAAAATGCCTGTCGAAACATTATAAAGTCAACAAGCACGGCATTCTTTTTAAGGATAATTGATTATTCTCAACTTTCAAAAATGAATATTGGCTCAAGGTTTTCTTCACATACATACAATCAGTTTAGGTTTCTTCCTCATCATCAATAACACGGTTAGTGAGTTGGTTGAAGCAGACACTAGAGGCACTCCAGGCATGGCATACCCACATCACCTAATTGTATTTTGGTACCTTGTGGGGAGAAATTAGGCGATCTGGGAGGACACCGTTATATCATCTAACATGGCCAACTCTGCCCTTAAGTAAACAAGAACCTAATCAGTGAGGGGTCCTTTATCATCCATATTTGACTGCTTATAAAAATCTTATATCTCTCCTCACAGCTGGTTATTATATATTTTTGCTGCTGAATATTCGAAACAGAGTGATTGAGTTGGTACAACACATGTATACGGTTCCATTTTAAATGACTGCAGCGCTCCATTATGAAAACAAGTTGTTTTAACGCCGCTCTCAGCAGCATTCCAGTGATATATGACGGCGGTCTGTTGTATATGAAATAAATGCAAACTGAATCTTGAATCTTGAAAGTTGCAGCTTTTCCGCAAATCAGTATCACATGCAGTATACAGTATATCAACTGCAATATACTGTATACAACATGCAGTATACAGTGTGTCGCGAGCTCCGCGCTGGGCTGGAGCACACATTTCCTGCCCCTCTCCCTTCTGCAAACACCTCATGAGGGGTGTAATGAGGTCACAGGTCAGGCGTGCACTCGTCAGTTGTCTGATACGGTCAAGAGCAAGATCTTCCGGACTATCACTGCACTAGAGGAATGTGGATTGTTGATGAGGTACAACGTGTTTGAAACTGGGAGTTGAACACTAAGCACTTATAGAGAAGAGCTCACCATAAAACGTTATGGACTCGCGGACGGACTTGTGTTTTCAATTCAAGACGTACATGTATCAAGTTGAACTTCTACGACAGATATGACTTGGTTACCGCTTCCTAACTGTAACATTAACTGAACTTTACGCCTTTTATACATATTTGTGGTGGGGCGACAACGAGACATATTTTGACATTGAAAAATGTCGCGTTACGGAATTGTCGCCCTTTTGTAAAATATAGAAAAAGATTATTCAAAGAGCGACAATGCGCCAACGCGACAATGCGACAAATGGCCAAAATATCGCGTTGTCGAACTGTCGCGCTTTGGTTAATTTCGACACGTTTTGCTTGTTTTTGTAAGGGCGTCAATGCGGCAATACGACAACGCGACAATGTCCCTTCCAAGATTCCATAGTGATCCGTGCAAATAAAACTTAGTTATGAAATAGAAGTTTAACATGCCAGTTAAAAGATAAAGTGTAAAAATGCGCTGATGAGTTCATCTGCATGCCGAGTCTATACGCTGTGATGAACAATAATGCTCTGAGCCAATACATTTTGTCAAATGTATGACATGTATTACCTGTAGGAACATGTTGCTTATACTCGTCCATGTTTTTGACGGACAGTATAATTTACATGCTCGGTAATAGTGAGGACGGGCATCATTGTGTGTTTCCGTGCTTTGTTCAGGTGAACAATTGACTTGTCCTTGCATGTGTTTGTGACGGGTGCCACCTGTATGGCAGAATACGCTCACCTTTCGCGAACACCCGTTGGATGGCCTGAACCACTTCGGATTTTTATCCCACATCAGTCTGATACACCGTGATATAACTAAAATACTGTTCAAAGTGGTGTTTAATGCGATCACCGTAGTGTGTTACTGCAACTGTCCAAATTTTGTGTAGTGATGTTATGTAATATGTAAAATAAAGCATATTCAATTATCCAATTGATTTGATTAGAATATACTTGCGTCAGTGTATTTTATTAACGCCCAAAACTGTATTTGTTAAACACATATAATAACAGATCATATACACGCATTGTGCCTTGACTTACTATTAGCTTTAATAGGCCATTCCGGAATAAAATAGTTCCCCCCAAAGCGAGGAACATCTGTTTTAGTTTGTTTACAAGAAATGTATTCCAAAAAATATCCTCATTAGATGAGAAGGTCCGTTAAGAACTACCTCAATAAGTCAATCACAATGACATAGCGTTGTAATACATTTACATCAAGTACAAAATGGCCGACACGATAAACGTGACGGGAGATATTTCCGAAGTTGTTAATCAACCTGTGGCGATTTCAAGCCTTTGTCATCACTGATCAATTGGCCGATCATCGAAACGTGATTGTAAAGATGTGTCAAATAGATACTAAGGTAAATTCATAGATTGCTGTAGATTGTCACTACGATAGTTTGGATTTTTGGGTTGTTTTTTCTCTCTAGGATGGGTATCCTTGAACGGGCATGCAACCAAACTCTATGACTTATCCCAGAGTATGCTAAGACGCTACGTTATATATTTAAAGGGTCTAAATGATGAAAAACAACGCTTCTGTATGAATTCGTACTTGGGAATTCCCAGGGTTTTCCCCAGGAATGTGGAAGTAGTCAGTGTTTACGTAATTTCAAGAATACAGTCACCTGATAAACGTCATGTGACCCACCTCTCGTCCTATGGAAAAGCCGTATATCGTGTAAACTTCACATTACAAAATTAGTTACTGTTATAACCAAATGAAACACAACCCATTATCCGATAGAGGTAACTGTGCATAGCGGAGGGATATGTTATCTCAATAAACTTGGTAACATGGTTTGGTTTGACTTCTTGGCGCGGGTCTAAATTCCATTACCATGTTACATATCCTAAAACTGACTAATCAGCAAATCTCGCTGCACTGCGCGCGACAGATACTAGAGCAAGGCATGCCAGAAATACGAAACCTAATGCTTCCGAAAAGAAGCCTTGGGCATCACGTGCGTCGGGGGACCAGCGCCATCTGATTGGCCGTTAACAGTTGTACAAGGCGGAGCAAAAAGCATCGTTTTTCCGTCCATTTTACGCTTGAAAAACTCGACTCTTTTCCGGACACTTTCTAGACGCTAACCAATTAATGAATTTTAATGAATTTTTAGTCGTTTTTCCGTCAAATGACCATATACGGAAAAAAACGTCGTTTTCGTGTTTGCAGTGCATGCTGAGATGTCAAGTTCAAGCTTTGAGGCAGCTATTGAAAGGGACGAGTCATTAATTGTTCCATTCTTTTTTTCCAAAAATGTTGGCCCAATCTTTTTTGGCCCAGTTTGTTTTGGCATGAATTTCTTAAAAGTATTTAACACAATTTAACATAACCATGTGTATAACAGACATAATAGGTTTTGCTTTATTTGCACCTCTTTTGAGGTTACTATTATTTTTATTTATCTTTATTGTTCTTTATAATTTGATTTCAAAATGCAGTGGGAATTTATCTTATTTTGTAACTATAGAACATTAACAATCGTTAGAAAATCCACAAGCATCCCAGTTGACACTGAATAATATAATAACAAATGTATATATAACGATATGTACTGATTTGGGTTTTTTCATAGACAATATTGCCTATTATTCTGATTAATTACATTTCCAAATGAAACTATTTCATTAAGAATAACATATTCTAATATGTTGAAGGCAAAACAATAGTGATATGCACCAAAAGTAGTCCCATATTCCATACAATTAGCACGGAAGAGATATTTTCATGTTTTAGCGGCCATCTTGAATATTTTAAAATGCCCAAAGATGACAGAGTGTCATCAGTCAATTTCATAGCCTAGATTGTGTACTTAAACAAATCCAGCAATAAAAAAAACTTTATCTCCCTATTCTTGGATTTTGTCCTCTCTGCCGGACTACTAAGGGGATCGGGTGGTCAGGCTCGATGACTTCGTTGATGCATGTCATCGTATTCCAATTGCGTGGTTCGATGCTCATGATGTAAATCACTGGATTGTCTGGTCCAGACTGGGTTATTTACAAACCCCTGTCATATAGCTGGAATATTGCCGAGTGCGGCAAACAAACAAACAAACGTTGTGGTTAAGTGTGAGTGAAAGTAGAGAAGCCAACATCTGATTATATGTATTATATCTTCTTGATTACAGAGCATTCGAATGGCATGTTGCAAAACACAGAAGCTGACAATGTCCTGGCGTTTCATTACATGATGAGCATGAGTTTCATTTGAATACAGTCAAGACTTGAAAATCAATATCCATGAACATCTCCAGTTAAAACATATTTAATCACATCATTTAAGCATTAATCTTCCGGTATATCCGACTTCCTTTTGTAAGAATGCTGCCTACCGATTCTACTGTGAAGGCAGATGCGATGGTAATGCCATTCACGTACGTTTCAAACGATTAAAACAAAACATCATTGCTAACCACGTGCACCCGGGCAGTTCAGATGTGCCTCTGCATCTTCCAGGCATTTTTCCAGATATTTGATAAGCACACAGAGGAATGAAATCGATAATAAATGCCTAGAGGTACTGAAATATGAGTAAATATAGCCCATGCTTCATGTCCATAGAATTCCACCTGAATGGGGTTATGTTTGGGCTTCTGTGTTTGAAAGGTGTTCATTGCCCACATAGCGAAGTTGCACAGCAACAGAAAGGTTACCAACTCCCGACCAGGTTTCTTCCTAACCTGTATGGGTGTTGCAGCAGTCATACGATCTCCGGCCAAAATAAATATTGTCTGCATCGTAGCTTGTACCATCATCATTATATTGGAAACAATCGTCAGGGCACTCCTTTCGTCGTACGGATGTAAGATGGCAGCAACGAGACTAAAGATTGAGAAACACAACAGTCCAGTGTAGGAAATGAGGATGAGTGTGTCTTCCAGATCACCCTTGTGTTCAGAGTGGAAGCGATGATGTTTCATCTTGTGGGCAGCAATAACAAGTGCCACAGTGGTGAGCAGATAGATACAGGTGCCAGAGAGGTGTGTCAGGATAATAGCTGTGCTAGACATAGCCTCCTGGGCCGCTAGGACGTAGAACGCTATGATTGAGATGACTGACCCCACCGTGAGAAGGATGCCGAGAAATAAGCCTCGGTTGGATCCTGCACAGTCCACGCTCATTCTCTGATGGCTCATGGCTTCATCGTCTTCATCTTCGTCATCAGAATCAGTGCGGCTTCTCCTCCGTCGGTATCCAACGTTCTTCCACATTACGTATAGAATGCCTGTAAAGAAAACGTAATAGATTTGTATCACATAGGACATATGTTGACTACATCCTGTATTCTCAAAGAGTGTTCACATTTGTTAAATACTGCAGTATTATTATCATCATTACTACATGTCAATGTATTCAAGAAACACTTGCACAGAAACAAGTTCTCATGATCATAATAATCAGAAAACATTAAATGCCCTAATTCAGAGGCGACTATGCGTGTCGTAAAAGGCGACTAACGGGATCGGGTGGTCAGGCTCGCGATTATTTACAGACCGCCGTCATATAGCTGGAATATTGCTGAGTGCGGCGTAAAACAACAAACCAAACCAAACCAAAACCTAATTCAGAGTGTAATAAAATCCGGTGAGGGTGAAATCATCGTGTACTAAGCTGACGGTATGAATAACTACACATGTCTGTTAGTGTCATATTACTCCGGACTGGTACAGGCAGCAACACACACGTGCGTGCAAGTGGCTATGTACGTGCAATTATCTTGAACGCGATGTTTTCATGATTTCCCATGTCACCCCATCTAGAACAGACATCCGTCGCCAGCCATGCACGGCGATTTGCATCATCCGTCTCAGATATCACATGGCAAAATGGCCCATAATGGGAATCAACTATTAGATGTCAAAGTGGCCCATGTTGGGTCTCAACTATCATATGTCAAAGTGGCCCATGTTGGGTCTCAACTATCATATGTCAAAGTGGCCTAAGGTGGGTCTCAACTATCATATGTCAAAGTGGCCCATGGTGGGTCTCAAATATCACGTGGCAAAATGGCCCATAATGGGAATCAACTATTAGATGTCAAAGTGGTCCATGTTGGGTCTCAACTATCATATGTCAAAGTGGTCCATGATGGGTCTCAACTATCATATGTCAAACTGGCCCATGATGGGTCTCAACTATCATATGTCAAAGTGGCCTATGGTGGGTCTCAACTATCATATGTCAAAGTGGCCCATGTTGGGTGTCAACTATCATATGTCAAAGTGGCCCATGTTGGGTCTCAACTATCAAATGTCAAAGTGGCCCATGGTGGGTCTCAACTATCATATGTCAAAGTGGCCTATGGTGGGTCTCAACTATCATATGGCAAAGTGGCCCATGGTGGGTCTCAAATATCACGTGGCAAAATGGCCCATAAAGGGAATCAACTATTATATGTCAAAGTGGCCCATGGTGGGTCTCAACTATTATATGTCAGAGTGGCCCATGTTGGGTGTCAACTATCATATGTCAAAGTGGCCCATGTTGGGTCTCAACTATCAAATGTCAAAGTGGCCCATGGTGGGTCTCAACTATCATATGTCAAAGTGGCCCATGTTGGGTGTCAACTATCATATGTCAAAGTGGCCCATGTTGGGTCTCAACTATCAAATGTCAAAGTGGCCCATGGTGGGTCTCAACTATCATATGTCAAAGTGGCCTATGGTGGGTCTCAACTATCATATGTCAAAGTGGCCCATGGTGGGTCTCAAATATCACGTGGCAAAATGGCCCATAAAGGGAATCAACTATTAGATGTCAAAGTGGTCCATGTTGGGTCTCAACTATCATATGTCAAAGTGGCCCATGTTGGGTGTCAACTATCATATGTCAAAGTGGCCCATGGTGGGTCTCAACTATTATATGTCAAAGTGGCCCATGTTGGGTCTCAACTATCATATGTCAAAGTTGCCTATGGTGGGTCTCAACTATTATATGTCAAAGTGGCCTATGGTGGGTCTCAACTATTAGATGTCAAAGTGGCCCATGTTGGGTCTCAACTATCATATGTCAAAGTGGCCCATGTTGGGTCTCAACTATCATATGTCAAAGTGGCCCATGTTGGGACTCAGCTATTATATGCCACAGTGGCCCATGTTGGGTCTCAACTATTATATGCTAAAGCGGCCCATGTTGGAAATCAACTATTATATGTCAAAGCGGCCCATGTTGGGTCTCAACTATTATATGTCAAAGTGGCCCATGATGGGAATCAACTATCATATGTCAAAGTGGCCCATGTTGGGTCTCAACTATTATATGTCAAAGTGGCCCATGTTGGGTCTCAACTATCATATGTCAAAGTGGCCCATGTTGGGACTCAGCTATTATATGCCACAGTGGCCCATGTTGGGTCTCAACTATTATATGCCAAAGCGGCCCATGTTGGAAATCAACTATTATATGTCAAAGCGGCCCATGTTGGGTCTCAACTATTATATGTCAAAGTGGCCCATGATGGGAATCAACTATCATATGTCAAAGTGGCCCATGTTGGGTCTCAACTATTATATGTCAAAGTAGCCCATGTTGGGAATCAACTATCATATGTCAAAGTAGCCCATGTTGGGACTCAACTTTTATATGTCAAAGTGGCCCATGTTTGGTCTCAACTAATATATGTCAAAGTGGCCCATGTTGGGTCTCAACTATCATATGTCAAAGTGGCCCATGGTGGGTCTCAACTATCATATGTTTAAGTGGCCCATGTTGGGACTCAACTATCATATGTCAAAGTGGCCCATGTTGGGAATCAGCTTTTATATGTCAAAGTGGCCCATGTTTGGTCTCAACTAATATATGTCAAAGTGGCCCATGTTGGGTCTCAACTATTATATGTCAAAGTGGCCCATGATGGGAATCAACTATCATATGTCAAAGTAGCCCATGTTGGGAATCAACTATCATATGTCAAAGTAGCCCATGTTGGGACTCAACTTTTATATGTCAAAGTGGCCCATGTTTGGTCTCAACTAATATATGTCAAAGTGGCCCATGTTGGGTCTCAACTATCATATGTCAAAGTGGCCCATGGTGGGTCTCAACTATCATATGTTTAAGTGGCCCATGTTGGGACTCAACTATCATATGTCAAAGTGGCCCATGTTGGGAATCAGCTTTTATATGTCAAAGTGGCCCATGTTTGGTCTCAACTAATATATGTCAAAGTGGCCCATGTTGGGTCTCAACTATTATATGTCAAAGTGGCCCATGATGGGAATCAACTATCATATGTCAAAGTAGCCCATGTTGGGAATCAACTATCATATGTCAAAGTAGCCCATGTTGGGACTCAACTTTTATATGTCAAAGTGGCCCATGTTTGGTCTCAACTAATATATGTCAAAGTGGCCCATGTTGGGTCTCAACTATCATATGTCAAAGTGGCCCATGGTGGGTCTCAACTATCATATGTTTAAGTGGCCCATGTTGGGACTCAACTATCATATGTCAAAGTGGCCCATGTTGGGAATCAGCTTTTATATGTCAAAGTGGCCCATGTTTGGTCTCAACTATTATATGTCAAAGTGGCCCATGATGGGAATCAACTATCATATGTCAAAGTGGCCCATGTTGGGAATCAGCTTTTATATGTCAAAGTGGCCCATGTTTGGTCTCAACTAATATATGTCAAAGTGGCCCATGTTGGGTCTCAACTATCATATGTCAAAGTGGCCCATGGTGGGTCTCAACTATCATATGTTTAAGTGGCCCATGTTGGGACTCAACTTTTATATGTCAAAGTAGCCAATGTTGGGACTCAGCTATTATGTGTCAAAGTAGCCCATGTTTGGACTTAACTATTATATGTCAAAGTAGCCCATGTTGGGAATCAACTGTTAGATGTCAAAGTGGCCCATGTTGGGTCTCAACTATTCTATGTCAAAGTGGTCCATGTTGGGTCTCAACTATTCTATGTCAAAGTAGCCCATGTTTGGACTTAACTATTATATGTCAAAGTAGCCCATGTTGGGAATCAACTGTTAGATGTCAAAGTGGCCCATGTTGGGACTCAACTATTCTATGTCAAAGTGGCCCATGTTGGGACTCAGCTATTATATCCCGCATATACTCACAACCTTTACGTTGATTTTCTTTACTTTTTCTCCCAATACCGATATATATATCTCTCCCACTTTTGGAAGCGATTGTTCGGCCATTGCTTTTATCTGCCTTGTCCAGCTATGCATCTATGGGAACAATGCACTGGACACATCCCTCAAAATGTAGTGTCGTATGGCAAGCCGTTTTCACATTTATTACGGAATTACAGATATCTTCAATGGTTTTAAAGATATCTTGAATTGAATTGAAGATAATTCAATCGAATTGAAGATATCTTGAATGGAATTGAAGACATCTTAAATGCAGATAATTGTAGATATCTGCAGTAAAATTTAAGATATCACGAAATGAATTAATTATGTGGTGAAGCGTATAACTGATATCTTGAAAAAAATTGCTGATATCTCAAATTCGATTATTGATATCAAAATATGATTTAAAGATATCAAAATGTCATGTTTTGTTATGATGTCAATAATTCAATTCCTGATATCTTGAAACTAAATACAGATATCAATTATATAATTATTGATATCTTCATTTGTTGCCATTATTAAAGATGTTACATTAATAATGTTACTTATATTAGATTACTGATATCAATAATTGATATAAAGATATCATCAGAATTTTTAATGATATCTTTAATTGGATTTTTTATATCAGTAGCGGTCAGAATTAATGATATCTTGAATTGAAATAAAGATATCTGTAATGCATTTGTGGATATGTATAACTTATTTCAAGAAATCTTGAATTGAATTTAAGATATCTTGAATTTATTTCTAATATATTTATGTACACTAGAATGGTAATTGTTTAATAATATCTTAAATATATTTAGAGATATCACAAACTAATTTGTTGATATCACCGTAACATTTTAAGATATCAGTAATTGTATTATGGATATCAGAAATGAATTTAAGATATCTCTAATTATTTTTTGATATCTTAAGAACATTATTGATATCTTTAAATAAAATACCGATATCTTTAAAACAATTGAAGATGTCTGTAATTCCGTAATAAATGTGAAAACGGCTTGCCATAGTGTCGTCCAATTTACGACGTCATCAAGTTACGAGCGCATGTTAGAATCAATAGAAAGTACGTCATGATAGAACCATGTTCATGCGATTTATCGCGTAGCTATTTTATATAGGTTTATAACAGCTGTTAAATTGTACGTTCAAATGTTGGGATATAGCAACATTTTCAGTAACGCCGTTGTAGATTTAAGATCCACGTTCGAAGTTGCATTGATTGCACACCAGTGGTAGACATCTGTCACTTTGAGCTGTGGGGGGTTGGAGAGGAAAAAGATACATTCGTGTCAACAAAGGCAGGTAGCGGAAAATCACTTTCATACGAAAGTGTACCAGTCGTGAATGTTGATTTTGTGAAACTTTCTCTGTTTGGACTATCGATATGTGCCATAGTCAAATCATATTTAGCTCAGGAATGTGGGCTTGATGTGGCAGGGGTGGAAACAAGACTTTGATAAAAAGTCTAATGGACGCTCTTGCCTCGCGAAGATGTGGTAGAGAGGAAATGTACATCATTTCCCAATTCGAAGTTAGCGGTGTAACGCTTTACGTCGCAGGTATGCACTAATCAATATCGTCGTCATGCAGGCCGCTTTGTAAATTAAACTATGTAAGCGCGTTTTTCTGTGCGTTGTGTTTTGATTTCATGTAGAACGTCATTATGCCTCACACTCAGGCTTTATGCACACTGTAACATGCATTTAACTTAGAGAAATATTTTCTTTCTCTTGGAGTATTAGAAACACTCATAAACCTTCACAGACACTCGGGGGCAAAACAAAGTAAACATTGTTTACTTTTTTTATGTAATTGATATTTGAAAGAACAGTTGTTAAGTTTGAGTATGCTTGCCGTAAAAGGTGACTATGCTTGTCGTAAAAGGCGACTAATGGGATCGGGTGGTCAGGCTCGCTGACTTGGTTGATGCATGTCATCGATCCCAATTGCGTGGATCGATGCTCATGATATTAATCACTGGATTGTCTGGTCCGAACTCGATTATTTACAGACCGCCGTCATATAGCTGGAATATTGCTGAGTGCGGCGTTAAACTACAAACCAACCAACCAATCATTCCTGCAACAAAATCATCTGTGGCTGTGTACTTGTGTTCAAACATAAGTTGGTTCAATGAAGACTGGAGTAAGAAATGAATTTGCAAACACATGGCCCCTACGATGTTTAAAATTGTGTAAATCTGTGCTTAAAAAAATGCAGATTATTGATTTCCCAAGATACGAGTACATGTATGTCTAAGATACCCATCAGCAGTTGTGTATTATGCGAACATTTTTTGTTAAATTAAAAAAATGCAATCAAATTATATTTTATAAAATATAACCATGTAGAATCATTCTTTGAATGCTGACTAGGCGCCAATACAGTTCATTTTTTTATATAATATCACTAACTATGGTAAAATAAACGGTTTGCAGACACAGTCAGACTGGTCCTAACTCAAATATTTTCATTCTCCATGACATAGTGAATAGAAAGATTCACTCACTCACTTATCGTGAACGTCTTTCTCTCCTTGTACCACAGTCAGCTAGGGTACAGGGCTATTCCAATTTTCTAAGGCGCTGCAATTTACTGTGCACAGGTGCGTGCCTTCAGCGCGCCAAAAACCTGTGATCGTGGGTTCGAGTCCCGGATGATTCATTGTCTTTGTTTCTCAATACCATACCCGTGCTCGTGGTTTCACTAAAGTGGTGAGACATTTCGGGCCTCCCTAGCAACATCAAGCTGACACGCCTTGATATAACTGGAATACTGTTCGAAGCGACGTTCAACCAAACTCACCCGCTCTACGTTCAGCTAAACTACGTAGCCCAAATAACCAGTGGCTGCACACTTACCTGCACACATCAGGCTGTACTCAATAGTGCATGGGTACAGGTAGGGGCCTGAGGACTCGACAAGCTCAGTCATGATAGTTTTCTGTGGACAGACATCTCCAGTCGACGTCAACACTGATGCTGCAGAACAAAATCCGTCATGATAAATCATCATCATCATCATCATCATCATCATCATAATCATCATAATAATAATGTACGCATGTGTCCTTTCTACAGACGAATTAGGCTTTGAAAAGATACACTTCGCCCATTAATGTCGCGGTAATATCGCGATACTCCTCCATCACAATATGTTCCTTTGCAATCGACCTCAGGCCTGTATTGCGGCACAATTGGTATTGCTATTGTGGTACAATTGCGTTAGTATCGTAACACTATCGCGCCACCATTACGCCCATATCGACATACCATTGCGCCACTATGTGCATTTAACATACAATTATTCCGTGGCTTCCGCACTATTTGCACGGCAACGTTTCTCCACTTTAACTGTATTATCATGACACTATCGCCATTACACAACACTTATAAGTTATAAAAGAAAGTGCATACATATAGACTCCCCTAAGACAAATAACGATACCTTGAAGCGCCCGTCCGTGTATAAGTGTTGTGTTGTCCTCATCCCACAGAGACTCATTGGCATGACCGTTTGTACCATAGCTTACTGTGTGGTCGGCGTGGTAGTCATGGTGATGACTCTCGTTATGTTGACCACGATGGTGCGTGTGTATCGTGTGCAACGTCTCAACGACGATACTCCTAAACCAGACACATATATTTGCAGCACACATGTGCATCAGCCCAAACCTTGCAATGATCTTGTAACGATGGATGCACATCTGAAACAGTAAACATCCACCTGTATCCAATCCTCGGTCTTCCAGTGTATTAGTGGATTAATTTCCAAACAAAACAAAATAAAATGACTTTACAATTTTCATCTATCATATAACTAACTTAGCACGATATATCTCTCCCTAGTGTTTGACGGCGATTGCAAGCATCGTGTATTTCGAATCGTGCTCACAACGAAGCTGTGGTAGCGAAAGCGTCGAGTGTATTTATCGCAATAGAAAAGACCATTCGTCACAACTCGTCCCATTCCAAGGAGATTCGTCCCCCTATCGATAAATGTTCTGTTCGAATGTACAACAAACCAATCAGACTGCATGCATTACTTTAAGTACTTCAGGCAAAGAATCCCTCAGGAATAATTTTTGAATTTGCATATGTCTTGCATCTAAAACATACGGCCAAATGTGTTCAAACATGCCGTATAATACCGCAAGTATAATACCCACGCCACCCTTCTCCCAGTTACACATGACTCACGTACATGACACACAAGGATTTACACCCACACCACCCTTCTCCCAGTTACACATGACTCACGTACATGACACACAAGGATGTACACCCACACCACCCTTCTCCCAGTTACACATGACTCACGTACATGACACACAAGGATTTACACCCACGCCACCCTTCTCCCAGTTACACATGACTCACGTACATGACACACAAGGATTTACACCCACACCACCCTTCTCACAGTTACACATGAGTCACATACATGACACACAAGGATTTACACCCACACCACCCTTCTCACAGTTACACATGACTCACGTGCATGACACACAAGGATTTACACCCACACCACCCTTCTCCCAGTTCCACATGACTCACGTACATAACACACAAGGATTTACACCCACACCACCCTTCTCCCAGTTCCACATTACTCACGTGCATGACACACAAGGATTTACACCCACACCACCCTTCTCCCAGTTATACATGACTCACGTACATAACACACAAGGATTAACACCCACGCCACCCTTCTCCCAGTTACACATGACTCACGTACATAACACACAAGGATTAACACCCACACCACCCTTCTCCAAGTTACACACGACTCACGTACATGACACACAAGGATTAACACCCACGCCACCCTTCTCCCAGTTACACACGACTCACGTACATGACACACAAGGATTAACACCCACGCCACCCTTCTCCCAGTTACACATGACTCACGTACATGACACACAAGGATTAACACTCACATCACCCTTCTCCCAGTTGCACATGAGTCACGTACATGACACACAAGGATTAACACCCACGCCACCCTTCTCCCAGTTACACATGACTCACGTACATGACACACAAGGATAAACACCCACACCACCCTTCTCCCAGTTACACACGACTCACGTACATGACACACAAGGATTAACACTCACATCACCCTTCTCCCAGTTACACATGAGTCACGTACATGACTCACAAGGATAAACACCCACGCCACCCTTCTCCCAGTTACACATGACTCACGTACATGACACACAAAGATCTACACCCACACCACCCTTCTCCCAGTTCCACATTACTCACGTGCATGACACACAAGGATTTACACCCACACCACCCTTCTCCCAGTTATACATGACTCACGTACATAACACACAAGGATTAACACCCACGCCACCCTTCTCCCAGTTACACATTACTCACGTACATGACACACAAGGATTTACACCAACACCACCCTTCTCCAAGTTACACACGACTCACGTACATGACACACAAGGATTAACACCCACACCACCCTTCTCCAAGTTACACACGACTCACGTACATGACACACAAGGATTAACACCCACGCCACCCTTCTCCCAGTTACACACGACTCACGTACATGACACACAAGGATAAACACCCACGCCACCCTTCTCCCAGTTACACATGACTCACGTACATGACACACAAGGATTAACACTCACATCACCCTTCTCCCAGTTGCACATGAGTCACGTACATGACACACAAGGATTAACACCCACGCCACCCTTCTCCCAGTTACACATGAGTCACGTACATGACACACAAGGATAAACACCCACACCACCCTTCTCCCAGTTACACACGACTCACGTACATGACACACAAGGATTAACACTCACATCACCCTTCTCCCAGTTACACATGAGTCACGTACATGACTCACAAGGATAAACACCCACGCCACCCTTCTCCCAGTTACACATGACTCACGTACATGACACACAAAGATCTACACCCACACCACCCTTCTCCCAGTTCCACATTACTCACGTGCATGACACACAAGGATTTACACCCACACCACCCTTCTCCCAGTTATACATGACTCACGTACATAACACACAAGGATTAACACCCACGCCACCCTTCTCCCAGTTACACATTACTCACGTACATGACACACAAGGATTTACACCAACACCACCCTTCTCCAAGTTACACACGACTCACGTACATGACACACAAGGATTAACACCCACGCCACCCTTCTCCCAGTTACACATGACTCACGTACATGACACACAAGGATTAACACCCACATCACCCTTCTCCCAGTTACACATGAGTCACGTACATGACACACAAGGATTAACACCCACACCACCCTTCTCCCAGTTACACATGACTCACGTACATGACACACAAGGATTTACACCCACACCACCCTTCTCCCAGTTACACATGACTCACGTACATGACACACAAGGATGTACACCCACACCACCCTTCTCCCAGTTACACATGACTCACGTACATGACACACAAGGATTTACACCCACGCCACCCTTCTCCCAGTTACACATGACTCACGTACATAACACACAAGGATTTACACCCACACCACCCTTCTCACAGTTACACATGAGTCACATACATGACACACAAGGATTTACACCCACACCACCCTTCTCCCAGTTACACATGACTCACGTGCATGACACACAAGGATTTACACCCACACCACCCTTCTCCCAGTTACACATGACTCACGTACATAACACACAAGGATTTACACCCACACCACCCTTCTCCCAGTTCCACATTACTCACGTGCATGACACACAAGGATTTACACCCACACCACCCTTCTCCCAGTTATACATGACTCATGTACATAACACACAAGGATTAACACCCACGCCACCCTTCTCCCAGTTACACATGACTCACGTACATAACACACAAGGATTAACACCCACACCACCCTTCTCCAAGTTACACACGACTCACGTACATGACACACAAGGATTAACACCCACGCCACCCTTCTCCCAGTTACACACGACTCACGTACATGACACACAAGGATTAACACCCACGCCACCCTTCTCCCAGTTACACATGACTCACGTACATGACACACAAGGATAAACACCCACGCCACCCTTCTCCCAGTTACACATGACTCACGTACATGACACACAAGGATTTACACCCACACCACCCTTCTCCCAGTTACACATGACTCACGTACATGACACACAATGATTAACACTCACATCACCCTTCTCCCAGTTACACATGAGTCACGTACATGACACACAAGGATTAACACCCACGCCACCCTTCTCCCAGTTACACATGAGTCACGTACATGACACACAAGGATAAACACCCACACCACCCTTCTCCCAGTTACACACGACTCACGTACATGACACACAAGGATTAACACTCACATCACCCTTCTCCCAGTTACACATGAGTCACGTACATGACTCACAAGGATAAACACCCACGCCACCCTTCTCCCAGTTACACATGACTCACGTACATGACACACAAAGATCTACACCCACGCCACCCTTCTCCCAGTTCCACATTACTCACGTGCATGACACACAAGGATTTACACCCACACCACCCTTCTCCCAGTTATACATGACTCACGTACATAACACACAAGGATTAACACCCACGCCACCCTTCTCCCAGTTACACATTACTCACGTACATGACACACAAGGATTTACACCAACACCACCCTTCTCCAAGTTACACACGACTCACGTACATGACACACAAGGATTAACACCCACGCCACCCTTCTCCCAGTTACACATGAGTCACGTACATGACACACAAGGATTAACACCCACGCCACCCTTCTCCCAGTTACACATGACTCACGTACATGACACACAAGGATTAACACCCACACCACCCTTCTCCCAGTTACACATGACTCACGTACATGACACACAAGGATTAAAACCCACACCACCCTTCTCCCAGTTACACATGACTCACGTACATGACACACAAGGATTTACACCCACACCACCCTTCTCCCAGTTACACATGAGTCACGTACATGACACACAATGATTTACACCCACACCACCCTTCTCCCAGTTACACATGACTCACGTGCATGACACACAAGGATTTACCTTCGAATTGAGAAATATGAAGTATAGTTGTGTGAATGTGAAGATGAGGTGGAGAAAGGGTTCTGCTGACTTCATGATGTTGGAACAGTGTGCGAGGCCGTCTTCATACACCAGGTATTGCCCGAAGTGGAGGCCACTGTGGATCATGCTACCGATACCGAAACCTGCAGGGAAACACATACAATTATATACTGACTGTCTCGAATGCTTAAGGTTTCACACACTCACAGACGCCTTTGTAAGGACAGTGGTCCACATCCAAATTAAAGGCTTTCTTAAGGCAATTGTCAAATAAAACTCCTTTCCAGCTGCTGTATCTACGTTTGGGTGGCTGATTGGTCTAACGGGCCAAACATATATGAGCAGAGTTACGTCCTTTGACTGTGCCAGGATCCGCTAATCGTGAGTTCGAATACCAAATTCGACTCTCGTATGATCATTGGTTTATTAGCACCACAGCCCTGCTTGTTGGGTTCACTTTGATAAGACCTGACTGACTCGCCCACATGAAGATTTCGCTCAGTCATAAACAGCTGTTCTAAAGTTCTCGCTTCCTTTCCATTT
Organism: Haliotis rufescens; assembly: GCF_023055435.1. Classification (NCBI taxonomy): domain Eukaryota; kingdom Metazoa; phylum Mollusca; class Gastropoda; order Lepetellida; family Haliotidae; genus Haliotis; species Haliotis rufescens. The sequence goes on from NW_025963779.1 coordinate 26,267,846, forward strand.
GTATGGGTTCTCTGCGCTTGTAAACGGCAGAGGAAATTCAAAACTAACATATCGTTTTAAGAAAATCAGAAAATACGCCATCGTGTCACTTGATGATTTGGTCCATCACGTGACTGTCCGGGTTGTTTACAACGTCGTCGCAAGGCAGGAGTACAGCTGTGCGACGTCCAGCAACAAACAGACTCTTACTTCGCATGCACATTGTGGGTCCTACACGGTTACCCTTTTCGCGAACCCCTGGTGTCATTACAGATTTTCAATGATCCATTCATATTTTGCCTTTTATTTTTCCATGTAATTCTTTTTCGGCGGATAATCGAGCCTGGTTATCCTCTGGCATTGACGTTTTATATTTTCTTGTAATGTGTGAGAGAGAAACGAGTAAAAATATCCATAATGCAACATTTATTTATTTACATACCGACGGCACCAAGGCGTAAGTAGAAACTGCCGGTATGAGGAGATACGTCTACAGAGATATGCCTCCTGCGCTTTCCTCTCGTTGACGAGGAGTCATCTGCCTTGGTGGAGGTCTTTGCCCACCCTCTCGTGATGGAAATTGATCGTGTCAGCGTCTTCGTCAGCAATTCCGTCTTGAGTTTCTTCCTCCGGAGCAAGTAAGCGTAGACGTAGACGAGGAAGATGATGCTGACCACGTACAGGTAGATGTAAAAACCCTGAGATGAAGGATATATTCTCATTACATGACTCTCGAAAGCTGCTGTTAATAAAAGAATATTAATATTGTTTCATACAGTGTGTTTGAGATGTGGCCATAATAACACGCCGGGATTCGATGGTTCGAATCCCAGATACGTCAAGATTATGACCCTTGGCTTGTTGCAAACTTCTACCACATTGTACCTTAATTTCGTCACTTTGGTCGTTCTTCCTACATTAGGCCTATAACTGATATACTGTTCAAAGCGGCGTTACGCCAACTCACTCACTCAACTCAACTAAGTCAGCGAGCCTGACCACCCGATTCCGTCAGTCGCCTGTTACGACAAGCCTGGGTTGCTGAAGACCTATTCTAACCCGGATCTTCACGGATCTGTTAAATACCAACCTCAAATGCGTACATGTGCCTTGTGGTCACAAAGGACTCTGTGATTGGTATGACTGATCCCAGCACCACCAGCAATATGCCGTACAGTCCACTCAGCATCAGGAACAGGCTGCCTCTGAAGGAAAAGACCATCTCCAGTAGGGGTGATAATAACATAGGCATGTATACTCAACAGAAAAAGAAACTGATCATATACTGTGACATTTTAGAAGCCTTTTACTGAAACTTTATCTTTGAAGATTTAAGGTGGGCCAGGTTTTAAGAATTAACGAGTGACTATGGTTTTACGCCGATTTAGCAATATTCCCGCAATATCACGGCGAGATACACCTGACATGACCAGATGGTCGGGGTGGGGGTTGGGGCGGGTTCATTCCTCTATAGAGATGTGCGGCAGTTTGAGATGGAGATGGAAAACTACGTTTGGCGTGTGTTTCTTTTGAAGCATCATTGAAACCTACACTGGTGCATCAAGCTGCGGTACGAATGTCCCTCAGAATAAAAAATCAGACAGCAATCGGACACAGACACAGTTTTGTGTCACAAATTTGTAGATGTGTATATAGTCAACAAGTTTCACCGTAATACCAACTGACAAAGACTGAAGTAGTGAGTGAGTGAGTGAGTAGGGTTATACGCCGCTTTTAGCAATATTCCAGCAATATCACGGCGGGGGACACCAGAAATGGGCTTCACACATTGTACCCATGTGGGGAATCGAACCCAGGTCTTCGGCGTGACGAGCGAACGCTTTAACCACTAGGCTACCCGACCGCCCCAAAGACTGAAGTACTAGATTCCGCGGTGATGCGGCCATCAAACCATCTGTTTCAATCAGAGGTGATTATCGTTGGTTTCACCATTAAAGCTGATGCGCCGTGATATAACTGGATAACTGTTAAATTAAAAACGGCGTTAAACCAAACCCAATCACTCACTCACTCATACATCTGCTTCGGTCTCGCGCGCAAGACACACACAATCATGACACAACCTTTATTTGTGGAACTGCTTCTTCCATGTTGTTTGTGATCATGTAACTTTGCAACAGGTATGTAAACCCATACATTGGAAGAATATAGAATAAATAGAATAGAACATCTTACTTGACGTCCATGACTTTCACAGCTGCAGATGCGCCACAGTTCCCGTCAGTCGTGTCGCTGAATGTAGGCAGCATTTGAGCATCTTCACTTCCTGCTGGGAAAAAATGTAGTGTTCATTATCATGGTCATGTAGCGGTCATCTAGTGGTCACGCCGCGGTCAGCCAATAAGATAAGTACGTGTCAGTTTAACTTCAGAGCTAGTCTGTCTTACAGACCCTGATACAAATATATATCAAATACAGCCCATGCAAGTCTATAATGTTTGGCAAGTCTAGATCACTGCAGTATCTGAAAATGAAGAGAGTCACTGGGCTCCTTTTTATTATATTTTTATTAAGATAAATGAACAACTGGTTTCATTTCAGAGACTAGATTTTAGTCTACTTCAGAGCACACACATGAATGTTTACGTTTCAATACTTCAAAGTCAAACCTTTTTTATTTTTACCTTCTTCGTGTTCGTCAATATAGAACATCGTACGTCCAGCCGACCGCGTCTATTTGTTACCTTTGAATACAAACACGACGTAGGGGCTTCAGAAAAAAATCATTTTACGACGTTCAGCTTGTACACGACTGCCGCCACCTTGACTTGTTGGGTGGTTCCAGATACAATTGTTTCATGACTCAATGTTTTGCATTTTACGCGAGGCGATGAGAAAATAGTACTATCCCAAATATCAATAATAAATTTGAAAAACAATAGACAGATGTCCTGTCGTCATAGAATCAATCACTTCGCGAACTACTGATTTTCTTAGCCTGATAATGATTTAGTGGGAATTGTCCTCAAAGACATCTTGTTTGTACGTATCATGGCTCTCCTCTTCGCGCCAGGCATGCTACTCTGGCTGGGATATTTACATGTTGCTTAAGACAAAAATCAGTAGCCTGTCCACTTGTGAAGAATGACACAGATACAATCGAATACACGTATGGTTCAGCGAACCTGAGATGGGTTCGTTTCCAAACACCCCCTCAGGCTCAGGACAGACGGATATAGTGACAGATATCACACCATGGTAGAATCTTACACATAGTCCTTTAAAGATAGATTTATTCTATTATTTGTGTCCATATGATGTTGCTGTCTATGTCTACATGCGGTAATTAGTGTCGCTTCGACAAGAGTGTCGCTTTGGTGAGATCAAGCGATATCTCCTAGGGGATACATCGCTGCAATGAAACTGCATCACAATGCTTTGCAGAGCATTGTGACGTCGTCGTTACCATCACGTCACAACCAAATGACACCAAATGACAAATGACGCTGAAGTAGGTTAGCCGCCCCTTTTCCTTTTAAGACAATCGTTACTTATGCTTATTAACTGAAGAAGAAGAATGATTTCGGATGATAAATAGAAATATATCCACACTTTCCGATTAATCATCGATAAAAGTTTAAATCTCCTCGGCAAGCCTCGCATTGCTTTTAACTTGTATCGACTCATGTAGGTATATTTGAAACTCTGAATTTTCTATATGTGACACTAATATATTGTCTTTGATTATTGTCCCGTGAAGATCCGGGTTAGAATTGGTCTTCAGCAACCCATGCTTGTCGTAAGAGGCGATTAACGGGATCGGGTGGTCAGGCTCGCTGACTTGGTTGAGTTGAGTGAGTGAGTTTGATGAGTGAGATCCGGGTTAGAATTGGTCTTCAGCAACCCATGCTTGTCGTAAGAGGCGATTAACGGGATCGTGTGGTCAGGCTCGCTGACTTGGTTGAGTTGAGTGAGTGAGTTTGGTGAGTGAGATCCGGGTTAGAATTGGTCTTCAGCAACCAACCTATGCTTGTCGTAAGATGCGACTAACGGGATCGGGTGGTCAGGCTCGCTGACTTGGTTGAGTTTGGTGAGTGAGATCCGGGTTAGAATTGGTCTTCAGCAACGTTTGGTGTCCGGTGCAATGGGAGACATTAAATTTGTACCCAATCGCAATATTATCAATCTTTAATGTCTATGTACTGTCAGAAAACAAGATCTTCAGCAAGCGATACTTGTCGTTAGAGGCGACGAATGGGATTGGGTGTAGCCAGGCTCGCTGACTTGGTTGACGCATGTCATCGTACCCCAATTGCGCATATATATATGCTCATGACGTCATATCACTGGATTGTCTGACCAAGACAAGATTATTTACAGACCGCCGAATATATGCATGAATATTGCTGCTTGATCTTTAAAGAACAAACAAACACATAAACAAACTTTGATAAATAATGGTAATTATTAACTTAAAATAGTAAGTAGATGACTTGCTTTATGACTGCTAAACATCCTAAGGCGCCGCGATTCGCTGTGCAGAGTTGCGTCACTTGGGCACGCCAAAAAACAATGATTGTGGGTTCAAATCCCGGTTCGCCCCGATTATGTTTCTAGGTTTGTCAGCACCATACCCGTGCTCGTGGGTTTCACCGAAGTGGTAAAAGTCTGAGACCTGCATCACTTCGGGCTATCCTCCCACACTAAGCTGACACGCCTTGATATAACTCAGTCTGGAATACTGTTAAAATCGGCGTTAAACCCAACTCACTCCCTCACTCACTGAAATGATGCAAGTAATGGGTACCACGGCGTGAACCTGAACACTAGAACATATCCCCTTGGACTTATTGAATCGTTATGGCAAATCAGATTCAGGAGGATTGTTCTTAATTCTCTGTGTATTTCACTCTCATACCACATGTAAATTAGTCTGAGGCGTAACTGTACGTGACGTTACTGGATGATTATCGGACATCACGAAGTGATTTGCTAAATTGTTGCTAACGTCCACTGTTGGGGTGAACGTACAGTAAACTACGGTTATAACGAACTCAAAGGGACTACTAATTTTAGTTCGTTATAACCGTAATTCGTTATAAGCATATATACAGCATAACTACAGCATATAGTCGGGATTAAAAAGTTAGTTCGTTATATCCGTTAGTTCGTTATAAGCGTGTTCGTTATAACCGTAGTTTACTGTAGTTTGATAGACTGGGGTTCTGTTGGAAGTGGAAGCAGGAATCACTTACCGTCAATATTCTGCGAGCTGCCATTCAGGTCTCGCGAGTTTGAATCTTGGGGCAGGAAGAAAGTCACTGTGCCATCCCCTGCATAAAAGAACATGACACTCAAACATCGGAGATAGTTTGGGCGGAGAAAGTGATTTAAAGATCGGAGATAGTTTGGGCGGAGAAAGTGATTCAAAGATCGGAGATAGTTTTGGCAAATAGCCAGTCCGGTTTACAGGGTTCGAATAACCGATGGCCTAATTTAAAGATCGGGGATACTTTAGGATGAATCGCCGTAGCATGACTCAATCGAGAAGCATATAATATAGCAAATATGTTTCCATTTCATCTGGCAGGCGGGGTAGCCTAGTGGTTAAAGTGTTCGTTATCCTCGCCGAAGGGTCGGGTTTGATTCTCCACACGGGTGTAATGTGTAAAACCAATTGTGTATGCACACCACCACCCCCCACCACCCCACCACCCCACCCCCCTCCCCCCCCACACACACACCACCACCACCCCCCCACACACACACACCCCTGCCGTGATATTGATTTAATATTGCTCAAGGCGGCGTAAAACCATACTCACTCACTCAATTTCATCTACTTGCGGATGTGAGCCATGCTGGATTATATAGAAGGCGGATATAATATAGCAAATATGTTTCCATTTCATCTGGCAGGCGGGGGAGCCTAGTGGTTAAAGTGTTCGTTATCCACGCCGAAGGGCCGGGTTCGATTCTCCAAACACGGGTGTAATGTGTAAAACCGATTGTGTATGCACACCACCCCCACCCCCACCCACCCCTACACACACACACACACACACACACACACACACACACACACACACACACACACACACACACACACACACACCACCCCCACCCCCCCCCCCCCCCCCCCCCCCCCACACACACACACACACACACACACACACCACCCGACACACACACACCCCTGGGTGAGCCATGCTGGATTATATAGAAGGCGGATAACAGAGCCAAATTATTCAAAGATCGGTGATAGTTTTGGACGAGGGCAAGGTCGGTTTAAAGTAAGGTCGGATAACAAATAGCCTGATTTAAGATTGAACATACTTTTAGCCAGTGTTTATGGATCGCGTGAAAGGGGACCTTATTTGGAGATTGGAGACAGTGCAGGCGATGACAAAGCCTGTTTATAAAGAATACACCGTCGCATTGGTATATTCAAGACACATGCGTGAAGGGGTTGCTTTTAACAGTACATTTTCGATGTGAAATTCTTGGGACATCAGTGGGCACGGGTGGCCCAGTCGTCTAAGGCGCCGCGATTCGCTGTGTTCGAGATTTTTTATCATATCCAAATGTCGCATTCTCGCGTTGTCGACTTTTGACAAAAAGTGCTTTGTATCAAAAACCCGCGAATGCGAGATCGCGAGAACGCGATATTTTGCCAAATCTCGCGTTCTCGCGATCTCGCATTCTCGGATTTTAGTTCGTTTCAAAAGGTCGAGATCGCGAGAATGCGAGATCGCGAGAATGTCCCTTACGGTGTTCCATAGTATGGTCGTCTTACCTGACTTTGATTCCTCCAAAGGTGAAATGCCATTCTCACTTTCTTGAGCAAACGCGACTTGAAATTGTAAAATCTGAAATTAGTATTATCCACATGTTCATATGCAGAAGTTATCTTCACATTCTCCAGTAAAACACATGTATACATTTCATTAATCAGAAGTAATGTAAGTTTAAATTCAAACGTATTGTACAGTTCTAACATAAAGTGAAACTTTTCCCAGATAACACTTAACACTTGATAAACACAAACTTAGTATAAAAATAGGATAAAAATCAAAACCGTAGTTACGATAATATAAATTTATGTAGTCATGCAAAATCACTTGCACGACTATATGTAGTTTATTAAAAGTCACGTCTATCGTTAATGTATATATTTTAAAATTTCAAATACTCCTTAAATTGCAATACATATGAAATTTTATCATAACACCACCAATCTGTAATCTGTAATTCGAAACTAATATTACTCATTTCAAAAGCCCATGTTTGTACAAATATTAGAAAAGTAATGATCGATTTACATACAAAATATTTCAGAAAAAAATCAACACATACCATCTGAACTGAACGCCAAGCAATAATCCAAAACACATACTGACCAGTGGCTACTATGCACCTTATATACTCAGCCCAACACAATAACAAAGGGTATCCTACAGAGAAGCAGAATGCACTGGGTATTCTATTTAAAGCATTGCGCAAACGCCTCTTCACTGATTTAGAAGGATTATGCAGTGGTTCAGTGGCTGACTATGCTGAATCTGTCTCCACACTGACGAGGCGATGATTACGTCTACTTATCTTGAAAATCTAAAACCAGCTGGATACAGGTGAGCTTAATATCCATTGACTCGTAAAAGGCATATAGGATTACACAAATAAGCGTCAACAGAGGGGAACGGTCATTGCCTTGCGTCACGGTGTGCGGTTATTCTTTAGTTGAAGAGACATCGGCACGTATGTTTGACTTGGTACCCTTCAATGCTAATTGCTTTTTTTAATGACTGCACTTAAAATGTATTCGTTGCGAAAAAATAAAACACCTTTCTTAAATTAATTAATTTGAAGTAAATTGGTTCATTGAAGAATGGGGTTAGAAAAAGATTTGCAACCTAACAAAATAGTTGAAATGTTGAAACTCTGTACTGAAAAAGCAAATTTGTTGATTTTCAAAGATAAGATGTCTATGATACCCACGAGCAGTTTGTTTTGTGCGATTTTTTATTATTTTTCAAGTATAGAAGTACTCTTTCCGTACTGGCTAAGAGCAAGACTGAGTACAGTTCTTTTGCACAAATATAACCGAGAGGTATATTTTTGCTCATCAGTTTATATGGACCATGTTTCAGAAGATATGTAATTCGCATTAATTCACATGTTTGAAAACCGTCCAAGTAATCAATAAGCGCTGAAAACCATTATATGTTTGATATTGATATCCAACAAAAAAGAAAGCGGATACGTACCAATTTTCCATAGTTAATTAATCAATAATTGCTAGCGTTATTGCTCGAATGGTGTTGTGTGTTTTAACAAACGTCACTGTGATCATGTTCTTATTAATCGTATTTTTACAATTCATCGCAAACTTATTTTATTAGATTAAACAAATTCTAAATTTAAAATTCAACTTCTGCCTCGAAAATGTTTCTAAAACGTGTTATGGTGAAATGTCAAGTTATTTTCAAACCCCATTAGAAATGCGCACAGCACAGAAAGGGAACGCAATTTAGTTCAGACATTTTTCACACACAAATAAGCATTCAAACTTGACAAATGGTTTGTTTGTTTGTTTGATAGATGTTGAGTGAGCAGACTGGTCGAACAATAAATTTAAGTTACAACATTTTCCTTTTTCCCTGAGGAACACATGGAATTATTATATTTGATAAATACGACTATTGTGGCAAATGTTTGAAGAGTGAAAATTCAAACAAAATATGACATTTCATATGTTACTGTCTTAATGCATAAATATCCCTTCATACGCCTGATCGGGGCGGTCGGGTAGCCTAGTGGTTAAAGCGTTCGCTCGTCACGCCGAAGACCCGGGTTCGATTCCCGACATGGGTACAATGTGTGAAGCCCATTTCTGGTGTCCCCCGCCGTGATATTGCTGGAAAAATTGCTAAAAGCGGCGTAAACCCATACTCACTCACTCACTCACTCACTCATCAATACGCCCCTTGATCGACAAAATACTTTAATAATACTTGAATAGGCTGCTTTTACTCGCCCTACATTGGGCTAGGTAACCCAGAGTTCTGTTTTACGCAGTCAATCACCTATATATCGGATCGACCATATTGAAGATTCCGGATTCGAATAGGTCCCCATCAACCTATGCTGGTCACAAGAGCCGATGAAAAGGTTCTGGTGGTCAGGTACGGTGACGCGGTTGATTGTTTGTCATCGTAATCAGACCGGGTGCGGAGTAGCTAATAATATCAACCACTGGTTTGTCTGGTCAAGACTCGATTATTTACAGACCACCTTCTGCTGGAATACTGTCAAATGCAACATTAAAAGCCAACAAACATTTGGCTTTGCAGCGACAGGATTATTTAAAGGCCGACCTTTACATAATCCTGTCTCGGCCAAGCACATTGGTATGCTTAGCATATGGTGACATTCAGCCAAGTCATACAAGCCTCATTTTAGAAGACATTTGCGACGCGCATGGGGTACTGGGTTTCTATTCTGCCTCTGAATGCCAACGGCATGAACGAATGTGCAATAGATCGCAAGAATGTGAGAATAATTATCTCAAAGCTAAAACGGAAGTTTCCTGTGGATATTCAAGGAAAGAAATGTATCCAACACACCAGGCTTGTACCAACTAATGAACATCGGGTTGTTAAAATGTGTGAACTGGCAGATTGAAGGTCATTGTACTCCGACATTGTTGCTCGAGCTATCAATCACTGGGTTTCCTGGTACAGACTCGATATCGTACAGTCCACTGTGACTTGGGTGGAAGATTGCAAACTACGGAGTAAAACCACATTCCCTCTCTTAAAGAAAGCCACCGTGTGACCATTGCACTAAAGGACCGCCTCCGTGGTCTAGTGGATACAGCGTCTGCCCGGTGAGTGGAAGGTCGATGATTCAACCTCTGGTCTCGTCATATCAACAAACGTTAAATGATGGTACTTGTTGTTACCCTGCCTGGCGTTCGGTATTATAGAGATAAAACAAGGACCGGTCGGCTCGGAGTAAATTGTGTCTGGTCTTCACGTTACAACTGCTGCATAATGTTTCTCAGTGAGCTTGGTCCATAAAACCGGCATCACACAGAGAGAGAGAGAGAGAGAGAGAGAGAGAGAGAGAGAGAGAGAGAGAGAGAGAGAGAGAGAGAGAGAGAGACGGAGAAGGTGCAGAGAGAGAATTCCATTGAGATGTTTGGGCCACGCTTTACTTCAGGTCTTTTAGACTACCTCAATGACCATCTCTAAAGGCAAGGGTTGAGGTAAGTAGACGTTTCATGAATATGATTGTACGTCAAGCAGATGCAGCGGAATATTCTACAAACTTACTGATAACTAAATATTGATCAAAATAGCTATGCCTTGCACTATATAGCTTTACCGATTGAACAAGATCAGTTTTGTCAAGGTATCTCAAATACGTTTTCTTTTCATTTCAAACCGCGTGCATTTCCTGACCAACTGGCCAACTGGGAATGAACCAAACAAGACATTTCACCATAGCACGATGGTATAACAACTGCAGAATTTGAAAGTGAAATATAGAAGTTGTGTACACTTATATTACTCCGAATAAATGTTTAGCGTTCGGTTACAAATTAAATTTACAGGATATCATTTTGGAATAACATTCCTCTAATTTCCAAGCATAGTTGGTTTATCTCCTTCAGATGATATAAAAAAAGACGATCACAGTTAGTTTTGCCCCCGGGTATAGCTTTCGAATTGGTCAATTAGTGACACCCGTTTTGCGAACCTGACAATATGAAAACAACTGAATTTGGAAATGAATAAAACATTATCGAAAATAATATTTCCAGTGCAACTAGGATCTTGTAATATATATCCGTGCCTAAACACGTTCATGATGATTTCCGGTTTTGAATTTGAACAAGCGTGACCCTTCTGCTAAAATGTCCTTCATCCGGTAATTTAACTACAATCTGAGGAAATGTTACCATCAGTTGCATATCAAAGGCATCTGCACTTGGGTAACATCTGTCAATCCCCCCTATTTCTTGCTTTTGAGACATAACGTTAGGCATAGCATCCATGCTTTAATGACGGCTTCCAGCACTACCACCTAGTTACAGACCGGGCAGTCCCACCCAGGGTGTTGTTCCCGTGCCAGACATAAGGGTGGATTTGTCACGCTTGGGATACCACCCCGAATGGAACACCACAACTGATTCGAGTTGACATATCGTTACTAGCGCAGGCATAATATCACCATCAACATTATTGTGTGTATTCCGTGAACGCCTCTAATAGGCCACTTAAAATACTTATTGCTTCTCGTGATTTTTAGGGAGGGAATATATTATTATTTTTTAATAGATTACAAAATGTATAAACGTACAAACGACTAGGTTCCGCCGTGAATCTGACCCTTTATGTATGACATAATCATTGCATTCCGATGCAAACACAAAATGTAGTGTGTTGTTTACTTTATGATTATTTACCTTCTTACATCCGAATTATCATAATTAGTCATGGTATTTTATAACCGAGTTAACCTAAAATTCGACAAGAGATATGATGATATTCTTGATGTGGATTATCAAACTTTATATCTGTGTGCATCTCGACTGTTTTCATCCTTAAAGTAGGGTATTAAAGATATGTTCAAAATATTGCTATGTTACTGTGTATTATTAATCGGGGACAAATGACTTCACACTCCAACGTGTATCCATGATTGAATGTGGATTTATTATTTAATGAAGCGCCCATAAAATATATAAAGACACTCAAGGTGTGTTCATCTGTGTTCTCGGAGTGTGGTTTCACGCTATTTTAACAATAGTCCATTAATATCACGGCGGGTGAGACCAGAAACGGACTTCACACATTGTTCCCATGTTGGTACCCGAACCAGGGTCTTCGGCGTGACGAGCGAACGCTTTAACCACAAGGCTACCCCACCGCCCTATCTGAGTTGTGAAGTGATAACAATATATATTATGAAAATCTTGATGCCGGGTGACGCCTTGCTATAGGGTGGCATAATATGGATATAACGGATCAGGGATCTTTAAAAAAAACATTGGCTACCCATCCTTTCACACGTATCAAGTTTGCCAGTAGCCGTTGAAAGGGGGTCCCAGAATCACTCCTCTCTTGATCCTTGTCACGTATTCGTGGGTGTCACCTAAATGGTAACGCCTATGACCTACGTCACATTGAAATTGTCTTCCACTTTCTGACGGCAGATGATAATTACTATGCATTCATTAATGTTATGACGCGCAGGAGTGGGCGTTCTGTTGTGGCCGTGCATTGACACAGACCCACCACCGTCAATATATGGCTGACAGTCAAGAATGAAAGTCCATCACTTCGAAATTATTCACGTGTTAAGATTTTCAGTGAAATTCGTTAAAGCTTGGTGATCTTCAAGGGTCATCTGACAGATTCATTCAGGCATGTAGAACAAGATGTAGACAAACAGAACGGAACAACATAAGACATGATCTCAGTTAATGGATTTTATTTAGATTACTTCCCAAAAACCTAACAGGCTTGCGCCTGAAAATACATGTAAATATTATCACCATGTCCACTAACGTTATCATTTGGTCACCTGAACATTCTTCACATATAACGGAAAATTAGTACAACAGTTAATACAACCTACACGCATAACAAAGACGTTACCATTCAGTACAACAGAGATGATACCATTCAGTACAACAGTCAACTCAACCTACACATTGCGGAGATGTTACCATTCAGTACAACAGTCAACTCAACCTACACATTGCGGAGATGTTACCATTCAGTACAACAGTCACCTCAACCTACACACTGCGGAGATGAAACCATCAGTACAACAGTCAACACAACCTACACACGTAACGGAGATGTTACCATAACAAGAACAGTCAACTCAACCTACACATAACGGAGATGTTACCATCAGTACAACAGTCAACTCAACCTACACATCGCGGAGATGTTACCATTAGTACAACAGTCAACTCAACCTACACATTGCGGAGATGTTACCATTAGTACAACAGTCAACTCAACCTACACATTGCGGAGATGTTACCATTAGTACAACAGTCAACTCAACCTACACATTGCGGAGATGTTACCATTAGTACAACAGTCAACTCAACCTTCACATTGCGGAGATGTTACCATTAGTACAACAGTCAACTCAACCTACACATTGCGGAGATGTTACCAATAGTACAACAGTCAACTCAACCTACACATTGCGGAGATGTTACCATTAGTACAACAGTCAACTCAACCTACACATTGCGGAGATGTTACCATTAGTACAACAGACAACTCAACCTACACATTGCGGAGATGTTACCATTAGTACAACAGTCAACAAAACCTACACATATAACGGAAATGTAATCATTAGTACAACAGTCAACTCAACCTACACATAACGGAGATGTAACCATCAGTACAACAGTCAATACAGCCTACACACATTACGGAGATGTACCCATTCAGTACAACAGTCAACTCAACCTACACATAACGGAGAAACTACCATTTAGTACAACAGAGAAGTAAACAATACATGGCACAAAACTATCACTTGGTTACAAGCTTGTCTTTCGTCAGTAAAGTCTGTCTATTGGAAATATGTATAATTGAGTCGCATCCCTTGAACAAGCATTGCTAAAGTCATCACAAATGCCGATCAATACATAACATGTTATTAGAAATCACGGAAATGATAGGTGGGTATTACTTTGTTTGATACCTTTAATACTGGGACTATAAGTCCAGTGGGAATGTATGCTCTCCCAACGTTTTCATTTCGGATGCGAATACCCGTGTGTAACGACGCTTATATTTATACTAATAATTGTCAGTTTGACAGCTCCCTCTTCCATGCCTGCTTCCATATGTTAGACAGACACACTGTTGAGTGAAACCGGTAGAATATGCCAAGGGGAACGGACACGTGAGTGAAGATTGACCACGCCTTGGTTCCATAAAGAGCCACCTGGAGGGGGTTGTGTTCCATCTTCTGTGTCTCAAAGACATTAATTCCAAACATAGCAAAATTACTTATCAACAGAAAGGTGATACATTCTCTTCCTGGTTTGGCCCGAACCTGGTGTGCATTAGCAACCGTCATGCGCAGCCCGACAATGATGAACAACGCCTGTGTGGATGCTTGGAACACCATGATAGAATTGGTAACGATAGTGAGACAACCCTCCAGAGTACCATAGTGAAACATGGCAGATACAATACTGAACGTGGAATAGAGCATTAACCCACTTAAACTGATCAAGAGTAGCGTTTGTTCAAGGCCGCGGTGTCCTTGACGGTCGAAATGCATGCCTTTCATACGGTAACTTCCAATACCTAGAGCCGCAGTGGCTACGATATATATCGACGTTTCTGACAGGTGCCCGACAAGGGAGGCGATAGAGCCGAGATGTTCCTCCCCCAGGAAAACATAGAAGGCGACGAGACAGATGACGGCGAACACAAGGACGAGAAGTCCGCAGAAGAGACCCCTGCTGGACCCAGCACAGTCGACGCTCATACGGTGTAGTTCGTGTTCCTCATCGGTCTCCTGGGGTCTGTGTGTATGGTCACTGCCGACATTCTTCCACATCAGGTACAATATACCTGTAGAAAAACAAGGTCATTTTAAACTTGGATATTGTATCAATATTTGACCCATTTTTATTTTCAATGAAACTTCAAGTGAGGCTAATACTTTCTTTCTCCTAAATGTATTTGAACATCTGCATCATTCTCTCTTTAGAGACTCTCGGTCGATATTATACCATGGCTTAGCTCGATCAGCTCAATTTATCGTTTGAGGTTATATTATACCCTGATGGGCAAAAGACAATATACACCAATGTTTGATGGTGACTTTAAATGAAACAAACAAGAAATATTTTTTCGACGGAGATGTATTTGATACGTGTTTTTACTTTAAGTTTGCAGTTCGATTTCTTTGGCTTATTAACGTTTTGATAACTTTGGTAATTTGTTGGTCAAATCCAATCTCCAATCACCACATTGTCTAGAAGAATCCCGGAAGGTACTTTGGTATAACATTGCAATGTCGCTTTTCTCGATTTGCGAAAAATTCGATATTCAATTTCCACAACTCAAGTTAACAAGGTTTTCCTGTATTTATTTCTTGCATAGTGTCTACAGTAAACATTTTCCAGGTCAGATAATACTAACAACTTAATTAATGATTGTATTCAGTTATTCAAATTGTAATACAATTGTTGTTTTATGAGAATAAAAATACAGTGAATATGGCTATCCATTCAGATTTCTCTTAGGTTATCAGACTATATGATGTTGTTTGTTGTTTGTTTGTTGTTTAACGCCGCACTCGGCAATATTCCACCTTTATGACGGCGGCCTGTAAATATTCGAGTCTGGACCAGACAATCCAGTGATTGACATCATGAGCATCGATCTACGCGGTTGGGATACGATGCCCAACCAAGTCAGCGAGCCTGACCACCCGATCCCGTTAGTCGCCTTTTACGACAAGCATAGTCGCCTTTTACGACAAGCATAGTCGCCTTTTACGGCAAGCATGAGTTGCTGAAGACCTATTCTGCCCCGGATCCTCACGGATCTCAGATTATAGGAGGTAATGCATTTACTGTAACAGTATGACCTGTCTACCTGCGGAGATGAGGCTGTATTCAATGGTACAAGGGTACAGGTAGTAGGCGGCCTGCTCAACGACTTTCCCCATCATGGCATCCCAGTGACAGCTTAATTCAGGCAAGAACGACCCCGCCCTTTCTGCTGAAACAACAACATAGAAGTACTGCGTAATCCTCGAGCAATATTTTTCTATAGGGTCCTCGTTTCATAGCTGCCTTCCGTATTAATACTAAGGCTTGCTCGTTGTTCTGCTGTCTGAATGTATGCTTGGATACCGCGCACCATATCCCTCTTTTATACGCAAATCAAGCACTCGTGGTCACGATCCCAAATTTACGCTCTTTACTTATGAAACATGCATTTCACAGTTATCACGCTCGGCTTGTCAACGGTTGTGTTGGTGTTCAGTTTAGTATTGAAGATGTTTATTTCTTATGAGTCACCGTGGTGACATGAAGAAGTTGACAAGAGAGACATATATACAAAGAAATGAGACAATAGTTAGTGGAGCATACGCAGTCCATATTTTACATACTGGGCTAGTCGTAAGAGGAGAGGTTTATAAGCACAAGGCATAAGTGAAACACATTTTCAGTATTTGGATATTTACAATAATATAATGGGAGATATTTATTTCTTAATGATCCAATTCATGGCATTCTAGTATCAAATGGAATTCATCTCCAATTTTATTTTTCCAGAGAGAGCAAAGCCTATCTTTCCTATTGAGGTTATACCATCGGCCAGTTTCAATTGGGAGTCGGTGGTTGGTGTAATAAACCCGCTTGTACTTCCATCAGATTCCTATGAACAGTATACATAGTCGACCAGAGACACACTCTGTGGTACAAAGTAGACACGAGCCTTCAACCTTCATTGACTACAGCTTAAGGAGGTCAACAGGTCAATCTGCATCAGTAGCAAGTTTGGTTTAAGTCACTCAAACATTATTGTGTCTGCTTTATCATATTGTGTTATATCTATTTATCTAGTTGTATTTACACGATGATGTTGTTTTACTCATATTAGGATAAAGCTACAATGCTAAAAGCTAACCAAACTTTTTGAAAAACGGCAACAAAGAGACTATGGGCTGAAACATATTTTATGCTGCAAAACAATAAGCTGAGATTTGTGAACCTTTTAACATGAAATAAATAACAATAAGCATGTAAGTAGTATGTGCTTGTTAGTGACTTCCTCGATGACGGCCTGCAAGGGAGGTAATTCTGAAAACCATTCTCAGCAAATTGAGTAAATTTGGACATTAACTGCACACATGGCAGAAATAACATGACCTTCGGATTCTGATCGGCTGAGACCCATTCTGTTATTTCAAATGTACCCTTCAAAAATATTAGGTAAATTTCCCATGTTTGCATTACATTTGCAGCATACCAAACCACAATTTTGTATCTCGACTTAATATTTCCGGATATTTACGATAGTTTCCGAATGAAATAGATCTTGGGGAATAAATCTCAGTTTGTTTTCTGTCGTCTGTTGTTGTTCGATGAATGTGAAAAATAAACGAAGTGGAAACATGCCTGACTGTTGTATTCATACATGTCATACAATAGCTATGCGCTGGTAATTGAACTTGTCCTCCGGACCATTCGGTGACATGAGTTGACGTACCCTCTAACGTAGGGGGTACGTCAACCTATGTACCTCTCGAGACAGGTGGACAATTAATAATGTCCGACCCTAGCTAGAAATGTGTAGAAATGGTGGTGCTTAATCCAACATTACGTTCTGAACTTCGAACACATGTTTACCACATTCTTTAAACAATCAAACACGATTGACCGCACTCACTGTTTCGTGTCCATACCTGTAGCCTGCCTATACCTGCCTATACTCACCTGCACCTGTGATGGCAGAGCTGTCCGTGTGTCTCATACTGAGAGGAGTAGAACCCACCCGAGTCTGTTGCTGATCGAGGGCCTGGCGCATCTCCCACTTCTGTGTCACGTGCAACGTTTCCACGACAATGCTCCTGAGCCAGACACATATGTTGGTGCCACACATGTGCATGAGTCCAAACTGTGCCAGAACCTTGTAGCGGTAGATGCACATCTAAGTCACAGAGGGAATTTAAATAAAATGTCTCTTACAATAAAATTAAAGAAACATCGGGCGTAGATTAATGATTTAAGGCATTTGTGAATGAGAAATAGCGAGCTTTTTTCAATATGAACACCCACATATTAACACGCACGCACACACACACACACACACAGACACACACACGCACACCTATCTCTCTATCTCTCTCTCTCTCTCTCTCTCTCTCTCTCTCTCATTCACAAGAAGTAAGTGACATTTGCCCCTTTCATTACAACTTTTTAAATTGACGTCGTGTCGTTCTTGGGGCTACGAACCCTGATAACATCTGTGACCACTGACCTTGGAGTTGATGAACAGGAAGTACAGCTGTACGAAGGTAAATGCGAGTTTGGCCACGGGCTTAATGGCTTGGATGACGTCACTGCACGAGTCATGGTAGTGCGTTATCTCGAAATAGTGACCTATGGTCAGTCCACTGTGAATCATGCTGCCAATGCCAAAGCCTGGAGACATAGGTGTTATGAGGAAGTGAATCTTGACATTTACTTGACAAAACGTACACGCACAAAACATTGTCGAAATGATCAGCTCGGCTGTCACTCTTGAATTGTCAGGGTTAATTGGTATATTTAGTTTTACCTATATCACCTCTGTGTGTGTCATGACCTTGATTTTCACTCAAACGGGTGCTTCCGTACACCCGTCGCCATCATTGTGAATTAACGGTGATTCGTTTGTGTACGGTCGAGAATTAACGGTGATTGGTGAGTGTAGGGTCGGGAACTAACGGTGATTCGTGGGTGTGCGCACATGAATTAAACTGAATTCGTGATTTTACCGTCTTAAATTGACAGTGATTCGTGAGTTTAGGACGACAAGAGCTGAATTGGTCGTTGTTAAGGTCGATGTTCATGTTAAGGTTTTCAATAGGACATGTGCATCATGCTCCATGTAGCAGCTTATTTTTGCTCAATTTTGACAGGATGTTAACCCGTTTGGAAGGCGGTACTCACTGAGAGCATCTACTGATTTACTGAGGACATCTACTGATGGTATCTTCTAGGTCTTCGTCAGCTGATTTCCTTAAGCCTTTTCTCAGCATACATGATACGCTCCTGCATCGCACATGAAATGCTTTGAGGGCTTCAACAATGGTCATCAATTATAAAAAGTAATGGAATTGAGTTACTAAGATCTTTTGACATTGGCATGTTGAAGACGTACATAACCCTTGTCTTAAAAACTCTCTGAATTGGAACACACCATACATTTCTAGCATAAAAACATACACTAAATGCGATATCCATGGTGTGAAGTGCAAGTAACTATCGATTCTGAATAATCTGAACACAGCATATAACTGTAAAAAGGGATGGGAGGACTCGGGCTACGGACGGTGCCGAGACAGAATTCATTCAGCAAACTCCGCACACTGTCGAGAAACCATTTGGAATAAACCCCAACGCCCTTGAGACGTTGACATATCGAACAATCGGTCAAAGAATGGAATAAAACCAATGAGTTTTGTCGTGACACATTTATGCGACACACACGTTTGTGCGTTATGCGTCTAGGTAAGACCTAAAACCTGAATTAGATCAACTTGCGAGTACACAAAAAAGACTTTCCTGAAATCCTATTGTTGGAAATAGCTCTGATTTACATGCGTTATAAACTGACATGCAAAATTAAAATTTACCACTTTCAAAATAAAATTGCAAAAATTTAAAAACGCAACTTCTAACTAAATCAATGCAAAACCCCAAAATGCTCTAGGCAGAAAGAACACGTCCAGGGCACGTTCTTCGTTTGTAGAAAATGTGAAATAGTGAAAAACATGTGCCGCTTGGGCAGCCGAAACTACACGTTCAATAAGGGTTTATAAATGATGCGGACGACATGTCAGACACTCACACTGATAATAAAGTACCACAGAAATGCCACGACTGACACCAGAACAACGCAAGGCCCTGGGTATGATATAGATGGGAGACGCCCATGCCCACATTGGTACACACTTTGGTTGCTCTCGTGTTGCTGTAACTAACCTGAAGCAACGTTACAGACAGACCGGGCAGACATCAGACAGGCAGACCCAACTACACCTAATGAAGACCGGTACTTGCGTACTTTGCATCCATTCCTGACAGTGACATCATCAGCGACGAATGTCTTAGGGCATATGGTTGTCGAAAGACAGTGGTCAGGCGACTCGGGGCTCAATCAATTAAGGCTTAGTGACCTTACCGAGGGCATTTATTGTCAGCCTAACATCATCGTCAGAGATTGAGATGGGCCCGGACTGTACGTCGTTGGCAGCGACGTGACTGGCAGAGGGTCTTCACTGATTTAAGCCGGTTCTGGCTTTTCAGAGCGGCTTTACCGCCGGGTGGTCAAGCGTTCGGGAGATCGTGCCGTATGGTCGAGGGGGTGTTAGGGTGTGGGGAGGAATTAATTCCCTTGCAGCCAACAACGTCAAGATGTTGCCGTGTCCAGCACGCTCCCCAGACATTTCCTCCATAGAACACCCCTAAGATGTCATGGATCGTCGTGTTCCACAGCGACCACATCCTCTAGCCAACCGACAAGAACTGATCCAGGCCCTCAAAGAAAAATGGCAACGACTGACTTTATCTGTGCGTCGGAGAGGTTTCGCGTTTGTGCCCTTTGTCCATTACGTTGAAAGTTAGTTTTTGCTACTGTCGTGCCAATATCGGATGCCGTATGACTGTCATTTTAAATGTTGATTTCGTTGAGATTGTGATATTTTCTATACATTCATGCATCTATCTGTTGTGTTCTTTTTTTAAAGAGTCATTTAAAACTATGGTAAAGTTTCTTTAGGCCGTCAGTGTATATAGCCCGGGGCGGCATGTCTTATTAATGTTGTAAAAAAAACTAAAAATATGGCTAAGTGCAGTCTTGACCAATAATTGGAAAAAAGCGTTTGAACAATAACATTGAAGGACAATGTTTCCATGGCAACTCGGTGCCGGTTTTCAAGTTTTAAACAAATATAAACTACATTTATGTATACTACCCAACAATACCTGTATATTTAAGTTAATAATTAAAAAACAAAGTTAGATATAAGAACGGGTATGGTACTAACAGACCAAGATTCATAATCAGGGCGAATCTTAGATTCAAACTTAAAACCATAGGATCGCATAAGTGAGTGAGTGAGTGAGTCAGTATGGTTTTACGCCGCTTTTAGCAATGTTCAAGCTATATCACGGCGGGGGACACCAGAAATGGGCTTCACACATTGTACCCATGTCGGGAATCGAACCCGGGCCTTCGGCGTGACGAGCGAACGCTTTAACCATTAGGCTACCCGACCGCCCCGGATCGCATAAGAGACGCAACTCTGCATTGTGAAATTTTATATATTAGATGTCAGCCCGTGTATTCTTTAATTTGAATTCTACACTCGTTAAATACATCGCCCACAGGTCTACATATCTGTCATTTACTCTCACCTACTGCACCGAGCCTCAGATAAAAGCTACCGGTGTGACGACTAGTTGTGCTGTCATCAAATGCTACTTTCCTACGTCTTTGTCTATTTGAAGAAGAAGATGCAGAACTCGATGACCGGGAATGGTCATCTACGTTGAGGCGGAAGTTGCGAGAGAAGTTCCGCACGAAATCTCGAATGCTACGTCTGCGCCTGCGCAGAAGGTAGAGGTAGACATACAGAAGGAATCCCATGCTGGTGCAGTACAGGTAGACATAGAACGCCTGGAAATTGAACCAAACACCAGGTTAGAAAAGCACACGGTCAGATACAAGAATCGGGGTTTATTTCATTAAGAGCCATCGGGACAGGTGTCCACAATCGACCAACGCGGGGACTTGAATTTGTTGCCTTAGACGTGACCAGTCAATGCTTTTTAACCAACCACCCAGCAGTAAAAAGTATGATTGTTTTAAACATTTTTCCTGTCTGGTGGCATCACTTTTCTTTCCCAACAATGTTAGCACGTGGCCTCCTCCTACATGTAAACGAGTATATATTAGGGAGGCTTCTAGGACTCACAAGACTGTTGAGTAATGACTGTAGCTTGTTATATATCTTTCCGGTTACACAAGCCAAGCTATCGTGACATAGTCTGGACAATTGTTAATTAAATACGTATCCACGTGATAATGTAGAGTTTGTTACATGGTGCACTGATACAAATCAGTCAAGTAATTTCGTCAAAATGTAATTAAGTCACTTTCTCTATGTAATTACATGTAGATTTACATTGCCTTCTAACATTACAAATAGCTTTTCTTTCCCGAGACTGCATGGCTTAAGACGACATCCTAATAGGATTCAAGAGTAGCCAACAGAAGTGAGTGAGTATGGTTTTACGCCGCTTTAAGCAAGATTTTAGCTATAACTAGGGGGGGGGGGGGGGGGGGGGGCACAGAAATCGACTTCACACATTTTACCCATGTGGGGAATGGAACCCTGGATCTTCGACGTGACAAGCAAACGCTTTAACCACTAGGCTACCCAACCTCCCCTTGTCAACAGGAACGTCTGAACTAATTTCTACCTCTGGTGAAGCTTACGTTTGTATGATTTGTATTCCGGAACATTGTTAATCCCAGCGATATCAGTCAGAAAGATACTGTCCGGATTACCGTGGACTTTTTTGTATAAATCAAATACTCTAAAATAGGAGTAAAGAAGAAGAGTATGTTATGCGCGGTAGCTTACCTCAAAGAAATATGGGCGACGAGAATCTACGAATGTTTCTGCTATGGGTAACACTGCACCAAGCATGACCAAGAATATGCCGTATAGTCCACTCAGTATTCTGAAAACATTCTTCCTGTTTGCAGAAACATGAAGACGGAGAGCCCATTACTGTATATGCAATAAATGCGCCTCCTAAACATGGCAATCTGTTTTAACTTTGACTGATTACAGGGTTCATCAATGCACATCATGGATATTTAACGTACGATTCAGTGTCTTACGTTATGTTCAACAGGTCGATATTCAAAGAAATGTATTCAGATATGGCATAATACTTTGAGAACACACACACATTCATGCATACACACATACATATGCATACATAAATTTAAATATCTGTCTGTGGTGCGTATGTGTGTATGTGGTGTGTGTGTGTGTGCCTGTGTGTGTATTGGCTATGAATACCTGAGTTCTGTAGACACACCCCTCTGGACAGCGTCACCTGCAGACAAAATATTATCGTGTTTTGTACCATGATTTTCATCTGAGTCAGTAAATAGTCGATTGGACAAATATCTCATATAAAATATGAAACTCCATCTCCCTGCTTAAATTGTCATTCGGGCATAGAAGATGATTATCATGTATCATGTACTCTAATATTAACCAACATATTACTTTCATTATACCAATATAAGACAGTTTGTTAAATTGATGTCAAATATGGATATTTTGCTTAGATGAGATATCTTCCTACAAATAGAGAATCTCACCCGAGTATATTCCATGGACACCCAGTAGTATGGTTCGCTTTGTTTTATTATATTCACCTATTTCGTAATGACTCAGGTAACACAGTGGTATGTCAGATTTAATACTTGTTGCCCTTTTTATATTGTGGAACTTTTTAATCAAAGAGTCTGTTCTTATACAGAATTGTATGGACGAGGTTATTGCATACATCCACAACATAAAATACTGACACACATGTAAAACCCTACACAAAGGTATTACATTGCCGGGCAAAAGCAAGTACTCCCTATGAATTTGGAAAGTTTCAAAAGTTATCAAAACATTACTAGTCTGAAAACAGTCGCGAAAAACACTACAAAGTTGAAGTTCAAAACATAACTATGATACCCATATCAAATATATCCTCATCGAATAACCACTTTTTGTTTGCTTCATTTTTAGCCACCATCGAACATAATCTATATTTTACCCGGCAGTTAAGATGTCAGGTATCTGAAACAATGACGAAATGATGACAATGTCGATACCAGTCATTTGTCTACAGTTACATCCATACATCTAAAACAATTTTGGAACACGAACAATACAATTCATACAATTCGTTAAGTCAATATGAAGTACTTACAATTATCTACAGAAAATAAAAATATAATAGAATCAGGAACATTCCTTCAAAAGAGTGACTGTGTACTTGCCATTATGTTTTGGCAAACGTGAACTGGTAATGTCGTACCTGTTATTATATGAAGCAAGGCGTAATCCCCATCAGTGTCATTTGGCTGCTGAGTTGTCTTTGTCGATTCCAGATCACTTTCAGCTGTACTTAGCAACGACGTCGTTGCAGTTACCATAACTTCAATGTCTCTCATCGTTTCACAAGCATCAACAATTTCAACCGTATCACGTGCCCTGATTTGGTCACCAACTCTGGGAGTTGGACCCTCACTCACAAAAGACATCCAAACTTTCGGCTGAATGTTTGGAAGGTTTTCGGAAACTTCAGATTCCATTCTTGCATTCTTCAACGCACATTTAAAGTTTTCATTGAAATCCCCATTTCCACCAGCACCGGCACGACGTGGAATGGCCATGGGCATTGCATTTGAAAACTCTTTCAGTGTCGTTGAACCTTTTGCAGCAGGTTTTACATATTTACTATCTGTGTCTTGAGTAAACTCTTGGTCCTTCATCTCGATAATTGAACGAAAGATGTAACTGGTTAATATGTCATCTGTTTTGTTTCAATACAAAGATGGAGCCTGACAATCGAGAAAGACTATGGCGTGCTCTGTTCTCAATACATTCAGTCTCCAAGAAAATAAATATCAGCACTCTTTTAAACACTGGACACAGCGTGTATCAGCCACTATACGGGTGTCAGGTCATGCCATAAGGTCAGACCATGCGTGTCAGTCAACCTGTTGCCTATCTGTACGAACATCTTGAAAAGGTCAACTGAAGAGCATATACCCACGGTCGATCTGTGTCAAAATATGATGTGGCTTGAAAACGATACCTATATTAAAGCATAATGTAGTTTACCCAAGACATGTTTAATCCAAAGACAGAACTTATGCTTATGAAAGGAAAAAGGTCATTTCACAATCGCGTTTTATTCCCAAACCATTTGGTCGATTGTCAACAATATCCTTGAAAAATATTGACATGTTTAAAGCAATTTATAAAAAGAATCTTTGGTCGGGAGAAATAAAGGGAAATGAAAAGGTATTCGTTTTTGAAGAAAAGTCAAAGGGTTACTTCGCTCCCAGTATTGTCAGATTCACTGAAAGGTCTCAAAGAGTCTCGTCAGGAGAAAAAATCTGTAATCACTTGTGAAATTGTGAGTCGACGGATCAATAAAGTAGGAGGCAGAAAATATTATGAAATGCCTGAAGCACAACAAATGACGACCTGGACATTGTTACGACAAGAAGTGTTTCTATCAATGATAAAAGATATGAAATCTCAATGAAATCTGCCCTTTATGGCATCACTGATGTTATCTGCTATTGTAAAAGATATACAAAAGAAGACCTCACCGAAACAACTTTTATGATAAAACGAAAGATAATTCCATTCAAAATGGATTTCGTGGCCATTATCAGCAATTCATTTAATGTTTCGTATGAAGCGAATGCTTAATGCCCCAGACATTGACTTGGTGGACTCATTCAATATAGTCTGTTATTAATGAAACTATTACGTGTATGAAGCCTGTATAGCATGTCTATTTCTGAGCGCATTATTTGAAATTGATCAAAGGAAACGTAAATATCCATGGCATACGATGAAGAAATGTACCAATCAAAATGTCAATAAAATTATAAGCTGGCTGCATTGATACCCCCTGTCGCGATACAAACCTTTGAATTGCTGATAAGTATGGTCGTGTTATTCCCGCGTTGTGTTATTTTGGTACTTCATGTTATAAATACCTTTGAAGCATCAATAATTGTGCTTGTTATTGTAAAATTATTAAAAGGATGTCGCAAAGCATTTCGTAACAGGACATTTTCGTATGTAATAGCCATGTGATTTGCTTAAGACCTGCTTCAACAAATCTCACTGCATGACGTCAAAAGTTGTCATTTGAAGTTATTTTAAATGCCACCCTCTTATGATTAGAACAAAATAAAATTCCTAAGAAAGATTGTATCGTGTTATTTTGTGATTAGGTGAGTGAGTGAGTTTATGCTTTACGTCACATCGGCAATATTTCAGCCATATCGTGACGATTGTGATCAGGTGGAAAATGTACCTTGAGAGTAGCGTTGCCTGTATGCGTACGTGTGCGTGTGTGTGAAGCAAGTGTAAGGTAGTGTGTGTATGTAGGTAGATGTACATTCATGTATCAGTGTGCCAGTGTTTGTACCAGTGTGTTTAGGATTGTGTTTCTCCATGTGTGAAAGCGTATGTATCAAGTTGTGTACATGTGTGTTAAGCAATATGTGTATCAATGTCTGACACAAAGTGTTTATCAGCGTTAGGCAATGTGTTCATCAATGTCTGAAACGGTGCGTTTTATCGGTGTGTTAATAAAAGCGACAAAACCTTTCGATATTCAAAAGAAGTCAATTGTACGATTCCGACTATATCATGAGCATGTTTTTATGAATCACTACCAAATGGTGATGATACCGGGTGTTCTCGAAAACACTTGCAAAGTCAAGTCAATTGTTCACCCAACAAAACTACACGGGGACATATGGTATAAGTACAAGTTGGGAACTGCATCGGACTTTGTCATTGATGACATTGATGACATTAGGAGATGTCCTCCACATATCTACCATGAAACATTATGACAGCTTTACTGGGGCCTTCGTGTTATAACCTTGATCAAACAACTTTTGAGCAAGAGTCGTATGACGCTGGTTAAAATCTTCGTAGAATGAGATTTCTTGATTGTACTTCAAAAGCTGAAAATGTAGACACCAAAGTCTGGAGTTGCTGGAATATTACTCGACATTAAGGTTAAGTTTTTCATTTGGAAAGATGAAATAACTCCCTCCTGCCATACAGTGGAGAGTGTTTTGTCATTTCGGTGTGTAGATCAGTGGAAGGGAATTGGCTCCTTCATTGTTATTGATCGACTTCAGATCATCGCTATACCTGAAGCTTAAGATAAACTTCTTGGCCAAATTGCCTTGTTTTGATTTCGCCAATCCAAGCAGAAATTCCGATTCATGTGCATAAAGAAACTGATAAGCAAGACGGAGAGCACAGTTGGCGCCCATGGGGATGCCGACTTCTTGCCTTAATGATTTATCCCAAATTCTAAATTGGTGAACGTAATATAATGTGTGTGTCTGACGCAGTGTGTTGAGTGGTATGTGTAGAGATGACTGAAACAGTCTGTTTAGAGAGAGAGAGAGAGAGAGAGAAAGAGAGAGAGAGAGAGAGAGAGAGTCAGTAACAATAGAAACGTTTTATCTTGACACGTGTTATCAACTGGATCTAAAAGAAGAGGAACACATCTCACACAAGTAAAACCTTTACTCCAAGCTTTGGTGATAGGTTCGTCGTATTATACAGCAAATACATATTCTAAGCCTTGAACATGCCACCACTTGCCTATTGAAAAGAGGGAAGATGGACTAAAATATCAATATATGAAAGGAAAGGAAAATTATGTAACATTGATTATTGATATTGATGATGGATTCCATTATGTTTTAAAAACTGAAATAGTTCAATGAAGAGAGACAACTGAACACAAAAAGCATATTTAGAGACACCAAACATTTTTAAATTCAGACTTTCTGTTGTAAAACAAACTCTACATGTTTCGTAAGGTCATAATGGAAAATGTTGAATCATCTGGTAAATCAAGTGTCCATCTCGCCTTCTCACATTGTATATATTCATTTGTCATTTCCACATCGCATGCCGAAGAGTTCGAACCGAGAGTAATAAACTTGTTCTGTTCTGATCACCAGGTCCAGACAAATGACATTCGTTTTCTTAATATTGGACACACAGCACGAACAAATCCTAGGTCACCATCGTGTAGGTTATTAACTTCTGTTATTCACAATACTACCACAATAAAGCCCAAACACCTTAATGACCACGTTGGCAGCTAATTCGACAACGTTGGAGCTAATTCACAACGTTTCCTAAGAAGGCTTGCTTGCCATGTTCGCTCTTGTACTTGTCCGCTGATTAAATGTTGACTTTTCAAGCCTCTGTAACGTGTACTGCACTGTCTATCTGTAAATGTGTGTCTGTCGTGTCGGTACCATTTGTCTAAAGTGAATTTATCAACGATATGTCAAGAAACTGCACATTTTCAGTTGTTTCCATATCAGAGCATCATCCTAAGAACAAGTAACCACTTTAATATGTATTATGAGTGAGTGAATGCACATGTAATGCAACTATGCTAAATGTAAAATAGATCTAACTTTCTTTCATTAAAACATTAAATCTGCCCTAACTGAGATGCAAAATGAACGTTTATCTTAAACATTTCTTTCTTAAGCGCCAGGGCGCCATTACACAGCCGTAAATGTATGTTAAAGTATGGGAGATACGATTACCTTAGCGAACCCCAGAATCTTTGCACATGTACACAGCAGTCGATGCTAATAGCTGCAAGATTGCTGATGCGGCGTTAAGCAATACATAGCAGACGTAATTCAAAATTAACATGTCGTTTCACGTTTCAACAAAATCAGTAAATATGCCATTGTCTGGTCAATTACTTGGTTGTCTGGCGCGGACTGCATTGAGTACAGGCCGCCATGACATGGCAGGAGTACAAACGTTTACATTTTTAAAGCAAATTGTGTGTGGTGGGTGCTTCAGAGAGAGCAGGACATGCTTACCCTTCGCTAAACACCTGGTGTCGTCACTGATTTTCAGTGATCCATTCATATAATCTTCACCTCTGTATTCCTTTTACGCCCGATGGCATCTGTTTCGGCAGATATCCAAGACAGATTATTCACTGGCGTCAACGTTTAATATTTAAACAGCTTTTAGCACTATTACAGCTATCGGTGAATACCTAGAAAGGGATTCACGCGCTGTTTTAAATGCGGGGAATCTCAGGTCTTCGAAAGGAATTGCTTGATCAGTTTGGCTGTGACACTCACACCTATACAAAGGCGCTAAGCCAAAGGGCAGTGGGTCATGGGTGGCCCAGTCGCCAACAGCAGAGCAGTTCAATATGCGGAGTTGCTACTTTGGCGTGTCATTATCCTATGATCGTGAGTTCGAATCCCCGATTTGTCCTGATTATGCTCATCGGTTAGTCATCACAATACACATTCTCGTTGTTTTCACGAAAATGGTAAAAGTGTACGACACGCATCCGTTTGTATTGTCCATCCACATTACGCTGACATGCCGTGAAACATGCTTTAAAGCTATGACATGCATAACGCAGGCACTCAACAATTACATTTCCCCCTTTCGAGATCACATGAGTCCTTGAAATTTGACGCACTAACAGTTCCCCACAACTGTTTATGGGGAAGACTTACAGAGATAAACTGATTCTGTTTGGTTTAATTGACCCCAAAACTGTTTTATAACTGACATCACTAAAAGATAATAAGTAGTATAACCATAGAAAGATTTAACAGATGCTTATATTTTGAAGGTAGTATTTCATGATTTATCGGCCTTCATTGTAACTGGAAGCTCCCGGTTGGAGATTGTGAGGAAATACATATTTACTTATTAAAGCATCATCAATACAGCCATGATAATGACCACTAAAGTTGAGAAGCGTCAACACAATACCAGCGACGAAATACAATAGTTTAACCTTGGACAAAGACATCTCAGCAAACTTTGGTACCACCAATGTTTCTCAGTATTATAAGGCCAAATTGCCATAACAAATCTGGGTTTATGCCAATTAAGAACAGCCTGAGGCTTTGTTGCTTTTGTAAACGTTCCAGAAGGGATGAATATTTAATGTTCAATTAACGCCTTCCGCTCTTTTATTGATAAGTTTGTAGGTTTAGATAACATTAATTTTCCATATTCCTTAAGGTTTACAAAGAAAACAAGTGTATTTGTATATACTTACAAAAATACACCCTCAGCACGTCAATATATAAAAATATGAAGGTTCTCCGCAAGGAAATAGCTTCTACTTAATATGTTCTTGCATCCTTGTTTGCTTTGATGAAGAGTATGTCAAACATCATTAAGGCTGGGAGATGGTCATTATCCTTCTGTTTGCTCCTGGGTAGAAGTTCAAGTATTGCAATGCCTCTGAGTATCGGTATGGAAAATGCATTTTGCGTGGACAATTAAATGCAACTGAACGTTTTTTATCATAGAGATGCCCTTGTCAATTGGGCCAAGGTCTTGGGTAAGTTACATAAGCCTAGGGCAATGCATTATAAGTACCTTTTGCTGCTTTTTATGAAAAATGGTCAATCAATTCCGAATTATGATTTGCTTAACATGACTCAATTAATAGGGAAATTTAGTAAAGTTACATGTTTTATTGACATAACATTAATCGATATGTTCCAAAGGGTTTAAAATGTAATAAGCAAGTTTGATCTTCTGATAAAATATTCAAAGTAATACCATGCGTTCTAGGTATATCAGTGGTACCTTTCTACTGTGATGAGTATTGCTTCTTTATAAAGGAAACGTACGGGTCCCGATCAACAGAGACTTGGTAGGGCAACATGAGGCGCCTTATCAAACTGTGCCACCCCAAGTAGCCACTGCCACGGAATAGAGCACCCCTTCAATTATAACTAGTTGAGACAAACTCTCCTTGACAAACTTCTGGGTCTTCATACATTAGAAACGTTATCGTTGTCAGTGTCAATAAATTATATTTGATATTTGCCACTGTCAGTGATACGTGCATCGTTTGACATAAACATATGAACATGATTCCACAGATGACGTCATCCCTTCTTGATATGCCAGTAAAAAATGAATAATGACTAGCAATGGCGTTATCAGATGTCGGAACGTTTCTTTGAACATCTGGCCATATTCCAAATGTCAAAATGCAGAACCTTATCAAATGCACACAGCAACACCCGTGCAACGGTTAAATCCTGCAAACCGTGAGGCTCCAAAACACATTACAATGAAATATTCATCTTACAACTGCCATTTACAAGGCTTTGGGTTACCAGTGAGGATTCCGGGGAGGAATTGGTCCCCAGTTTATTCAGCATTTGGTACATAGACTCGGTGACATGGATACTTGAATATCCTGATGGTAGGAATCGTTGATCATGTTTCAGTCACTGGTTCATCTGACCCAGATTCGGTCGTTAATGGACATCAACTCACGCGTCTGAAACAAAACCCACATGTCATGTGACGTCATAACATATTCGTAATTCCCTCCATCATCGAAGAAAAAGTATTTGTCACTATTAACCGAGATTGCGCGCACAAAAATAATAATTTTAAAATATCACTGATGCTGCTGGAGGCATATGTACCAATATAATTTTCAATTAGCTATGGTTCAGGTTCATAAAATGATCGGTAGGAAAATATTAATGATGTTTATGATAAAAGGGACAAAAAAAACATTTCCATTATCATTTAATATCTCTGTTCAAGCAGTCCATTGTACGATTCCCACTATATCGTATGCATGTGTTTAGGAATCACTATCAAATAATGATGACGCATGGTGTTCGCGTAAAAGTGAGCTTATTTTCCCCACGGGTGGTGAGCGTCATACAAGGGTAAATTAATTGTTCACCTTAAAAAACACGGGAAGATATAGTACAAGTCAAATTCATCGGACATCATCTTTCTCACTGATGTGTCAAATTTGAAAATACCTCTACAATAACCTTTCAACTCAGAATAATAATAATAAATTAGTCTTTACCGCGGTCTTAAATTGTGTAACCCCAACGAAAAAACTTCGTATAACGTTCTTTGAAATCTTTGAAGAAAGAGCATGCTCGATTGTACCTCGCAAGTTGTGAAATGTAGAGGATGGAGCTGGTGGAATGGTGCTCGACATAAAGAGAAAGTTGACTATTGGAAGTTGAATTGATCTGTAATGCCTCTTGTCAAATAGTCTTGTGGAGAATCTGTTGTCACCCTGAATCGTTATGCATAAATCTAACTATGAAAAGAACTGAAGTAAAGTAAATAGACAATGCAATTAAGTGATGTGATGCATAAATCGGTATCAGCAGGGCAAAAAAAATAAATTGGTCTGAGTTCCAGACAGATCTATATATGGCTGTGTATTTCTTGAAAGACACTCTCGTCCATTTTCCCGTTATTTCATGCAATATACATGACGCCCCAGCAGTTGGTGTTAGACCTCAGTGTCCCTAAAACCCACTTGTCGTAAGAGTCGACGACAGTGGGTCGGTGGTCAGACTCTTTGACTGACGTGATTGCGTGCCATCTTTCCCCAATGGCGTGGGTCGTTTAAGGGGTGATGCATGACGTCTTGAAAGGGCAATACATGTAGTTGATCTAAAATAGACATGTTTTCGTGGAATGGAAATTTTGCTTACAGTTAAAGCTTTTCAGTCATATTTTCCCTACCAAAGACCTGGTTAGGTCATTCCAGACATTTTGTGGCAGACAATCAGATGGATTATTTTTTTTATTTAATGTGACACGTAACTTGCCAACATGATGCGCCATGCTATCCCATACCTGTCGCCAGGTCCATACAGGGGGACGACAAAAGGGCTTGGAACCTTTTCTGCCCTAGGTTCCTACAGGGATAGCAAATTACATTGTCGGGGACCTATTCTAACGCAGGTCCCTATAGAGGGAAAAACAATAGTGCCGGGGATCTATTCTTACTTCGGTCCTTTCAGAGGGACAATCAATAGTGATGGGGACCTGTTCTACACCAGGTCCATACAGGGGAGCAAGCAATAGTGATGGGAACATGTCCTACCCCAGGTCCATACAGGGGAGCAAGCAATAGTGATAGGGACATGTTCTACCCCAGGTCCACACAGGGGAGCAAGCAATAGTGATGTGGACATGTTCTACCCCAGGTCCATACAGGGGAGCAAGCAATAGTGATGGGAACATGTCCTACCCCAGGTCCATACAGGGGAGCAAGCAATAGTGATGGGGACATGTTCTACCCCAGGTCCATACAGGGGAGCAAGCAATAGTGATAGGGACATGTTCTACCCCAGGTCCACACAGGGGAGCAAGCAATAGTGATGGGAACATGTCCTACCCCAGGTCCATACAGGGGAGCAAGCAATAGTGATGGGGACATGTTCTACCCCAGGTCCACACAGGGGAGCAAGCAAAAGTGATGGGGACATGTTCTACCCCAGGTCCATACAGGAGAGCAAGCAATAGTGATGGGGACATGTTCTACCCCAGGTCCATACAGGGGAGCAATCAATATTGATGGGGACATGTTCTACCCCAGGTCCATACAGGAGAGCCAGCAATAGTGATAGGGACATGTTCTACCCCAGGTCCATACAGGGGAGCAAGCAATAGTGATGTGGACATGTTCTACCCCAGGTCCATACAGGAGAGCAAGCAATAGTGATGGGGACATGTTCTACCCCAGGTCCATACAGGGGAGCCAGCAATAGTGATGGGGACATGTTCTACACCAGGTCCATACAGGAGAGCAAGCAATAGTGATGTGGACATGTTCTACCTTAGGTCCATACAGGGGAGCCAGCAATAGTGATGGGGACATGTTCTACACCAGGTCCATAAAGGAGAGCAAGCAATAGTGATGGGGACATGTTTTACCCCAGGTCCATTCAGGGGAGCAAGCAGTAGTGATGGGGACATGTTCTACCCCAGGTCCATACAGGAGAGCAAGCAATAGTGATGGGGACATGTTCTACCCCAGGTCCATACAGGAGAGCAAGCAATAGTGATGGGGACATGTTCTACCCCAGGTCCATACAGGAGAGCAAGCAATAGTGATGTGGACATGTTCTACCCCAGGTCCATACAGGGGAGCAAGCAATAGTGATGGGGACATGTTCTACCCCAGGTCCCAACTGGGAGCAAGCAATAGTGATGTGGACCTGTTCTAACTGGAGACCCTATGGTCTTCCAGACATGTGACAATTGTAACAGTTGACAATATTGTCGATGTAATTAGTCTCAGGTCACAGTGGTCGGGACATACCCATATACATCACCTATTGTTTGCTCTACAGTATATTATTTTGTTTCGATTGAAGGTATCAAATGCAACAAGAATAAAGAAAAAGGTATACACAATTATCGTGAATAAAACAAACAGCATCGCTGAGTGTGTAACTTGGTATAACTGGCAATTATGTGCAATTTAGTGCCAGAAGGTTTATGAGGGACATTGAGAGGAATAATGACACGTTGTGCAAACACGATACACGATGCTATCCCATGCATTGACCTTTGCGGCGAGCTTTCACACCTACGTATCCACTGACACGTACTTGAATGGATCGGGAGGCCACACTTAGTGATTTGGTTGACAGCGACGTCGTCGTATGCTGTCGTATCCGTCGTATGGTAGGAGTATTGCTGATCTTCACAACCAGGCTGTTGTTAGAGTTCTCGGGGAGACGGTCGCCTGAGGCGCCGCAATTCGCTGTGCAGGGTCGCGTCCCTTATGAACGCTAGAAGTCTATGATCGTGAGTCTCTAGACTTCTACAGCACAATACCCGTGCTCGTGGGTTTCACCAAAATGGTAAACGTCTGAGACCTTCATCACTTCGGGATGTTTGTTCCCACATTAAGCTGACACGCCGTGATAGTTCTGGAATTCTGTTTAAAGCGGCGTTAAACCCAACTCACTCACTCACTAATTCTCAGAACAAAAAGGTCCCCAGTTGTAAATTGTGTGGTCTTACTGATTGAATGTTATAGGAATCCAACAGTGCTAATCGCTGCTCACCCCAACCACTTGTTTGGCTGGAGTAGACTCGATTATGCCCAGGCCTCCCTCAAACTTCACTCCCTCACACTTACACTTAGAAATATTTAAAATCATGTTCTTTGTACGTGAAATCATGCTGTTTAACAACATCTGGGTAAAGGGCATACCATTATGAAAACACTCAGTTTCTTCATACTTATATATGATGTCAGATTAATACGTATTTCGAACTCTGTGTATGGTGACATGTACGTAAAGGAAATTTAATATGTTGCACTTTTTTTAGATAAAATTTGCTTTTAAATGTTAATTCAAGCTGGACTTCCTAGCATGTAATATGTTTCTGAGTTCTATTTCCCAATGGACGGGGACACAGTTGTCCCAGTTGTTTTAAGCACCTTAACGTGTTGTGCAGAAATGCGTTCCCTAGTACTGTCAGGATTCTGTGATTGTGGGTTGGATCCAAGATTCGCCTTGATTGTGATCTATGATTTGTCAGCACCATACCCTGCTCGTGGGTAAACGTCCGTGGCTTTCCTCCCACCTCCAGCTGGCACGCCGTCAACTTAAATACTCTAAAGCGTCCCCAATGTCCCAAGGGTACGTATAAAACTCTAAGAGGGCACGGGTGGCCCCTGTCGTATAAGGCGCCGCGATTCGCTGTTGTGCAGAGTTTCGTCCCTTGAGTACGCCAGAAACCTATGATTGTGGGTTCGAATTCCGGTTCGCCCCGATTATGTTTCTAGGTTTGTCAGCACCATACCCGTGCTCGTGGGTTTCACCGAAGTGGTAAACGACTGAGACCTGCATCACTTCAGGCTATCCTCCCACATTAAGCTGACACGCAGTGATATATACTGTTAAAAGCGGCGTTAAACCCAACTCACTCACTCACTCACTCTAAAACTCTAACCGACAAACTTACGACAAATGTCGTTATTCTCAAATTACTAGATTAATTACTAAAACGACAGACGTGGACAGGGCAGGGCATAGTGCCTCGCCCCATTTCGCAAACACTGAGAGGTACGGCAATATAAGTCTCATTGAATTTACCTTCTAAATATATCACTTTGATGTTTTACGATCCAGTCATCTGTATTCAAGATATATATATCAGGGTGGCCTGTTCATGCTTTCTAAACAGTGGCTCATATCATGATCAGTGTTCCATGCCGTTCGATTACGATGGGACAAAATCAACCAAGGAACTGACCCTGCCCATCCGGTCCCCATGATATTCGCATGTGGCACTGGGGAACCTGTTTTGACCGAGAATGATATTGATGGAATATTGTTGATTGAGGTGTACAATAATTATCGATTTCACTTCTCATGGTATTGAATAATAACAAAGGGTCCTAGATTTTAGCCTGTACAAAACTATGGTCACAAACTACCTCTGTTAGAACACTCGGTTTATAACATCAATGATTAAATAGTTCCAAATGATAACACGACACAGCTAGTTTGATCATATTTCCTTCATAACGACACTTAGGGAAACTACAAGAATCAGAAGCACATAGTCACGCCACACCTACGGCTGTGAAACAGAGAGGTGGTATGATCAATAAGCTCTTACGATCTGAATGTTTATTTTGATGTCTCAAATGTCCACTTTCACAAGACACATGAAGGATAGGAGGATCCATGAAGATGAAACAGACACGAACGCACGATGTCCTCCACAGAAACCATTATAGTAGTACCGTTAAACAATCAGCGGGTGAGTTTGGGAACTGGCGACCCGATAAGGCTTCCTACCCAGAAACATGTTCTAGAAGGAAGCTGATATGGTTGTACGTTTTCACCAGGGGAGATGCTAAGTTTGACTTCCCTACGGTAGGGCGGAACATGCTTACCCCTTTCGTGAACACCTGGTGTCATCACAGATATTAAGTGATCCATTGACATAATTTCACCATTATTTTGCCTTTTACGCGCAGTGGATACTGTTTCGGCAGATAATCTAGTCCATTTCTTCTCTGGCGTTGATATTTTATATTTACCCGTTCCACCGGTGTGGATCAGGAAACGCTCAATTTTTCGTGATTACCTGGTATCTCGTGATACTCATACTCACATACACGTGATACAGTCGTAAATGTATGTATGTATGTATGTATGTATGTATGTATGTATGTATGTATGTATGTATACAGCAAACACTACGTTTATAACGAACATGCTTATAACGAACTGGCGGATATAACGGCCATTTGCTGTATACAGTAAACTACTGTTATATCAAACTCAAAAGAACTACTAATTTTAGTTCGTAATAACCGAAGTTCGTTATAAGCATATATACAGCATATATACAACAAATGGCCGGGACTGAAAAATATGTTCGTAATATCGGTCAGTTCGTCAAACATGTTAGTTATAAACGTAGTTTACTGTACACATGCTTATAACAAACTAAAATTAGTGTTCCCTTGGGCTCGTTATAACCGTAGTTTACTCTGTGTGTGTGTGTGTGTGTGTGTGTGTGTGTGTGTGTGTGTGTGTGTGTGTGTGTGTGTGAGAGAGAGAGAGAGAGGTGGTGAGGTGGTGAGGTGAAATTTGGTTTAACATCGCGTCTGCACTTATATAGCGTGTGTGTGTGGCTGCTTGTACTTGTCCGGACTGATGCCGATTTATAGTGCTAGCAGTTTTAACATGAAT
The DNA here is from genome assembly GCF_023055435.1 of Haliotis rufescens. Classification (NCBI taxonomy): domain Eukaryota; kingdom Metazoa; phylum Mollusca; class Gastropoda; order Lepetellida; family Haliotidae; genus Haliotis; species Haliotis rufescens. Next base: position 26,304,961 of record NW_025963779.1, read on the forward strand.
ATCCTACTCAGACACAGTATTTTGACTCCAAGTCGACCAGTCCTTGTTTTAGCTCTTTAATGCCGAGCGCCAGACAGGGTAACAACAGGTACCATTTTTAACGTCTTTTGGTCTGTCGCGGCCGGGGATCGAACACCGGACCTTCCGCTCTCCGGGCGGACGCTCTACCACTAGACCACGGAGGCAGTCTGTGTGTGTGTGTGTGTGTGCGTGTGTGCGTGCGTGCGTGCGTGCGTGCGTGCGTGCGTGCGTGCGTGTGTGTGTGTGTATATATTGTCGCTATTATTTATTCAGAAGATATATACTAGAATGCACTTTGCCCTCTCTGGAGAATGCGTCCAAGGTCAAGGCGTCGATATTTCAATGATACATGATGTTTTTAAACAATAACACAAACATGTTAATCGACTAGAAAGTTCAGTCCAGTTCAGTTTCTGTGTAGTGCGTGTAACCCTGCGAAATCGAACGAAAACAGACAATCAAGAATGATGGTTACATTAGCTACCAGGCTAGGCTTTCCCTCGATACAGGCCCTAGAGTTCCCTCTCGATACGTTAATCCACTGACATGTATCCTAGCATAAGCAGTATTGAACGTTCGGGGCCACTTCAGTTGTCCTGACCTGTCAATCTGCATGCACTCACAATTGAGTGATACTTCTCAGTTCTGTACCCATTAAAGATAGTCGATTATCGACACCATATATTGTGTGCAAATCTTAGCGACAGAAGGATTGGCAAAAGTTTATTTTGAAGGGTTACTATTTTCAAAAAGTATTGCTTACCCTCACAGAAACATTGTTACCGGCTGAAATCTGTCAAAACAGTAAGCAAGTGAATGTCGTTTTGCCCTATCCAGGGGAAGCGTCGGGAGATTATAATACAAAATTATCCAAGTTACTCATAAGTCGACTATGAGTGAGTGAGTGAGTGAGTGAGTGCCGTTTTGGGTGAATGAGTGAGCGAGTATGGTCTTACGCCACTGTTAGCAATAATCCTGCAATATCACAGATGGGGACACAGGAAATGGGCTTCACACATTGTAATCATCTGAGGAATCAAACTCGGGTCCTAGGCGTGACGAGCAAGCGCTTTGACCACAATGCTACCCCACTGCCCAAGTTGATTATAAAGACAAAAAAAGGGCACTTAGGGACCTAATCTACACAAATGGTACAACCATACACATTGAAATAATTTAACATTTAACAAGGGGTTTTATCACAGCGTATTCGCGGATGCACAGGTCTAAATTATTCATGGCTGTATCCGTTCTGTCAATTCCCCAACGTATGGTAACAGACATCTCATATTATTTTGAGCGGTCCATATATTAATGCTTTAATTAGGCACGCCGATCACGCCTCTGCTATGACCTGTCCCCAGTAACCGCCATTCTACTTAGTGGGCGCATATATCGATTCCCTGGAACAGTGGGCTGAACAAGGATGGGCGCGGAGCTTAAATTGCCATTGATTGTCTTTATTCTGAGTTGATAATTAGGCCACAACTCGACTGTAAACAATGTAATACATATTGTAGAATATATATGGAGATGTGTATTATAGATATATGTCACCAACTGAATATCCTATATTACTCAGTTGGTATTGCCATCCTGTTTAAGTACAGTCAACTACGGTTATAACGAACTCGCTTATAACGAACTGACGGATATAACGAACTTACTGTTTGGTCCCGACTATTTGCTGTAGTTATGCTGTATATATGCTTATAACGAACTACGGTTATAACGAACTAAAATTAGAAGTCCCTTTGAGTTCGTTATAACCGAGGTTTACTGTATTAGAGTACCGAGTAACGCCGGGAAAGTCTCATGTCAATCACTAGATCCTAGATAGAATTATGTGTCATAGAGGAGGAGACGTGTTATATTTCCAGGTCTATTATGTCAGCAAATGTTGTAGACAATGAGTGTGTGTGACCACAAATTTTACCATTGAAGGATTTTGCCAAATCGATTATCTGTCTTCGTAGAAACCTTCTTTGATAGGCATTTAGAAGTTGTTGTACTAATAAGTAAGGATAAGAATTAAGAACTTTTAAAGAACAACTTCTTTATTACGACGTTTTGGTGTAGGTTCTAACACCGTTATCAAGCACTTATAATCAACTTAGGCGGTGAGGTAGCATTGTGGTCAAAGCGCTCGCTCGTCGCGCCTAGGACCCGAGTTCGATTCCCCAGATGATTACAATTTGTGAAGCCGATTTCCTGTGTCCCCATCCATGATAGTGTTAGAACATACACCGAATCGTCGCTCTTAATTGTAATAAAATTCTTATCCTCACTTCGTAGAAAACTGTGGAAATACTGATCATTTTATACACATCACATATATGAATGCTTGTGTAGGAATATGATCTAGCTATTGATTGTATGTCATCGATTAATTTAACCTTTAAGGATATTCCGAAAAGATAAGAGTAAACAAGAGAAAAAAAAATATACAATTTTGTTCTGTCATTGAATGCCAAATATACAATTGTAATACCCGCCTGATTATCAAAGCAAGAAAATTTCAAAAGTTAAATGAAAAATAGAATCCAGTTTAAATGTCTCACAACGGATGTGAATCTTCTACCGCGCTGTTATAATGACTGTATGTATTTGATCCCTGATCATTCACTCCATCGCGCTTTATATTCCCTTTCTATTCTGTTACCATGCCCCTTCTCCTAAATGTCCCAGCTCTACATGTGACCAGACTGCCGAACTGATCAAAATATTCAGAATATTAATTGGAAATAAATAAGAAATTACATTTTTTTTTCAAAAGAGATTAATACATTGATTATTGCTTTCATGTTGCCCGCCTTAATTGTCACGGTGACAAAGATGATGCTACTCATTATTGATAAAACTTCTTAAAGATCAGCGTTGGGCGTCTTCAGAGTCAATGAATCGCAAACCTCCATTGTCTGAGATCGCTACCTGAGAAATTGTTTATGTCCAACTTGATTTACGGTTCATGGTAAATTACGCCTAACACGGGAAGTGTAGCCCCGGGAACAGCGCGTTACCAAAGGCAACAAGAAATTCTGATAGGAAATACCCGGGTTGCTGCGATTATGATCGAGGGCATAAATCTCACAATTGACTCATTCACCTTCAGAGTAACTTTGTAAATTTCTAACTTCCGGCCAGGTTCTGAGATTCATAGCAATTCGGCTATTTACATTTGGCATGACTAACTTCATTGAACATTGGAACATGTAACTATAGCAACGTACGATTATTGCATCGATTGGTTGAAATTTTAGATGACATGATCAAAGAGTTCGTGGCGCCTTAAGATGGCTGTGGCGATAACGGAGAGAGCCAGAGACCCACGCTTTCCATTCATATCCTCGTCGTTGTCAATAGAACACGCCTTGCACCATGCTCTCGTACAGCCGCGTCAGTGTCGGCCTAATGGTCTTTATTTGGGGAATAGTTTCTCCTCCTTCAGATGCTAGAGGAGTGAAGACACTACGAGTTGGTTATGGAAACAGTTTACAGGTAATTCTATTCTTTCTTATGTTGTGTTTAAAAGGTGCATATTTACTTGTAAGTTATTTATATAAAAGGTCACCATATTAATATTTTTACTTTTTTAGATTGAATATTTTGGGAAATCACACGCTAGTTATGTTGTACCAGATAGTCTATCTCATAATGTACATGTGTGTTTTCGAATTCCAGATTTGACTAATAAAGAATACTTGAATTAAATTAAATAAAACCATTTTTCACGGTTTCCTTTGTAAGCAATGCATTTCTGGTGATAATCACTTGCTTCAGCACATAAAAAAAGACAACGAAGGTATGTACTTGTAGTTTGACACAAAAGCGACAAAACCATTTACATAATCTGCTAAAAACAGAGTCCATTGTCTAGATTCCAGAGTCCAGATTCTGACAATATCATGAGCATATGTTTATGAATCACTATCAAATAGTGATTATACCAGGTGTTCGTGAAAAAGCGCGCGTATCATGTTCGATTGATGACTCCCGTCACAAACACATGCAAAAGCAAGTCAATTGTTCACCCGAAAAACAAATATCCAAATAGGGAATTGTGGGAATGCCCGAACCATTTCTTGCACTGGATTCACCATTAACGTGTTACTCCAAGAGACAGGCACAATTGTTTTCTGGGACACACATAAGATCATAGCCATTCATTGATTCATTGTTAGAATGCATAAGTTCGTATATATTTAGATGTACAAAACAGCGTGAGTAATTCTGAATATATAATCGATCGGGCTAAAGTTTGGATGGTTGTCAACAGACAAATGTTGGAACATAGTCTGACATTTCATTTAAAATTAGGCAGCGCACGTTATGAAGACGGTGACAAAATGAGTCTACCCCCGGTATAAATATATACCCCTTAAATTAACAAAGTGTGGTTTTATTACATATCACTGTTTTTAAAAGCAAATACGTCGTACCTCGGACCATGTTTCTGAGGACCAAGATAATTATCGACCACTCCATCCCGCGTTTATCCACAGGCTGGGATGTCTGTCGTTAAGGTGTTAACTGATACACAGTAGTGTCCGATTTGCCCGAGTACTGACAGCTCTGTCCTACACATTGACACCATGACTGATCCTTGAGACCTAAGTGCAAGTAGTGAGTGAGTGAGTATGGCTTTACGCCGCTTTGAGCAATATTCAAGCAATATCACGGCGGGGGACACCAGAAATGGGCTTCACGCAGTGTACCCATGTCGGGAATTGAACCCGGGTCTTCGGCGTGACGAGCGAACGCTTTAACCACTCGGCTACCCGACCGCTCCCTAAGTAGAAGTAAACGCTATGGAGATCGCAGAGCTAAAACAAGCAGTAAAACTGAAAGCTAAATTGAAATACACTATGTGAGTGAGTGAGTATGGTTTTACGCCGCTTTAAGTAATATTCCTTCAATATCACGGCGGGGGACACCAGAAATGGGCTTCACACATTGTACCCATGTCGGGAATCGAACCCGGGTCTTCGGCGTGACGAGCGAACGCTTTAACCACTAGGCTGCCCCACCGCCCCGAAATACACTATGTACTCAAACATATTGTGGTTAGTATGTGAATTCTTGGTTGGATAGGGTACTGAACACTACAGGGCCAGGTGTCAACATTATACAGAAGATTGGAGAAGTAATTGTCTGTAGGTTTTGAGGGGCGGTCGGATAGCCTAGTGGTTAAAGCGTTCGCTCGTCACGCCAAAGACCCGGGGTCGATTCCCGACATGGGTACAATGCGTGAAGCCCATTTCTGGCGTCCCCCGCATTGATATTGCTGGAATATTGCTATATATTCCATATTCCATATTCACTCACTCACTGTAGGTTTCGACCACTTCTGTATCACACGCCATGGACGTTGTTCTTGTCAGCTTTGTTTCCGCGTTAACTGGATTATTTTCAAATAAGTGCCATAAAGACGAGATTTCTATTTTAAATCAGGGATAGAAGGCAAAATGAATTTGTGACTTTTATCAAATAATAGAATTACCATGTTGTTTCCTGGCAACGCTGGTGTTTTTTCATTAGTATCGCTGTTGCCTCTTTAGTACATGTAATGTCACTGTTATTAGAATCAAGATTTTAGGGGGGCACGGGAGGCCCAGTCGTCTAAGGCGCCGCAATTCGCTGTGCAGAATTGCGTCCCTTGGGCACGCCAGAAACCTATGATTGTGGGTTCGAATCCCGGTTCGCCCCAATTATGTTTCTAGGTTTGTCAGCACCATACCCGTGCTCGTGGGTTTCACCGAAGTGGTAAACGTCTAGGACCTGCATCACTTCGGGCTTTCCTCCCACATTAAGCTGACACGCCGTGATATAACTGGAACACTGTTAAAAGCGGCGTTAAACCAAACTCACTCACTCACTCACTCAAGATTTTAGATTCCTTTGGGAAGCCCTTGGTTGATATTCTACCAAACAGTCTCTGACGTGACCTTGTGTCTGCTAACACGAACCGTTAAGTACACATTGTCCTTGCGTAGAGGTCAGGGTCATGAGACGTCGAACAATTATCTAATAAACCTTTGCAGGTGGTCGTTGTTCATCAAATCATGGTCATATGTCGGAACGCGAGGTCAATAATTGCAACACGACTGTGTGTTTGATGAAACGTGTTGCGTGGATCATCCAAGTGACGCTTATTTGACATTTAAGCGTGAAGGATAAAGTAAATGTTTGCATTCTGAAGATCGTGTCATGAAATTAATGTCCATTAGTATAGCCAGTGAAGGCACCAGGCTTTTGAGATATCAAATTTGAAAGTCCAATACCACTCTTGCTAAAGAAATGTTTGATCAGGGTTGCAACATTCAAGACCTCATTTAAGCTTTCAAACGTTTTCGGGGGCACGGGTGGCCCAGTCGTCTAAGGCGCCGCGATTCGCTGTGCAGAGTTGCGTCCCTTGGGCACACCAGAAACCTATGATTGTGGGTTCGAATCCCGGTTCGCCCCGATTATGTTTCTAGGTTTGTCAGCACCATACCCGTGCTCGTGGGTATCACCTAAGACCTGACACACTTCGGGCTTTCCTCCCACATTAAGCTGACACACCGCGATATAACTGGAATACTGTTAAAAGCGGCGTTGAACCCAACTCACTCACTCAAAACGTTTTCAGGAAAATATAAAACGTCAACGATCGATTATCCGCCGAATGGATCACCGAAAATCAGTGATGACACCCGGTGTTCGCGAAACAGGTAATCAGACATGCGGAGGACATTTCCAAATTTGATCAGTGACAAAAAATATGCCCGATGTGTTCTTTATTTTAACTTGTACCATAAATTATGTTCACCTATTTTTAAGTGAACAATTGACCTGGCTTTGCATGTTTTTGTGGCGGATTTTGTCGCTTTTATTTAAATGCAATTCTGTTCCGAATACACCTGTAACATTTCAGCCTTAACATAAATTCCCCAACAAGACTTTATGGTATAAAAGTTGTGATTCCCGCACAAATCCAAAGTCGAATTTAAAAAGCAAATATATGACTTTTGAGACCGAATTACACCTCAAAGTATTAGCTGCTTGTAATAGCATTTTAATACATTTTATGGGATATCTTAAATTTGCCATTTTCATAAATTTAATCCGATAGTTTTCTGATCGTTAACATGCAAAGCGTTGGAGGCGATATGTCCCACATTCACCCAAAACAATGTGATGCTGCGTTGACGACTTGACACCTACACGTAGGAATCATTTACAAGCCAACATGTGAATAGTTTCGATGTTTGCTACATCTTCTCGTCCCCAGACCTGTCAGCCATATGACAGAATTGGCACTACTTTACTATGAAAATTCAAGAATGCGATTGCATTCTGTTAACCATGCGGTTCGGATCTAAGCATATGACGTCATTTATTGTATCTAAACACAAAAACACAAAATATTTGTGTAGCAGATCCAAAATTAAATTGATGATCGCGTGTGGTCGTGGGTACGTTTTTTGTATATTATACATGAACACACAATCTTCCGGACAACACAGCTGCAAAGGGAGGATGGCGATAGTTTAACATCAGCTGTCACGCAACTTTTAGTGTTTGTGCCTCAAGGGATATAAAAAACAGTAATTGAACATTTCTTTGCAAAACGTAATTCACCACATCGGTTAAAAAAATCGACAATCGAGTAGGTAGTATTCAAAATCTTTTTTTTTAAATCAAAGTTCGTATTTTTTTATATCGTTGTGCATTGTTATTACTTTTATTTTTTCCTTTCTTTTTAAAGACTACAGCTTCTTTTTTAATAAGGATCCTTGTTTCATAGAGTTGAAAAAAATGGAATATCGGTATTCATTTAATGTTGAGCTTGAAAAATTTCCTTTTCTTTAGTTTTTTTTCTACAGAGTGCAAACCAGGTGGATCGATTGTCACATATGACGTCATCCATGACGTCATCGTGTATGTCACAAAGTTATTTAATGCTCGTAGAAACAAACTACTGATAGGGCCTCACACTTACTAAATTATCTTAGTGGTTACCTTAAGATGTTGAATATTCTTTTAGTGCCCTATAATGAAGCTACAACTAATAACTGATTACGCGAAGGGTTACATGGAAGAGAATAAGTAAACAGGCTCGTTTATAAGACATCTAGCTGTGATACAACAATCTTTATTGAATCGATTCACAAGACGCACGATGGGAAATTTGTTGAATGATTTTGGTTCATTGATTTGAATCTGGAAATGATCAGATTATGTGTATATTCAATTACAGATTCAAGAATTCAAAGTTTTCTTTAATATGCGTTTTCAAATGAACACAATATACTATTATCTTTGGAGAAAACTAATACTCAGATATATCATTGTTGTCCACCCCATCATGAGACGATAACTGACATTAAACAAAAAAGACTCCCGTTTTCGCACTGAACATTGCGCCTGTACATACACTCTTCGAAAAAAGAAATGCACAGGTAGTATGTAGTGCATTGAACCTGACCACACAAAAAATCCGGTATATAAATTGGATATATGTTATTGGAAAATGTTGGTGGCCTGATATTCGACAAACGGATATTCAAAACGCAGCCATCGTCGATTTGCAATGTCTTAAACGACATTGTTTTCACACTTATTCAAAAATGTTTTGGAGGAAAACAGTAAAGCAAATATACGTGCAAGTTGTGGCATTCGTAACTCGTGGTAGTGGCTATAAAAAGGCAAGCATAAGCCAATAATTTGTCATTTAATTGTCAACATTGTTAAAGTTCGAAAATGCCGAGAATCAGCGCTGCCGATCGGAACATCGCCATAGGACGTATACAAAGAGGGGAATTGCAGTCTTCTATTGCACGCCACTTCAACGTCCACCACAGCACCATTTGCCGCCTTTGGGACCGATACACACAGCTCAATTCCACTGCAGACCGTCCGAGAACCGGCCGACCAAGACTCCACCCCTGCACAGGATCGATACATTCGACTGTTCTACCTACGTCATCGCAATGCTACAGCTACGGAGACTGCAGGACGCATCCCTGGTTTGAGGAGGATATCGGACCAGACTGTCAGGAACCATCTTCGCGAGGCTGGAATCCGACCCAGAAGTCCAGTTATCGTCCCTGTTTTGAAAAAAAAAAAGATCCATCGACAGCAACGCTTGCGTTGGTGCCATACCTTACCGCCTTGGAATTTGAGAAACTGGAGACGAGTGTGGTTTAGCGATGAATCACGATTTCTTTTTCCACCGGCGAGATGGAAGACAACGTGTTTATCGTCGTCGAAATGAGCGTTTTGTCCCACATTGTGTACGTGACAATTTCGGTGGCGGTAGTGTCATGGTGTGTGTGTGTGTGTGGGGTGGGGGTGGGGGGGGGGGGGGGGGGGGTGGGGGGGTGGGGGGGTGGGGGAAACTTGACAGCAAATCGCTACACATAAATCAAATTCTTCAACCTCACCTTCTTCTAATCATTGACCGCCAGAGGGAGCTGTTTGAACAGGACAACGCTCCACCGCACACAGATCGTGTCACGGTAGACTACCCACATACTGCCAACATCAACGTCTTACCCTGGCCGTCGAGATCTCCAGATCTCAACCCAATCGAACACCTCTGGGATGAACGTCAGAATACGCCATAGACACTACCACAACTGTCTAACGCGTTACAAGCAGAATGGCGCAGAATTCCGCAGGACAGAATTCGTACACTTATCCAGTCAGTGCCGAGGAGATGCAGAGCCGTGATTGCTGCCCGGGCGGTCACACGAGATACTGAGTTCAGCGCAATCTTGTGGCCTTATGTGACATGACAATGAACAGTTTCAATGCCTTTGTACAACGACAACATGTGACTATCCAGCTCCAAAAGTTCATATTTGTATCTATGACATTAAATTAAATATATCGACTTTATTAGGTACAATAAATGTAGTTAAAATCTACCTGTGCGTTTCTTTTTTTGCATAGTGTACATAACGAGAGTTTGTCGGAGCCAAGGCTCGCCAGGAACCAGCTGATATTATGTAACTCTACACGGAATTAAAAGCGTATTGAACTTTACCCATGGAGAAACTTTGGTATAAATATGTGCACGTTCGTACGTTATTACGTCACGGTTGATTTGTGTGGCCTGAAACGCGTGAATGACGTAGGTGTGAGTCTGTGAATGTTGTTTTATCACAGTATCACTCTATCACGGCAACCAGGAAATAATTAAATCTGTCGCAAGCAAACCAGGGATTAATGTCATGAGCAGTGATCAATACCTTCTAGTAACGATGACATACAACAGTAACGCAACGCTTGCAGAACACACGATCCACACTTTAGTCGTGTATTGCGACAAGCAAGGGCTGCAGTAGAAACGCCATATAAGAAAGTATATCACCCATTGCCTTTGTGGCCTCCCATACTTGCCGTCCCAGGCGACTATGCTTGTCGTAAGAGGGGACTACCGGGATCGGGTGGTCAGGCTCGCTGACTTGGTTGATGCATGTCATCGTATCCTAATTGCGTTGATCGATGCTCATGATGTCAATCACTGGATTGTCTGGTCCAGACTCGATTATTTACAGACCGACGTCATATAACCGGAAAATTGCTGAGTGCGGCGTTAAACAACAAACCAAACAACATAACGGAGATATTACCATTCAGTACAATAGTCAACAAACACAAACAAACAAGCAAACATTACCTCTGTATAAGAAGAATCGTTGATCCTAAAATCGAACTCGTACCAAATTCGTGCAGTATATTTTCTGCTTGAACTGTTTCATACCATGTCCCAAATAAACATAGATTCGTACCCGAAACTATTATGCGCCTTGTTGACATTAAGGGGGTAAGTCAATAGATTTCTACACCTCTTTTAGCAATACTTGGATGGAAAGAAAAGTTACAAAAGCACATGTCCTACAACTATGCTTAATGTGAAGTATACGTAATCCTGTAACACATTAAAACTGCTCCCAGAGGGTTGCAAAACGAACATATTTCTTAAACGGTTTTTCTTTACTTGAAACTTTGTAGATACTTTGTACTTGCACACAGCAGGTGGAATTCAAAATTAACATTACAATTTTTGTTTCCACAAAATCAGTAAATGCGCTTTCGTGTGACTGGATTTCCGGTTAGTCACTTCATTGTTTTTGTTTATATTCCATCGTCGCATGGCAGGAGTACTGTTGTGTGTTGCCAGGCAACGAACACTTTTTATGCAAACTTTGAGTGGCGGGTGGTGCCCTTTTCGGGAACACCTGGTGTCATCACTGATATTCAGTGATCCATTCATTTACATTTTGGTTATTTTTCGTTTACGCCCAAATGGATCTGTTACGTTGGATAATTGACACTGGTTATTTTCTGGCGTTGAGGTTTTATTTTCAAAAGTTTTCTCCCATGAGAGACCCACCTGAACGACATGTCAGTTTAATGATCATCATTCTGGTATTTGACGGAACTAATTAAACACGGAGGAGTATTACATTGACGAGCCTTAAGTTTGCATTTCTTTCCGTCGTTGTTAGCGGATGTATTTTCTAAAGAGCCGATACGAAATCGGTTTTCATGATAAAGATTTCCGAATGCAACTACTTTGCGACGTCATTTTGAAATGTAAATGTTTATTTGTGTAATTGAAACCTATCAGATGTTCACCGGTAGTTTCATAAACGAATATATTTATGTTCCTGACAAAAAATTAAATACATAATATTCTTGTGATGCACTATCTACAATTTCAAATGATATGCACCGGAAGTCCGGTGGTTGAAGCGTTCGCTCGTCACGCCAAAGACCCGGTCTCAGTTCTCCAGATGGGTACAATGTGTGAAGCCCATTTCTAGTGTCCCCGACGTGATATTGCTGGAATACTGTTAAAAGCGACAGAAAACCATACTCACTCACCTGATAGTAAACTGCCACGGTAACCATCGAATTTAAAACATAGAAGTCACCTTGCTTCTGGTCAGATGGCTCCACTAATATTGAACTGTAAGATAAGTTTCCTCATAAGCACACTTCACATGTCCAGATTATTCTAAAGAACAGGGGGCACTGGTGGCCCAGTCGTCTAAGGCGCCGCGATTCGCTGTGCAGAGTTGCCTCCCTTGGGCACGCCAGAAACCTATGACTGTGGATCGAATTCCGGTTCGCCCCGATTATGTTTCTAGGTTTGTCAGCACAATACCCGTGCTTGTGGGTTTCACCGAAGTGGTAAACGTCTGAGACCTGCATCACTTCGGGCTTTCCTCCCACATTAAGCTGACACGCCGTGATATAACTGGAATAGTGTTTAAAGCGGCGTTAAACCCAACTCACTCAATCACTCACTCACTCTAAAGAACAAGTTTTGACAGGGAACTATCTAGACCACTAGACGTCCTTAATGTTTGGAATCTGTGATGAAGAGTTTCAGATGTGTTCATCTGAGTTAGAATGACACTTGTCGACACTTGCCCGTGGAGTAGAGATTACGTTAAGTACTGTTTTGTACTAGGTTTGGGGGACTGTTTTCTATTGTTTCACATAGTTACCCTCTTTGCGAAAACCTGGTGTAGTCGCTGATTGTTAGTGATCAATTTTCGCAACGTGCTTGCTATTTACACCAAATGGAATCTACTTCAGCAGCTAATCGAGACTGATTACTCTCTGGCATTGAGGGGCGGTGAGGCAGCCTAGTGATAAACGCGTGAGCGCGTCACGCCAAAGACCCGGGGTCGATTCCCGACATGGGTACAATGTGTGAAGCCAATTTCTGGTGTCCCCCGCCGTGATATTGCTGTGAAAAGCGGTGTAAAACCATACTCACTCACTCACTCACTCTGGCGTTGATGTTTTATATATTTGATCCACGCTTCTCAGATGTAGATGATACTCGTAAAGATCCGGGTTAGAATAGGCCTTCAGCAACCCAGGCTTGTTGTATGAGGCGACTCCCGGGATCGGGTGGTCAGGCTCGCTGATTTGGTTGATGCATGTCATCGTATCCCAATTGCGCGGATCGATGGTCATGATGTCAATCGCTGAATTGTCTTGCCGTCATATACAACCTTTCGCGAACTATGACCGACCAATGAAATGACTGACAGGAAGTCAACGTTAGCCACTTAGAAAGCACCTTTCTTAAGCTTTGCGGTACCAGTTTCAAACTTGTGACTTCCATTCCAGACTATGCCTTTTAAAGTATTTTGAATAAGTCATACAGTCCGTAACATTTGTTTTGTGTTGAGCTTTAGAGGTTGCATGATTAGAAAATATATTCCGCTAACAATGTAAAATAACAACATGAATATTTCATTTTAATTTTTTTATTACGTGTATTTATCGTTATCTATCGTGTAGTTGTCCGATTTTCGATCACGAATGTTGATACTACTTAATTTCGTTTATCCGACATACCCGTTAATCCGACATAATCATATGCAACCAACAATGTCGGATTAACGGGACTTCACTGTAGTTGGAATAGTGCTGAGTGCGGCATTAAACAACAAACAAAAGATGGAGATGAAGACATTATCAATGCATTCTGTAAATAAAACCATTTTTGGCACAGATTTGCTCTTGAAGATCGAGAAAAGGTTCGGTTTCGACAGAGTTAGTCATACATGACTTGATCGTGACACGAGTTGTTCGAAACTTATCCGATAACATACATCCATAACGATACTATTGTTAGCAAACCTACCTCATCATTTTGTCATGAATCCGGAATATACTTCAAGCCGTGTTCTGTATGTAAGGATACAACCACACTCTTCAGATTAAGTTTACAACGCAGCATAATAACGCAGAGTAATATGTTCGAAGAAATGAAAATTAGTTATGATTATGTGAAATCATAAACCTTTCATCCACGGGCCAACGGTTTACGAATGTCTTTAGTTCGTTCATTTATGCATTTTATATGATTTGGCCAAGTTTCAAACTTATTTTTGTATTCCTTCATAATCGGATAATGATATAAAAACATTTATAGAAATGGATTATTCCATCATAATAGAATATCCATAGCTCTTGTAAATACACAAAAAGATGGAGCCTTGGGCAAGTTGAGGTTTCATTTCCGTTTCCTGTGCAAGAAGAATCTTTTTCTGTCAATAATAGTAGGGTACTCCATACAGACGAGTCATAACTGTTCCAAACAGCCCGCGGATAGGATGCGATAGGGTAATTAACGAAATAGCGTTCAATCTTCTCTTTTTAAACTTCCATGTACAATTTATTGCAATTATCAGCTGAAAAGCCGCAAGTCATTATGTTGGTTAAGGCCTTTGAGATTAGCATCCTCCCCGAATAAGATACTGAAATTACCTGAATTTGATTCTCAAAGATTTTTATGATGATTGACGAACACAAATCGGAAAACACGTCAATTTTGTTTTTCTTGGTGTGTGTGTAATTTGCCAAAACCAGTTACCTTGGTATGACAGAAAAAAACAGAAGTCTGCTTCATTGCTAAGTCCAGTCGTATTACCACTGGGCATAACACTGCCAGATTTCATACATTGGCCTCATGTTGGGGAAAGAATATGGTACTTTTACAAAATGAACGCACTATCCACTGTGCTTGTCTCCTGCTGGATATTTTCAATCCACCCACCATTAAGATAAGAAACACAATAATGAGACAACATAATACACTTGAAGGTAAAATATCGAGGTTCTTTGCCATATCGATCATAGGGATTCGTTTCATGTAATCGACAGGTGGTATTTAATATCAAGAACTCATCACACTGCCCTTTTTGTAATGTGAGGAGTGCGTGGGTAAATCCACTTTTGTCTACATCTGGAACAGCGATTGATGTAATCATTGTATTCGGATGATGGATAAGCTTCTCCGAGCTAAAATGTTCCGCCTTTCATGTTGCATCAGGGACATGCTATATTAAAACAATGTCCCTAGATCATCGTTAAGTTAAAATTGTCACCCAGCATCTCCTATCTACACAAACACAAAACTTGCAAAGTCTCAGCGGGAGAGAGGCCTTCGTTTATGGACGAGGGGTTCGAAAATAGAATTTTATGTTGTTTTCTAAAATCAGTTCAGTTGATCCCTTTCGCGTCAGATCTCATTTGTAGATAATGGGATATCAGTAAAACAAAGAGAAATGGCATTCAGCTCCGTCAGTATCCAATTAATCCGGCGCTTCCCATTTTGAACCGCTGGCATCCTGTTTTTTTGGCATCAACAAGGAAATGCTTTTTTCTCTTAGCAAACCCTCGACAGATAGACGATGTGGGGCTTAAAAGGACATTTGTTTCGTCCGTCTACTCTGCTTCTATACATATGGTCTTTTGGACATTACATTAATGTTTCATCATTTTCATCTTACCGGATTCGACGTAATAAGCGCCCAGGGCGCTCTCAAAATTGGAAATAGGCGGTTCTTATTAGAATATTCTTTTTGTGAAAAAAACCAGAGTTGAAAGATCGTAAATTTCCAGGTTTATGTACCTGAAATGATACAAAAGAAAAGTCTGTGCGTATTATGCACGATAGATATATTTTTCCAGAATTTAATTGCCCATAATTAAGGGTGCATATAACACACGAGTGCGTATTATACACGAATAAATGTCTTGTGTACATTGATGTATCGGAAGAGGTGCTAATTGGGATTGTTCACTAGCAATTATATTAGCAAATATCACCGTGGGCGCTTATAAGAGTGGGGCGCTTATTACGTCGAATACGGTATCATGTCCGTCCATCCCATATATGTGTCCTCATCCTAAACCCAAATTACATAAGCTTTGTTTGTCTTTACGAAAATAGCCTACAGACAAACAACTGTGGTGTTTCTGGGCAAGAGAGGCGTTGTTTTTTTTGCGCTTTAATTCAGTTGAACATAGTTCTTTCTGCACAACATAAAAGGGGAAACAATACATCTGGAAACTGACTAACGTGACCTTCACCGGGACGTAAAGGTAGCGATTACCGTCTCCGCCAGTTCCTGTTATTGTCGTTAACGCCATGTCATGCTGAAGACCGATCACACTGTTTAGTGAAATCTATAACTGTGACTCCTCAGCAATGAGTACAGGATACACGATGATATATGAGTCAGTATTTTATAGTTATCAGTCAGCTATTATCAGCAATATGTCAGCAACACGTCCAGAAATAGATTACCACCATCGCTACACGTACAATGAACCTAAATTCGATGGTATTGTCGCGTCAAAATGACGTTTGGTGAAACTTTCATTTCGAGACAAGAGAAGGTTCGATGTGCAACCTGGAGTCAGTTCGGATTCTAACGTTAGCATAGAGTCTCTTCGTCTTGAATGGGTTGTTATAGTTCGAGGTTCGGATTCTAACGTTAGCATAGGGTCTCTTCGTCTTGAATGGGTTGTTATAGTTCGAGGTTCGGATTCTAACGTTAGCATAGGGTCTCTTCGTCTTGAATGGGTTGTTATAGTTCGAGGTTCGGATTCTAACGTTAGCATAGGGTCTCTTCGTCTTGAATCGGTTGTTATAGTTCGAGGTTCGGATTCTAACGTTAGCATAGGGTCTCTTCGTCTTGAATCGGTTGTTATAGTTCGAGCTAACGTGCCTTCATTTTACATATTACTACTAGAGATATTCGAGAGGTACACGACCCGTGCCGTTACTACACTAGACACACAACTACAGTATACCTTTGTTGTAAATCTGCAATTAGCCAAAAACTGATGTTTGCTAACATCGTTTGTATTTCCAAAGATATATGGATTAGTTGCTTTGCGTATAGTACTTAGGACATTCATCACAAGCTAGGAATACACGTGCCCCCCCCCCCCCCCCCCCTACACACACACACGCACACACGCGATTGCATGCTTTTAAACTGGCGAAGCAGGTGCTACCGACTAAAACACACACACACACACACACACACACACACACACACACACACACTTATATATATATATATATATATATATATATATATATATATATATATATATATAGTTTAATGTAATAAGCGTTGTTAAATTATACTTACTCACACAGCCAGAAACGTATACATGGCCAATATGACGTGCAAACAACAGGTGTTCATTTCAGATACTAGGTAATTTAATTATCGACTATAATATAGCATATCCAATTTGTGTCTTAACGATGCCCGTCTTCTGTATTCCCCTAACTGATTGCGTTGGCAGGCGAGGCTGATAAGCTTCATTTGAAACTCCCACATGCACATCTTTAAGCTTCCAGGCAGCCCCCCCCCCCCCCCCCCCTCTTTGTCATGAGATGTGTCGTGTGTCAGCTGTATCGTTATCTTGTCGTGCCTACTCTGGTCGTGATGGATGGTGGCCAGGAGAAGTCAACAGGAGTTGTAAAGCAGTATTTAAGCTTTAATGTGAACATTGGATTGCAGTATCATTTTCCGGTACATAGACATGTTTATAACACAATGAAAGTGTCATTTACATATACATGTTAATAACACAACAGTATCATTTACATATATATGATCTTTACACAATGACAGTATCCTTTACATATACATGTTCATAACACAATGACAATATTATTTACATATACATGTTCATAGCACAATGAAAGTGTCATTTACATATACATGTTCATAACACAATGACGATATTATTTACATATACATGTTCATAACACAATGACAGAAGCATTAATTTTACATATACATGTTCATAACACAATGACAATATCATTTACATATACATTTTCATAACAAAATGACAGTATCATTTACATATACATGTTCATAACAAAATGACAGTATCATTTAAATATATGTGTTCATAACACAATGACAGAAGCATTTACATATACATGTTCCTAACACAATGACAATATTATTTACATACACATGTTCATAGCACAATGACAGTATTATTTACATATACATGTTCATAACACAATGACGATATTATTTACATATACATGTTCATAACACAATGACAGAAGCATTAATTTTACATATACATGTTCATAACACAATGACAATATCATTTACATATACATGTTCATAACAAAATGACAGTATCATTTACATATACATGTTCACAACATAACAGTATCATTAAATGTACATGTTCACAACACAATTAAAGCACCAATTAGGTATACATGTTCATAACACAATGGCAATATTATTTACATATACATTTTCATAACACAACAGTATCATTAAATATACATGTTCATAACACAACAATATCATGTACATATACATGTTCATAGAACAATGAGGTCGGCCGGGTAGCCTAGTGGTTAAAGCGTCCGCTCGTCACGCCAAAGACCCGGGTTCGATTCCCGACATGGGTACAATGTGTGAAGCACATTTCTGGTGTCCCCCGCCGTGATATTACTTGAATATTGCTAAAAGCGGGGTTAAACCACACTCACTCATAAAACTATGAAATGGCAGAACTATACATGTATTACACAATAACATATTAAGCATTACATGCCTATACATGTACCACAAGGACAGTACATGTTGCATTTATACATATGTTACTGTATATAATCAATCTAGCCGGTCGTCTAAACCGATAACCACCATTTCCACCATACTCTGGAAGAGGTCCTGGGAGTTATGTTCAATAGAAGCCAGAGAAGATATATGGTTAACAATGACATATCCCCCACTTCCCGTGACACTTATTTCTAGCATCACTGTTCCTCCGTACTGCCAACATCCCGCGTTCACATACCAAGTATTGACGCGGATGCCTTGTGGACAAGCTTTAACGTCTTTATTGGAAATCAAAGCACTATGGACAGCATCCATGAACAGGAAGCCACCAGAGGATGATTGACAGTAGTATTAATCTCTTCCGTCCCCCACGGATCATTGTGGTAAACCTTGTCCAAAAATGATTCCCCGTTCTATTCTAGTTCTTGCTGTTGACACACGTTTTGTTTGTGAGTGATTGAGATGAACGGTTGTGGGCACCACTGCTAGTGTCCGCACTCTGACATGCAGTTTCAGAACTTTGGAGTTATTCCTGGAGTTCCAACCCAAAATAATCGGATTTGACTTTTTCCTTTACCGTGCAATTGTGGATATATGCGAAAAACGTGGATATCCTGATAACATGGTTCTTTCGTTAAACGGACAGAAGACGAGGACAGAAGGGCTATCGGGTTACAATAAAGATACACAGACCTTGATGTATCAAAATGCTTTGTGACGTAACACTTATAGTGTTTAAAACGGCCACAGCTCTATATATATTCTGTAATTGGGAAAATACCTTGGCAGTGTTACTTGGTTGTGCTTATTTATCCCGGTTTGTTCTTAGTTTGACATGAACGCCTCATTCCGTATTTGTTTGTTTGTTTGTTTGTTTGTCAGCAGGCCTGACCACCCGATCCCGTTTGTCGCTTCTTACGACAAGCATGGGTTGCTGAAGACCAATTCTAACCCGGAATCTTCACGGGGATTGTGTATTGGTTATTTGAGTCCCTGTGCTCATTCATATAGGACACCGCTCTTAGGACAGGGAAGGTGTTTCTTTACAGTGCATCACTTCATCACGTAGCACCCATCACAAACACTTGCAGGTCAAACTACGGGAACAGATGGTACAAGTCAAACTAGGGAAATCATCAGACATCATGTTTTATCACTGATGCGTCAAATTTGAAAATGTCTGAAACTTCAACTGTAACTGAAATACTGATCTCTGACGATTACATCATACCATCAGAAACAAATGAATCTAGTTGCGCTATGTAAACTGAAGAGGATCACTTATGATAAGAACTCAACTGGCCCCACTAGATCCAAGATAGTTGAGACGATTTCTGTCTTCGCAACAGGTGCATGTTTTGATCTTGCAACAAATCCGAGAAGAAATGGGGCGAACGAATGACTTAGTTGAGGTTTTTCATTAATTGTTTCTAATATTTGCGCATAAGCATAATGAAGGAAGAAACTAAACATTGAAAGTGGAAAAAAACATAGTTACTCATTTTATTCATACTTAATCATGTTATAAATTCAAAATAAAAACCGACAAGCGATATGATGAACATGTCTACTCTCTTATTTATGTTGACAGTAAAATGTTCCCTAACCATTTCCAGTAGGAAAGTCTTTTACAAACGGTTGAAATTATACACCGATAATTATTTCAGAACCTGAGAGAAAAAAAATGAAATGAACTTTTACGCTCAAGGTGACTTTGCTTGAGATCTCCAAGTGATTTAGTAAACTGATTTGACAAGCTTCTGTCAGTTACCTTCCGCGCATTATTTATCTGTGACAATCCACCTAGATGTCGCTGACATAATGAGACCTCCGGGAGAATCCTGACACTCCACAACATCCCAATTATAACACTCTCAGTAGAC
This sequence comes from Haliotis rufescens, assembly GCF_023055435.1. Lineage (NCBI taxonomy): Eukaryota > Metazoa > Mollusca > Gastropoda > Lepetellida > Haliotidae > Haliotis > Haliotis rufescens. The sequence goes on from NW_025963779.1 coordinate 26,325,290, forward strand.
TACGCTCACCAGCAGACAGGTAATGTGTAGGTAGGAGACGCGATAGTAGGCTTTAACCGCATGTCTTCAGCCAATAAGTAACAGGTGTAGAATGCCTTCCTCTATTAGTCCTTTCTAAGGATCCTGTTTCGCTGATTTTGCCTTTGTTCTTGAAACTAACCACAATGACCTTTAATCGACCATGTTTTGTTCGTACACTTTGCCCGTGGCACAAACAAATGTAAAGAAAAGGAAAAGACAAAGGAAACGGAAGTCATATTGGTTATTGTACACTCATAGTCATTATCATATGCCAATGTTCGTTTTTACGTTTTACGACCCTGGATTGCCCGGTCCAGGCTCAATTACATACAGGTCGCTTCCATTTAGAGGAAATAATGCTGAGTGCGGTGTGAAGCAACAAGCAAACAAAAGTTCATGGAAATCAGTAATAGAAAAATATTCATGAACACATGAATGCCATTTAGAAAGTGGTCAAATGTAACTAATGTTTTATCTGGGATAACACTTTCTTAGTAGAGTACAGATTCTGGTACTTTTGGGGATGAGTCCCATCCGGCATTTGAACCCACACTGTCAGAGTGAGGCACCTAATCGCCAGCACACTCTGACAGTGTGGGTTTGAATCCCAGATGGGACTCAACCCCAAAAGTACCAGAATCTGTTCTTTACTGAGAAAGCGTTAACCCCAAAGAAAACATGTTACAAAATATAGTCACTTAAAGTTGTGAAAATAATAATAATAATGATGATGATGATGATGATGATGATGATGATGATGATGATGTGCACTCGAATTTCATTTTCAGCTCCCAAGTGTTTATATAACCCACGTAAGAAGGTTAACAGTCGCATTACCCTTTCATCCTATCGGTTACCACTTCACTGCTCGGTGAATCCGAGCAAAGTACCTTACTCATTCTGCCTGTCTTTTGAAATTATGATAATGTTTGACTATTGTTATTTTTTAGGAAGAACACACATGTACTGCACTACCACTCGACAAGGACAATGAAGAGTACATAGGTAAGAATCGTAAAAAGTAAAGAAATAATCTTACAGATTCTGGTACGGATTTCCCTTAAGTACATATGAGCTTAAGAACAACCTGTTTCAAACTTATTGCTATTGATAAGTCTATATTTATACATTCTATATTTATAACAGTAACATTTGACCCGAAGGCTGACCCGTCCCGCGTCCTTCACCTTAGCGTCCAAGTGTGCGATGATATTCCAAGTCATGAACTTTTGTGGTAAGGGGATTATATTTCACGCTATGCTTCTCTCGGGATAATGTACATCTTCCCGAGGCTAGGGCGTTAACTGACTATAAAAGTCAAGTTTCCACCCTTGCTGATCTGGGCGGAAAGTCCGGAGTTGCATAATAAAGGGATTATGCTGAAACAATATATTGCTTTATTTATCACGTTAATTATACTTATTATTTTTAAAATTTTATTTTTAAATTTTGTGTCATGATACGTGAAGGAATGCATCAAAATCTATTTGCGAAACAAACACATAAGTTTTGTATAATGGAAAATATTCTCGCCCATGGGCCAAACCTGTTTCTCGCCCATGGGCGAAATATTTCAATATCGCTATAAAATCGTTGAATTAAGTTAAAATGAGTTAAATTTTGTGTATGATACTTGATGGAATACAAGTTAAATATTTGCGAAACAAAAACATGAGTTTTGAGTAAAGGAAAATATTCTCGCCCAGGCCCATGGGCGAGATGGTGTAAATATTGAGTTTTTTTACTTCTTTTTTTTCCTTTTTTCTTCGTTAGTATGTTCCCATGAAAACAGCATGCTTATTTTTGTAAATACCTTTGACCGAGACTGGGAAAAGACCGTAGAGTTTCTGGACTTTTGTGTTTCCAGAATTAAAATGGGACGTGTTATAGTAACAGCTATTTGGTACTTGCTTTGCGCATCGTGGCATTACGTCATCCTTGCAATAAGAAATGTCATGCTATATTGAGATTTAAGTGTACTGTGCTTGATTTATATACAACTATACACGGTTGTCTCCCCTAGGTCATGCGGTGATGGCGTCCCCGGATGTATAGGAGACATTAGACCTGTCTATGTGTGGGGCTTGAACTCTACAACATGGCGGCTGCCACCAGGTACGTTCCAAAACAAAGTTAACCTATCACCAAAAGTACCAGATTGAATCACGTCTGTGTATATATAAATATTCAAATACCTTGACAACGATTAATTATACACAAAGGCACGTTTTAATGCATAATGTATTTATATTGATGCAACTTTTGTGGTATTAAAATTAAAGCGACCAACCCCTTTCCATAATCATAAGAAATATCTACTAAAAGCAGAGTCCTTTGTACGATACGACGTTGTTGTCTGCATTACCCTAATTCTAAGGTCGGCTTATTTCCATCCCTCACAGACACGGCAATTCCAGTGGGCGGGGCTTCTGGCGGACGCTTCATCGTGCTACAGGCACATATACATAAACAGCGTCATTCAGGTAAGTTCGCTTCACAGCAAAGAAGCTCCAATGGCACTGGCTCAAGCATATTGCTCAATCTATGATTAAACCGTGATTTTATTTTCACATGTGATATTCACAACTTAAACAGTATGTCTAAGTGAAATGTTAGAGGCATTGTATGGTTGATAGCGTCGTACCATCGATAGCTTTAAATGCATGTACATGTATGGAAGATGGGTTGTTCCACAACACGTATATGCGTAGTCTTAATTGTACTTACAATTGTATCTACAGTTATATTCAACTTGGTTAATAGAAATTCTAAAATTTGATGCTAGTAATTTCAGACAAAAATACCTCGACAACTTCTTAAGCTTATGTGTAAAAAAATACTTTTCATTCATAGTAACCCGTGAAGATAGGATAGAATGGGTCTTCAGCAATTCATGTTTGCCCTGTGTTTGTCGGGATCGGGAGATCAGGCTCGCTGACCTGGTTGATGCATGTCATCGTATCCTAACTGCAATGATGTTAGGCATTGGATTGCCTGGCCAGACTCGATTATTTACCGACCGCCGTCATATAGCTGGAATATTGCTGAGTACGGCATTTAACAACTAACAAACAAATCATTCCTGGTATGTTGTATGATTCATTACTGACTTCCATTGAAAGGCATATATAGTTTCGCCACCCCTTGCTGATAGCTGTTAGATGTATTGAGTATCGTGATAAGTTAGATGTATGTATTACAGATAGAATGATGTCGTCCCACCCACACTACGCTGAAGTCAAGCTCCATGTCACCACTCGCAGGTAAAGTCTCCATGTGAGATTCAAGAAATACGAGGGTTGATTGATAACTTCTGGGTCTCAAATGACGGATTTGCGAAGTTATATCATTTGTTGTGGATATTGTATGGTGCCAAAAACTTGATTCAATTAAACAAATTATTTCGCTATGAAAAGTTAGTAAAATTAGCAGGAAAATGGAAAATAATTGGATAATTGACAAACTTGAGGAATTTGCAGTGATCAAGTACTTGCATTAAAGGGGCTTAACACCAAAGGTAAACCATGCATATATTATTATGCCCCTTCCTATGCCACCGTAAAGCGCTGGGCAGCAGAGTGTTAGCGTGGCAATGAGAGCCTTGAAGAAATTAAAGCGGCAAAACCCTTTCCAATTGTAATCTCTGCATAAAGCAGAGTCGATTGTACAATTCCGACTAAACTCACGTCTTGGAAGGCCTGTGACGTCAGCAACACCAGAACTGATCCAGCGACTCTCCGACACGGAAATGGCCGACCGAAAAATGGCTGAGCGTCATATTGCTAGTTCAGTGGACATTATCCAGGAAAGAGTACATTTTATTATCACAGAACCATTGACGAAAGTATCAGTTCGTTGGGTTCCAAAGCGTCTGCGTCTGAACCACAATACACAACATGTTTCGTAATATTCTAGCTCTGTTTGAAGCTGATCCAAAAAGGTTCTTGCAACGATTTGTCACTGTGGATGGAAGCTGGGTTCAGCAGGTCTAAACAACAATGAAAACAGTGGTGGCATTTGACACCACCAACGCCAAAGAAGGCAAAGACGCTCCCATTAGTAGGAAAGATTAGATCATCCTTGTCCTGGGATGCCGAGTGTGTCATCATGTTTGTCTATCTTCAGAAAGGCCAGACAATAAATGGAGCATAGTATGCTGCATCTTTTTGCAAGTACGTGATGAAATTATGACAAAGAGATGTGGGAAGGTGAGAAAAGGTTTGCTGATCAGGACAATGCGGTAGCCATTGCCATGCATGTGGCTTCAATCTATCATTCATCCAGCATCATTCATTCAGCACCCACCTTAATTCTCCTGATGTCACACCATCAGACTACCAAATGAAGAAATCACAAGCCGGTAACCGATTCGACTCGAACAATGATGTCATAGCAGCTGTGGGGGACGTTTGGGACAACCAAGATAAAAACGAAACTGTGATAAAAATCCCTCTAACACAGTTGACGACAGTGTACGCATGTGGAACGGGAGTAAGTTGAAATGTTTATGTCTTCAGTTCAAGTCTATCAATGTGAGGCTCGGAAGATATCAATCGCCCCTCGTAACTAAACCACATAATGATTTACATGACATTATGAACACTGTTCTCGATTATGAAAGTAATATGGTTATGTACAAACGATTGACAATTCGAGGTAAAATTATCATATCCTGGTGTTTTACTTTCAGGCCTCGGTTTGAGGTTGGTCTGATGATTCTCGGTAACACAGGCTTCATCCCTCCACAGCAACCACGTGAGTCTGCCTCCCGTACGGCGAAAGCCTCTTCACCCAGAAGCTCGGTATCCATGATCCGTTAACGGAAATGTGTTAATCAGGACGCTTTCCTAAAGACCTGTTCAGTTCTGATCAACGGGGTTCCCTGTAATTGTTCGTGTATGCATTCTTTACTTTTGAAGTCATCTTAGTGTTGCAAAAACCACACTCTTCAATTTATGACATCAAGGAAGTTTTCATTTACTCAAATATATTTCAGGTTTTGTTTCTGAGAGTGCATGTCCATGGAATTCTGTCCAATCAGCGTTTGTCCTTGGTTACCGCCTCCACACCCACAGGCTAGGTGAGTACCAAAATGTCCAAATTAATCGTTCATCTTCTTAAAGTGGAACATCCATCTGTGCAAACATACATCAGTGGTCTGCATGTAATATATATGCATGTGATCTCAAACACCATAAACACCATGCAACACTGGGTGCACTGGGTCATCATATCAAATACGTACATGTGTGAACTTAACGTCTCGGCATTGTACTGAGACATTTACTGTTTGAGTCATTAATACAGCGAGCCTTTGGTTGCTGCAGACTAGCTCCGTGGTCACACGCACGTACGTCGATTTTAAAGTTAAATAATCTTGAACGCAACATTAAACCCCATTTCACCACACCACCATCGATGCGTATGACATAGGTGACAAATGAATGGTGTTCTTGAATAATGACGTTTCATGTTACCATCAAATCTTATTAAATTTTTCAGGCCGCTGGATAGAAGGTTTTGCAGTTTCTGAAGAAGGTTGGAAACTTATTGGGGAGGGGAGACCACTCTCTCCAGAGGTATGCTACATATGAAATGACGCTATGTTAATGGTGGTGTTGATGTCCCCAGAAATAATGCAAGGTTCATAATCATATTTGGTGAAACAGTTATCATCTTTACATTGGACAAATACACTGAAATCAATCTGAATATATTGATTTATATTATCATTTATATAAAAATCATTACCTACAGTGAATAATCCATCAGTTATTATTAATACTATTTTGTCACAATTTCAGAATGTCCATCGTAGTTTTACGAAACAACTTTTAAGGAATGGAGACTTTTTGGTGAGTCATATCTGTATTACTTGTTTATGTTGTGTGGGACAAGTTCAAATGGATGACAACAACCTTTACATTTTTCTTACATTTGAAACTTTTGACTTCTGGCATACTCAAGAACAATCGAGTGGGTTAAATGAGTGAAAAGGGCATGTTTTCCAACTTCAAGTGAAAATCTAACCAGAAGCCAGTCATTTACACAACTTGATTTTTTTTTTACTTTGTGTTCTACCTACAGCTCCAGCTCCTAAGACAATCTACTTGTAACGCACACTTATTCATAAACAAATATTTCAAAAATGCTTCCTGAAAACTTCTAAAGTAAGCCTTTTCAACACATTTCTGCCTTACCTACACATGTAGTGTTATCCAACATGTGCAAGCCTTGAAGTATTCTTGTTATCCCACGTCCGAAATTATTATGCTATCTGTTTCAGGCTTCGAGGTGTTACTATGAAAATCTTCAGTCAAAACCTGTGAACTTCGGGTGGGTATTTCATAGTTAGGTTCATGCAGCATATGTGATAAATACTGCATCAAATCACCACACTTCACTGAGTTGGCTCAGCTAGAACCGCTGATCGTGGGTTCGAATCCCTGGTTCTGATTCTTGGTTATCAGCACCATATCAGCGCTCATGGTTCACACTGCATACGTCTACAAACCGTGTCTCTGTTGGCTTTCCACAAACATTAAGCATGTATCTGGAATATTACCGAAGTACTGTTCAAATTTGCGTTAAACAATCTCGTTTCTCATATTGCCATATAACGTATACGGTTAAAAGTAGATAGTGTGTGTTTGTTGTAAATTATACATAAAAATATAAGCATAAATGACAATCGTGTTCTATTTCAACAATTATCATGTTTATAATCTCTTTTCAGATCTGATTTTCATGATGAAATGTGCAATTTCCACCTGCTGTACGTTTTCCCATATGGCTCTGCGCCCTCTCTACGCTTCCGAACATGCGCACAAGACGCCCAGGTTTTTCATCTAAAAGATGCGTTCTTCTCCGTTCCTGAAGGAAAAATGCATACGGGCGGAAAATCTGATACACAATATGGATATTAACAATATATGTGTCTCACGCGAGTTAGAATAATGTTATTTATCAGAAATGAGGGCCGCAATCAGCTGACAATTTTGACCTGCTATATAGATATGTTGTTGACACGTGCCAACTTTGTTAACTGACGGAAGCAAAAGACATGCTGAATATGTTAAGGTTGCAAAACGTCGTTCAGAAAACGTTTTATCAAATCTGTTGTCCTAGGACTGAATATCAATATTTCATCTCAGACATATCGAAAATTAATAACGAAAAATGTAACGTAATTTCACAATAAAGATTCACATTTTGCAAAAAAGATGTCCTTGCCTTTCTTGACTTGAACCCCATTACCCTATGTTTCTCGCAAGAGCCGACTAAGTGAGGATACGGGTACAGTGTCTCACCTGGCTGATTGAGCGTCATCCTACCTCGACAGTGCTCATAATTTCCCACTCACCATTGATTTGTGGATATTACAGGAAGCCCTGGTATAACCAACTCTGCCATTTTAGACGGCCACAGAAATCAGTACATACAAACATGCATGTCCATTACCTTCCAATCAGATACGTGTCTCACACAAGGTCCATCACAACCTTTTCAAATCGCGGGTATGTACCGAGTTTGAGTGACATACCGTAAATGATTATTGACTTCTCAGTTAAAGCTCTTAAAAAGCATACGATCCACGCCATCGACATAGCAACCAAGTCTGACCACCCGATCCGTTAAATCGCTTCTAACGACCAGTACAGGTTGCTGGGGGCATATATTCCAACCCGGAGTATCTTCAGGTGTACAAAATATACCAAAGTATTTCGAGTATATCATTATTACATAAAATATTAAAATATGATTATGTACGTAACATACCAATGGGACAATCAATCCCCGTGAAACAACCACGTTTTCATTTGTTCAGTCCTTATATTTCTAACATTGGCTATTGAGGCAAACAGTTTCGATACATAATATACATGAAAAAAACTGTCCAAGAGCAGGACCCGAAAGTGAGAGTGTCCAGAGTGTGATGCCTTGCCTGGTACATGAACGGTGTAATTGACGAACCTAATCAATAACCCTCGGCGTACTTCTAGAATGTGCAGAGTTGTGTCCCTTGAGCGTGCCATAAACCACTGTTCGTTGGCTGGAATCCCGGTTCACCCGTTTGTGTTTCAAGGTTTGTCAGCCATAGCCCTCGTCGGGCTCTCACCAAAGTGGTAAACGTCAATGACCTGCATTACAAAGGGCTTCCCATATGAAGCTGACACACCGTAACATAACTGAAATATTAAAGTCACGACAAACCAAACTCTCACACGCTAAACATGCCGGACATACGAGGGGTAGCTGGAACGTTCTTAAGCTAACTACCGAGGTTGTGAAGTACACCCTTAACAGTGTGCATGTATTAAGTAGAATACTTTCATTGCTTACAAGTTGCAGCTGAATCAAATACACAACCAGGCAGCATGTTTGTGGAGGCATCACACGACTACGAATTTTCTGTTGATGAAAATGGACACTGTTGACTACAGCTGTCATCAAGTATCTCCAACTGAAAGGGCTAACTCCAGCTGCCGTCCATGTGGACGTGGTGTCAACTTTGGGGGAAGACGCTTCTTCCTTTACCACTGTTACGAGAACAGAAGAGTTCAAGAAGGGAAGAGAGAGCTTCAAAACTTATCAAAGATCAGAAATACCTTCAACTGCTACCACTGAGGAAAATGTTGATAAAATACATGATATGATGATCGACCACACACCACACGCCACACAGCCAATGCAGATGGCATCTTTCATGAGAGAGTTGCGAACATTGTGAGGAATGAACAGGGCATGACAAGGGTTTGTCACGCTGGTTTCCGAGGCTTCTGACTCCTGATCAGAAACGCTCCAGGTTCGGCATCTCTCGTGGGAATTTGCGTCGTTTTGGGATGATTTTCTGAGCGATTAGTCATCATGGGTGAGTCTAGGGTTGACCACTATCAGCCAGAGACTAAATGACAGTCAAAGCAGTGGAAACGTCCCACGTCTCCTCCTCCAAATACGGCGAAGTGTGGTCTCATTGCAGATGTGTTGTTCCGCCATGACAAGTCTGTTGTCGACATGATTTCAATGCATGACTTTGTCTTTAAATTCATTGACCATCCTCCGTATTCACCAGATTTGGCGTCGTCAGACCTGTCTGGCAAGCACTAAGCAAATGATGATGAATGACATTTTTGTCCATGAAGGACCTTTTACATCACGAGGAGGAAGCCTTCCACACCAGTGGGATCCAGGACGAGCCACGTGCGTGGACCTCACAGAGTATTGTGTTGAAGCTAAAAATAGCAACATTCAGTTAACTTGTACATGTATTAATGCTTGCAACATACCCACTTTTCGATCATGGGTAAACGTCGCATTTGGTATCAGCAAAATATTTGTGTTTTCACTAAGGAAAAACATTACCTCTGAACATTTATAGTTAGATAACTCTGTTACAATCACAATGGAGAAGACGTCGCACCTTGCAGGTGGGGTTTACTTATTGGGATGGGGTTTGGTTGCAGGTGGGGTTTACTTATTGGGATTGGGAACCCCAGTAATTAACCGATCAGTTGTCATGCCCACGATAGGGGGTCGATTCTCAACATTATGTGAGACATAGTCTTCATGCATCTATATTCACTCAGTTTTTGTTGACGGTTGTATTATAATAATCCTATAGTTGGGAGTTTTTCGGAGTCATAGATACCCAATACTATATTTACAGCTTCTTTACTATTATTTCTGTTTGTAAACATGACATTGTAAGGATTTGCAAATTAGATAAAAGAGGCAATTGACCCCTTAACGGCTCTGCTCTCTGTAACTTACCACAAGTGTTCATAACTATCAGGGTGAATGTAGGGGATTCGAACCCACGACCAGTTGATCCTGGCGCGGAGCCCTTCCGGACGCAAGTTTTCACAAAATGCGGCGCCTTGCTCCACTCGGCCTCATGTGTTCGGGTATACCGATATAAAGATCATGCTGTCTTACTGAAGTCGGTTCGTGCTATGCTCTTGACAGACTTCGACTGTCTGAGTGCATGTGTTGGCCTTATCCAAAGAAGAGTGTGTTGTCACATACATAAGGTATAGGGTCCCATAAAAAGCACGTGTTGAACTAAATTTCTCCTTATGGTTGATAGAAAGGAGCTGTTGCCACCGGTGAGCTCATGGATCTGATTAACTTGTGTGTATGTGTGTGTGCGTGCGTGCGTGCGTGCGTGTGTTTAAAGTATGCAGGTATAGCCTTCAGGTATATTGTCCAGTTAAAGTACGTAGGTATAAGGTGTTGGCATAGCGTGTATGGGTATAGTGTCTGCAGGTACAGTTTGTGGGTAAAGTGTGTAGGTATAGCGTGATGGTTTTGTGTGTAGATATATATAGTGTGGGGGTATGGTGGCTGTAAGTACAGTCTGTAGGCATAGTGTGTGTAAGTACACCAGGGTAGTACATAAAGTGTTTGTATAGAGTGTATGTATAGTATGTAGGTATAATGTGAAGATAGATTGGTATCGATGATATTGTTTGTTGATGTTGGGTAAGAAGCAACAGCAAAAATAACTACCTGAGTGTATCAATGCTTCACAAATGTCACGCACTGTAGTAAGTCCTAGAACTTTTCATTAGACACATAAAACTGACGACATGTGTTTGTTTTTCAAATGCATAGACAAATATAGCAAATATTGACAGTACGTAAGAAATATGGAAGCGCCGGAACCGTTCAAATGAGAACCAAGTTGTACACGTCAAGCGATGTGTCAGTAACACCTCATTGTGTAGCCAGGAAACCAGTTATTGTGTCTTTCTTGTAGTAGTCTTAACTATCATGTTCAAGTAGTAAGTGATAGGCCCCCTGTTCCGCTCGACACGGGCTCCTAAAATAAATCACAATCAGGCAGGCTGTTATTTATTGCTATTCAATTTATGCCAGGAAGCAATGTGTCTTCTTGACTGTAATGACGTGCACAGAGATTGTAGGTACACGCATGAGTGAATGAGTTGTGTTTAACGTCGCTTTAAGCCACATTTAAGTTATACCAATGCATCAAGTGTTAGTTTTATTAGAGGAGGGGTTTGGGATCGGGGTGTTGGGGGAAAGGGGGAGGGGGGGGGGGGGTGAATTTCAAATGAGGCAGGTCGTAGACGTTTACTGTGTTTAAAACCCAACAGCACGGGTATGCTGCTGACATTCATGAGCTCATACTCCAGGCCAAAATGGTATTCGAAGCCCTAAACATCGGATCCTTGTGTGACTAAGGGGCGCAACTGTGCAACTGTCCAGACTTGACATTCGATGATGCTGTGTTGTACTTTTATGGCGCTTCATTTATATGTAACTAAATATACGTCAAAGCCAGAGTACCTGACAAGAACGTTTAAAAGTGAGAACTTATAATTTCGTTTTAATGTTTTGGCGTAATTCGATTGCAAAACTCCATGGAAAAGTTTGAAAAAAAGAAAGAAAAATAATATATTGATTGATTGAAAAGGGGAAATTCCGCGATTTTTCTGCAATTCTGCGGTAAGTCTGTGGTAAGATGTTTTCTTGCACTGTTGCATTTAGGTAACCAAGGATTATATTAACACCCTGTTCATAGAGATCACCATACATGTCTATGAGCTCGTATAGAGCGTCCCGATACACATAATGCAACACATCAGTCGACGGTAGGTGACATGCTATTAGATAAACATCGCTGAGTTAGTTTAACAGCTATCGTACAGTCTGTGTTTACAGTGAAAGAGTGAAATTTCCACCCACTGTTGACTGTGATTGCTAAGCCACCCGATCCCCGACATCATAGCGTCAGTAGAAAGGGGATTATACCAAGTATAGGTCATTAAACATGTTTAAAAGAAATATTCTTTTTGCCGGGAGCCAATACTCCAGTTATAACGCGCAAGAATCCACACCAAGCGCATGATTTCCCCCGCATTACATGCTCAACTCCCTCAGAGGTATTCAACCCAGGCAGCCTTTTAGGCGCCATAGAAACACGAATACATCTCAACATAGTCCTCGGAGACCTAACCATTGTCACGGTTGAGATTGCATACAGTAAACTACGGTTATAGCGAACACGCTTATAACGAACTGACGGATATAACGAACAAACTTACTTGGACCCGACTATTTACTGTAGTTATTCTGTATATATGCTTATAACGAACTACGGTTACAACGAACTTAAATTAGTAATCCCCATGAGTTCGTTATAACCGTAGTTTACTGTACTTGCAGCTGATATTTGAACCATGCGCTCTCCAAAATGACCACGTCACATCACATTCCTGGTAATACATTATGACTGGTTTGTTTGTTTGTTGTTTAACGCCGCACTCAGCAATATTCCAGCTATATGTCGATGCTCTGAAAATAATCAAGTCTGGACCGGACAATCCAGTGAGACCCATTTAGTAATAGCTTCGAGCCAAAATACAATCATTTGTATGATTATATATTTGCTGCGTGCTAATATACAATGCACATAATAATATCTATTTAGCTTGTCTCGCCACTTAAACTTTAGAAAGAAATAAGGTTATGTTAATTAATACTTCTTTTTCTTTGGTCTATAGCAGCTTTTTACATTTGTCCAGTGTTTGAGTTTCATAATCAAATTATGTGATATTTTTTGTTATGGAGCAGACTGTAGTCAAAAAGAATTTAAACATAAGTAATTTTATATTTATATAACACAGAAAACAAAGATTTCGTTTGTACATGTTTACTGGTGTTCTACATAAACTGTTTACAAGCAAGCTACTCTGCTACATTGAATTAACTGTTCGTTATCGTTAAGATTGTCTATGCAGCTAATGAATCCATGTAACGTGACACTAATTACTATAGCTAGACTTACGCTTTAAATACACATCAGCCTTAGAAACAAGACCTCCTTTATGCGGTGCTGATTGCATTCTAAAACTCCACTTGATTCGGTTTAACAAAAATAGGATTATTTTACTTTAATAGTACAATGTATGCGTCTACTGGTGGCAGATACAACAAAACAATCCGTGGTATTAACTCGTCAACAAGGCTCGCGTATCTCCAATTTGAGGCCATACAACAGACCCAATGGCGCTTGTAGGAAATCAGTCAACCTTGATTCAATCACGCTGGTCTGGTTCTCGGATTGTTGAGGTATTAGTGGCGGTATAGACCAGATCGTCACTGCATAGCGATTCACGTTGATTTGTTTACCGTTCAACTGAACTACGAAGCGTGTTGGATAACGGTATATATGTGTATAACGGTATACCGCTGATCTCTAAAGGTTCAGTGTATTGTGTTGTTATGCTCGCACATTGCTGGAATAGTTATTGTGGAATGAACGTTGTCAACAGGAATATGTGATAAATGTGAGTGGGCAATGACGACGGAGTACAATTGCAGTATTCAAAAGGGTAATTAAAAGCTATATATTATTCGAAGTCAGTACCTACTATAGAGTTATCACACAGTAACTGTTAACGAACGTAATATCAGACTGAAACGTACTGTGTTATAAACGTACAGCATAGCGTTTAAACATTTACATCCTCCTACCTTACACATGTAAACTATCGTATGCATAACAGTTTTTGCAACGATTACTCAAAGGCAAAATATATATCATAAATATGACACTGATATCATATATATTTCAACTAAAAACAGACAAGAATGTGAAAGAAAAATGTATGGATGTCAACTTCTTTATTATGAGGAACAAAACCACAAACCTGATGAAGGAGTAAGTATATACTCCGAAACGTTGTGTTCCTCATTATAAAGAAACTGAAATCCATAAATTTTCTTCCTTATGTGTATTACTTCTAAATGCCATTCAAGACCAGGGCTTTACAGACTGATCAATGTTAAATGTATACATGTTGTCATAATATTATCACAATCTCCTTCCCTTTCAGACCGCTAGACATTTCTAATGAGGAATATATTTTATTACCAGACAATTCACTGTAACTTTTGTGCCAGGCAGTATTCGAATGTATAATTAAACACCAGTACAGTTACATTTTTCAAAATTAAGAAGTTTGAGTTTGCTTTTAAAAATCAGAATATTGTAAATGAGAAACATGTCTACAGTATGACTTTGAGAATGTACTTTTGCCATTTATAACTACATGACGAAATAAGATAGTTTGTGTGTCACATTTGTCGATACACTTTAATTAAGCATGTTTTAATGCCCTTCTGTCGTACAGAAGCAGTCATTTTCAAATAAGCATATTTTGATGCCGGTGGCTATAAACACGTCGTGAAGTGTAACATAACTTACCTGCATGACATTGTGTCTACATGAGAGCTGTATGACTGAAAAATCAATACTTTATGGTATATCGATACTTTAAACTTCCATACTTTAACTGTTCACACGAGTGGAGAGCTTGCCTTTTAGCACACGACTGTGAGAATACCCAGACCCACATAGTGGTCGTTGGACATGTGTACACATGTTGGTGTTTTGAAATCTTTTGAATTCAGCTACTAGTATATATACCAGCCATCTACAAATGTGTATACACACACGTCTACTCCACAGCCACCTGTCGAAAACCGTTCTGTTGTGTGATCTGTGGATAATTTAAATGTCGTGGAAAATGTGTCTTTGATATTAAGGTAAAACGGACAATGGAATTTTACTACAGATCTGCGAATTCCCGTGTTCAGAGTGCAGGAAGAGGGGATACTTGTCACTATGAAATGAAGAAGGAATCTCCAACCCATAATCGAAGGAAGCGTTTGTACTCGTGTTCCCGGGACGAGGACAGCGAACAGGACAGTGACGCGGACAGTAGTTGTCATGTTGATGATGCAAATACTGAAATGGATGAGAGCCAAATTAAAAGAGTGTCTCGAAAGTTTCTTGAAGAATTTGATCGAAGGTTTCGAGGTAAATCAGAGGACTTTGACAACGGAGATTCTAGAGCTGCAAGTGGGAACTCATCCGATGAGGATGACGACAGTGATGTTGGTAAACGTGAACATGAGAACGATGAGGAAGACGGAAAGTCCCAGAAGAAAGGCGCCCGATCCAAGACAACCAGCGATGAAGGGAACACCTTAAGCAAGGAGGCGTGGTTGCTCCGGGAAAGGATGTGGAACGTTATAGAGAGGTAAGCACGTGCACAACTATTGCTCATATCAATGGCTAGCTAGAGTTATTATCAATGGCGACGGGTTAGCCCAGTGGGGTATTCGTTTAGTTACCATGCATATAGTCTATGTTCAATTTCTCACACACATGCAGCTGCGCAGAATGACTTGTTTGTTGTTTGACGCCGCACTCAGTAATAGTCCAGTTATACGATGGTCCTCTGTAAATAATCGAGTCTGGACCAGATAATCCAATGATTGATACCATGAGAATCGATCCACGCAACTGGGATACGATGACATGGATCAACCAAGTCAGCGAGCCTGACCACCCGATCCCGTTAGTCGTTTCTTACGACACGCATGGGTTGCTAAAAACCTGTTCTAATATAACCCGGATCTTCACGGGTGTTAAGAGAGAAGTTCGCAGTAATGGCCGGGCGATTGCCGGGCGATTGCCTGGCGATCAAAGCGTTCTCTCGTCTCGCCGTAGACCGGGGTTCTATTGTCTCCAGCATTAGTACTCACTCACTCACTCAAAAGAAACTATATACTTGAATTGGATTGGACCAAAACATTTCACACATGATCAAAACGTCATCAGCCCGAAAGGACCACCTCCGTGGTACAGCGTCCGCCCGGGGAGCGGAAGGTCCGGGGTTCGATCCCCGGCCGCGTCATACCAAAAGACGTTAAAAGATGGTACTTGTTGTTACCCAGTGCGGTGCTCGACATTAAGGGGCTAAAACAAGGACTGGTCGGCTCGGAGTCAGTAAACTGTGTCTGAGTGGGGTAT
The DNA here is from genome assembly GCF_023055435.1 of Haliotis rufescens. Taxonomy (NCBI): domain Eukaryota; kingdom Metazoa; phylum Mollusca; class Gastropoda; order Lepetellida; family Haliotidae; genus Haliotis; species Haliotis rufescens. The sequence continues at coordinate 26,341,158 of NW_025963779.1, forward strand.
TCATGTTGAACTGCGGCATGGTATCTCAGTGAGCTGGCACTATAAATCGGCATCAGTCCGGACGAGTGAAAGCACACACACACACACACACACACACACACACACACACACACACACACACACACACACACTGAAAACAGCGCCCGAAACTATGACACCCGTATCAAATACATCACCATCGAATTACCTCTTTTTGTTTGTGTCATTTTAGCCACCATCAAACGTGCGTGTATACTTTCTTTTGCCCCTCTGTTTATATCATTATTTTAGTTAGAAACCTAGCGCTCTTATCAGTACATCTCAATACATTATCACATATTTCCGATTGATTATATAACAGTATACCAAAAGGAAATTAGAGCATATCGACAAATGGTTGTATGGTGCATCGTTGCATACCTTATCCACTACAATCCTTGACCCCAAGTCAAATATGGGATATTATATGATATGATGACGTGATATTTTTAAGTAAGGAGTGGTTTAAGATTATCGAATTCTCTTTTAGAAACACAAAACGACACTAGCACAAATGTATATAAGGAGACTTGTCTTCGGGGAAGGTAACGTACAGTTCACTGTCGAGCAGATTACGGTATAGTGGGGTCTGGGGTCTCATATTAGAACACGACAACATGGCTGTCAGACTTGACTCTCAAATGAATTTCACTTTCTATTAGTATGTCCAAGACTAAATGACCTTCGAAAACAATACCTTCCGGCCCACCATACTAAATATCCCTCCACTCTAAAATACAATCAATTAATGAAATGTTCATACAAACCCATTCTAGTAAAACTGGCTCAGTTCTGTAAAAAAGGTTTAACATTATTTACATAATTAAATATCATAGGATCGTCGATCTATGGCTGGAAAATTGCCCTCGCGACGTTAAAATTTGTGAATTTCACTCTACAATATAATATATGTGTATATTTTATGTGTTCACGTGTGTAGTTATGCAGATCATATATGTATTATAGAAATGCATTATGGGTGCATGTATGTATATATTATTAGATATTATTGTTGGTGTGGTTGTGTATATATTCAACCTCATGTATGCTCTGTAATCACTCTGTGTGATTTTCTTACGAGCAATAAACTTCTGTCCTGTTCAAATGTCCTGAAATAGCCAAACAGACTCAGTGGAGCATGGTAGTGTGTGGATGACTATAAATCAACCCCCCCCCCCCCCCCCCCCCCTCGATCACAGACCTGTGTGGACTTAGATAAGACGCATTTGTACAAGCGCTCTTGTAATAAAGAACTCTGCGCCGATAGTTTATGCACTAGCACCGATTTAGATAGCTGGAATAGTATATGAGATTATGAAGCTCTCGTTCCGTTTAATCTCTGAAAGGGAAACAGCTTATGTGGGGTTATGACGTAGTATTTCCCAGCATGCAATAAGGCGAAAAGACAGGATCTGACAAGCAATTGAGAGGGGTTATCAAAACACGGACATTCACTGATGCAGTTATTTGTTTGTTTCAGCCGTTTGTCAATATGGCCGCGGCCTGTAAATAATCGAGTCTGGGCCAGACAATGCAGTGATAGATATCATTTGCAAAGCACCACGTCATCGGTGTATGGTGACACGTTATCATCCAAGGCCATCCGTAGCTATTAATTCATTCATTCAGGGCCATAACTATATAACGCAGGTTGAAAAAAACTAGCAGTCCCTCCACGCCAAAATAGCACTTGACTATTCGGTGCGTTGGTCTATCACAAAACCATATCTCCTGTTGCATCCGCTACGGGTTGATACGGTAATGGTAAAACGCGTGCGCTTAAACCCTGGGTTCGATTCCACACATGGTATAATTTGTGTAATAAGTTCTTGATGTCCCCACCGTGATATTGCAAAACGCAGGGTAAAGATTTGCTCTCTCACTAATATCTACCACACTGTAATATAGTTATCAGATGATTTGTATTAGATTTGATTTCCAGCGTCAGATTTTAAACTGGTATGGGTAATCTAGCCGCAAGACCCAATCCTCAATTGCACTGATGACACACGGGGGCACGGATGGCCCAGTCGTCTAAGGCGCCGCGATTTGCTGTGCAGAGTTGCGTCCCTTGGGCACGCCAGAAACCTATGATTGTGAATTCGAATCCTGGTTCGCCCCGATTATGTTTCTAGGTTTGTCAGCACCATACCCGTGCTCGTGGGTTTGACCGAAGCGGTAAACGTCTGAGACCTGCATCACTTTGGGCTTTCCTCCCACATTAAGCTGACACGCCGTGATATAACTGGAATACTGTTTAAAGCGGCGTTAAACCCAACTCACTCACTCACTCACTGATGACACACAAATAAGGTATAGATTAAGTCAGGAGGGCAATATCGCTTCATGACATGCAGTTATCTGTTAAAGTGCCTATAGGATAACAAGCCCGTCGCTGTCTTTAACCATATATATGCTGTGATGTGTTTCAGTTATAACTTAATTGGCAGTGTGACAATGAAGGACTTTTGTATGCTTGAACTTATAGGTATAAGGTTCTCACAAAGGCACATCGTGTTAATTTACTCGTACCATATTAGTTGTAAAACAAATTTGATATAAAGGAATATCAACAAAAGATAAAGAGTTAATCACTATCTAAAATGATTCGGATAGTTGTGTAATATCCTACCGCAACAAAATATGTCATCAAATGTCTAACTTTAAATATTGACGTCTCACTGTTTAACAATGGCGTGGGTATGGCGGTCTTCTCTGAAATCATTTGGACACAAACGGTAAGAAAACGATGGGGTGATACTGAATATCTCCTGAATTAGGTTTGGCTTGGTTTGTTTGTTGTTTAACGCCGCACTCAGCAATATTCCAGCTTTATGACGGTGGTCTGCAAATAATCGAGTCTGGACCAGACAATCCAGTGATTGACATCATGACCATCGATCCACACAATTATGATCGATGACATGCATCAACCAAGTCAGTGAGCCTGACCACCCGATCCCGTGAGTCGCCTCTTACGACAAGCATAGTCACCTTTTACAGCAAGCACGGGTTGCTGAAGACCTTTTCTATCCCGGATCTTCACGGGTCCCTGAATTGAGTAGGATGTGATAGTTTTTTTTATGCTAGATCGAACATTTTGTGTCATAGAAATTTGTAGTTGCATGATGACCATAACATGGACAAGTACGTTTTGTAATGTACACACGATATGTGCATCCATATGCATGTGCAGGTGCACTTGGTAAGGATAAGAATTTATGAAAGAAAAACTTCTTTATTACAATTAAGAGCGACGTTTTGGTGCAGGTTCTAACACCGTTATCAAGCAAGTGATGAGCGCCGTTTCGGTGCAGGTTCTAACACCGTTATCAAACAAGTGTTAGAACCTACACCAAAACGTCGCTCTTCATTGTTATAAAGAAGTTGTTCATCCATAAATTCTTACCCTTACTTAGTACTCAAACTTCTAAATGGCTGCACTTATTCTGTCTTTTTGTAGGGACCAGTTATCGCCATCGGAGACGGAGCGACTGTTGACGGGGTCCCGTACAAGCCTAAATGACGGGTAGGGACCTTACATTCAGTTCTACATTTTTTTCTTTTAATGTTTATGATAGAAGTACCTGTTACATAAAATGGGCTTTCCCCCAGGGTAGCAGAAAGCTCATGACTTATATCACAACTTACCAGTACATCTTAGATTTTTTTACCGAAAATAACATACGTCTTACTCACACATTCACTCTAGTATTACAAATGTACTGCATATATCCAGTATGCATAAATTATTAATGCTTATATATCATATCGCAGTGCAGGAAAGTACATGGGCTCAAACATTAAAGTCTTAAGTATAAAACTAAAATTTAAATGAAAGCTGCTACTCAGTTTCGAAAAGTTTATGATACAGCATCCAAGCCCCATCGAATTTCTCCTGATTACCTGTCTTGAAAAAAATATCACTTTTCAATTTTGTATCGTGAAAATGCTTCCTTTTTATAAACATGAAAATAAGGTTTTGTATTTTGGAATTTGCATCTAAAAATATAGAATTTTGCAATAAGTAAAAAAAGTAATAAAGTGTTTTTATGTTCTCTTTAACTCCAAAAAGTATCAATTCTGCACAAAATGCCATATTATAGACATGAACACACTATTCTATCCACACTGACACTTCCTCCCAAAATTGTTTCCTTTCTCCACAGTCCTAAAACAAGTGAGTACTTGTTTCCTTTTCATTGTGACAGAAGGGGCACGGGTCATTTTGAACATAATTCAGTATATACAGAAAAGAATAAGTGGTGAGGTTTCTGTGGGTAATTTTGTATTGAAACCAACGCAGTTTTACATCCTGTGTTGTATTGAATATTTTATTACTGATATTGTTCCAATTTAAGTTTTTAAATTGTAATTCAATCTTTTCCCGCCCTTTAGTTTTTAGCTTTGTATAAACCAATGAAAAGAAAGTTCCTGACTTGGAACTACGAATAGTATTAACCACACAGCGCTGGTCCTCCACGGAAACTGTACAGGAACCTTATAACCAAGAGATTTAAGGTGTTGTTTAATGTTTCTGATAACACCATAAAATTCTAGATAGGATGAACATATATTACATTTCATAAAATTCCTAAGATCAATTTCAGTATCTCAATGTATATATGTGCCACAATTCAATGAGGTACATGTAATTCCTACCTGTAGAATAAATGTGTATTTTTTTCCTATCATATTACCATTCTATTTTTAAATATGAGATATCTAAAGATCTGGCCAAAGACGTATATATATATATATACGTCCTTGATCTGGCAGATCTAGCAAAGAACAATGAAGAACGAGGCGTGGTATATGTAATGATAAACGACTCCCCTCGTCGTTTACTTCGTAAATAGAATAATTTCCCATCAAAACTTTTCTTTTTGAATATTTTCAAGTTTTGAGAGGAGCGTTGTTTTCTGATAATGTCTGCCTTTTCGCACATGATACAAAGAGTTACCTCCCTTATTACACTGAAGGCGGGCGAAATAAACATAAGACCACTTTGCGACGAGGTCAGGCCCGGGCACTCCCTTTGTTTCCGGACATTTTCAACAAATGACTAGTTCATCCGTCCGGTCGTATCAACACTTGATGAAGAACATGCAATCACATCGTCTGACATTTTGATAGATATTAAAAGGTAAGTCGTTTTCTTTCCGAGAAGAACAATATAAAGAGTTACAGGCCTATGTGACAAAAGGTCTTTGAGTTGACATTCAACAAGTCAACCACAAATGCTTTGTTGACATCGTTTATTTCGTTTTATTCACGGTTGGTCTATCGTGGATTCGTATATGATGCCTAGTCTACAAAATAAGACCCTGTTTGATGACGTAGATTGAGCCTATAAACCTCACAGTCACAAAGATCAACATCTGATCAAGTTTATTTGAATCAAATTCATCGTTTCATCTTCAGATGATCTTGAAATAATAATACAAAAATATGATTGAAACGTCTCCGAAGTGCTCATAAAAGAATTTGAAGTGTCATTCTAAGTCTTAAGGAGGAAATGAAGGGAGGGTCAAGTCAGCGAGCTCGACAATCTCTCTGAAGCCTATTGTAAATTTTAATGCAGCTGTCAAAGCAGTTGCCAAGACCCGCCGGGAAAGGGAGGGCGTGAAATTTGCTTACAGCAGGATATTCAAATTTGGTCGAGGTGTATAAGTGTAAATCCGACTCCACTCGGTAAATTTCAGACCCCATCAACAGTTTCATCCCGACTAATTTTGGGGTAATTCCGACCCCTTGTGCATCCAAGTGTTTTTAAAAAATAGTTATGCCACATGTAAAATGCACGTACAAACAGTTTTAATGTAATATTTTTGTGTTATTTGCTTTTCTCATATATATACCGTATTTGACGTAATAAGCGCCCAGGGCCCTCTCAAAATTAGAAATAGGGGGCTCTTATTAGAATATTATTTTGGAGTTGAAAGATAAATTTCGTGGTTTATGCTGACAGCCTGAAATGTTTATGTACGACAAATATATCTTTCCAGAATTTAATTGCCAATAATAAAGGGTGCATATAACACAGGAGTGTGTATTATAGGCGAATAGGGGAAGGAAGGAGTGCTAATTGGGATTGTTCACTAGCCAATATATTAGCAAATCTCAACGTAGGCACTTATTAGAGCGGGGCGCTTATTACGTCAAATACGGTATATATATATTATGGTTATACTGCTTTATCGAAAATACACTTGTTCAAAACTAATCAGACTAGTATAACTAGTAAAACTAGTATTCAGGATCCTCAGAAATAAATAATAACAATTCCCAAACATTACCATGATTACAGATGGAAGTTTTTGTGGACCATCATAATATCAACTGCATTAGTAGACACAATTTTATGAATAAGAACGTCTTTAATACTGTAAAAACTGAAACTATTAATTACTTTAGTTGCAAGTTGCATATTTAAATTTATTAAAAACTTTCTCCAGGAAAGACATCAGGATACATGAAATTAATCCGGTCGGAATTAAATTAAGTTCTGAAAAACGTCCGCAAAAATGTCAATAAGATCATAACTAGCAACAGCTTTTAATTCAAGTAAATAAAGTTTATTAGTTAATGGTGTCAAACAATGGTTTTCCAATGGGATTATGTGGGTGAGAAGTGGATAGGACCCAGATGTCTGATGTGGTCCTTACCTGAAAGTTTTTCATAGCAGACGTGTGAAGCAGAGGATGTGCTTAGACCACATGGTTGCCCTATCTGATTTGTTGTGAGTTCCATGCAATTTTATTGAAAGGGCTTTACCCTTCGGAACAAATAACATTCAGCAAGACAATTGGAGACAATATAACCCCCGGGGTCATTCCAATGCTAGTATTGGAATGACCCCGGGGGTTGGACTATCACCGACCTACCCTAAGTATTGTTTTGTTTTTCGGTAAGAGTCTCTTTTCTTCCCCCCACATGTTTTTTCTTTCATTATATTACCTATGCACTCACCAGTTTTATAATGAAAAAAAAAACATGTGGGGGAACACTTTCTCCTAAGTATTTACAAATTAACACCTAAAATATACAGGCCTATTTAGTAGCTGCTGCCCTTAACAGTGAATTCTCTAGGCTAGACCTGCCTTGATTCAGTCCCATGTGTGAGCAAATGTCAATATAATATTCCCAATTTGAAATTAATAAATCTAAATTCATGTTAATATATACATAATAATTACTTTTATGGCTTTGTAGAGGTAACCTGTATTTCACCGTAAACAGGGTTTGTACTTTACTAAGAAAATGTAATCCCAACTGTAACATTTGTTACATGAGACCACTTTCTAAAAGGTATTGTGTATTCGTTAACAGGAACAATAAAGAGGAAGAGGTATTAATTAATGCTTATAGTTTTTGTAAAGTTGAATACAACTATAACATGTTTTTCCCAATTTGCCTGACATGGGCACCTGGTTTAGAATCCACGTAAATTCCTTCTGTAGCTCACCAGGTTAACAGCATTTATGTTTACAATATGGATGTTTTCAGTTATTCTGGATTAAGTTCAAGGTTGATGATTGATTACCAAAAATTTACTGTTTTCAATGGTTTTTCTTTATTCACATGACAAGAAGTGAATTTGACTTACGGGATCACAAACGTTTGCCGACTTCACAAAAATTGTGGTTCGTCTCGTGATAAATAAATTGTCTTGAACCAATAACCTCTTATAACGTTTCTTCCTCTGAGTATATATTTATCAGTGGAGTAAGATATGGAGCTATATATTACACTGCACTGTACGCGGAGAGGTCGTTGTATTTTGTGATACCTGTGGTTGCGTGACTAAAAGGTTGAGAGGACATTGATAATATATTGTGGGTATGAAGTACAGATGGAAGCATGGTGTCACACTGGAATGTGTTTTCTTGTTGAATCCATCTTCCCGAGGCACGGGAGTTAACTGACTTAAAAAGTCCAGTTTCCACCCTTGCCGAACTAGGCTGGAATTACTGGGCTCGATCGTATTACAAGCTATGTCCTGTCTAAGCCTCTCCTGTCGACCAATTATATTCCACATCTCGTATCACTTGCATTTGTTTCAAACAAAATGGCGTCGCCCGGTCAAGACGATCCGATCGATAATCAAGATCTATATTATGATACAACTGGTCTTGCATCGCGAAGTGCATCAACCCAGGTGAGCACCTTAATTAAAAACATGAAAAGATTTGGAAAATATCTGTTGACAAAGAGTTGGCGGTGCACGTTTTGCAAATCCTGCAATAGACCAAAACCTGCATGACAGTTTACGAACCGGATTTCGATTTCGTTGTGAGATTTTGATTGGACTATGCATAGACTCGTTAGTCCAGCCAAAATAACTCCATTATACCCGCCTAGTTCCGCAAGGGTGGAAACTGGACTCAGTTAACTCTCTTGCCACGGGAAGATGTGTTGAATCATGCTGCACTCATCTCCAACACACTGTGACAGATTTTATGTTCGTACATGTCATTTACAGTCTGCTAGCAATGTCAACCAGTATTATGTTTCAGTACCGTAAATCCTTGAATAGACACCAAGTGGTTCATTTATGTCAGAGCTGTCTTTCATGCATCTATTCAAAGCAGGCATCTATTTTTTAATGATAGTAGTCATTATAATTTCCATGAAGATTGGATGTGCAATTTGAATAAAACGTGTGGTTTGAATTTTATATGATAGCGGTTTTCATTTCAGTGTCAATATATTGAGTACTTAAATGAATATCTATGTTTAGAGTAGGGTTAAATCCAGACTATTACAAGCAACCACACACATACATGCATACACATAGCTATAAAAGGGGCAATAATCTAGAGCATGACATTAAACCCCCCTTTCATCTCACCTTAATGTTCACTCAAAGCATGAGATTTAATCATTAATCACAACAAATACTATTCATTGCTTCACTAACAGTATCTGGCTTTGCTTCCATGTAAACACTGAATCACTAAACTGCAAAATGAAAAAAAGTGTATTTGATTTTGTTTCTTCTTTTACCAACCCTACTTGTTTGAAAACAAATAAAGATTAAACATAAAAACTGACACTTTCTCAAAACATATTTGTGCATTTAATACCAAAATTGGTGGATACCTTTTCCATGATATAACCTTGTTTTGGTCAAAATGGGTCAATATTTCAGCCATTTGGTCAAAGTCACTTTTCTGGTTCTCCTTGATTGTGTAGACCCGTGAAAATTCTTGGGTAGACTAGGTCTTCAGCAACCCATGCTTGCCGTAAAAGGTGACTATGCTTGTCGTAAAAGGCGACTAACAGGATCGGGTGGTCAGACTCGCTGACTTTGTTCATGCATGTCATCAATCCCAATTGCTTGGATCGATGCTCATAATATTAATCACTGGATTGTCTGGCCCAGACTCGATTATTTACAGACCGCCATCATATAGCTGGATTATTGCTGAGTGCGGCAACCAACCAACCAACCTTGTTAGTGTAAAACATGGTCAATCAGTGTCAGTTTGTAACGCTGTTCACTCCTTGTATATATGGACAAGTTTTACAACATCAAAGGACAAGCTTAGTCAGTGGCAAGGTCAAGGCTGCTGTAAGGGCTCTCGAGGAAAGAGGTTGCATCATTCATTGAAAGTTATTTGTCAGGATTATGCACTTTGTCTGAGTCTTAGTCATTTATGCTGTCTTAAGTTCTGCTGTGTCAAATGTCAAGGTCACAGCAAGATCTGGGTCACAGAAGCATTTATGTGAGGTCATAGATTAATCTTCATATACTTTTAGTGGTTAGATCTAATTAGCATCATGAAATGGGAAAGGCTTGCCATTCCTATGGATTTTTAGTGCTGACAAATTCTGCACACCGTTAGTAGTACACTGTATCATCTGTCCTATTTTTACATGATATTTGGGGTAAACTTATCACTGTATCAAAATATATATACCTAATTTCCTGAAACCAACACAATGGCATGATGACATTGCAAACCAAACCAAGACATGGCAAACCAAACCAAGACATGGCACCCCAGGGGTAGAAACTAACATGTTTAGTCTACCAGTCCTAACAATGATAACATTTAGCAAAACCCTTAAGAAGGGCAAATTTCTACTCAGCCTTATGATACCAAGATACAACATAACTATTGGGCAGTTTGGCAAGGACTACATGACTAGTGCCAATTTCTAATGCTGCACCCATGTTTGAAGGTGAAACTGTGACACGATGTCCTAAGTGTTGAATGTCAACACCTGATGTCCCCAGTGAATAAACTGTCAAAATGCTAGTGCAGTAACTGGGGATCATGCATGCAGGTATGCTCCATGACCCTGTCTGATGTGTTACCGTGGTTACGGGTGTTAAAGATCTGTGTCATTTCTGAAATGCTTTTGGCAGTCACACTGGTTTAAAGAATGTAACAAATTAAATGGAGGACAAGTAGCACCCCTTGATTCTGCACATTCTGCTCCTTGTTTGTTGTATAGAGGAGAAGTCATCATGAACTACAAGTACAACTTTAGAGTCAATGTACACAAAGGGAATAATGCTTCAGAGTACAATACACTCAAAGGGACTAATGCTTTAGAGTACAATGTAAACAAAGGGAATAATGCTTCAGAGTACAATACACTCAAAGGGACTAATGCTTTAGAGTACAATACACACAAAGGGAATAATGATTTAGAGTACAATACACACAAAGGGACTAATGCTTTAGAGTACAATACACACCAAGGGAATAATGCTTTAGAGTACAATACACACAAAGGAATAATGCTTCAGAGTACAATACACTCAAAGGGAATAATGTTTTAGAGTACAATATACACAAAGGGAATAATGCTTCAGAGTACAATACACACAAAGGGAATAATGCTTCAGAGTACAATACACTCAAAGGGACTAATGCTTTATAGCACAATACACAAAAAGGGAATAATGCTTTAGAGTACAATACACACAAAGGAATAATGCTTTAGAGAACAATACACACAAAGGCAATAATGCTTTATAGTACAATTCCCTCAAAGGGAATAATGCTTCATAGTACAATACACACAAAGGAATAATGCTTTAGAGTACAATGCACACAAAGGAATAATGCTTTAGAGTACAATACACACAAGGGGAATAATGCTTTAGAGTACAATGTACACAAAGGGAATAATGCTTAAGAGTACCGTATTTTCTTGAGTATAGTGCACACTTTTTTCCCACAGGTGTGTAGAAGGGGGTCTGCATTATACACGCCATAACAAGTTTTGATGTTTTTTCCCCCCAATGCAAAGACATTACCGTGAGCACGTAACACGGCAATACCATGTCAACAAATCCGTACTTGAGTACACAATGTAATCTTGTACTTACAGTGTCTGGTTATACAAAAAGTGTTCTTTGTGTATCTGGACTTGTGTTTGTAACTTATTTCATTAACTTCAAAATTCCTTTTAATATTGTTTTAATTAATTTTGGTGAAATCGAGTGTAAGCGATTGGAAGATTGAACAACTCAGAGAATGGATACTTATATCATAAATGCCATACTTTGACTCATTAAAAGTCATATTTGTTGTAGTTTGACGATTCTATATCAACATGTAGTTCTCGTGATCCCGTGCACGGGAGCCTCAACGGTGACTGGTCAAATTGTTCCATGTGAAAGAAAATAACCGACAATAGTAACGGGATCGGGTGGTCAGGCTCCCTGACTTGGTTGATACGTGTCATCGATCCCAATTGCGTGGATCGATGCTCATGATATTAATCACTTGATTCTATTATTTACAGACCGCCGTCATATAGCTGTAATATTGCTCAGCGCGGCTTTAAACAACAAACCAACCAACCAAGTAATTCAAAAGCCTTATGTACATTGTGTTGTATACATTTCAAAGTCATATCAAGGAGTTTTTTTATTATTAATCATACAGGAGTAACCTTGGACTTAGCAGATGAGTTTGACTTTGTCATTGATAAACGCTATGAGTGAGTGAGTAAGTTGGGTTTATCACCACTTTGAACAGTATTCCAGTCATATCACTGTGTATCAGCTTAATGTGGGAGGAAAACCCTCAGTGATACAGGTCCCTCAGTGATACATTTGCTGCTTTGGTGAAGCCCACGAGCAGGGCTAATGTGCTGACAAAACCTAGAAACTTAATCAGCGCCAACCAGGATTTGAACTAAATGCTATGATTGTAAGAGGTATTTGTCAAACTATCGCATGATTATTACCATTATCAGTGTTAGAAACTAACAGTTTTAGTCCACTAGTTCTTATAATGATGATATAGCAAAACCCTTAATAATGGCAATTTTCTACTAGTCCTTATAATACCTTAACTATTGGGCAGTTTGGCAAGTACTAAAGGACTAGTGCCAATTTCTATCGCTGCATTATTACAATTATATCACAATAGTGTTTTCAAATATTACAATTCAGTTGCAAAATATCGATACCTTCGATAATTGCTCTAGTATCTCCACAGGGGGCATGTAAGAGGTGCACTCTCAAAAGTCAAAAACGCTCTAACACCTTTGGTGTGGTTTAGAAACAGGACAGAACTCAAAATGATTAGTCAACTACTTTCTCAGAAGTAATCTTGAAAATAATTTATATGGGTATACTTGACAGGTTTCCTGTGAAGAAGGTGAACTGTATATATTATAATGATATTGCCGTAAGACACACGACCATAAAGCATGTCATGTCCCAATGTTTGTGGAACATGTTTGAGGTACTACAACTGTTTGTTTGTACTGGAAGGTTGAGCCGTTAATACAAACATGATGGAGTGATAGTTGACCTAGCACTTAACACTATAAACCCTACACCATATCCCACTGTAGGAGGGGTACATTATAAGGAACACTGTAATCCCCACACCATGTCACACTATAGGAGTGTAGATTAGGAACTAGATGTGAAACGATACGTCGGTGCACTGGTGCATAATGAGTGTTCCTGCGACGATATGATACATTATAAGTTTTTTTCTGTATCAATACAAGAGGATACACTTGCTTAAAGAAATTACCTACTACTTGTTTAATGACACCCTGCATTTTTATCTGTCAAATATCATGAAGTGTGATGTTATTAGGGTTTCAAGTTGCTGCTACGAACATGTCTACAGCTAGATTTACCTTTTGAACCCCTACTGAAATATTTCCAGTCAAGAAGTTTCCACGTGATTTGACGTAAATATGTGTATTACAATACGTATCGTGACCTATGTATCATGATACGTATCGTGTCATGACTTTGCTGTATCGTTTCACCCCTAATAGAAACACTGTAATCCCAACTCCATATCACACAATAGGAGGGAAGATACGGACACTATACTCCCCACACCATATCACACATAGGAGGGGTAGATAGGAACACTGTAATCCCCACACCATGCCACACTATAGGAGGGAAGATACAAACACTTTAATCCCCACACCATGTTACACTATAGGAGGGAAGATACGAACACTTTAATCCCCACACCATGCCACACTATAGGAGGGGTAGATACGAACAACTTAGTGGATTATGATTACATCTCAAGGCCTCACCTTCTCAAGAACCTTCTCTTAGGTACGGGGTATTTGAGAAGCGGAGGGTCTGAGAAGTGTTTTCAGTACTAGCTAATACATGTACTACTCAGATGTACTTGAAGTTAAAAGCATAGTTAGGCTCTGTGAAGGGACATTCTTGAAATGACATCTTAGTATTTTTAGAAGCTGTAGTTTGAATGAAAACAGAGTTAACTCATGGATTTCAACTTCTGTTCTTTAAATATGAAGTTGCATATTTACAGGTCATCCACAATGAAAGTAACTTTGGAGCTTTTGTGACAAAGTAGTGTCACCAGAAATTTGTTTGTCAGCAGTGATAAAATGTGGTTATGGTGATGTCATTTTACATTTACATCTGCGATGTCTGTATTACGTCATCCGTGTCATCAGTGTGGTGTGTAGGTCATTACTGAATAACATTGTCTGTATTGTGTGCATTGCAGCAGTAAATGATGTCAGCATGTCCACGATGACGTCAACAATGGTGTCTGCAGTGTTTTACAACAACAATGGTGTCTGCAATGTCAACAATGCCACAGAACGAGTGTGTCAGGTCTTATTACATGTGTGCCTCATATGTGCTTTTTCAGCTGGCTTATCTTTATATTGAAGTCTCTGCTGTATCACCCCATGGCTTGTTTGAAAAGAGGACTAAATTTGTCAAAAGTATTATTACAGTTAAATGGTCCTGGGGACAAATTTGCTTTGTCCCATTTATCCTGTTTCGACGATGAAAAATGAATGAAGCGATTTAGATGCCCTGTCAGTCACGAGTGCCTTGGTACACATTCTTGACACGATCACCAGCCATTATATACCATTTCCTACTTACGATCACTGAAGAGAGGTTTATCCCTGAGTTTGAATATGAATTTTGTTTTACACTGTAAGCAATTTGCCGCAATATCCTGACAATAAATAATCCAGTCAGGTCAAGCCAACTTGTAGTTGAAAGTGTGATCCATGCCATTGGGGAATGATGACATGTACCAGGTGGCACTTTGTAGCCATCCCATCCTCATTAGACAGTTCCTCACTAGACAAGCTACCCATGAAGATCCGGGGTAGAATAGGTCTTCAGCTTGCCGTAAAAGGCGACTATGCTTGTCCCTAAAGGCAACTAACAGGATCCAGCATGTAATCGTATCCCAACTGCGTTGATCAATGCTCATGATATCAATCACTGGACTGTCTGGTCCACACTCAAGAGATCAAGGCTACTACATCCCGCCTGCTTACCATCACCTTATTGCTAAATCCCTATGTCCAACCAATTAATCCACTGGCTTCAAATCTCTATCAGTCTGCTTGCTGACTCTGTGTCCATTAGAAAATTCACTGGCTTCCATTCACTGGCTTCCAATCATCCCATGTCAGCTTCCGTGGTTGTTTACCCTGTCCCATTAGTCATTCACTGGCTTCCAATCATCTTAATCAGCTCTCTGTGTCCATCAATCAATTTACTGTATAAACATTGATGTTAATAAGTATATATACCTATGTTGTTCAGCACTATCCTGAACCACTACAAACCACCCTCAATCTAAATAAGGCTCCTACTCTAGATGAAATACTAAACCCTCAAAATAAACTAGAAAACTTCAAGGCCCTAGGCGTATACCTAATCAAAACAGATCTAATTAAGCGCATCTAAAAACTTATTAATCTACCAATCCAAAATCCAATAAACATACAAACACCCACCTCACCCGGCTCCCTTAGTTCCCTCCTCCACCCACTTCGGCATTTATTCCAAATTTAAAATTCCAAAAATTCAATATAAGCAACCCCTAAAAGCCCCCTCTTGGGTTGCACACACCACTTTCACCCTTTTCGCAATACACTAAATGGCCCGTGTGCGAAATATGCTACAGTCGGAAAGCGCACGTTAAATCTCCTATATCAGTCAGTCAGTCAGCACTATCCATCACTTGCTTGATAAAGGTGTTAGGATCTGAAACATCGCACTAATTGTAATAAAGAAGTTGTTCATCCATAGAACTTGTCTTTATCATCACACCAACTTCTAAATGCCACTGAAAGAAGTTACTGTTTTGTCTGGTCCAGACTCAAATGTGTACAGTCCTCCATAATAAAGCTGAAATGTTACTCACTGAGGCCTTAAAGGGCATGAAAATTAATTCTGCAATTAAGGGGTCCTTGTCATGATCAGGTTACCCGAGTGTTTAGACTTCTAGAGTTACACGATCAGGGTTTTGTCTGGGAATTTAAACTAAGTGGGCAGGCAAACTAAGGGGGAAATTGTAACTTTGTTTTTTAAGTTTTATTGAATTAAGAGATATTTTATTATTATAATTTGTGATTGCATTCAATGCAATATTATAAAGCTAAACAATAAAATCTCTTACTATTTATTGTCCTGTTATCAGTGAAATATAAGTTAGAAGTATTATGAAAAGGATTTTTTTTTGGATTTTTTTGGTTATTCCAATTTTGGAATTCTTAATGATATTTGCTGTAGTCTTAGGGCTGAATATCAGCCTCTTAGCCGGTCTAGATAAATCTTTGGATGATTAAGGGGATCCCAGTTTCAAGCTCTGTTACTCCAGGACTAGGCTGACATTTAGTCCCAGAAATAAGTTACATCTACAAAATATATATATATTCAAAAGAATAAATAAACTCTTAATAGAGAGCAGAACAATGCTTAATTTAGAGCTGCTTCAATCTAGACTTGCCAGAGCATTCTAGACTTGAGTTTTCATTTTTGCCAAAGCTTTCTAGACTTGAGTATTTTATTTGAATTTATTCTCTTGGGTCTGAGCGACAGACTAAACCGGGCCTCTAGGACCCAATCGCAGGTTCTATTATAGTCTGTGCAAGTATTCACATCCGTGCATGCAAATATGTTTGTGTGTGCAACTACCGAATGTCCCTGACGTGGCAGAGTTGCTTTAACATGTTTAAGGTGTGCATCTTTTTAAGGAAATGCTACTATTGCCAGACAATTGCAGAATGCACAAGCTGACTATCCACCGTTACAGATAAGCAACATTAATAGTTCCTGGTGATTAGTATATTTTACCTTGCATGTCCTTCTTCCTTGACATAAACGATTATGTAACCACCACCTCACAGGTCACGCAACAGTCATGACCTTTCCTCACTATAACACCAAGTATGGGAGACACTCACAAATACATCATAGAAAACATATTATGATTATTATCTCAGGATGATTGTTTGAATTTGTTAAAGTGTATCATTATAGTTGGCCTAGATCGCTGGTCAGATGATAAACTCAAACATGCCTTATAATGAGGTCTTTTCTTTAACTGAGCGATGACAAGTGCTGCATAAGTTTCAGTTTAATGCTATTAAGTTGGATAACCGGTGAAAGTTATAAATCATATTGTGATGTTTACAATTGCAGTATGGTCATTGTTATGACCTCAGTTTTGTAGAAATGGTGTTGAGGTAGGCACACGAACATAGATAACAGCCACATTTGGTTTATTGTCTGTTGACGTGTTTTGGGGATTATTTGTTTTTTCTGATTTGGATATATGAGGTGAGAGCCGGTTCATGAAAGTCATTTGTTGACTTGACAGTGTGGGAGACAGGACAGTGTTATATTGGCAAGCATTGCTACTGGACACACCTGCATTGGTCAACAAGCTGCCCGATGTCCACTTGATTCCAGAGTAAGAGTACTAAGTACCAATGTGGTAAGCTGGTTCCTCTTGTAGAGAAAAGCCTGATTGTTGTCACACCAGCTGCACTGTTCCATTCACAAAACATGTTACAGTCTGCAGATTATTGTTGTTAGGTGACAGTGATTAAGGTAGACTTGACTTCAGCATCAGCACTTCCATCACAGCAGTGTAGAGTGTGGTGGCCATCCTTGATAGCAAGTCCAGCAGTGCAGTTACTGCAGTACCATACTCCATGTGTCCAGTGTGAATCCAGAGTGATGAGTGCATACAAAGTCAGTCATATTGGTCCTGATTTGTCCGAAGTTGAGGTCGTAATAAGTGAAATTGATGGAGAGAGTGTAGAAGATGAAGCGGGCACCTCTTCAGGAAACTGTATGACTGGATTATTTGGAAATAATTCCTGTGAAAACCTTTCCAGTTTTGGTGACCACATTTGTAGTGATTGTGGTGAAGGTGGTAGTGATATTGAACACTTCTCCATGCCCAGTGAAAACATGGCAAAAGATGATGAAAACCTTCATGAGGATGGTGAAAACATTCTGAAGACTGATGAAAACTTGCCAGAGGATGAGGAAGATAACTACAAGGATGGTGAAGACTTTCAAAATGATGGTGAAAATGTGCCAATAGATAGTGAAAATGTACTATTAGATGGTGCAATCGCTCCAATGGATTGTGAAAATGTACTAAATGATTGTAAAATTGATCCAGTAGATGGTGAAATGTGTCCAATGGGTGGTGAAAATGTACCTACGGATAGTGAAATTTGTCCAGTAGATGGTGAAATGTGTCCCATAGATGATGAAATCTGTCCAGTAGATGGTGAAATCTGTCCAGTTGATGGTGAAATCTGTCCAAAAGATGGTGAAGACTCTCCAATAGATGGTGAAATTTGTCCAATACATGGTGAAAATGTGCCAACAGATGGTGAAAACATTTCCAGTGAAGTTGAACATGTTTCCACAGATGTTGTGAACAATGAGTGTGAGGCAGACGATGAGTGTGAGGCAGACGATGAGTGTGAGACACATAAAGTTGGTGATGCCAGGCATGAAGATGAGCAGACACACCACTGTCATGACAACTGTACTTCAACATCAGCTGACAAGCAAGAACCTTCTTTGAAAAACTTCACAAATGAAAGCACTTCAGCCAATACATATTGTGAAAATATGACTAAGAAATCCACAGACATGGACGTAGAGAGTGCAAGCATCAAAATGAAAAGGAAATTTAAGGCCTGTGTCGACGACAGGCCTAATTCTGTCCAATGTGACGTTAGTAAGAAGAGGCGAATGGAGAATGTGGAAACTCCAGGAACTTGCACTCGCACCGGGAAGGAAAGTGGCAAAGATGTTAAAAGTTCTGAGAGAAAAACTAAAAAGATGAAAGTTCTGTTTGCATCTTTCAGGGGGAAGAACAAGATGTCCGATAACGGTAAGAAAGTTGTTCAGTACACTGTGGGTTGTAAACAGGATGAACATGTTCAGCCATGGTTTGCTTCTTTCATAAGATGTACTTGAAACTTGCAGCTATGTACAGGGATCAAAAGTCTGCTTTTCCCAGACCAGTAAAATTGCAGAAAGACTTTTAAAAGTGACCCTTCCTTGTGGAAAACAACTATTACTGTTAGGTTATGGTGGCAGCTCTGTAGCAAATTGTTTATGCAAACTAGTAGTCTGTCATACAGACCCTGATACAAATATATCCAATGCAGCCCATGCAAGTCTATAATGTTTGGCAAGTCTAGAATACTGCAGTATCAGGCTGAAAATGAAGAGAGTCTCTGGGCTCCTTTTTATTATATTTTTATTAAGATACTTTAACAACTGTTGTTTTTTGTAAGGTATGTTAATTTCAGAGACTAGATGTTAGTCTAGCAAACTAATGAACGTAATGAGTGAGTGATTGTTGTTTTACGTTGCCTTCAGCAATTAATTCCAGCAATATCATGGCAGTGGATGCCAGAAATGTACTTCACATATTGTTCCCATGTGGGGAGTCGAACCTGTGTCTCTGGCATGACGAGCAAACACTTTAACCACTAGGCTACAGTAAATATTAATTGCTAGCCGTGTGGTAAGGGGGTTCTTTAGTAACATATGGTAGTGCTGTTCAGTAAAACCAGCAAATTTCTGGAAACTGCTTCTGAAAACAAATAATTGAATCTGGGTGCAGCACGTTAAGAACACAGACACATCCTGCACATTATGTAACTGCTGTTTACAGAAGCAGTGATAGCTCACTTGTCAGATAAGCAAGGTTGGTTGGTTGGGTTGTTGTTTTACGCCGCACTCAGCAATATTCCAGCTATATGACAGCGGTCTGTAAATAATCCAGTCTGGACCAGACAATCCAGGGATTGATATCATCCGCATCAATCCACACATTTCGGATTGATGACATGCTTCAACCAAGTCAGCGAGCCTGACCACCCGATCCCGTTAGTCGCCTCTTACGACAAGCATAGTCGCCTTTTACGGCAAGCATGGGTTGCTGAAGACCTATTCTACCCTGGATCTTCATGGGTCCAGTTAAGCAAGGCCTAAACAGACACTGTTAAAGTCAAACAGCTGAACAAGTTGTTTACTGTTGTTTATCTGTCAGTTATATGTTACAACAAAAGCGAACTAACATAAACTGGACTGATCTTATATATACACCCCAGCATGTATTGGAAACAGAGGCTGCTCTTTACATCATTACTGGAACAAGTGACGAGTGATTAACAACACTCAGCTATATCTATGTGGTTTAAATATAGCATAAATTATAAGCGCAAAGTCTCACTTCAAGCTTAACTCACAGTAGAATACATTTCAAGATGCTTGAGTCATGATACAGTTGAGGTAATATAAGTCCCTCTTTAGCTTCATAATAGGTACCCGTGAAGATTCCGGGGTAGAATAGGTCTTCAGCAACCCATGCTTGCCGTAGAAGGTGACTACCATGATCGGGTGGTCAGGCTCGCTGACTTGGTTGATGCATGTCATCGATCCCAATTGCGTGGATCGATGCTCATGATATCAATCAATGGATTGTCTGGCCCAGACTCGATTATTTACAGACCGCCGTCATATAGCTGAAATATTGCTGAGTGTGGTGTTAAACAACAAACAAACATACAATCCTCCCTGATCAAACTGACAAGCCATGATCAAACTGAAATACTGTTCAAAGTGTTGATAAGAACAACTCACTCCATCACTATTGTTTTTTCGCCATAATCCGTGATCATCACATTATGATGTCCAATTTATCTGTTCCTTCGAGTAGCTGTAATATTTTCCTTCAGAAGTTTCTATTTCCAGCTTGAAAGCAATTACAATTTATAATCGGGGCTGGCTTATTGCAAACTTCATGAATATTACTTTTTGAATCATATTCATATCATGTTCTGTGCCAAAACGTTTGCATAGCCCAAACAAACTTGGCTTTTAGCATGATGTTTAGTACATTTTAGTGTTATCATATGAATATTATTAGCTGAGCTCACTAGACCGAACAGAATTTTACTAGACTCGGGCTTTGGACTAGTGTCTATAGTTGCAGACTGAAATCAATACAGATTAAGATGTGAATCTGTACTTGTTCATGATGTGTAGACGTGTTGGGTCATGTGTCATGCAATGTCTGAAATAACTGCCAGCCCGTGGCTAGGAACTTTTCTGTCGTGATGCTTGAAATTTTCCTGAACCTGCCCGACTGTCTTGCAGATAATTTTAAGACTGCTTACATATTTAGTTTTATTATGACTCATAGATTCCCAAGTAATTTTTGCAGTATTTCTTCTGAATCAAGACATAATTTGTCTCTTATTTTTCATGACTTTTAAACATTTATGGTGTCTGATAGGGAGAGGTATCTTTGAACATGTTGAAGATGGGCAGACGAAATTTATGGGTTTTAAAATTATTTCAAACACTGATGTCATCGTGTAATGTATCAAGTAAATTCATGACCAATACATTTGTGAATCATCAACACCCCATAAGTGAAAAGTACTTTTAGCCCTGTTGTCTTCTGTCATAACGACAGTTTTTATTTACTGCTGACAGTTTTTATTTACTGCTGTTACTCAGGTCCACTGGGGTCCCACTTGAAAACCTCCTCCGTCAACACTTATCAATGCAAGATGACAGTTTCTGCTGCATAGCCAGATAGCTTTGTGAATTACTTCTTTCGTAACTGTGTATCCAGGGTTTTACATTGACTTACAAAGCTGGGGGTCGAGGGAACTCCCACTAATTCATTTTGAGGGTTCTTGGAGGATATATGAGGATCTTTTAAAGTAATAAATTGGTGTAGTGTACTGTAAGATTTGATAATTACTTTAATTACAGGACCTGCATATTTCTTGTCAAGAATTAAGTGCAATAAATATGGATGTGCATCCCTCGGGGTATTTGTCAGCATCAATTCTAAACATTTCTGTGTACTGGACAGACTTTTCTGTGTCGTGTAAAACCCTCTATGTAAATGGCCTCTATGTAATCACTGCTGTGGGAGACATGGCCTCTATGTAATCAGTGCTGTGTGAGACATTGGCCTCTATGTAATCACTGCTGTGTGAGACATGGCCTCTATGTAATCAGTGCTGTGTGAGACATTGGCCTCTATGTTATCAGTGCTGTGTGAGACATTGGCCTCTATGTAATCACTGCTGTGTGAGACATGGCCTCTATGTAATCAGTGCTGTGTGAGACATTGGCCTCTATGTAATCACTGCTGTGTGAGACATGTCCTCTTTGTAATCACTGCTGCGTGAGACATTGGCCTCTATGTAATCACTGCTGTGTGAGACATGGCCTCTATGTAATCACTGCTGTGTGAGACATTGGCCTCTATGTAATCAGTGCTGTGTGAGACATTGGCCTCTATGTAATCAGTGCTGTGTGAGACATGGCCTCTTTGTAATCACTGCTGTGTGAGGCATTGGCCTCTATGTAATCACTGCTGTGTGAGACATGGCCTCTATGTAATCAGTGCTGTGTGAGACATTGGCCTCTATGTAATCACTGCTGTGTGAGACATGGCCTCTATGTAATCAGTGCTGTGTGAGACATGGTCTCCATGTAAACAGTGCTGTAAAAATTCTTTTTGTTCCGTAATTGTAAGCAAGTTGATTCTTTCTTATCAAAGTTCTTTGATATCTGTCATCATTTGATAAGAATCCACCTGCATTTGTGTATTTTTCAGAAACATGACAACCAAATTCAGAGGTTGTTATGAAAAGAATATAAATCTTCAAAAGGATGCATAACCAGTTTGGATGTTGTGATAAATGATGTGAAAGTATGATAATGCAGTGATAAGGTAATAACAGGCCTCCCAGATAATAGCATGGTGTGTCCTATTAGTTTAGCTGTGGCCATTACCTTGAATGGTAGGAGTAGGACATATGCAGCCAACATGAATTGATAACAGAGCACAGTCAGTATCCTGAAAAAAATACCCATTTGCTGTTACAGGGAGCAGTTAAAAAATATACTGAAAGATGAAATAGATTCAGTCTTAAACTTCATGTGCTATCAGTAATTTGATCTTGTCCCACAAAGATTTATCTGCTCAGAGGACCCCTGGTTATGCATGCAGCAATAACATTGAAGCGGTTAGATTTATGTCTGTGTCTGATGGAATTATTGCATGAACTTTCTGATTTAGTTGACAAATGCTGCTATCATTTGTGACTGTTTTTATGACTAGCATCCCATGACTCAGTGAGTATATATCATATATGCTGTTATGAATCTGCCAATAAAGAGGAGTTTATGGCTATTGCCTAGAGGCAGTTACTTAGCAGCCTTAGGATGTTTTTGTGATTTTTTATTTGGGATGGGTGTTGGAGGTTAAAAATGTATCACAATATTTTACAATGCACAAGGTCGTATTGTGATACATATCATGATATATTGTATATTTCTAAATTTTGAATTCAAAAGCAATTTGAAACACCAGTGTACGAATTTAAGGTCATAAATGGAACAAAAACAAATTGCACTATACACCATAATGAATTGTGATGTTTTTCCCCAGGCAAAGATATTACCGTGTGCACTTATCACCAGAAATACCATGTCAACAAATCTGTACTGAATCTTGTAATTACACTGTCTGGGCCAGGCTTTTTTTATTTTTAGGATTACAGATTTTTCAGCCCAAAAGTCCAGGGTTGGAGGAAAGAAAAAAAAAAAAAAAAAAAAAGCCAGATGCATTTTTTTTGTGGGGAGATTACAGATTTTTACAACCAAAGATGTAGGACAGGAGGGAAATATTTTTTGACTCCATGAAAAATTATTGTGTATTTTGCAGCACAGTCTCTCCTCAGCACAAACTTCACAAACTGAATGTCCAAATGATGATAGAGCCAACAGCATATTGAACATAATATTGCTACAAGTTCTGCTGCATTAGAGTGATTCACTTAAAATACTATAAGAGTGTTACAAAAATAAAACAAACATTAATATTAAAACTCAACCTGTTTTTTTCCTGATATCACAACACTGATAAGTGATTAATGTGTCAAAGCCACTGTCTTAAAGAAACTTCAAAGTAGCACCAAAGTAAAAATAATATCTTTCTTGACAAACAACTATCGAATTTTGGACAAATTTGTATACCTCCCCTGTGGAAGATGACAGTATTTTCTTGACATTGCCAGCTGAACATCGAACGCTGTCTTCGCTGGTTCCGTTTTGGGGTCTTCAACTGTTGCACTTGCAGACAGTTTACCGGTGGTTTTCGTTTTGACGTGAATATATCTGCGACTCCCAAAATCCACAAACGTATGAAAAGTTATTGTAAAAAGTTCAATCGACATGTCATCTTTCAAAGTTTCTTGAGTTGATGCATGTGCGGACATTACTTGCTCCTGTTCATCTACTAAGGTTAACATAACATCCCCAACACAGTTGTTCGTATCCTGAATGTTAATTAGATGTTTTCGAATGTTTGCAAGGGAATGCTGCGCAAATGCAGAATGCCTCTGGCATACTTTATGAACATATTCTGTGCTCAAAAGACCGCCATTTGTGACGATAAAGCCCCTTGTAACAAAACACCTGGCCCTGGTTATAAAAACCTTTTCATTGTATATCTGGACTTGTTATTGTAATCTATTTTATTCTAAATTTCATTCAATATTTTGGCGAAATCGTGTGTGATGTGATCGGTAAATCACACATCTCACCATTATTTACAGCAACCATGGTCCAATAACCGCTATTGATGCCTTGAACGAACTTTAGTTGACAGATAATGGATACATATATCATAAATGCCATATTTGTTGTAGTTTGACTATTATATGTCAACATAAAGTTTTTAAGAACGAGAGCGTGGGCGCCTTGGCGGTGACTGGTCAATTTGTTCCATTGTATGAAATATCCAGCGATAGCGATCAGCTGTTCCAAAGTGCAACGCTTATGGATATTATTATGTAAATATGTACAGTAAAAGCTGCAACTAAAATAACATGATATTGGAGTATATTATTCCTGATAAAATAAGTATTATTGGGTAGTTTTAACCGAATCGCAAGTAGATTGGGAGAAAACTTGTGAAAAGCTGACTGCTGTTTCCGGCTTAGCTTACGAGAAAATACACACGGTAAACTCAATCTCTGTATGTAACACATTATGCCTAACAGAACAGGAATTACAATTTAAACAGTAAATCAACATGTCCAGTGATGTTTTATAGTAAATTTGTACTGAACCAAGTTTGTTGTCACCCATTCACTGATACCTGAATTCGCTGAAGGGATACAATGTAATTTTTTTCTGCACATAAAACTCGAAAATAAATTATTATTTTTTTAAAATACTGAATACTCATTTAATAAATATGCACGGATGCACGCTCCCTGTATTTGGCAAGTGTATAACCTTCAACACATGATAAATTCGCATTTTTAAATCATCCAATATACTGAGCATTAAAAAATGATTGTGATGGGTATCGTGGAAAGAGTGAACCTCAGTATACTGATATACCAGTAATACCAAGCACCCTTGTTGCTTACTAGAGTACTGGTGTAAATCTTACTTTACTTGTCCTCCGATATTGTAGCTGGTCCTGTTTAAACAAGACAAAAGTGTTAACCGTTTTTTTTTTCTGTCAGTTTAAGAAAGATCCAATGTGTAGCAAATTGAAGCATTGGGAAATGGTTCAAAATTATAGCTCTCAAGGGCTACTCGTCACTGAGGATGACCATCACTTGATTTTTACTTGTCCCCAGCACAATTTAGTAGTCTCAGTTTAGTGGACTAGCATGAATTTTGAAGGTTGGTTTTCGAGGAAAGCAGTCAGTGAAACATGTCCTTGTTCAAGGTCAAGTCATAACCATATTGATCATGTTGATAAAATCAACAGTGCTGAATGTTTTAAGATTAATTTACACCTGGAAAATGGTTAAGTAACTCCTTTTTGGGGAGTTCATACCAGGAAATTATCTAGACCTGCTCAGAGGACGACAATCAGCCCCAAGTCTGCAGCAAATGTCAGTTATATTCCCAAATTGAAAATGTTAGTAGTAACTTATAAATGTTTTGGCTCTATAGAAGTGACTTATATTTCACTGAGCAATTTTGAGCAAAATAATGTTGTTGTTTTTTCCAAATTGTCTTCCAATAGGGCACTTAGTTTGGAATCCTGGGTAAACCCCCTGCCCCTATAATGCAATGAACTTTTAAAGGTTGGTGCTGATAGGCAACAGGCTCTGTTTTTTTTTTAAATAGTGAAATTGTGTGGGGTTTTTATAATGGAAAATTCTTTTTTTTTGTCCAAAACCAGTATTAAGTGGTGTCCCATGTGGATAATAGGACTATCACATTTTCCTCTTTTTCGTGTGTGGACATGAACTTTTAGATTTACAAGGGAACATGCATGTAGGTATTTAGTGTCGAGAAACTCAGCAGTTGTGTCAGTGTCCATGACAGATGACATCACTTTCGAGTTTCATTTCCCTTTGCTTGAAATTAACCTATATATAGAGAGTCAGCTTGTTTGTTGCTGATGGGGGTCGGGGGGGGGGTGACCCAACACAAGGACTGCTTGTGTTACAAGTGTTCCTGAACTGATTGCCACATTTTCCCATGCAATGTTCATGCTCCAACTGTTCCACCATCCTTATTACTCAGCTGTTATGAAATCTGGAGTCAGTTTGTGAATGGGGTTATTGTGGTCCAGCCACTCGTTTCACTGAAGCCCGTCCTCCATTAGCAACATGTGTGTTTCTTTCTCCCAGCCAAATGAGGGGGGGGGGGACTCCAGGATTTACATACTGTTATGCATCATGAATTGGGTCTGGATTGACTGAGTACAGGCCCACTGTTGACTGTGGATCTCAGGGTTTCTGAGTTACATGGATCTGACTAACAATGGGATGACAGTGATTGTTGATGATATTGCAAGGGGCAAATTTTGTGGCAGAATTTGTTGGACATTACCAGAATTTCTTTGTGTGATTTGGAATATTCAGCAATGACAATGAAAAAGCGTCTGTATTGGGGTATGTACAATGCTTTAGGAATGTAGATGCATGCTAATGTTAACTGTCCAGGGCCCCGTTCCACAAAGCGATCTTAGCGCTACGATTGTTGTAAGTCAGTGTTAAAGAATGGGAGTTACGATCAACTTAGAGTTAAGATCACTTTGTGGAACGGGGCCCTGGTGACAATTTGAAAGTTACCATGTCCTCGTCATTCAAAATGTTGCTACAATTTGTTTCATGAACAGAATAAATCAAACTTTAATTTTTGAAGGCAAGAAGGTGTATGTAATTTGATTTTGAGAGTTTTAATATCATGCTTTTGTTTTTCATACAAACGTGTTTGGAAGCTGTGGAATTATTTCTTGGACCAAGGGAGTATGACTTAGTCAACATCCTGCTCTCAAAACATACAAAATTTGTTACTGAGGATAATCCCTAGAACTATGATGATCATGATGATGTCTTCTAACGTACTGAAAATAATTAATCTCACCCAATGCATAATTTTGGGTGACCCTGACCCCATGGCCTTGTACATTTTATTGTTAACCCTCCCTGAAAAGACAAAATGCTAAAGCACTTTATATTTTATTATAAAATGTCCATTTCTTCATGACAATCCTCAAATACATGTATTTTTTTTATGATTCTCCCTTAGACTGTCATGTTTTTTGGTGACCCTCCCCTAAATCCCTCCGCCACCCATCTTAATAAATGGCCGGTCCCTAAAATGCAATCCAAAGAGCATGCTATGTTCAATTTCAAGTAGGGGAGGTCGGGTAGCCTTGTGATTAAAGCGTTCGCTCGTCACGCCGAAGACCCGGGTTCGATTCCCGACATGGGTACAATGTGTGAAGCCCATTTCTGGTATCCCCCGCCATGATATTTCTGGAATATTGCTAAAAGCGGCGTAAAATCATACTCACTCATTCACCCAACTTCAAGTGATGAGAAGAAGTGGTGATGACACCTGCAATTGTAGACTGCTTCTGTACGACCTTGGGCTGTACAATATACATGTCACAATGTAGTACGTATCTCAGTTACCTTGCTATGTGATACATGCTATTTGGAAAGTGACAAACATGAGTCAACTTTATCTGGCTTGATGAAAAGGGGGCGGTCGGGTAGCCTTGTGGTTAAAGCGTTCACTCGTCCTGGGTTCGATTCCCAACATGGGTACAATGTGTGAAGCACATTTCTGGTGTCCCCCGCCGTGATATTGCTGGAATATTGCTAAAAGCGGTGTAAAACCATACTCACTCACTCACTCACTTGATGAAAAGTCTTGATGTCCATACCATCAGGGTACTTTAGAATATATTTTCAAGCATTTCAACATGATTAATGTACCATGTCCTTCCATGTCCAAAATAACTTATATACATAATGTCTGGTTTTGTATCAAAAGGATACTCATTTCTTGTAGCGCAAATGTTTAAGCAGGATAGAAAAGTGGCCAAAGTAACACTGGGTAGCCTGCCAAAATATTTGCCGGGTATTAAGGGACTGTAAAGTCTGACCTTTTAGCCTGTGTTATTGGTATAACCATTGGCTAGAACTAGAAGACTTTACAGTTAATCTCTAGCTCTGTTCAGTGTTCAGTGAGTCGTTACAAACCAATAAGATTCATTGTGCTTGTTTTGAGAATCTGAAGTAACCCGTTGAGTTATGTCAGCCTGGAGAGGTGGTGTTTAATGTGTACCCATGCAGGATCACCTGTCCCCCTGCCCATTACTTCAGCGAACACAACCAGGGTGAATGGATTAGCTTGCACAACCCCAGGGCAGTGTAGCTCCAGGGCCCCTTGGTTATGCATGCAACAATAACATTGGAGTGGAAGAGGTTGGCTTTGTGTCTGTGTCATCAGCAGATGGAATTATTGCATGGACTTTCTGATAGTTGACAAATACTGCTATCACTTGTGTCTGTATTTATGACTATCGTCACCACTCATGATTTTGTGAGTATATATGCTGCTATGAATCTGCTAATAAAAAGGAGTTTATGGCTGTAGTTAAGAGGCAGTTACTTTGCAAGCATTTTTAATTTGTTGGTTTCTGGGTGGAGGGATTTGAGGACTTACAAGTATAAAATTTCGCAACTCATGATATTCAACCATTAAATGTTATGTCTTTGTAGAGGTGACTTGGAGTTCAATATAATGGTATTTGCTTTTGAACTTAATGTTATGCCTTGTTTAAAGGGGAAGTGTACACGCAAAAATCACTTTCTTTCTTTTTCTAAACAAAACGCAATTTTAGAATTAATTAGTATCTGTGTTTGAAAATATACCCTCATTTTTTTCACAGTGAACGTAGGAAGCTCACAATAGTGTGAAAATGATATGCCGTTATGAGGCCTTCGTTTTTCGAGCTAAACAGGCCTGAGTTATCCCCCTTAGATTATGACGTAATTGGTGCCAATTCAACTGGGTCCCTGTCTATTCTCAACGCAAAAGATATCAAGTACCAGTTTGCGGTAAAACAACATGGCCTACGACACATTCCGGCGCAGTGGTGACTCAGCATAACACTATGCTGGCTGGCATCTGAGACGCTAGAATCACACACCTGGACCTACACCACGTGAAGCGGCTCTAACAAAGCATGATGACGTCATAATGTTTATCAATTGGCACCAATGACGTCATATTGCAAGGGGCATAAGCCATGGTGTTTTTGTTGTGGAAATAGAACACTTG
The DNA here is from genome assembly GCF_023055435.1 of Haliotis rufescens. Taxonomy (NCBI): domain Eukaryota; kingdom Metazoa; phylum Mollusca; class Gastropoda; order Lepetellida; family Haliotidae; genus Haliotis; species Haliotis rufescens. The sequence continues at coordinate 26,370,604 of NW_025963779.1, forward strand.
GTAAATGTGAAAAATATAAATCGATTTAATGCGAAAAATATGTTAATTAATTGTGATATTTTTATATTTTTGTCTATGACACTTCTATGTTAACACTTTTAATGTGGAAAAAGTACAAGAAAAATAGGTTCATTTCCGTGTGAACTTGCCCTTTAAAGCACTCTGAGTTTCAGCATGTTAAGAAGTTACAAATCTATTTATAAAATCACAATTTTCAACCTAATAATTAGTTTTTTCCCAGTTTACCTGCCAAGGTAGTTTGAAATTCTAGATAAAATCCTTGCATATATTCCAAACTTCCATGTACCCTTTGGAAGTATCTGCAAATGACTTGGTGATATTATGTGAAGGAGCAGATGACGTATTGCTGTGGATGATCTGATCTTGATGATGGAATAGTTTCAAATTGCATCAGGACATAAATGATTTAAGTTTATGTATTTCGGTATGAGGGTGGCACATTCTAAACATCCAACATTTTGAAAAAAGTGCTACTTTGCCATGTTTATTTGGAAATATTAGAAGTGATAAATTGATTTCCAGATGCGTAAAAACACTCTACACAGAGTAGAATAGGACGTTTCTTTGTTTTGAAAAATAATGATACTTCTTGGATATGATGGCTATTAACCAGTATGCTTACAGTCCATCAGCAGCTGTCAAAGCCAGGCTAATGCAAATATCAGACTCGAGACGTTTCACAGCTTGCTATGATTACATGCATGTACCAGTAGAGGTGTGTGATATTACCGGTATACCTCGATATGAATTACCAATGAATATGTACCACAATAGATTTGGAAAATACCGTTATATTGCATTTTTCAAAACCCTGCAAATAATCTTGTTTTAAGATTTTATACCAGAGACAACTCAAATGGAAATTTTCCTGTGGTTGAAACAGTGAAACTATTTGTGACAGTTTCCTGTATATGATGTGTTTATTTCATATGCTTTGTGACCATAGCAACATCCAACAAAATTTGAATTTGTCAAAAACATAGGGGAAGGGGGGTATTCAGGATGATAACAAATTACAGATGAAAGAAAGCATGCAATATATTGTGCTATGTCAGCAGTACATGAATCATTATCACAATAAATTGCAGTACAACATTCAGGCCAATAATGTAACCCACCACTATGCTCCAGCGTAAGGTAAACCAGAACAAGCTGGCAAATGACTGACTAAGACTTATGTTCTGATCCCTGATAAGCAACCCTTACTTGTGGTAAGAGGCAACTGATGGGATCAGAATCACCGACTTGGTTGATGCATGTCATCGTATCCCAAATGCGTAGATCGATGCTCATGGTGTCAACCACTTAATTGTCTGATGCAGACTTGATAATTTATAGACGGTGACTATATAGCAGGAATATTGCTCAATGTGGTGTTAAACAAACAAACAAACAATATATCCCCAATGAAACGATTGAACTGAGCTGTGTTCATAATTATACTTCTTTGAAACAAAGTAAAGAATGGCATTCTTGTTTCCAGGTTCTGGAGATATCCTGATATACTGATGTGTCAGTTAGTTGCAATACATTCTGTCCAATATGATACACATCGATACAATCTCCCTGATCTGTTTGTTAAACACTGCAATAAGTTGTCGGACAGTTCTTACCGAAACATGGCATTGGTGATACAAGTGGTGCTCTTTATCATCCCATATATGGATAGTCCCTTTGTGGAGATTGATCATGTATTAATCAAGATGATTCAATATACACTTTAAGCATTCCTTGGCTGTCAGTACTTCAGGGAATTATGTCTGTCTATTGGTAAGTCTTGCATATTCTTATCAATAATGTTTACGTCCTATGAATTATAATACGCGGCTTGCTTTCAATTTCAAAACCCTGGACATCCCTGGCGAAAATGTGTTGATCAGAGTTAACTATTGTTGACCAATGTTAGAACACGTTAACTGATTTACTTACGTCATACTTCAGTTAACCTAAGTTGCCCATACCTACTGAACCCTCTGGGGTGCAGTTCTCTGGTTCGCAGCCTCCAAGTGACGTCATCGGTGAAGTTAGTTTTCTTGATTGTATCAATCATGAATAAACACATTTTTATGCATATGATCAACTGGGCATAGTAAATATGTTTTCTGTTAGGTGTGAGGGAAATTTCACTTTTGTTTGTTGCTATAAATTCTTTAGAATCAATAATGAAACTTGGATGTTGAGTTTGTAAACTTTGCTTTCATTTAACATACATGATATGAAAAAGGTAAAATGGCGGCTTTGTTTGACAATAATACACTTGTAAACCTCTTATAATCTTGTTGTGTTATTTGAATTCACAAGGCTAAAGCATGTATCCTGCTGCCAGCCATTGGCTATTATGTATTCAGTTGCGTTTTGGTGTTCGATTAATTTTGGGTAACCAATCGACTCTTATTGCCAGAAATGTGGTAACCTCAGTTGACTCAAATTTTTATAATCAAACACACTTAGGGGCTCAGCTTTGGACTGATCGTACATTTGACTTGACTTCGCAAACTTTTGATGTTATGTCCTCGCTTTGAAGCCAATGGGGGCCACAGGTGGCCCTGTCGTCTAAGGCGCCGCGATTCGCTGTGCAGAGTTGCGTTGCTTGGGCACACCAGAAACCTATGATTGTGGGTTCGAATCCTGGTTATGTTTCTAGGTTTGTCAGCACCATACCCGTGCTTGTGGGTTTCACCGAAGTGGTAAATGTCTGAGACCTGCATCACTTCAGGCTTTCCTCCCACATTAAGCTGACACGCCGCGATATAACTGGAATACTGTTAAAAGCGGCATTAAACCCAACTCACTCACTCACTCACTAACTCTGAAGCTAATGCTTTTTTAAAAATAAAATTGTGAAGAAAACGGACATAGACAGTTATTTCTTGTCAGAAAATAAATGTCAGTTCAAGTCAATGTATATTATATGCTAGTTTTAAGGATGCAAATGCGATAATTTGCATTAATTCTCATGTTTGTGTGAATAAAGGGCACAATAATTTGCAGCCAGTTCATGCCTGGTCATTGTCTCGGCCAGGTCTCTCTGATGGATTGTGATTGGTTCTAGTTAAATGTGATTCTTTCTCTTACAGCAATGGACTTTGAACAGATTCCTGTCTGTGAAAGAATTGACCTTGGGTGGCAGTCTGAAAGTGACGATGAAGATGACCCAAACTTTGACCCTGATGACTGGCACAGGTTTGCTCTATTGAATAAAAGAGATGTGATCCTCATGTGTGGTGTTTGAAACATTGTGTCTTCTGTTAGAGGCTTCTTAGAAAGTTTGGTAGTCAGAGAAGAACAAACGTATACCATTTTCCCCATATTAAACACTCTGTGCCCCCTGAGTTCCCCCTGACTAATTTCTAAACCAATCTGTAGTAATCTTAATATGCACCCCCCTACAAAAGCATTATATTTACATGACAGTCCATATGTTCTTATGTATAATACAGATATTTTTACAGGAATCAGCAGCACTGGTGTAAATAACTGCCTTGTGACTATTATCTTAAATTATAGTTTCTCCGACATTTGAACTCGGAAAACAGATTTAACTTGTGTATGGTTTATATTAAGAGTCCCCTTTGTCAATTTTCTAAGCACCCAGAATGCTTGTTACGGTGAATATGGTATGGACATCAACACGATCACTGCCTTGGTGTATTGCCATTGTCAGCAAACAAAAAGCCAGTTTAACTGGCTCATATCACACATCTGATTGGTCCTTTATAATTGTATACAATATTCACCCAAATTTAGATGGTTATCTGGTATCAGGTGTTTGCAGGGTATATGGTATGAGATTTCTAAGTATCAATGTTCTGATTACAGGTAGAGATGAGCTAATGTCACCTGTGGTAACCGTGGGGATTGTTTATTTCAGGATCGCGCCAGTCAAGTTTTTTACCCACGAGTTGTCTATCAGAGGGAGGCTGCGGAGACTCCTGATACGGAACTCTTCATCACGTAGGTGTCACCTCACCCATCTGTTTTGTACTGAAAATATTGATATTCCATTTTGTTTAGGTCAGTCAAAATAGAAATAAAAATGAATGTCAAATATTTATTTATTTATTTATTTATTTATTTATTTATTTATTTATTTATTTATTTATTTATTTATTTATTTATTTATTTATCTATTGATTTATTGATTTATTTATTTATTTATTTATTTATAAAAAAGTGATTCTGCCAGGGAGTTAAAACTGCAATTTCTTGAATCACTGAGAGTGAAGTAGACATGAAATGTATTTATAACATTTTTTGTTGTATTTGAGGTTTACGGACTGAGGTCCCGTGAAACGAAAATGTGGGTTTTCTTAACAATCAAAATATAACACATCTCTTTCACTGAATGTAACCACGTTCACTGTATGTTGCTAGGGAATATTGTACCATACAGATTTCCAAATGATCAAATCCATGTTTATAACTGTAAGGCTATACATTTTTTTAAATTGTTGGTGTTTTTGTGTGCAAATTTGACCCAAGGTTAAAGTGTAAGAAGTCAGTTTGTTGTTAGATATATCCCAGTTTGTATTTTTAGATATTATAAGTTTTGATTTCATGTGAAGTCACTAATGCTAATGTTTCATTAGATGAAAGTTTTCTACACACATTATCACTTCTGAGTTTAGATTAGTTTTGCAGCTCTTCAAATAAGAAAAGGTTTGTATAAGTTTGACTAGATGATTTCGACGGCACCTACAGATATTTGTTGCTGTGTTTCAGGTCTAGCCAGTACATTCTTTGATCTGATCATCCGCTGTGTGATATGTCTGATCTACATAGCACGTGTTCACCTTGATGACACGTCGCTGTACGCATGGTAGGTAACTCTGCTATCTCACATCGTTCTTGAAGCCTTGTGGTGTTTGGACATCTCATGGATATTATATCTTGTATAGCTATTTTATAGCCCTGGAATGGTATTTTAACACATTGATACTAGAGCAGAGTATCGCCTGGTATCTTGTGATACGATACATATCATCAAACAGACTGACAATACCAGTGGTATGAAGGTACTCCGCAACAAATAGTATGAAATGATAAAATCTCTGAAATACAACCTCTTGCCTTATACATGCATTTATTATTATCTCAAAAACAAAAACTTCTTATCAAATAACAAGAACAAAACAGTTTTAAATGAAGTGATGGGTATTAAATGTAATAGTTAGTGAGTGCATCCTCTACCACCATGTCCTCGGGTTCAGCCGTGGTTACATGTGGCGTGGTGCTACTTCTGCCATTATGGCTGGTAACTCTATATCAATTCCTGTTCTATTTATAGTGTACTACGATCTCACAAACTGACAATTCAAGTATCATCTGTACCTAAGTGTTGATGATATCGTAGGTATCGGTGAATCATTACAACCCTAATCAATATGCCATGTCAAGGGTTAAGGTCATCCTCAAGGTTGCCTGAAACTGGAGAAAGACTTACTGTTGTTCATTGAAACTTGTACATATCGTCCTTGGGGTGGGGCCGAGATCGGAAAAGGTCATGAGAGACCTAAGCATAAGGCCAAGGTCAAAGTGATAGTTATTCATACGGCATGCATGCTATTTTCAAAAAAATGCTTTTTTCGACAGATATTCTTAAATCTTATGGTTGCAAGGGTCTGCTTTAGTTGCTGCAGGTATTTCAGGGTTTCAGATGGCTCTCGGGCTCCGGTCATAGACCAATAAAATTTTGGATTGACAGATGGTTTGTTTAAGTTGTCCTACTTTTGACTGATAGAAATGCTAAGCAAGGCATCACACATTTCATAATTTCATGATTAAAAGTAAATAGTAAAGATTATTCCTACTTATGGTATCGATTTTTATGACCAATGAAATGCTCTCATAAAGTTTTGTGTCATACTGAGAATGTACAGTACACATATTGTCCTGTTTTCGATCAGAGTTTTCAGCATGATGCCTGTATTCTTGTGCATGATACAATAATATTATTGTCGGATCATAGGCTTTCAAACATCATATGTTTTCTATCACGATTACTTGCACTATAACGAGGGGTGTCTGGGGGATGGGGGGCAAAGTTTATGACAGTTTTGCTCCCAGACCCAGCAGGTAACTTGAGGCGCGGATGTATACCAGATTTTTTAAAAGTACTGATTCATCTTCGAAATTTAACTACATAGCCCACTTTTGTTTATTTGACTTATTGACTTTGCCATTTACATTTCTTGGGTCCAAGTCATTGACCTATATAGAGCCTTTTGTGTCAAAATCACTGTATTTGCAAACACCTTTCTAGTTTTCCAAAGTAAATCTGAGAAAACTGTTCCTATTGAACGTCAGCTTACAGCATTATCCTCTGTAGTCATCTCTCTATTTATGACATACATGTAACTTGCCCCGTCATGTGTTTCCAGCAACGGCCGAGCAGCACCATGTAGCCGGAACAACACCACCAACGAGGAGCAGGGTGAAATGCTGTTCTCTTCCACAGACATCAACTGGTGGGTTTCCCCTTCTGGTGGTACATCACCCATCAGACCTGCATGAAATGAGTGATATACTCACCATGTCTGTGTGTGATAGGTGTGCTGTGATAGAATTGATAGCATGATAGGTGATAGAACACTAACAGGGGAACTTACTCATTCCTTTGGGGCGGTCGGGTAGCCTAGTGGTTAAAGCGTTCGCTCGTCACGCCGAAGACCCGGGTTCGATTCCCGACATGGGTACAATGTGTGAAGCCCATTTCTGGTGTCCCCCCCCCCCCCCCCCGTGATATTGCTGGAATATTGCTAAAAGCGGCGTAAAACCATACTCACTCACTCACTCACTACTCATTCCTTGGTTCTGTTTTCACAAAATATTCCCATAAGTCTATTACCGAATGTACTTATGTCAAATACAGTAAACTACGTATGTAACGAACATGATTATAACGAAGTGATGGCTATAACGAACATGATTATAACGAAGTGATGGCTATAACGAACGTGATTATAACGAAGTGATGGCTATAACGAACGTGATTATAACAAAGTGATGGCTATAACGAACATGATTATAACGAAGTGATGGCTATAACGAACGTGATTATAACGAAGTGATGGCTATAACGAACGTGATTATAACGAAGTGATGGCTATAACGAACTTGTTTTTGGTCCCATTTGCTGAATCCTTTAGTTGAAACGATTATAACGAACTACGGTTGTAACAAACAAAACATATTGGTCCCTTTGAGTTCGTTATAACCGTAGTTTACTGTGTTGGTAAATATAAGTTAATAGATATTGTAGTGTGATTATATGAACTATCATTAGCTGAGCTTCTATGCAGAACAGATTTTTACTAGACTCAGGCTTCGTACTATTGGCTGAAGTCACCGACTGCAACGCTGATGGACACTAGAACGGTTTCTTATTTCTGATACCACTGCCCAACATCTTTACAAGTCAGATGAGATATTTCATAACTGGTTCTTGTCCCCGTCCCACCGTCATGTCAAATCTACAAATATAGCTGTTGCTGCGATTTTGTTGTGAAACATGACCCTCGACCTTGACTGTGTGCAAGGGACTTGTAGTATGGCAGGTACTTCTCCCCGTCTCAGTAATATCAACTCTACAACTACTGCTGCGATTTAGTTGTGAAACCCGACCCTCGACCTGTCTGTGTGCAGGGGACTTGTAGTAGGGCAACTAATGTTATATTATGGGAAAAGGAAGTAATCTTTATCCATCTCATGCAATCAGTTTTTCACTTTGATAAGTTCTTCCAATAACGCACAAGAGATTTTTTTCAATAGAGCATGTTTACTATGTTATTGTGTGAATATTTGTTTTGTTTGGTTTTCGTTGTGAATTTGTTTGGTTTTCGTTCTGACAATATGTTTTCTGTGAAAACCCCATGATTTATCCCTATTGGCATGTTGACGTATCCGTGTTGTGTGTGACTCGCATGTACGTTGTTTGTTGTGCTGCATCTAGGTACGTGTTGTTGTGGGTGCGTCGGCCGCTGTGGCTGTGGATCATGCAAGTCTCCCTCTCAGCAGTCACCATCTTCAAGGCCTTAATTCTAGTCTACGTCACAACCAAGGTGAGACTTCTCACCGTTATCAGGCCTTAATTCTAGTCTACGTCACAACCAAGGTGAGACTTCTCACCGTTATCAGGCCCTAATTCTGATGTACATCCAAACCAAGGTGAGAGTTTACATCATCTTAAGGGCCTAATTCTGACACAATCGACTTCTGACACAATCGATTACTGATACAATCTAGGACTGACACAAACTGCATCACACACTATCTACGTCTGACACAATCTATGCCTGACAATATCTACTTCTGGCACAATCTACTTCTGACACAAACTACCTCAGACACAGTCAACTGCTGATACAATCTACTTCTGACACAATTCACTTCTGACACAATCTACTTCTAACAATACCCACTTCTGACACAATTCACTTCTGACACAATCTACCTTGACACAATCTACTTCTGACACAATCTACTTCTAACACTACCCACTTCTGACACAATTCACTTCTGACACAATTCACTTCTGACACAATCTACTTCTGACACAATTCACTTCTGACATGATCTACTTCTGACACTACCCACTTCTGACACAATTCACGTCTGATACAATCTACTTCTGACACAATTCACTTCTGACACAATCTACTTCTAACACTACCCACTTCTGACACAATTCACTTCTGACACAATCTACTTCTGACACAATTCACTTCTGACACAATCTACTTCTGACACAATTCACTTCTGACAATCTACTTCTAACACTACCCACTTCTGACACAATCTACTTCTGACACAATTCACTTCTGACACAATCTACTTCTAACACAATTCACTTCTGGCATAATCTACATCTGACACAATCTATGTCTGACACGATTTGTCTGACACAATCTACTTCTGACACAATTCACTTCTGACAATCTACTTCTAACACTACCCACTTCTAACACAATTCACTTCTGGCATAATCTACATCTGACACAATCTACGTCTGACACGATCTCGTCTGACACAACATACTTCTGTTCCAGGGTCACAGGATGGAGCAGATCCTCACGTCCAACTTCTTCCTGGAGGTGATCTGCAGCACGCCCTATCTCCTCACAGTAAGTACAGCTAATACACACATGGCAACCATTACAAGCTGGGAGGAATCATTACAATTATTTGACCAAAATCAGCCAACATGATAAAGTGAAACAACACACCTGTAATGTATGCTATGTGTTTAAAATCAGTCTCTGAAAATACAAGATTTGATACAACCATTTAAAAATTTCATACAGGCTTGAAAGGGCCATGAATTGTATAGTCCCTCTTGAAACGCCTTGGTTTTTAGTTGCCAACCTTGAAATGCCTTGAAAATCTCCCAAATAGCTTGAGAGGCCTTAAATTTGTCCAGCATCACATACACTTGTTAATATTGGTATTGAAATTCATGATAGACGTAATTTATTATGTTAGTTGGTTGTGAAAATACATCTTGGAAGATTTGTGATGTTCATACTGCTTTTAAAGTCTTACAGTTACCATATTATACGCTGTTTTTTTAAAGAAAATATTTACTGAAACTAAAAAGGCCTTGAAAATGACAGTTTAAAAGCCATGATTCTTAGTGTTCCATATCTGTATGAACCCTGAATTAGAAATCAGCTAATAATTATATGTTTTGGTTTGTGATGGGAAGGATTCATTCTCATCCAAACCAACTACCCAAGACAATTGCCTTCATGTGGGGTGGAATCTCTGCTCCTTGAGCGTGCTCCCACCCAGACCTTCAAGGGTGTGACAGCACCCCAGTACCTCATGCCTGGCTCCCCATGGAGATCCCGGGTTAGACTTGCACCCCAGCAACCTAGGCAGGTCGTGAGAGGCGACTTATTGGATCAGGTGCCGAGTCTTTGTGACTTGGTGCATTGCATCATTGATCAAAATATCAATCTCTGGATTGTCTGGTCCAGATTTAATTATTTATAGGCCGCTTCACATAGCTGGAATGATGCTGAGTGTGGCGTTAAACAAACAAACTTAGGTGCCTGGCTGCAGTGGTAATCATCCGGTTACAGTGTGTGACCTGACTGATTATATGCCATTAGACCCTGGTTGTATCATTGATGCTGATGCTATCAACCACTGATTTGTCTGGCCTAAACAACATAAAACAACACTCACTCTGTTATGTAATGTTGTCTGTTCGCAATTGCAGTTAGCCTACCCTCCTCTGATGCAGCATCTGTTTGTGCCGGGATTCCTCAACTGCTGGTTGGCAAAACTAGCACTGGAAAGAATATTTGTAAGTGTCTTAAACTACCCTACTGATGCCAGTCGTTTAGGTGATGTAGAACTGAAACGGTCAAGGACAACTTGTCATAACTTTAAGCTACAGAAAATATGTATTGATATTCATAGTTATCCACCCAATTGAGCATCTATATTTGATTTTTTTAATTCAGAGACATAAAACCATAATTCTTTGAAACAGCAGTATATTCTTGTATGTGCATTGCAAAATAGGTATAATTTTACCTTTTCCTGACTCATACTTATTGCTTGTGTCATCTTTTTTTCAAATGGTAGTGGAAATTTCCTGAACAGTGTTCACAGAGAACAGAAAAACTTCTCACCTGAATGCACCCCTGAGCCGCACATGTGCACAGGAAGCATGTTATGTGACCAAGCCGGTAGACTCATCACTCTCTCATTTTCGTGTCAACTGAGTAGTTGGACAAATTTTACCAGCAAGATCAGAAGAGAATCAAGTATTCGTCTCAGATCATATCAGCTCAGCTTCTGCAGGTCTTACTCAACTGCTTCGTCAAGGTCTAATAGCCAATTATCATCTCTTATTACATCAACCCCGGGAATCTACATCCATCTTTGATCTGGAATGTCAACAAAGAAATACAGGATTCAAAGGACCAGATGTTGATTCAATCTGTCCAGAACTTGAATTCAATGTACAAACAGTCCATGCAAAGGTTACAGTTCAAGAGCAGATTTTCTGGAATTCAGAAGGACAAGCAATCTAATTGCAAAGGAGGCAAGACGTCTGCATTTAGTAGACCACAAGCAAGACTACTCCATGTTGTTTACCCATCGAATGTTTAGTTCGTTACATGAATTTGGTTGGACTTTGCATCAACTCGTTAGTCCAGCCAAACTGTAGCTCCGGAATTCCAGCCTAGTTCGGCAAGGGTGGAAACTGGACTTTTATAGTCGGTTGCCTCAGGAGGATGGATGAAGGAGAGCTGATGAGCGAGTGGGACCTTCCATGTCCATGTACCGCAATCAAGAGTAGGTGGAAGGCTGGCAAGGAGAGCTGATGAACAAGTGGGACCTTCCGTGTCCATGTACAGCAATCAAGAGTAGGTTGAAGGCTGGCAAGGAGAGCTGATGAACGAGTGGGACCTTCCGTGTCCATGTACAGCAATCAAGAGTAGGTTGAAGGCTGGCAAGGAGAGCTGATGAACGAGTGGGACCTTCCGTGTCCATGTACAGCAATCAAGAGTAGGTGGAAGGCTGGCAAGGAGAGCTGATGAACGAGTGGGACCTTCCGTGTCCATGTACAGCAATCAAGAGTAGGTGGAAGGCTGGCAAGGAGAGCTGATGAACGAGTGGGACCTTCCATGTCCATGTACCGCAATCAAGAGTAGGTGGAAGGCTGGCAAGGAGAGCTGATGAACAAGTGGGACCTTCCATGTCCATGTACAGCAATCAAGAGTAGGTTGAAGGCTGACAAGGAGAGCTGATGAACGAGTGGGACCTTCCGTGTCCATGTACAGCAATCAAGAGTAGGTGGAAGGCTGGCAAGGAGAGCTGATGAACAAGTGGGACCTTCCGTGTCCATGTACAGCAATCAAGAGTAGGTGGAAGGCTGGAGAGCTGATGAACGAGTGGGACCTTCCATGTCCATGTACCGCAATCAAGAGTAGGTGGAAGGCTGGCAAGGAGAGCTGATGAACGAGTGGGACCTTCCATGTCCATGTACAGCAATCAAGAGTAGGTGGAAGGCTGGCAAGGAGAGCTGATGAACGAGTGGGACCTTCCATGTCCATGTACAGCAATCAAGAGTAGGTGGAAGGCTGGCAAGGAGAGCTGATGAACGAGTGGGACCTTCCGTGTCCATGTACCGCAATCAAGAGTAGGTGGAAGGCTGGCAAGGAGAGCTGATGAACGAGTGGGACCTTCCATGTCCATGTACCGCAATCAAGAGTAGGTGGAAGGCTGGCAAGGAGAGCTGATGAACGAGTGGGACCTTCCGTGTCCATGTACAGCAATCAAGAGTAGGTGGAAGGCTGGCAAGGAGAGCTGATGAACAAGTGGGACCTTCCGTGTCCATGTACAGCAATCAAGAGTAGGTGGAAGGCTGGCAAGGAGAGCTGATGAACGAGTGGGACCTTCCGTGTCCATGTACAGCAATCAAGAGTAGGTGGAAGGCTGGCAAGGAAGGCTGATGAACGAGTGGGACCTTCCGTGTCCATGTACAGCAATCAAGAGTAGGTGGAAGGCTGGCAAGGAGAGCTGATGAATGAGTGGGACCTCCTGTGTCCATGTACAGCAATCAAGAGTAGGTGGAAAGCTGGAGAGCTGATGAACAAGTGGGACCTTCCGTGTCCATGTACCGCAATCAAGAGTAGGTGGAAGGCTGGCAAGAAACTGGAAGAATTGGGACATTTGAACTACCCTTTTATCACAGATATTCTCAAAAAGAGTATCACCCGCTCTCCCTCAATCCTCCAATACTAAAATACCTGGATGTACTGCAATGTTAACAGAAGCAATCAACACACTTCTGGTCAAGGCAGCGGTAGAGAAAATACAGCCAGATGTCCCAACTTTCAGCTGGTTAATCAATTACCAGAAGTTGAATCTTCAGCCATCTCAAAATCTGAAGTTTCTCGGCATAAGGTTTCTAATAAAACAAACTCATTCAAGTACCAGAGGATCAGTTTAGCAAGATTGAAAGCTGTCTTAAAGGTGCCATCCACAAGCAGATACCATTCAACCAATGGTAAGTCATACTAGGTCTACTCACGTTCGCCCAAGCACTGACTGTAAGATGCAGACTACAACTTCTTCCCATTCAAAGATTCCTAAGACCCTTCCTTAATCATCAGGATCTCAGACTTCAACTACCACAACAGCTGAAGAAATATCTTCAATGGTGGACATCCAAGTCAAATGTCTGTGGAGCAACCTTTTTGAATGAGCCTGGATTACAACCGTCATCTGTTCGTCATCGGCACACTCAACTCAGAAGTAGCATCAGGGCTATGGTCAGCAGAAGAAAAGCTCTATCACATCAGCCACCTAGAGTCCGAGGCAGTAATCCAAGCAATAGCGCATTGGGCACCACAGTTGAGAAACAAGTTTCTTGTGATAAGAACAGACAACTCAACTGTCACATTCTACATAAATCTCCAAGGAATGACAAGATCAGCAACCCTTCTGAGACTAACATTCCAACTGTACAGTCACACAGCCTGAATCTCAGAATAAAGGCAACACACATTCAAAGAATCAAATGTATTAGCAGACGCCTTAGACAGGCCATCTTCCCGAGGCAAGGGAGTTAACTGACTTTAAAAGTCCAGTTTCCACCCTTGCCGAACTAGGCTGGAATTACTGGGCTCGATCGTTGCGCCACCAGTGGCTATTACCAATTATGTCCCTTCTAAACCTCTCCTGTGGACCAATCAGATTCCACCTCTCATATCACTTGCGTTTGCTTCACACAAAATGGTGGCGCCCAGTCAGGACAATCTGATCGATAATCAAGATCTTTATTGTGATAAAACGGGTCTTACATTGTGAAATGCATCAAATCACGTGAGCACCTTGATTAAAAACATAAAAAAAAGATTTGGAAAATATCTGCTGACAACGAGTTGGCCGTGCACATGCTTTGCAAATCCTGCAATCGATCGAAATCTGCACAACACTTTACGAACCGGATTTTGATTTCGATGCGCGATTTTGATTGAACTATGCATAGACTCGTTAGTCCAGACAAAATGTAACTCCATAATACCAGCCTAGTTCGGCAAGGGTGGAAACTGGACTTTTATAGACAGTTTACTCTCTTGCCTCGGGAAGATATAGACAGGCCATCCAAACCATCACCAACAGAATAGATGCTCTGTCCGGAACCATTCCAACTAGTGATAAAGCATGGATATATATTACTAAGAAGATTCAAGTACCCATGGGGTTGTATGAACAGATCACATTCTGAATCACACCTTATGGAACCCACCTCCTTCTCTAAGATTCAAACAATAAGTATGAGTCAGGATAAGGTAAAAATATGTATTTTTTAGAGTAAAAATATCTTTTTTACTTATCCTGACACATACGCTAATGAGAGAGTGAGGAGTCTACTGGCATGGTCACATGCATTTGGTGCCAACATGCAGCTCAGGGGTGCATTCAGGTGAACTGTTTTTCTGTTCTCTGGGAACATTGTTCAGGAGGTTTCCACTACCTTTCGTAAATGAGATGAGATAAGCAAGAAGTATGGGTCCAGATAAGAATAAATGATATTTTTCCTCTAAAAAATACATTATTACTATTTCCATGTAAAGTAAAGGTAGAAATTGTGTTGATCTTCTAGAATGACCTTCACTTGACCCGGACACGCTTCCAAACCATCTCAGTGACCTTGTCCCAGCAGATCCTGCTTCTGGTGGCCAGTCTCATCTGTATGGTGTTCACCACGTGAGTTGTGAAAGTGTTACTACAGCACACACAGCTGGAATATGTTTGATAAATCAGAGGTTTCAAATAGTCACAGCATACCTCTGATTCAAATACCACATCACTGCAAAAGTGAGTGAGTTGGGTTTAATGTCGCTTTGAACAGAACTCCAGGTGCTGACAAACCTAGAAACATAATTTGGGCAAACCAGGATTTGAACCCACAATCATAGGTTTCTGGCCTGCCCAAGGGATGCAACACTGCACAGGTATTGTAGCATCTTAGATGACTGGACCACCTGTGCCCAGGCAATAAGATCTGTTTTGAGAATGTACTTTCAAATACCAGCAAATGTAGGTGACAAAACGCTGTTTAGAAGTAAACGTTTAAAGGTAACTTCATTTTCTTTGGGGGTTTCTGCTTCATTGTCAGCTTACAAAGTATCTGGTATACAAATTTTGATTGCCTCTCATGCATGTGAATAAAGTGTTTTTATTAATGGCAACCTACTCAAAATGTTAGACTGAGCCTGTCTTTTGTGTTCACTTAGTTCCAAATTCAATCAAGAATCTTCAAATATACATGTGTCAGGTTAAAATGTGAACATATTTTGAGTTTATTTTCCCCATTTCTGATACTGATGTACCGTTTCTCCCCAGAATCTGCGGAATACAACATATCCAGAGAGGCAGCTCGGAGACACCGCTGACAATGTTCGAGTCATTATACTTTGTCATCGTGACATTCTCAACAGTCGGCTATGGGGACATTTCGCCGGACATCTGGCTGGGACAACTCTTCATGATCCTCATGATATGCATTGCTCTGGCCTTCATACCCAGACAGGTAACCATGGAAACAATCACCGAACTTACAGAAATATTCTCAATCCTCAAGTGTACTGCATCAGCAATATATTTACATGAAGTATCTATCACTGCTTTGAGATGAAAGATACTTTCCTGAAGTCACACTCAAGATTGCACACCACTCTACCCTCCAGGCTCCTAGTAGGGATATATGCATATGTCAGATCCTAGCTGACAGATAAAGTTGCCTCAAGTTTATGACTTTAACAGCCATTTACTTCCATTCATCAAGTACACATGAGTTATGTTACTTGAAAACAGACATGGGTATACATGTATTTGTAAATAATCTGGGCCACGTTAAGAGACACTATTGTTGAAATCTATATACCATGAAGTTCACCAACTGGTGACATAGATCTCAACCAGGTATTGTGTTGAAGATACAGTTTGTTTGTTAATGTGATTTTGATAATTATGCTGCATACTTGAATGTTTGTGTCAGTCGTCGGCAAACAGCAGATGAAGGGAAGCAGTGGTTTCATACATGGAGAGTTGAGCTTGCTATTCCTGCATGAGTTATGTCCCTTGGTTTCATTGTTTCAGATTCTTAGATGATTTGTTTTGTTTGTTGATTAATGCAGCACCCAGCAATTTTGTAGCTTTATGACGGCGGCTTGTACATAATCATGTGTGGACCAAACAATCCAGTGATTGCATTACATGACCGTCGAGCCAATGCGATACAATGATCTATATTTAACAAAGTCACTGAGCCTGTCCTCCTGATCCATGTAGTCAGTTTTTACAATAAAATGTTGCTGGGGACTTATATTTCTTGATATTTCTAAGATCAGGCATTTAGAAAGAAAATCACCCAACCTGATTTCACAGTAGTGGTTTTGCATAAGATTTGAATCCAGAAGCATAAGCTCTACCATCACTGAAGACGGGAGTCAGATATCTCAACGTGTTCAAGAAGTCATTGATTAAGATTTACAGTTTTCTTAGAATGACTGAGTTTTTCTTAACACTGATTTATCCACAAGCTATAGATATTATTATGTGTTAATACTTTTAGAACAAACTATAAGCCAAAGAGCTTCAGATCTGAATGAAAAAACTGAGCTTAAATTACTGCAATGTTTCATCTTTATTTCCTCATCAGATTGAAGTGATTGCCTCAACGTGGATCGAGCGGCAGAAGGCTGGGGGAGAGTACAGTCAGCGAGCAGCGTCCCGAAACAAACACGTGGTGGTCTGCTCCAGCGTCCTCAACGTCGAGGCCATCATGGATTTCCTCAACGAGTTCTATGCCCACCCAAAACTAGAGGTACGCATGTATTGCTTGTAGCTGTTCTCAGATGTGCCACTAGTCAACCACCAGTGGTTTCTGAAGCTGCCATTATCCTTCAAGTCAATCCCTTACTTCTTGCTGTTCTGTTCATTTAATGATAAAAATGTAACGAAGTGACAAATTATTAGATACATAAGCTTATGGTAAGTTGTGTCAGGAAGATGTTTGTTTGACGTTATCTTTCAAATATCTGGCAATAAGTAACACTTGACAAATAATTCATATTGGATTCAACACTTTCAGCATGGGTATGATCTGTTATTAACAAATTAATTCACTCTTGATACCTTATCTACTGTCTTTTCCCTTGACACTTTCATGCTCTTTGGGAGCTAACTAATGTTTTCTGTGGTTCCTGATGGGTTTACTATTTAGTGTAAAACAGCTGGAAAACACTGTTAGTATAAGACCAGTCCAATTGTAAGCTTCATGTGAAGTGACAAAGAAATACTGCTTAGCGCAAAATGGGAATTTACTCTGCATAAAAGCCCAAAAGTGACATGTGCCTGAAATAGACCTATTCTTGGTCCCAGTTGGATTTTACACAGCTGTTTGATTAAAAAGGCCTTACAATTTTTTCTTGGTTTACAAATCCACCGACTTAACAATAAAAAATTCAGAAAAAAATTAAGTTGGAATGACAACACCGATGGTAAAGATCTTTTTGACAATAAAACAAATCTCGAGGATTTTTGTATGGATGAACTTTTTCCAACACTAAATTGTCCTACTGTTCCAAATCAAACTTTAAGATGATTAGAAATTCATGTACAGTATTTTTGTATTTTTTTAATCAAACACTTTTTGGATGGGATAAAAAACAAAAGCAGACTACAGAATAAATACACTTGTGTTCAACCATTTTAATGTTTTGAATGCATAAATAGATAGTAATGATTAATAAAGTCTGCAATTTTCTCCTTTTTAACAGAAAACCAAAGTGAGGAAGTAATGGAGTTTTTATAATACTTTGCTTTTGGGAAGAATGGCTTGGGATGTACTCTCTATAGAAACAGGCCTAACGAGACCCACCTACCATGACAGATTTAACAAGCATTAGCATCTAGGCTTAAAATTTCCCATTTATTTGAACTGTTGGAACACATGGAATGTTTGCATCTTGTTGAAACCACTAAAATAGGATGGTATTTTTGGATGTGAAATTTTCTATTCTGTAAATAAGGGCCACACAAATTTGCCATGAATTCATTTTTTGGAATGAAATACTGTAATGTGGTACAGTCCTGGTTAGGGCCCGTTTCGGTGTTGTCTGTGGGGTCACGATGAGCCAAGTCATACACATCGCAGGATTCTAGGCGGATGGTTTTGAATCCAAATTGGCCTGATTATCTTGGTTTGTCTGCCCCGTACCTGTGCTTGTGGATTTCACTAAGGTGGTAAACCTCTTAGAAATGATCTCTAAGCTTGAATATGACACAGTGTGTGAAATACTGTTCACAACAGAGTTACACCCAATTCTCCCATTCTTTCCTCGGAGCCATTATTGTTTTGACATGTTTTTTAACAAGCATGAGGCAGCCTAAATCTGTTTCTCTGTAGCCAGTTTCCTTATTAGTCGTACACTATATTCTCCTACTATAGGGACACAGCTGGTCCAGTGATCTAAGGCTTCACGTTCACTTTAATAATGATCCTTCATGTAGCAACATACCTGTGCTTGCGGATTTCAACAAAATGCCTACAATATTGTAAGGCATTCTACCTACATTAAGCTGACACACCTTAGAACTGAATACAGTTCATCTCTTGCTACTTCCCCATTTAACAGACCACTACATTTACACAGTGTAAGATATCCACAACAACAACAAAACCCATCCATAAAATCAACATGTCTTTTGATTGCTTCAACCTTCAAAATCATCTAGGGGCCCTCGGGTAGTCTAGTGGTTAAAGCGTTTGCTTGTCACGCCGAGGACCCGGGTTCGATTCCCGATATGGGTACAATGTGTGAAGCCTATTCCTGGTGTACCCCGCCATGATATTGCTGGAATATAGCTAAAAGCGGCTGCAAACCAAACTCACTCACTCACTCACTCACTCACTCACTCACTCACTCACTCACTCACTCACTCACTCACTCACTCACTCACTCACTCACTCACTCACTCACTCACTCACTCACTCAAAATCATCTGCAAGATGTGTCTGGAATAAATCTAAACATTTCAGTTCTTCCTTTCCACAGTCTATTACCTCCTAAACATTGGAGGCTCAGATTTGGATGCCTTGTTCTTGTTTACACTGTGATGTTGAGTTTCTGTTACTAACACTCTTGTAACACCCTCGATTAGCCAGAGTATAGATTGTCCATTCTACAATAAGTACCCAGGAGCCATTCTCTTCCATAACTTGGTTTTGTGCACGATTAAAATAGAACAACGCTAAAAATAGCAGCCTAGTAAAGTAACTGGAACAAGAGAGTGAACTTCTGTGCTAAGTTTAGAGACAGGAGGGATGGTGATGTCACCTCCGAAGGGTTCTCTCTAGGAATTTTCTGAAATGGGCCCTTTATATGAAAATTTCAAATATTCCAGAGGTACGCCCATACAGCACAATGTTAAAATGCACCATTGTATTTGAAACTGTGGGCCTTTTTTTAAATTTAGGGGCTAAAAACACAAGGCACCACCCTAGAATTATCCTTGCTTCCGAAACCATAGCGAATAGGTCCAGGGAATTTATCTTAATAGAATGGAGATATATGCCCTGGACAGTCGAAGATGCTCTTGTGATGATGTCTGCTTCATTATGTGGTGTTCATGGAAGCGTTTGTTTCATGCAGCCATGAGTCCGGTATGTATGATGCACCTGTAGCGCCATCAGGTCATTGTTGTAGTTGATGATGGTCCCGGCTTGTGTGTATCACACTAAACAATACATTCAGAGTTGAGCAACTTTGATGTGTTGAAGTCATATTTGATTGAGGATTCAAAATTTATGGCAGGTATCTTATCCTGCAGATATTTACAATTCAACTGTGCTGACGTCATGACATCGTGATTGTGTGCTGCATGTTGTTGTCTTGTAGCTTCGTCTTCATTCTTGTGGTTTTACAGTCTTAGCCATTGGGCATCTTTGAATTTAAGTAACAGTTAAGTTTTCAGGATTTGCATTATGATATTGCAGTTAATGTCCATGCAGCTTTAATTGTTACGATATATGTCAGTCATTAGAAATAGTCCCCTTAGGAAATATGCCACAAATATGAGACACTGCTAGAATCATATAATGTTTCCAAGTATTACATATCTAACAGAGACCACATGAATGAAAATAGGCCATTTTCTCAGCTCTCATTAAATGTGTTTCTTGGAACAGAAAAATCCTGTGGTGATTCCAGGTTAGGCCAGGTCCCTAGCAGCATTTGCTGTTTGTAAGAGGCGGCCTAGAGACTGTGTGTCACCGTTCATATATACCGTATAATAATCCCTGGCTTGCCTGGGCCAGATTGAATATTTACAGTCAGCCATCATACAACTAAAATATTGCTGTGTCAGTGATTGACATGGCCACTTGTCCATTAGTCTATTCGTCCAGGACTACTGAAAATGTACAGGGACTACGCTATCTTAAAGAATCTAGTTATTCTCCATAAAACACCAGTCTGAAATCAATAATTAATGTTTAGGGTCCTTGCAGACAATATAAGGTCTTGTAAAGTAATGAAATGGTCTAGTGTACTGTACATTTTGATAAATTTAAGAGCCTCGAATAAATCAATGATCATGTGGACAGTGGTCATGTTGATGGATGAAATGACCGACACCCATAACTGCTCTTGATGGGCTGTAGGTACAATGAATGTTGTGGGTCCCTCGGGACGCAATATATTCTTTCTCTGAATCCAATCTCAACATTTGTGAGTACTGGACACACATTTGTGCGTCACATAAAACCCTGTGTGTGACCAATAGTGTGTACCCTTGTGAGTGTGCATCACATAAAACCCTGTGTGTGACCAATAGTGTGTACCCTTGTGACCCTTGTGAGTGAGGCATTAAGCAACCGGAACACTATATGTTGTCATCCACCCTGATGCCAGCATGGGATGGAGGAAGTGTGCGTGATGTTTGTCACCTGTTGCAGGAGCGCGCCTCTGCTATCCCTAGTTCAGAGGTCAGTGGGCACGATGATGTGTACACTAATCAGTGTAAGACCCCTCAAATATGTTGTAGTCATGACGCCTGTTTTATAAATGATATTTCCCATACATAAGAAAACTGCCTGATGCATGATCTCGTTGAGACACATGACAGGACAGTTCCCCTCAAATATGTTGTAGTCATGATGCCTGTTTGATAAATGATATTTCCCATACATAAGAAAACTGCCTGATGCATGATCTCGTTGAGACACATGACCATTAAGACAGGACAGTTCCCCTCAAATATTTTGTAGTCATGACGCCTGTTTCATAAATAATATTTCCCATACATAAGAAAACTGCCTGATGCATGATCTCGTTGAGACACATGACCATTAAGACAGGACAGTTCCCCTCAAATATTTTGTAGTCATGACGCCTGTTTCATAAATAATATTTCCCATACATAAGAAAACTGCCTGATGCATGATCTCGTTGAGACACGGGACCATTAAGACAGGACAGTTCTCCTAAAATATGTTGTAGTCATGACGCCTTTGAAGACAGAGAAAACCTTGCAAATATGTTTGTAGTTATGATGCCTTTTTTTATTAATGTTTATCATGTTGTTGATATTTATATCCCATGTGTATGAAAACTTGCATGATGCATGATTTTGTTTTTGCTGTTTTTTTGGATGATATGTCTTGTATGGGTGAATGCATGACATGTGCATGATGTTCATGGCCGCATCAGCTGTGATCCAGTCATTGAGGCTATCACCGTAAGCACCGTGGGGGAATCCGGGTTAGAATCGGTTACCAGCAGCATGTGCTGGTCTTAAAAGGTGTCTTACTAGAAGAGCAGGTGGTTAGACTCTGTGACTTGGTCGACAGCGTGTCAACGTACCGGACAGCATTGATCATTGCCCATCATATTAAACACTGGAAAGTCTGGTTTATTGAGGAGGTGGCATGGGTGGCCCAGTTGCTGCCAGGAAGCCATGTTTATTGTTCGAATCCCATATTCACCTATCTTCCCGAGGCAAGAGAGTTAACTCACTTTAAGAGTCCAGTTTCCACCCTTGCCGAACTAGGCTGGAATTCCTCGGCTCGATCGTAGTGCCACCAGTGGCTGCTACGAGTTAAGTCCCTTCTCTGCCTCTCCTATGGACCAATCAGATTCCACCTCTCGTATCACTTGCATTTGCTTCAAACAAAATGGCGGCACCCAGTCACAACAATCTGATCGACAATCAAGATCCTTATTGTGAGAAAACGGGTCATACATAGCGAAGTTCATCAAATCACGTGAGAACCTTCATTAAAAACGTGAAAAGATTTGGAAAATATCTGTGCAAATCCTGCAATCGACCGAAATCTGCATGACAGCAACTTTATTATGTTTTGTGTTTGTAATTACAAGATTGTAGATTCTTCAACCTCATTACTTTTAGGGAGGTCGGGTAGCCTAGTGGTTAAGGCATTTACTCGTCACGCCGAAGACCTGGGTTCAATTCTCAACATGGGTACAATGTGTGAAGCCCATTTCTGGTGTCCCCTGCCATGACATTGCTGGAATATTGCTAAAAGTGGGGTAAAACCATACTCATTCATTAACTCATAACTGTTAAACAGAAATCACTCAAAACTAACTGGGATTTTGAGTTAGGTCAGGTGACATTTACCCACTGCTTGTCATAGGGGCAACAGACCCATGAAGATCCAGGGTAGAATAGGTCCTCAGCAACCTGTTCTTGCCGTAAAAGGCGACTATGATTGTCGTAATAGGTGACTAACGGGATCAGATGGTCAGGCTCGCTGACATGGTTGATGCATGTCATTGTGTGGATCGATGCTCATGATATCAATCACTGGATTGTCTGGTCCAGACTCAATTATTTACAGACCGATGTCATATACCTGGGATATTGCTGAGTGCGGCGTTAAACAACAAACAAACATCATAGGGGCAACATGGGTGGATCAGCTTTTTAGAGACTGCCGCAGTGCTGCTTTAATATATGGCAGACTTGTTCTCATGCCAGGTAATAGTTCTGTTTGAAAAGGTGAAAAGTTATACATGAACATGATTAACCTTTCAACAGGACTCTCTTGAATTTATAAATGTAAAATTACACTTTTTGAATAATGAAGTAGATATAGTTTTAATAATGGTGTAGATAAAAACAGGAAGTAATTAATTTAGCACTTTGTTTGCTAGAATCTTTCCATGTTAAGGACATTTTTTCTAACATTTTGTTTGCTAGAGGATGCCTGGACACAAGCACCGCCAGGTGACAAGTCTGTCCTCCCTTGTGTTACAAAGTAATCCATACCCTACGACATACTCTGACCTTGTCACCTTTGACTTGTGCTTTACCTTTGACCTAGATGTGTTTTCAACAGTGTACATTGGCTTTAATGATGCATAGTCCTTTCCTTTGGTTAAAGTATGATGGTCTACGTCCTGCCTGGATTAAAGAACTGCAACCCTCCTCCATTCCACTCCACTCGGCCCCGCCAGCTCTACTCTGCTCCACTCCTCTCCACCCAGCCATGCCCACTCCACTCCACTCCACTCCACACCACTCCACACCGCTCCATTCCACTTCGCCCCACTTTACCTCACTCCGCCATACACCACTCCACTCCACTCCACTCCACTCCACTCCACTCCACTCCACTCCACTCCACTCCATCCAACACACCCATGTCTCACTGTAAAACATGTCAATTTGGGAAGTATTTGCAACATCTGTGATCAGTAATTGTGTGTTAGCTCTACAGCTCACCCACCCACATGTGCACTGCAGCATCAACCCCTATGTGTTCCCCTCACTCCCTCACTCCCTCACCCCCTCACAATTACATCACATTAACTGCACCAATTTAGGTTAAAGAAAGTGAAGATAATATCTGTCTTTTGTCGTTAAATGCATTAAGTCTCTCAATTGCAGTTTTCTGTTGGCAGCTGTCAGACATGTTTTTCCATATGTATGCACTTTCTCACAGTTCTTGTGCATGTTCATCCATATACTATATATATGCATGTAAATGTTGTACAGGGATTTATCTTGGATTCCAAACCAATTCCAAGCAAACTGTGCAAAACTGGATTTTTTAAAACTTATTGTTCTCAAATATAGAGATACTTTCACATTCAATATGTGTATTTACATTTAATTCAATAATGACTCTTCCTCTTTATTAGTCCTAGTATCAGTGAAATACAAGTCAACTCCACAAGGCCATATATCTGTTGTAACTATATTAACATGAATTAGGAATTTTAATGACAATTGCTGCAGAATATCAACCTCTTTGCAGTTCGAGATAGACCCCTGTAATGCTGTAGTTTTCATATGTAGAATAATTTGCAGTGATATTCAAACTTGAGTTATTATCTGGTTATATTACTGTTACTGCATATATATTAGACAGGCATGTACAGAGGACCTAGTGCTATGTAGGCTACATGCAATGTGGTGTTAGTTTTTGTGTTTTATTAATATTCTTCTCATGTGGTGAGATTCTCAATTTAAATGTTGAACAATATTGCTGCTTAAAATAAAACACTGTCTCATGACGTTTTTTCCATGAGTTATTAATTAATTTTAGTCAGTGAATGTATGTGGCAGATCAGATGCTCATATTGATGTCAACATGGATTTTAAGAGGAAATTAAAGGTATAATTTATTTAGTTTGGGCCGAGAAACCTGTTCCATGACACGATCTTAGTGCTGCAACTGTCTTTAGACTATGCTTAAACACAGACTTACAACAGTCTTAATGCTGAGAATGCTTTGTGGAATGAGACCCATCACAAATGAAAAAGCAAAAGCAATACATTGTTCAAACAGGAAGTCAGTCTTGTGTTTTGTCTTATATGTTATAGATTCAAAACCATAGAAAATCTCATGAAAATAAGCACACTTCATCAGACTTGAGGGGCAGTTTGGGTAGTCTAGAGGTTCGCTCATCACGCCAAAAACCCAAGTTTGATTCCCCACATGGGTACAACATGTGAAGCCCGATTTTGATGTCCCCTGCCGTGATATTGCTGGAATATTGCTCATAGCGGCGTACAACCATCCTCACTCACTCACTCACTCACTCACTCAGACTTGAACAAGGAATAGTGAACATCACATCACTTGCTTCATAACAGTGTTAGTACCTACACCGAAACGCCACATTCATTGTAATAAGGTTGTTGTACATCCATAGACCTATCTCCCTTGTTCATCATACCAACTGCTAAATGTCACTTAAAGACTTATTGCACTCTTGTTTGTGTACATCCAGTCTTAATAAGTAAGGTTTGTGGTCATTCACATTTGCACATCTGGCATGTCTCAGTATGTAGGTGCTACCAAGCAGAGAGTAGTATGAACTTGATGTGGCATGGTCGTTTATATGGACCTGAGCTGAGCATCTTCTGTAATATGAGAGATAAAAAGAAATTCAAATTTAGTGTATAATTAATGAAAGCAGATTTCCACATGTTAAAGGAAGTGCGTCATTTCTTTTCTTCAGAATATGTAATTACCGACTTGTTCCTCAAAACTGTAGCTTCTAAGTCTTAAATGGCATGTCAGAAATACTGTTACAGAAGTTCTGCAAATTTAATGTTCTTTCTTTTGGAGGATATCTGTAATATTAACCAGTTGATCTGCCAATAGGACCCTAGTGCCTGGGCACATCAAGGGAGGTAACTTTGTGTGACACTATGTAACATTAAAACTATGACACAGTGTTATGTATCTTCTGTCTTCAGCTGTTCTATTTGTGATGTTACGAATGAGGGGTGAAATCCCAACTATTTTGCTGTGTAAAGTTTGGTTTTAAATTCTTGAAGGAGTTGAACTAAGGGAGATAACTCTCTGCCACAGGAACATATGGTGATACTGCTGAGCCCTAGGGAGCTGGACAACAGCATGCAGGTTATACTGAAGGACCCCAAGTGGACCCACAGGGTCATCTACATGAGGGGCAGTCCACTCAAAGACTTGGATCTCAAGCGATGCCGGTAATGTTTTAGTCAGCAGGAACTGCATTGACAAACAGGACATATCATTTTGTTGGTAGTGATCCCACTGTTTCCCACAAAACTGATAACTAACTACAGAAGGCCCTGTTGGGATTCCGGGTTAGAACTGGTCCCCAGTAACCTATGCTGGTTGTAAGAGTGACTTAATGGATTGGGTGGTCGGACTCAGTGACTTGGTAGTTATTGTATCATATCTTGTATTATTTACAGGCCATCGGCATATAGCTGGAATTTTGTTGAGTGGAGTGTTATACAACAAACGCTCATAGGCTGAAATTTAAGGTCAAGACCTTGGATTATGAAATAAAAATATATAATAACATGTCATGGTGATCGTCGACATCTTGACCAGATTTTGAACATCATTCCCAGGATAAAGATTGCATTTGAACAAATTTTATTTACCTCAAGATGGAGAAATCACCGGAGCTCCTATCATAAACGTGCACAGTACTCAAGATGTATCAACTTTTTTAATTTGGAAATATTTCACATTTTTCTTGCTTTTGAAAACTCATTTTAGGATCCATCAAGCTGATGCCTGTTTTTTCCTGGCCCCAAGATCTGCCGTCAACAAAGCCAAAGCGGTATGTTCATAATTGTAGCAAAGAAATGATGATTGTACTTTAAATGGTAGTTTCATCAGATTTTGTACATTTCCTATGATAAATTAGAACAAAGAAGTTTCATCATCATCATCATCATCATCATCATCATCATCATCATCTGCAGCTGTCAGTATACATTCAATATAGTCACACCACTGAGAGAGACCGTTGTGACACTCTTTTAATTTGACTGTGCACACTATTATTATTAATACTTACTCAAATAGAGTTGAACTTAAGATGCATTGATTATATAAAACAATGTTAAATTGGAATTGTTTTGAACTGTGGCGTTACAACAAAGAGTTTTAACATCATTATCACATTAGATTATCAATAGTTTCAACAGAGATAATAGAAAGCTGATATTCAAAACCTTTTTGGCCATTACTAAAGGTGAAGCTACTTTCAGTATATATATAATATTGCGACAGAGTTGGATCATACACTATCAATACATATACAGTCAAGTCTCATTAATTCAACACTCGTTAATCCGACAATTGGCTTTATCCGACACAAATGATGGGAACCGATTAAATCAGTGCTATTTAGACCCCGTTAATCTGACAGTCTCGCACTCCGACTCCGACACCTCTAATTTGCAATGAATTGTTGAAATCACTCATTCATCAGTCTCGTTAATCCAACATAGTGATCAGCGTACTCCATGGTCATCTGCCCGTGAGTACACAGCTCCGTGTTTTGATGCGAGACGAGTTGACGAGCAGCTACATATTTCAACGGCTGCAGATAAACCTGCTTAACAATAAACAATTACTGCTTTAAATAAACAAAACAGGATTAATCACATGCCTAGATTACCTCAATCTCATTAAAATCAGATACAAGTTCTCACTACCACTGAGGACATCCCATTACAGGTCACGTCAGAACGACATTTCGCGAACTTTGACCAATTTCATCGACCAATGAAATTACTAACATCAAGTCGATATCAGCCACTACGAGAGCAGCTTTCTTAAGCATTGCAGCACTAGTTTCAAATTGGCGACTTCCATTCCAGACTATGCTTTAAATAGTATTTTGAATCAGTCATACAGTCCGTAACAGTACTTTTGTTTTAAACTTTAGAGGTTGCATAATTCCTAAACATATTCCGCTAACTATGTAACACAACAATAGGAATATTTCCTTTTTTATTACAACATGTTTGAGTTATCTATCGATCACGAATGTTGATACTACCTAATTTTGTTTATCCGACATACTCGCTAATCTGACATCATCATATGCAACCAACAATGTCGGATTGACGGGACTTGACTGTATAATATTGCAATAGAGTTGGATAATACACTACCCCTAGTTGTCCAACATGTTGCTTTATGTGGATGAATACATCTTGTACATGGACTACATGTTCCGTGTCTATGAAAGATTTTGTCAACTTTCAGGATCAACACACAATTCTCCGGTCGTGGGCAGTTAAAGACTTTGCACCCAACTGTAAGCAGTACATCCAGCTCTTCAAAGCCAAGAACAAGATGCATGTCAAGTTTGCTGGTGGGTTCATTCTAATATTAGTAGTAGAGGTGTGTAGATTTACTTGATCAACTTTGTACTGTCTCCGTGGTCTAATGGTAGAGCGTCCGCCCGGAGGTCCGGGGTTCGATCCCCAGCCCCGTCATACCAAAAGACGTTAAAAGATGGTACTTGTTGTTTCCCTGTCTGGCGCTCGGCATGAAGGGGCAAAAACAAGGACTGGTCGGCTCGGAGTCAGTATACTGTGTCTGAGTGGGGTATTCATGTTAAACTGCGGCATGGTATCTCACTGTGCTAGCACTATAAATCGACATCAGTCCGGACTAGTAAAAGCAGCCACACACACACACACACATACATGTGCATTCACGTCACTATATAAGTGCAATAATCTTGGACGCGATGTTAAACCCCATTTCACCTCACCTACTTGATCAACTTTGTACCGTGATACACAGTGAACCAAGTCACCGATCTTGATCACCCTATTCATGACCTCTTTTGACCAGCACAGGTTGTTGTGGACCTATTCTAGTCCAGAATCCCCTGGAATAGCTATGCTATATATAAGGGCTGGGACAAGTCCAAATTTACTACCCAGGTACCCACCCCTCTATTACCCAACCCTACCCAGGTACCCTCTGTATAGGTCTCAAGAGATAGGTACAAAATGTCCAATTGGGAAATGTTTGACCATACTCCTGCAAAAATGTATTTAGATACAGGCATAAAATGATCTGGTCATACATACACTGAAGTTGACAGAAGTTTTATCTTTATGCAAACATATAAAGTCAGATGGAATGTGTGCATAGTCGGAAACAAATGTGAACATTTGTCACTTTTAGTGTAACCATAGAGTTCTAGATAAATTTGCCATTAAACAATATAATCATGTGACTAACCACGGGTCCGGGTAGTCCTGTGGGCACCCAGATCCTACTCACTACCCACCCGACCCAAGTACCTGAGTTACCCGTCCCAGCCCTACTGTATATACTGTTAATCTTGAAATTAATGCGTCTCCAAATTAAAATGACTGCTGACCCCCTAGCCAAAAATTGCGACTCTCCCCAACCGGTTATCTCCCAAAACCCCTACATCCCATTTCCCCTACAACCCAGTTCCCCTACAATTAGTTAAAACAACACGCGGCATTTACCTGTCTGGCATTATGAACTCACCTAAAGGAGAGATTAAGGTCTGGAGTAGAGGTAGTAGAAATGAAAAGGGTAGAGCTTTAGGGGATTAGGGTACTTAAAGGAAAGTTAAGAAGAAAAAAAAATTAATGTAAGTGTAATGAAAGATGCCTGTATGATGAGAAGACATTTTTTAGAAATTACAAACAACAATAGGAAGAAACAATTATTACACTGAGAAACTGAGATGAGACGATTTACAGTTGAGATGAAAAATGAACATTTTGTTATAATGTATTATGAATTTTGAAAAATGAACATTTTATTATAATGTATTATGAATTTTGAAAAATGAACCTTTTATTATAATGTATTATGAATTTGAATAATATCGTAATCGTAATTAAATATTTATCTCAATCTATTCGAGTTTCTTGGGTTGTTCCATTGTATGAAATAGGTAACAGACTAGGGATTAGCAGTGCCATGGACCGTGAACTTTGTTGTCTTAAGCTGTAGGGGAAATGGGATGTAGGGGTTTTGGGAGGTTACCCCCCAACCCCATCCCCAGTGGAATGATACATATCCTTACCTTAATCCAATCAAACAGCAAATAGCACCACTTATTAGCACTGAGTAGAGCACTTCCATAAAAACAATAAACAGTTTATATGTTTACTCTGTTGACTGGCATTAAGGAAGTTCAAAGGCAATAAAATAATTGAATCAACAACAGTTCACTGATTGGTATGCGGAGAAGGTGTCAACAAGCTTGACACAAGTTGGTAGAACTCTTGACCCCAGCAGTGATAACTCACCGGATGCCCATTGTGTAATTCCTATTCTTTGAATAACATTGTTATATACTTGTTACAACTGATGCTCATTAAACAGTGTTTGTGTTTATATTCAAGTGGGTATTTCCGCTATCCAAAGTGTGCAGTGAGGCCGTCTTATTGTTGATAGTCATTTGGGGACATAAATGTGAAGTTATTAATGCGAGCAAAGACCGCTCACATTTTTCGAATTTATTTCATGCTCACGTTAATATCAAGATTTACAGTATACTGTTTGATTGTTTCAGAGCACTTAGTGTGTGAGGATGAGTTCAAGTACGCCCTCCTAGCCAACAACTGTCTGTACCCCGGCCTGTCCACCCTGGTCTCACTCCTGGTGCATACCTCCAGTGGCATGTGAGTCTACTACATACTCCCACGTCACACAGCAACAGGGGTTGCATTGTTTAGGAATGGTGCTGTCCCTCCGTCACATTTTGTTTCCGGAGCAGAACTCAAAAATCATATCTTAACCAAACTTGGCACATAGATAGGTCTAGTGGAGAACTGCTGCCTTTTGATAGTTCAGGATTTGTGAAAAAAATATTTTTTGAGTTTCCATGGCAATGTCTTTGACTGAAAATGGTGGAAGTGCTCATTTCTGGATCAGATCTTGAAAACCATACAATATTTCATCACCAAATTTGGCACATAGATAGGTCTAGTCATAAACTGGTGCCTTTTGATAGTTCAGGATTTGTAAAAGAATTACTATTTGAGTCACCATAACAATGACTGACTGAAAATGGCGGATGTGCTCATTTCTGGATCAGATCTTGAAAACTATACAATATTTCTTCACCAAATTTGGCACATAGATAGGTCTAGTCGTAAACTGGTGCCTTTTGATAGTTCAGGATTTGTAAAAGAATTACTATTTGAGTCACCATAACAATGACTGACTGAAAATGGCGGATGTGCTCAAATCCGGATCAGATCTTGAAAACTGACAATATTTCTTGCCTTGCACACCACCGGATATGCCATTGGCAGGGGATATGAGTATTTTGTGCTTGATATTTCAAGGGACTAACTAACTAGGATTCTAAACTAATTCATAATGCCCTTTGCAAGCAAATTGGCAAAATTATTATTTGTTTAAAATTGGATCAATATTGCTTTTTAATTAATTCCAAAGTATTTTAACATTTACTTTCGCACTGCATTCAGTGCAATAATGTAAGACTAAGCATTAAAGCCTCGTCCTCATTATTGCAGATCACCTCTACAAAGTCATAACATTAGGTATACTGTATTAACATGAACAGGGAAATGTTAAATTCCAATTTGGTTACTTTTATGGAAATGTTTTGGGCCAAATATCAACCCCTGAGTTAGTCTAGATTAATCCTTGATAGTATTTACAGGGTTAGAAAGATTTTGGATTACGTTGTGAGGAAGATGAGCAGTTGATGATGTTGCATGTGTTGCAGCGAGGGGGACATCGCCTCGGAGACGTGGCAGCAGGTGTACGGGCGTCATGCAGGTAACGAGATCTACCACATCCAGGTGCAGAAGAGCATCTTCTTCAGTCAGTACAGCGGGACGAAGTTCACTGAGGCCTCCGCTGATGCACACCAGAGGTCAGTTTCCTAATACAGAAATGAGAAAATGGATGGTCTGTTCATTTAAGCTGCTTCTAGCTATCGACCGGCAATATCATGGCAGGGGAAACCTAGAATGTGCTTCTCATACTGTACCCATGCCAGGAATCTAATCTAATTCAGAAACCACTTGGCTACCCAAAGCAACCAATTAAACAACATGGATACCTTTGACATTGGGACCGCCTCTGTGGTCTGGTGGTAGAGTGCCCTCCCAGAGAGCAGAAAGTCTGGGGTTCGATCCCAAGCCGCATCATACCGATAGACGTTAAAAGATGGTACTTGTTGTTACCCTGTTTAGCACTCGGCATTAAGGGGCAAAAACAAGGACTGGTCGGCTCGGAGTCAGTATGCTGTGTCTGAGTGGGGTATTCATGTTAAACTGTGGCATGGTATCTCAGTGGACTAGCACTTTAATTCGGCATCAGTCCGGACTAGTACCAGCAGCCGCACCCACGTGGTTATATATGTGAAATAATCTTGGCCACGATGTTAAACCACATTTCACTTCACTTCACTTTGACATTGGAGGGTACAGATTGATGGTGTCAACTTTAAAGTTAACTGTCCCAGATGACATGCCTATAACTAATTTACCCGTGAATATTCCGGGGTTGAATAGGTCTTCAGCAACCCATGCTTGCCGTAAAAGGTGACTATGCTTGTCGTAAAAGGCGACTAACGGGATCGGGTGGTCAGGCTCGCTGACTTGGTTGATGCATGGCATCGATCCCAATTGCGTGGCTCGATGCTCATGGTAATAATCACTGGTTTGTCTGGTCCAGACTCGATTATTTACAGACCGCCGTCATATAGCTGGAATATTGCTGAGTGCGGCGTTAAACAACAAACCAACCCCAAAAAATATAACTAATTTATTAACGAATATGAAAACAAGCAGTTCTACATCAGCACAAACTTTCAGCATGTGCTGCAACACATTGTTCAGTTATGTTTTATCACATAGTTTCAGGAATTTATTATTTTACCATATCCTGACTTATACTAATTTCCTTCTGCGTGTGATATTTCCCAACAGCTAAGGCATCAGTGTATCTGTTCACATAATGTATCGTAAGATTCAGAAATTCTGTGTATTTGATTCAAAATGGGGGAAAATTTAATGTGGAAATGATCTACGGAATTCTTGTTTTTTTAATATGTGAAATATCAACCTTATCCTGTAAATTGGTATTTGCCTTACTAAAGACTTGAGTGCCGTTGTTCAAAATGCTACGACTCTCGTAAGTCTATGTTAAGGTATGGGAGCTACGATCACCTTAACGCTAAGATCGCTTCGTACAACGACACCTTTGTAAATACCAGTTAACTGATACTAGGGTGATATTTCTCATATTATAAAACCCTCATGATGAAACCACTATAATCTGCTCAGTACTCTTGTTTAGTTTCAATCCAGTCTACTATAAGTTTAATTTAAGTCTGTTGATTTGATTATTAGAAGAAGAAAAAGTTTGTCATGAAGCCCTTATACAGAACCATATACACACAGCAAATAGATAATACAATACATGGATACACAAATACATAAATACAAACTCACAAGGACTCTGTCAGTTCATTACAACTGAGTGTCAAATTTTCATAAGCATATTCTAAGTAATGTGATAAATCTTTTAATGAATGTTTATTGTTAGTGCCCAAAGTTGACTGAAGGGTATTTAAGCTAGGGTATTTCCAGAATTTTTCTGGCAGATAAATTTCCTAAGATTTTCATAATATAACAAATCAATAGAAAGTGGAATTTGTCCTCTATACCGTATTTGCAAACTGGACATATTTTTTAGTGTTCTACCGGGGGCACGGGTGGCCCACTCGTCCAACTAGTAAGGCGCCACAATTCTCTGTGCAGAGTTGTGTCCCTTTGGCACTCCAGAAACCTATGATTGTAGGTTTGCCCCAACAATGTTTCTTGGTTTGTCAGCACCATACCTGTGCTCGTGGGTTTCACCGAAGTGGTAAATATCTTAGACCTGCCTCACTTCAGGCTTTCCTCCCACATTAAGCTGACATGCTGTGATATAACTGGAATATTGCTCAAAGTGGTGTTAAACACAACTCACTCACTCACTCTTAGTGTACTATCAATGGCCAAATATCTGATGAGCAGTACACCAGCAGTGGGACGATACTGAAACATGTTGGGAATAAAGCCCCCAGCAGCATGGTACCAACAGGGACATTAGACACTTGCCATTCAGTGTTTTTTAGAGATTACTTTTCATATTCTATATAAGTTCGCCTGTGTCTCTCAGGTTCGGTGTGGCTCTGCTGGCCGTCCTGGACCCGACAGAGAAGGAGCCCAAGCTGTTGCTGAACCCCGGCCCCAAGCACATCCTGAAGAAGACGGACTACTGCTTCTACATGAGCGTCACCAAGGAGGAGTACTCCCGTATCAATCCGGAGGCCGTGGAACAAGAGGTGCCCAAGTCAGAGAGAGTTGCCAAGAACCTGGGTACTTACATACAATTCTCAGATAGTCCTAGTCAGCTGTCCGTTTTCTGAACTCCAAAACTGTTAAATAAACTTTCTATATAGATCAGTCTAGTGGTGAACTGGTGCCTTTTGATGATTTGGGATTTTTATATATTTTTGTTTTATTTCTTTCATGATGACAAGTTTCCGGAGCAGTACTCCAAAACTGTTGAATTTTCTAGATGAAACTTGCT
The DNA here is from genome assembly GCF_023055435.1 of Haliotis rufescens. NCBI lineage: Eukaryota > Metazoa > Mollusca > Gastropoda > Lepetellida > Haliotidae > Haliotis > Haliotis rufescens. The sequence goes on from NW_025963779.1 coordinate 26,405,048, forward strand.
ATACAGATCAGTCTAGGGGTGAACTGGTCTTGAAATTGTTCTTAGGTAGTACAGGTGGACCACTTGTCTAAGGCACCACAGTTCCCTGTGTAAAGTTGCATCCCTTAGGCAGGCTAAAATCCTAGAATCATGGGTTGGATTCCTGGAATTGCCTTGACTAAGATTCTTGGATTGTAAGCACCATTCTGATTGTTCTTAAGAATTCCTCCCTCATTAATCTGACATGCTGTGATAAATTATGATACTGTTACAAAGCAGCGTTAAACACAAATCTACTTTTCTTCCACATTAAGCTGCTGTGCCTGACATTACTGAGATTCTGTTAGTGACGTTCAATCCAGCTCACTCACTCACTCTCTGGGATTATGCCCCTGAATGAGGTAGATAATCTTGAATCTTGACAATTTCAATCCTCCTTCATCAGAACAAATAGCACTGGCCCTACAGAAGTACCAGAAGGAGGAGGAGGAGGATGACGATGGCGAGAGTGTGTTCGACACCATCACCAGCCTAATGGGCCAGGAGATAACAAAACTCATTCATAACAAGAAAGAGAACAAAAACAACAATGAAAGCAGTGATGACTTTATACATGTGGAGAAGACTCCTGATGTTATTAACATCAATGCAACACCACAGGATACACTGGATGGTGTGTCCCACCGGACAGGCTCCGGCAAGGTACTGCAGTTCTACAGTGACATGGGACAGGAGAGGTGAGCTTCAACACCAACAGACTTGGCAGAAGTGTCTTTTGATATCAAATATATCAACACAAGTTGATAAAACATTCTGAGGCTTGCCGAGGATTTTTGCCACTTATATCAACGAGTGTTAATATATTTCATATCAAAAGACACGAGGGTGAGATTTTATTTATCATCCAACATCATTCTTCCAACTTTTTTAATTTGTAGACAATAATTAGCAGTGTCTTCAGTGTAAAAAGTACTGCTTACAGCTTCAGTAGCAGAGCCATTAGTGTTGTCATTTGATTGTGACGTCATGGTTACCAGTGATGTCACAATGGTCTGCAAAGTATTGCGATGCAATTTCATTGCAGCGATATCTGCAGTGTAGTATCTACAGTGATGATATGGCTTGATCTCACCCAACAGATATCTCCTGTGGGAGCCAGTTTTGGATGTTAAAGAAAAATAACAATCATTTCAAGAAAGGTTAACTAATATCAGTTCAAGCTAGAAAGTTTTTTTATGTAAAAAGAAAACAATATGGTGATGACCTACAGAGCAAAGGATATGACATCAGCTGTAAAACTGCAAGGAATATGTTTGTAGTGATTATGTAATCAACAGTAAGTTGATCAGGTCAATATGCATCTGTCTGTTGAGTATGATGTTATATTGTTTGATAGGCATTGCTTAGAAGTTGATGGATGACAAAGTAGACACAATTTATGGATAACAACTTCTTTAATACCGTAGAGGCGACGTTTCGGTATAGATCCTTATACCGTTGTCAAGCAGGACTGATTAGGTTGAAGTTGTGATCCATTAATTGTGTCTACTTAATGATGTTGTTGTTTATGTATACTATTCACCTAAATTAATAAAAACATCAACATTGTACTCATTTGGTATTTAGCTTAAATTTGAAATCGACCAACTGAATTTACAAAGTCAAAAGTTTGTATGCTGATGATTGATACTGAACTTAGCTAGTGTCCAGACTGGAGCTTTAACAAACATTATGGATTTAGAACGATTGTCCTCACTAGTCCTCAGTCTGTAGCCAGTCCTGCTTGAACAAGACAAAAATGTTAACTATGTTTACATTTTACATCCACTTATTTTCAGTTTAATTTTGTTGCAAATTAATGCATTGAGAAAAGGTTCAGAATTAAAGCCTCAGATGCTGACTAGCATTACTGGATTTTTCCTTGTCCTCAGCACAGCTTAGTAGTTTCTGGCTACTGGACTAGTAGTTTCTGTCTAGTGGACTAGTAGTTTCTGGCTAGTGGACTAGTAGTTTCTGTCTAGTGGACTAGTAGTTTCTGGCTAGTGGACTAGTAGTTTCTGTCTAGTGGACTAGTAGTTTCAGTCTAGTGGACTAGTAGTTTCTGTCTAGTGGACTAGTAGTTTCTGTCTAGTGGACTAGTAGTTTCAGTCTAGTGGACTAGTAGTTTCTGGCTAGTGGACTAGTAGTTTCTGTCTAGTGGACTAGTAGTTTCTGTCTAGTGGACTAGTAGTTTTCAAAGGTTGTAGGGTTGTATGTAAACACAGACCAACCTATCAGCTCTTATAAGGGTGATCAACAGACACATGATGATGGCTGCAACACATACCACCAGTGTTCGAAATACCTGCCTGCCCGACCGTCCGAGACGGGTTGATTTCAACTCGGGCTGCCAGATTTTCAAATCCCCCTGCCCGACGGTCGGGTTATATTTCATATGTGAAAATATTCAAAATATTTCCCGATGATAAGCATTAATTCACATGTAAAGATGAATGATAAAATGTAACCAAAAAGAAACCCCGTTAGCTTATCCTGAGAAACATATGATTATAGTGGGCAGGCAGGTTTTGGTCAGGGCGGGCAAGTATTTCAGCTAGCCAGTCCTGTGGTCTGGCTGAAATTTTTGGGAGTTTCATACCCTGATACCACCAGTTGAGCACAAAATACAGGAGGATTTCTGGTAATCATTCCTTGCATATTTTGTTCGCATTATTCTGACTCAATAAAGTCTGTTTCAGGTTTACAATAGGTGTTCCTCCTATTACGATGTACGTTGGGTCTCGGCGAACACTGTGTCATATTGTCGAGGGGTCAAGGCCATTCTGCTGCCTTAAGTGGGGAACTGTGAGTTTCTTTCATTTGCTCCATAACATGATATAAAACCCATTCTTTAGCAAACCAACCTCTGTGTGGAGGCCACCCTTAAACAAACCCACCTCTATAACAACCCCATCCTTTAACAAACCCACCTCTATAACAACCCCATCCTTTAACAAAACCACCTCTATAACAACCCCATCTTTTAACAAACCCACCTCTATAACAACCCCATCCTTTAACAAAACCACCTCTATAACAACCCCATCCTTTAACAAAACCACCTCTATAACAACCCCATCCTTTAACAAAACCACCTCTATAACAACCCCATCCTTTAACAAAACCACCTTTATAACAACCCCATCCTTTAACAAAACCACCTCTATAACAACCCCATTCTTTAACAAACCCACCTCTATAACAACCCCATCCTTTAACAAACCCACCTCTATAACAACCCCACCCTTTAACCTCTATAACAACCCCATCCTTTAACAAACCCACCTCTATAACATCCCCATCCTTTAACCTCTATAACAACCCTATCCTTTAACAAACCCACCTCTACAACAACCCCACCCTTTAACCTCTATAACAACCCCATTCTTGAACAAACCCACCTCTATAACGACCCCATCCTTGAACCTCTATAACAACCCCATCGTTGAACAAACCAACCTCTATAACATCCCCATCCTTTAACCTCTATAACAACCCTATCCTTTAACAAACCCACCTCTATAACAACCCCATCCTTTAACCTCTATAACAACCACATCCTTTAACCTCTATAACAACCCCATCCTTGAACAAACCCAAAGACTGATCACTGATCCTCCAGCTGTATGTTCATGATTTCACTGTTCAGGCTCAGTTGTAACCCCATGACAGACAGTGTCCATCAGTATTTTTAAAGAGAGAATAGGTCCACATCAGACCCATGCTTGTTGTAAAGGAGACCTAATTTGAGGATCTGTTCTCACTGTGTGTCCTGGCAGAATATTTGTCATCGTATCCCATCATTGTGTGACTTATTGCTCACACTGTCAACCACTGGTTTGCCTGAGCAGGATGTTAACAATATTTGAATATTGCTAACTGTGGCTTAAGGCATCATTTCTTCCCACCTTCAGCTGCCACTTCCTAGTGTCCCCACACATTTCTGCTACAAGCCTCTGTTCTCTTCGCCACATGGGTACAAAATGTAATTATGTGACTGGAAATTGTAAATATTCCAACGCATCTGTGCTGTTTCAGTCGTGTGAGCACTGTAGCTACAAGACGGCCAATGACGATCGCTGGCACAATCAACTGATCATCCTGGCTGCAGAGCAGGCCAGTAGCGGCATCTACCACTTCATCGTCCCGCTGCGGTCCAACTTCATCAGCATGAATGGCCTTAGCCCGATCATCCTCCTTGTTGAAGAAGAGTAAGTAGATTGCACTCCAACTCTTAGTGAAATACAAGATACATGTACCTTACCTGAAAGAATCTGTACTTAAATGTAAAGAAAGAGTGAGTGAGTGAGTACGGTTTTACGCCGCTTTTAGCAATATTCCAGCAATATCACGGCGGGGGACACCAGAAATGGGCTTCACACATTGTACCCATGTCGGGAATCGAACCCGGGTCTTCGGCGTGACGAGCGAACGCTTTAACCACTAGGCTACCCGACCGCCCCTGTAAAGAAAGACCAGACCATTCTATTTACAGACAAGTCTATCCTGAGCACTTATTGTATATTTAGCTCACATGACTGAAAGTCAAATGAGCTTATGTCATGGCTGTAAACATATTCTCAGAACCCACTAGACCATTGAAACTGACACTGATACCAATGATGACACCTCAATTTGCTCACAAGCTTCAAATCCAATTTTCAATATGGCCACCATGGTATCTATATTTTTGGTCAATTTGTTACCATTACTCAGCCATTCTAAAATAAGTCGAACAGTATGGAATTTGGTGTATATGTTGTGTGTTTTATGCCATTGCAGCCAGATTATTGATTTAGCATTAAAATCATTTTATAATGCCAGTGATTTCAGACCTCCAATATAGTTGTTTTTGTACAAGCTACTGTCTGTCATTTGATTGTGTCAGTTTTTATTGTCGGTCATCCGATATGTGGGTTCAACCTTGACAGCTAAAAGCATTGGCTGTTGAGAAATAAATATTAGGGGACACAGGTGGCACAGTCGTCTAGGGAGAGTTGCGCTCCTTAGGTGTGCCAGAATCCTGTGTTTGTGGATTATGTTTCTAGGCTGTGTTTTGGTGGGTTCGTGTATTTACTGGTATGTTTCTTTGTACAACAAAAAGTGTCTGCACCTTACACATGCTTGTGGGTTTCACCAAATGCACATGTCTAAGACTTGCATCGCTTCATGCTTTCCACCCACAACAAACGTAGACGCTGTGATCTAATTTTTTTTTAATTTCAAAGTAGAGTTTAAACACAACTCACTCACTCAAATTAATATTGCCTTTGGCATAATGTATGTGATGATGTTTATTTCAGACCCAGCAAAATATTTCTTGAGACAATATCAAAATTTCCGTTAGTGTACTGGATGAAGGGACGGATTACAAGGTACGTATCGTTGTGCTGTTTGCCCTGATGTGATCAGAGTACCTCCCCAGTATATAAAGCCGGGTGCAGATAAAAACTATTGCAATATTTTGTGACAAATCTTTGCACAAAAAGTCAAACAAGGGAATCACTTGTACTCATCCCTTATTACAATATTTATATTTTCGTCATTTCCACGTAAACCAGTCTGAAAACCATTTGTAAATTTTGCCACAAAACAAACCACCTCTGTGGTTTAGTGGATAAAGCATCTGGCTGGAGAGCGGAAGGTCGGTGATTCCAATCCCAGCCACTGGTACTCAACATTATTAAAGGGTTAAAACAGGACTGGCTGGCTCAGAGCCAGTATGCTGTGCTTGAGGCATGGTATCTCAGCGTTTGTTTGGTTGTTTTTTGTTTAACGCCGCACTCAGCAATTTTCCAGCTTTATGACGGCGGTCTGTGTAAATAATCGAGTCTGGACCAGACAATCCAGTGATTGATATCATTGGGATCAATGACATGCATAAACCAAGTCAGCGAGCCTGACCACCCAGTCCCGTTAGTCGCCTCTTCAACAAGCATAGTCGCCTTTTACAGCAAGCATGGGTTGCTGAAGACCTATTCTACCCCGTATCTTCACAGGTCGGTATCTCTGTGGGTTAGGACTATCAAACCTGGTATAAGTCTGGACTACAAGTACCATAATCTTGAAAGTGACCTTAAACCCCATTTCACCTCACCTAACCTCCACAAGTCATCTGATAGCTGTTTCACATGTTTGAGCAATAGTCATAGAAATACATGTACAAGACATATTTGATTAATTCTTATTTATTTCCCACACCCTCACTTGTCTTTTCCAAATTGTTTCAGTGTTGATGACTTGCTGCAAGCTGGTATCAACAAAGCCAGCCACCTGGTGGTGGTGAACAGAACTCCCAACCAGAAGGAAGGGGAGGAAACTCTGTGTGACGCTCAGACCATTGTGGCTGTGCAGACCATATTCAGGTATGGAGACCGTCCACAAAAGTAAAACAGAGACATGGTCAAATAATGGCACTTTTATCAGTCTCTGTGTTTAATGTCTTGACTCTTAAGTATTTCATGCTGTTATGTCCGACTAGCATATGTGGATTATATCGCTTGTTATGGTGTGTTTTCCCGTTCGCACGTTCTTGTCGGGGCAGTGTTATAGAACCTATCTCACATTCTTTTTGCTCTATCAACTATCTCCGTAATACAGCTCCTCTAGACTGTTAGCTCTGTGATAGAGAATGATGTGGCAGGGGTAATCACGTGATCAGGTCGTGTTAGGGCTGGGACGATTCACCGATACATCGATGTATCACGATACATTACAGTTCGATACGACTATCGATTCGTGGGTCTATGTATCGATACAAAACGATACACAGCTGATATACTACGAGTATCAAAACGTATTTGCCGCTGTTTACATCGTCCGTTTTGTTCCAACGCAGTCAGTAAAGAAAATCAAGCGATGATACAAGGACAAATATGATTGGTTGATTTTCGTAGTACGACCAATCAAATGACTCGTATTAGTTTCAGCCTTCAAACATGGCGACTGGCTTTCCGGCCAAGAAGCATCGAGTCCCCAGACACCGTAGGCCGGTTTACCGGCCAAGTCGTAGTCACGTCAAAATAGTATATATTTTTATGGACCTACCTGTAATATCATTCATTTATTAAATCTATCACATTTCATAATGTCTGAAATACATATTCCAATTCAATTTATCATTTTTTATCGATAAATTAAAAAAATATTCACTAATATTCCTGCGATGTTATTGAAATACGGGTCCACATCGAACATGTCAAAGAGCAAAATAAAGACGTTTTAAACAAATCTTTAAATATATTATACAAAGTAATAAATGATATCAACAAAAATATATTACATCTAAGTTATTATTTCCATCTTTTCGTGCTATCGCGTGTAATGTAAGTCAAATGACATCTCGGCTTTCGTCGCCTTGAATTCTCGGCTCGGACACAATGTTGGATGCAAAAATATATGCATGAAAAATCTTTGTCACAGCTCGTAACCTAGCACGATACGTTCACGAAGTTCCATATTTTTAATATATATCGTGATTTCCTGCTTAAAACGTTCAGAATAGCACGATTTAACAAAACATCTTTCGCCAAATTCTGAAATCAAACACGAGCTTGGTATCACAGCTGTAATTTGATTGGCTGCCTTAGGTCAAGTGCTCAAAATTGTCAAATCACGAAACTTGTAGCAGATTTCGTCAAGAAAGCGTCATTAGAAACCAATTTTAATCCAACGAAATCGCTTGTTATAACTACGGAAAAAAACAGTCGATGTTACGAGAATTTAGATGAAGGAATAAGCTTTCCAGCGATGTGTCATATGCCATTCTTAGAAGAACGTTTTATTCATACGAAGCCTCGAAAACGGGGGTATTTCTTCATGTTACTGAGCGGACAGCCGCTGTTATCGGGAAATGGGTGATGACAGAAACTATTCATAATTCTTTTTTTAAAATGATTTTCCAATTACGTAAACAATGAAAATAAAACAGAAATAGGTAAGTGGATTTTATGAATTCTTATATTTGCCGAAAATCGTCAAGTTTTCCCTTCCTTGGTCCTTAATCTGGATGTTAACAACGTGTTAGCTTACATTTTTTATTTACAACCAACTTAATTAAGTTGTAAATGCATTATTTTAAATAATGTGAAAAACATAACTTTCATATTTATAAACCATAGGATCAGACCTTTCAAATGGTGTATAACATGTAGTGGCAAATATATTTTACAAGCAGATATTTTCTTTGATAAATGTTGGCTTCATCTATCACACAAGAGTCTCTGGGAACTTGGTGTCCCAGCAGTAAACACTTCTGGTTGACTGGTGTTGAAAGAGTTAATGTTCAGACATCAGTTAAACATGTCTGACTTTGTGATTTACTAATTAGTGTGATGTTGATTATTCAAGTTCAGAGTTTCAGGCAATTTGCCTTTCATTGATCATTGTGAGAAAATCACAAACCAGTGGTTGTTTTTACCAAATAGTTCTGCTGTTCAGATGACATTTAGAATGCATTTTTATTGCAGAAAATCCAGGTATTTAGTCAGGCGCCTTAACTCAGGTGTTTTGAGTCTTGCTATTGAGTGACATGTGCTGTGTTTGACACATGTTCTGAAGGAAAATTTGAGTTATTTGATGAGAACTATTTTACATTAAACTTTCATCATCTTCCACCAGCTTGTGACATTATTTTTTGTATCGTATCGTACGTATCGTATCGTGACCCCACTATCGTGATACGTATCGTATCGTGACCTTGTGTATCGTCCCAGCCCTAGGTCGTGTAGGTCGCTATGCATGGGATTACAGTACGTGACCTATTTGTTTGGGTCATGACCATGGTGATACTAGGAGGTGTTCGGGTGAACTGTTTTTTAGAAGCTGGAAACTTTGTTCAGGCACTTTTCCACATCGGATGGAAAGAAGAAATGCATAGTGTGAGATAGGATAAGTATATAAATATACAATTTATTGTAAAATTCACAATAACCACCTCTGATTGGAACACCTGATTTGACGGCCATAACATTGTTGTAAATTAGAGTGGTTAAATCTACACAAAACCAAGCTCTTCAGTGAAAACACAATATGTTTACCTCTTAATTAATTTGAGATTGTGATGACAACATATACTTTTTTCCCTTTTATAGGCTATTTCCAAATGCCAACATTATTACTGAGCTGAATCAAGCCAATAATATGAGGTTCATGCAGTTCCGTGCCCATGATATATACTCCCAGAGAGTCTCACGTCTTGAACAGGTAGGTGGTGTGGGAAATATTCCACTAGAGGTGGGGAAGTGATATAGACAATCTTGCTTATAATTACTGACCAGTTTCAGAAGTCATAGGCATTACAGCAAACAAGCAGATCAAGTCAATTTTCAATTGCTGTTTGAAGTTTGGTGAGGTCACTTGGATTGTATCCGTTGCATACATTGCCCAATATCCTTGGGATTGACTGAAGACGATGGACCAACAAATGTCCTGATGGGGGTCCATCGGGTAGCCTAGTGGTTAAAGTGTTCACTCGTCACGCCAAAGACCCGGGTTTGATTCCCGACATGGGTACAATGTGTGAAGCCTATTTCTGGTGTCCCCTGCTGTGATATTACTGGAATATTGCTAAAAGTGGCGTAAAACCATACTCACTCACTCACTATGTCCAGAGGGATCAGTTATGCAGCCAATGTGCATGCTGTTTGATTGACATGCCTGAGGATGCCGGACTATGACCACAGCTTGAAACCTGTTCTTGTTATTACAGAAGCTGAAGCAGACGATGGGGTCGAACATGAGCCACATCTTCCGACTTCCGTTTGCTGCTGGGCAGGTGTTCAGTGCCAGTATGTTGGACACATTGCTATACCAGGTATACCCAACTCCGGAGATAATGCCAGGCCTGAGACTGTGGGATGCATAACTTAATTATAATCACAAGTTGTGGGTGTAAAATCGCGAAGAAAAATAATCTAAGTCACATTTCACAGTGCACAATATTTTTATATACTGGAACTATACTCTGCAAAACAAGAAACACAAAAGTGATTTTAGATGTATATGTTATTCATCATATCAATAATCAACAGATGGTAATCAACTGTTGCTTAAGATGATTCTCCTGTTTGCAGTCATCTGATGGCATTGGACTTCCGTCAGTCGTTGCATGTTTTCGATGTTCACTTGATGTCAGATTGTAATAGCATAAAAAAAGAATACCCAAAGCTTTTATAGCCCCACAAATTATGTTGCACATGCATGTCATGTTAGTCTGTTTTGGCACCAGGCTCTCACGTGATTGTGTTATTTTGATTTTTCTGCCGTACCTAATTTCTGTTGTATTCTCATCAACACAAATCAATCCCAATCCATGCAGAAGTAACCAATTCGTTTTTGGTATCAATTTTGTAAGGATGTCGGCAACACTCTGTCAGATATTTACGATTTTACTACTTTTGCATTATGTTTTTTGCAGAGTATATTAGTACATGTAAATGAATCACAAAGTAGTTTGTCTTTAGTAAAGTAATTGTAATTAATAGTAATTTTTTTCACTACTAAAACAAAAGTGAATGATTTCAAGGAAATTCCTGCAATATATTTAGTAACATCAATCTGCTTATAACCAGAATCAATGTCAGTATGTATTGACAGTATTTTAAGAAAAACACATCTATGATCTTCGCTATGACTATGAATGGAAATCTCCCCTTCTAGAACTCAGAGTGGGGACCTCCTCTCATTTATACATTTCTGGCAAGATCTCTGCATCATGCACAAGGCACTCCTTGGGGTACAATTGGTTTTTAGTAAGAATTGACTAATATGAATGTGACTTGGCAGATGTCATGCCCTGATGGCAAGGATCGTTGCTGATGTTTTTGGTCATTGGTTAACATGGGCCAGAGTTATTTACAGGCTGTTGTGTTATAGCTGACTGATGGCACTCTCACCCACTCACTCACTCACTCACTCAGGTTAGAGCAATTGGAATTGGGTTAAGTAAAGTTTTGTGTCAGTTTTCTTTAGTTCTAGAACCACTTAGAACCCGGTCAATCCTTTCTTTTGACCGTTCTCCCTGGAAGTGACCTTCCCCTTCAGCTGTCAGTTATCTACCCTTATGTTCTCTTGCATTTGTATGACAAGTCGAATTACCGTATACAACGTAATAAGCGCCAACGGCGATATATACTAATATATTGGCTTGTGAACAATCCCAATTAGCACCCCTTCCAATTGATCAATGTACACAAAACTTATTTATTCGTGTATAATACGCACTTGTGTGTTATATGCACCCTTTATTATGGGCAATTAAATTCTGGAAAAATATATCTGTCGTGTATAATACGCACAAACTTTTCTTATGTATCATTTCAGGCTGTCAACATAAATCATGAAATTTACGATCTTTCAGCTCTCTTTTTTTTTTCACCCTATTTCTAATTTTGTGAGCGCCCTGGGCACTTATTACTTCGAATACGGTAAATTTGGTTTTAATATATATGACCATTACAGCCATGGTATAAAGGAATATGCCTACCTGTCTTTGTCCATAGGAAATGTAACCTTTTTTATTGCATTTTCAGACCTTCGTGAAAGGGTACCTGATCACATTTGTGAGATTGTTGCTGGGCATCGATGCAGAGGAGAACTCCGGACATCTCTCTAGCGTGAGTTTGGTATTGAATGTTTCATCTTTCTAAGAGGCTCATATCTCTCATATGATCAATATTCAAAAGCATTATTTCTGGATCATAAAGTATTTCTTTTTGGCTTAAACTCTACTTCTAGAATACAACAGCCTTTTTCCCCTGTTGAGGAGACTCCACAACAAAAAACAATTTTGAGTGTGGTACGTGAAACATGTCCTGCCATGATATTGCTGAAATATTGCCAAAAGTGGCGTAATACCATACTCACTCACACACTCACTCACTCACATGAATCTGTGGTTTGTTGATTTAGGCTCTCAAAATTTGTAGTTAAAACTTTATTCTTTTACTTGTTCAATGTCATAACTAACAAGCCTCAGTTTCCAAGGTGCCATTTATCATGAATAATACATATACATATTATTGTTGCTACAAATCCAGTTCTAATAGAAGTATTTTGATGAAAACCTTTCTCTAAATTTTGTATGTTACTGATAATGAACTGATAATTTCAGATTCGAGTTCGGCACACCACGGTGACACGGTTCCCAACATATGGAGAATTATACCAAGGCTTGTGTACAGCCACAGGGGAAATCCCCATTGCTATTTATAGAACAGAGAGACAGAAGACAAGGGATGACATTTCGGACGTAAGTTACATTGATACTGGAAGCCACATATCTTTTTACATTGATTAAATGATTGCACTTAATATTTTGCAGACTTATGATGGATAACTGTTGTTTGTTGTTTAACGCCACACTCAACAATATTCCCGCTATATGATTGCGGTCTGTAAATAATCAAGTCTGGACCAGACAATCCAGTGATTGATATCATGAGCATCAGTCCACGCAATTAGGAGACGATGACATGCATCAACCAAGTCAGCAAGCCTGACCACCCGATCCCATTAGTCGCATCTTACGACAAACATAGTCGCCTCTTACAGCAAGCATTGGTTGCTGAAGACCAATTCTAACCTGGATCTTCAAGGGTCGGCCCTGAGAAGAGAATAAGAACAAACCTATACACAAGTAGAAAAGGGAAGTGTATTTCAGTTGCTGTCATGTTTGATTCCTCCAAACTACATGTTAATCTGAAATTTTTCTGTCTTTCAGACTAGCTCAAACAGTTGCACAAGAAAGTTGAGTCATTCCAGCCACAAGAATCCCTTTGTTGGATTCCAACACTCAGACCACTTGAACCTTGCTGATGTCATCAGGAATCGGCTGAAGAGTCTTGACCTCAGTCAAGATGATTACTGTGAGAAAAGCATCAGATCCACCTCCATGATCTCCTACACCATCGCTAACCCCTCTCCTAAACGCCGACTCAAAGTAGGGGATATAGTGTGAGTATGACCTCCTACACCATCGCTAACCCCTCTCCTAAACGCAGACTTAAAGTAGGGGATATAGTGTGAGTATGACCTCCTACACCATCGCTAACACTTCCCCTAAACGCCGATTCAAAGTAGGGGATATAGTGTGAGTATGGCCTCCTACACCATCGCTAACACTTCCCCTAAACGCCGACTCAAAGTAGGGGATATAGTGTATGACCTCCTACACCATCGCTAACCCCTCCCCTAAACGCCGACTCAAAGTAGGGGATATAGTGTGAGTTTGACCTCCTGCACCATCGCTAACCCCTCCCCTAAACGCAGACTCAAAGTAGGGGATATAGTGTGAGTTTGACCTCCTGCACATCACTAACCCCTCCCCTAAACGCCAACTCAAAGTAGGGGATATAGTGTGAGTATGACCTCCTACACCATCGCCAACCCCTCCCCTAAACGCCGACTCAAAGTAGGGGATATAGTGTGAGTATGACCTCCTACACCATCGCCAACCCCTCCCCTAAATGCCGACTCAAAGTAGGGGATATAGTGTATGACCTCCTACACCATCGCCAACCCCTCCCCTAAACGCCGACTCAAAGTAGGGGATATAGTGTGAGTTTGACCTCCTGCACCATTGCTAACCCCTCCCCTAAACGCCAACTCAAAGTAGGGGATATAGTGTGAGTATGACCTCCTACAACATCGCCAACCCCTACCCTAAACGCCGACTCAAAGTAGGGGATATAGAGTGAGAATGACCTCCTACACCATTGCTAACCCCTCCCCTAAACGCCGACTCAAAGTAGGGGATATAGTGTGAGTTTGACCTCCTACACCATCGCTAACCCCTCCCTTAAACTCCGACTCAAAGTAGGGGATATAGTGTGAGTATGATCTCCTACACCATTGCTAACCCCTACCCTAAACGCCGACTCAAAGTAGGGGATATAGTGTAAGTATGACCTCCTGCAGCATAGCTAACCCTTCCCTTAAACACTGACTCAGAGTAGGGGATATAGTGTCAGTATGACCTCCTGCACTATCGCTAACCCCACCCCTAAACGCCAACTCAAAGTAGGGGATATAGTGTGAGTATGACCTCCTACAACATCGCCAACCCCTCCCCTAAACGCCGACTCAAAGTAGGGGATATAGTGTGAGTATGATCTCCTACACCATTGCTAACCCCTACCCTAAACGCCGACTCAAAGTAGGGGATATAGTGTCAGTATGACCTCCTACACCATCGCTAACACTTCCCCTAAACGCCGATTCAAAGTAGGGGATATAGTGTGAGTATGGCCTCCTACACCATCGCTAACACTTCCCCTAAACGCCGACTCAAAGTAGGGGATATAGTGTAAGTTTGACCTCCTGCACTATCGCTAACCCCACCCCTAAACGCCGACTCAAAGTAGAGGATATAGTGTGAGTATGACCTCCTATACCATTGCCAACCCCTCCCCTAAACGCCGACTCAAAGTAAGGGATATAGTGTGAGTATGGCCTCCTGCACCATTGCTAACCCCTCCCTTAAACTCCGACTCAAAGTAGGGGATATAGTGTGAGTATGATCTCCTACACCATTGCTAACCCCTACCCTAAACGCCGACTCAAAGTAGGGGATATAGTGTGAGTATGACCTCCTACACCATCGCTAACACTTCCCCTAAACGCCGATTCAAAGTAGGGGATATAGTGTGAGTATGGCCTCCTACACCATCGCTAACACTTCCCCTAAACGCCGACTCAAAGTAGGGGATATAGTGTATGACCTCCTACACCATCGCTAACCGCTCCCCTAAACGCCGACTCAAAGTAGAGGATATAGTGTGAGTATGACCTCCTATACCATTGCCAACCCCTCCCCTAAACGCCGACTCAAAGTAAGGGATATAGTGTGAGTATGGCCTCCTGCACCATTGCTAACCCCTCCCCTAAATGCCGACTCAAAGTAGGGGATATAGTGTGAGTATGACCTCCTACACCATCGCTAACACTTCCCCTAAACGCCTACTCAAAGTAGGGGATATAGTGTGAGTATGACCTCCTACACCATAGCCAACCCCTCCCCTAAACGCCGACTCAAAGTAGGGGATATAGTGTGAGTTTGACCTCCTGCACCATCACTAACCCCTCCCCTAAACGTCAACTCAAAGTAGGGGATATAGTGTGAGTTTGACCTCCTGCATCATCACTAACCCCTCCCCTAAACGTCAACTCAAAGTAGGGGATATAGTGTGAGTATGACCTCCTACTCTATAGCTAACCCCTCCCCTAAACGCCGACTCAAAGTAGGGGATAAAGTGTGAGTATGGCCTCCTGCACCATTGCTAACCCCTCCCCTAAATGCCGACTCAAAGTAGGGGATATAGTGTATGACCTCCTACACCATCGCTAACCCATCCCCTAAACGCCGACTCAAAGTAGGGGATATAGTGTGAGTATGACCTCCTACACCATCGTCAACCCCTCCCTTTAACGCCGACTCAAAGTAGGGGATATAGTGTGAGTATCACCTCCTAGACTATCGCTAACCCCTCCCCTAAACGCCGACTCAAAGTAGGGGATATAGTGTATGACCTCCTACACCATCGCTAACCCCTCCCCTAAATGCCGACTCAAAGTAGGGGATATAGTGTATGACCTTCTACACCATCGCTAACCCTTTTCCTAAAGGTTGCCAGTAGTGTTACACTTTATCCTTTGGTGTGATCGCATGTGTTGGTGTCCTATGGCAGGTGACTAGTCCACCTCCCATTCCGTTGACCGCCTCTGTGGTCAAGTTGATAGGGCTGAATCTTCTCAGAGAACGGGAAATTGTTTTTTTCGATCTACTGGCCACATTATACCAAACGACATAAAGAGATGGTACTAGTGGCTACCCTGCTTGGCACTCAGCACTACGGGATAAAACATGGACTGGTTGGTATGGAATCAGTATGCTGTGTCTGAGTAGTGTATCCATGTTAAACTGAGGCATGGTATCTCAGTGGACCAGCACCAAATAGTACAAGCAGCCACATATATACATGCATGGACGGCACTTTATAAGTGTGACAATCTTGAACATGACGTTAAACCCCATTCACCTCTTCTCTAATTCTGTTGTATTAAAATAAACTGGATCTTTCTTTTTTTCTGGCTTCCCCAGGTATGTGATACAGCCCAGTTCTATGGTAGCTATTCCCAACATTCAAAAGTGGCGACCGCGTGCTCACAGCTACAGTGGGCCCATGAGGCCTGCAGACAAGATGGCTGATGGGAGACGAGGCTCCTTCGGTACTCCGGCAGCCGAACCCCACTCTGCCAGCATCGTCCTAGACAAGCCAGTCATTACACCAATACTCAAGTCCTCTCTAGTCACACCAGTAACCGACCCCACCAAGCTGTACAGACCTACATGTAAGCCCTCATCACCACGGTTACCAACACGATTTGAACCTCTGAATCGAGGCGATGACACCCCTTCACCCAAACCAAAGAACCAAAATACAAATCCCATCATAACTGTAACAACGACTGGAAATCGGAAATATGAAGTGCAGAAAGTGTCAGATGAAGATGTGTAAGAGGACGAAGCAAGGGGAGATGACTCATGTTCTAGGATGCGCAGTGCGGTTTATTAAGAAGACGAATCTGATGTTTATGTGACCTTTTGAAACAGAAGTTTGGAGTCGCAAATAAATATCAGATCATGACATCGCCCTTAAAGACAATAAAATTGGCTTTTGACTGTTTATGTGCAGAATCAATACGTACAAGGATCAAAGGATCTCTGGATGAAGACTGAAACCACAAATAATACTCAACATGCGATTTAAGTCATGTCGGCCACACATACTGGTGTGAACTATCCCTTTTGGAGCTGGCCATTTTTGGCCATTCCAAGGACTTGGATATCATGTTGTTTGTATGCTGCTGAAGATTACGACCCTCTAAATTTATATTTTATACCATTCCATGAACATTCAGATGACATATGCATGCCAGTATTTGCTGTTACTTTCTGTTGTGTTTGTGTTTTTGTTCATTTGGAAAATGGTAAATGTTCCTAGTTTAGCTCTTGCTCAGAGAAGAGCCTGGAAAGTGACCGACAGTTGCCTATCTTGTCATGACTTGTGAAGCGTTGGTACTGGTGAATTCCATCGAAGAGTCAGCATGGTCAGGTTCAATCTCAGATCAGATCTTAGTTCTCAGTGCTGCTTAACAAAGATCTCAGGACATCCCAGTATGGGTCACCTCAGAACGACCTTTCATCCGGCCAAGCAGAGCTTGAGATCAGGAAAGTGACAGACGAAATGTGTTTTCTAATCATGTACCCTTGAAAAGTTTAGCACAGGGTACTCCTAACGACAGTTTTGGGCTTTATGACTCAATCTTTCAAAATCATTGTTGACCTCGCTTTAATGGTATAAACACTTGAATGGAAGAGACTTTGCATTGCCCGTGGGAAGTACTGCCTTACAATCTCGGACATTTATTAGACAAACCAGAATGTTCTTTTGTTCATTTTTCAAATTTTGCATAGAGAACTTCGTCAAAATATTTTCCATGCACACTTGCAAGTTTGAAACGAGTGCCATAGAGCTCGAAAAACTGCTTTCTGATTGGCTAATGGCGACTTCTTGTTGGTCATTTATGGGTTGGATCGAAGTTCTAAAGGTCGTTCTGACATGACCTATAATGTAATGTCCTTAGATCTTTGTTTAGTGGTAGCAAGAACTAATATATATCTGATTTTAATGAGATTATGTACATTTCACCTTCTATGAGGAAGCAGTCAACAGAAACCTAAACTACATTTTGTTGCTTTAAGATATGTTGTTGGAGTGTTGTCCTGTTCATGTTTCAGTGTAAAGAACGCCAATGTACTTACTTTTAGAGCCTTTTCTTGCATACAAACATTGTGATATTGCTCTATGTACGAATCCTAGAACAAGTACAACGAATGTTACTGGTGCGATATATGTTAACTCATGGTTGTATATCATTATTTGACAACCACATCTTCCTTATCAGGCTATATCTGTAATAACATTAGTCTGTTTGATGTTCTGTTTGAATCTCAGATATTAACTTAATAAGCTCCCAATCATTCCTAATTGTGTGAGTTGCAGGTGCTCTTCGTCAACACCAGTAGTCATCACTGATTTTCAGTGATCCATTTTGTCATCACTGATTTTCAGTGATCCATTTTGTCAACATTGATTTTCAGTGATCCATTTTGTCATCTTCAGTGATCCATTTTGTCATCACTGATTTTCAGTGATCCATTTTGTCAACATTGATTTTCAGTGATCCATTTTGTCATCTTCAGTGATCCATTTTGTCATCACTGATTTTCAGTGATCCATTTTGTCATCACTAATTTTAAATGATCCATTCATCTAATTTTCACCTGTATTTTACCTTATAAGTCCAATGGAATCGTTTTTCGAGGGATAATCAAGACTGTACATGTTATATATTTCTGCATTAAAACACAGGTACATGTTTCTGGTCAATGAGGGATCACCTTTCAGAGCACATTGGATGTATATCCTGGATATGCCTGTCGCGGCTGCTCATGCTACTGTTGACTATACACCTGTGTGTACTGCACACGCATTTCATGAACAAGATGGTGCTTGGTTCTGCTTTAAGGAAACACTTGGGGAAAGTACCTATTTTCTTGAGTTTAGTACACACTTTTTTTCCAAAATAAACAGCTTTATAGAGGGATGTGCATGCCATAGTGAGTCTCGATGGGTTTTTTACCCAAAGGCAAAGTGAGCATGTGACAATGGAAATACCATATCAACAAAGTGTTCATTGTATATCTGGACTTATGTATGTAATCTATTTTACTGATTTTATTCAAATTTTCCTGAACATTGTTTACAATAGTTTCAGTGAAATTGTGTGTGAACTGATTGATAGATTGCAGCAACTCACTGTTATTTACAGCAACCACATTCAGATTTCTGCTGTCATCAGAATGTAAAGTACTGATGCATGAATATATATCCTCAGCTTCAGGCTTTATGTGAAGGTAATGTCCTGCCCATTGCTCTGTGTAATTGCTAACAATTTCATTGTCGGAATGCCCTCCTCTGTTATGCAGTATCTTGTGTCTCAAGTTTCCCATGAAAATACCCTGGAACCATTTGTTGCCATGGAAAGCTTTGGTTTGTACAAGAGATAAGATCACTGGAGGCGGTGATGTCACTTCTGTCATGAGGCTATTGTGGTAAATGGACCCAGGTTGTTTATGAAGATAAAATAGAGATATGATGCACTGGATTATGCAGGATGAGGGAATGCTTTGGTGAACATACTTAGCTGCAATAATGGCAGGAAGAGCTCTGGTTCTTGTGTTATTAGTATTGGGATACATTCAGAGCAATCTATTTATTTCATTCATATATGGACTGCCTCTATGGTCTGGTGGTAGAGGGGCGGTTGGGTAGCCTAGTGGTTAAAGCGTTCGCTCATCATGCCGAAGACCCGGGTTCGATTCCCGACATGGGTACAATGTGTAAAACCCATTTCTGGTGTCCCCCGCTGTGTTATTGCTGGAATATTGCTAAAAGCGGCGTAAAACCATACTCACTCACTCACTCACTCACTCACTCACTCACTCACTCTAGTGGTAGAGCAGAAGGTCTGGGATTGGAAAACACGTAAATGATGGTACTTCTTGTTACCCTCCTGGCACTCGGCATTAAGTCAAGTGAACACTTGACTTGCCTTTTAGAAGAGATCTCGCACGAAAATAATTTTGTTTTTTTGCATTAAATAAGAAACAAATCAATTTACACTTTTAATAACAAATAATGAATCGAGGGGGTGGGGTAGCCTAATGGTTAAAGCGTTTGCTCCCCCACCCATCCCGGTGTCGATTCCCCACATGGGTACAATGTGTGAAGCCCATTTCTGGTGTCTCCCCTGCCTGATATTGCTGGAATATTGCTAAAAGCAGCATAAAACGAAACTCCCTCACAAATAATGAAGTGAGGCAGGTTCATCCAGAGAGGCACACGCTCCTATCTTCTTGGCCTATAGGGGGCGGTCGGGTAGCCTAGTGGTTAAAGCTTTCACTCGGAAGACTTGGTTCGATTCCCGACATGCGTACAATGTGTGAAGCCCGCGGTGATATTACTGGAATATTGCTAAAAGCGGCGTAAAACCATACTCACTCACTCACTTGGCCTATAGTTAATAAAGCAGTCATAATTTCCAAGAGTGCAAGACACAAGATAACAACCGATAACCAACTGGTCTATTAGGATGTCATGCAGAAACATCCATGCTGTATAAAATTGTGAAGCACAAATCCATGTACAAAACATCCATTGGTTTGGTCCAGCAGACTAGTCCTCTATACATCAGATCTACACTTTGTATGTAGCATCGTTATTATCATTACCACATAGGGTTAGAATAGGCCTTCAGCAACCCATGCTTACAATAGCAGGCGACTATGCTTGTTGTTAGAGGCGACTAACAGGTTCGGGTGGTCAGGCTCGCTGACTTGGTTGATGCACATCATCGTATCACAATTGGGGGGATCGATGCTTATGATATCAATCACTGGATTGCCTGGTCCAGACTCAATTACTTACAGACCACCGTTGGGGGCACGGGTGACGAAGTCGTCTAAGGCGCCGTGATTCGCCGTGCAGAGTTGCGTCACTTGGGCACGCCAGAAACCTATGATTGTGGGTTCGAATCCCGGTTCGCCCCGATTGTTTCTAGGTTTGTCAGCACCATACCCGTGCTCGTGGGTTTCACCGAAGTGGTAAACGTCTGAGACCTGCATCACTTCGGGCTTTCCTCCCACATTAAGCTGACCCGCTGCGATATAACTGGAATACTGTTAAAAGCGGCGTTAAACCCAACTCACTCACTACAGACCACCGTTGTATAGCTGTGATATTGCTGAGTGCTGCCTTAAACAACAAACAAACATTACCACAAACCATAAGATGGCACTGTTCATCCAGATATGTAACTCTTACAGCATTATGAACCAGATAATGAAATGTATCTATCATATAGAATCAAAGTGATGAATCTTGTCATTTGAGGGACACAGCTCAATACCTTGCCATTGCAACATGCATTGCCTGTATTTATATTTTTGTACCATGTGGTATTGCTTCGTCCAGTGTGGCATATATTTGTGTTTGTCAGACACAAAACGTTTTGCAACATGTTCATCAGTTGTATATAGCACAGGGCATGCCATCAGGGAGATGGAGATAAAAATATATTGCTTTATCGTTTCGTGTTGCTTTTGTTCATTATATCGTAAGTTCCGGGGTAGAATGGGTCTTCAGCAACCCATGCTTGCCGTAAATGGCGACTATGCTTGTCGTAAGAGGCGACTAACGGGATCGGGTAGTCCGGCTCGCTGACTTGGTTGATGCATGTCATCGTATCCCAGTTGTGTGGATTGATGATCATGATATCAATCACTGGATTGTCTGGTCCAGACTCGATTATTTACAGACCGCCGTCATATAGCTGGAATATTGTTGAGTGCGGCGTTAAACAACAAACAAAACATTATAACGTTAATGATTTACAAGATATTGTTATGTGAGATTGTCACGTGTCATCCGCCGTCTTTAGCATTTTCCTGTATACATTTAGACCATGTGTTCTCTGTGTGTCAAGATTAACCACTATTCCGTCATCTCAATGTCCTCGGACAGGAGGGGACACGAGTGGTCCTGTCGTCTGAGGCGCCTTAATGCGCTGTGCAAAGTTGCGTCCCTTGGGCACGCCAGAAACCTATGATTGTGGGTTCGAATCCCGGTTCGCCCCGATTGTTTCTAGGTTTGTCAGCACCATACCCGTGCTCGTGGGTTTCACCGAAGTGGTAAACGTCTGAGACCTGCATCACTTCGGGCTTTCCTCCCACATTAAGCTGACCCGCTGCGATATAACTGGAATACTGTTAAAAGCGGCGTTAAACCCAACTCACTCACTACAGACCACCGTTGTATAGCTGTGATATTGCTGAGTGCTGCCTTAAACAACAAACAAACATTACCACAAACCATAAGATGGCACTGTTCATCCAGATATGTAACTCTTACAGCATTATGAACCAGATAATGAAATGTATCTATCATATAGAATCAAAGTGATGAATCTTGTCATTTGAGGGACACAGCTCAATACCTTGCCATTGCAACATGCATTGCCTGTATTTATATTTTTGTACCATGTGGTATTGCTTCGTCCAGTGTGGCATATATTTGTGTTTGTCAGACACAAAACGTTTTGCAACATGTTCATCAGTTGTATATAGCACAGGGCATGCCATCAGGGAGATGGAGATAAAAATATATTGCTTTATCGTTTCGTGTTGCTTTTGTTCATTATATCGTAAGTTCCGGGGTAGAATGGGTCTTCAGCAACCCATGCTTGCCGTAAATGGCGACTATGCTTGTCGTAAGAGGCGACTAACGGGATCGGGTAGTCCGGCTCGCTGACTTGGTTGATGCATGTCATCGTATCCCAGTTGTGTGGATTGATGATCATGATATCAATCACTGGATTGTCTGGTCCAGACTCGATTATTTACAGACCGCCGTCATATAGCTGGAATATTGTTGAGTGCGGCGTTAAACAACAAACAAAACATTATAACGTTAATGATTTACAAGATATTGTTATGTGAGATTGTCACGTGTCATCCGCCGTCTTTAGCATTTTCCTGTATACATTTAGACCATGTGTTCTCTGTGTGTCAAGATTAACCACTATTCCGTCATCTCAATGTCCTCGGACAGGAGGGGACACGAGTGGTCCTGTCGTCTGAGGCGCCTTAATGCGCTGTGCAAAGTTGCGTCCCTTGGGCACGCTGGAAAACTATGATTCTGAGTTCGAATCCCGGTTCGCCCCTATTACGGCTCTAGGGTTGTCAGCACAAAACCTGTGCCCCTGGGTTTCCCCGAAGTGGTAAACGTCTAAGGCCTACATCACTTCGGGCTTTCCTTCCACATCAAGCTGACAGGTCATGACAAAACGGGAATACCAGCCTGTAAAAAGCCCAACCCAACTCCCTCATTCCTCGTACAGGACAGCAGCAACTAGGAAACCACCACCGAAGAATTGGCAATATAACATTTCCAAATCATAACGTGCATTATGTAGGTCATATAATCACATGTGACTGATCTTTTTTTGGAGCTAAAAAAACCCAAAACATTGGAATAAACCCATTCTGTCCCATACAGCTGTCACCCAAAGTCTGGCTGTCCTACATGAAAAGTTCGTAGTTGTTCAAGGCCGCAAATGACATTACCAATATATGTAAGCATCACTACATGATATATCACTGTTGAAGATCCGGGGTAGACTAGGTCTTCAGCAACCCATGCTTGCCATAAAAAGCGGCTATACTTGTAAGAGGCGACTAACCGGATCGGGTGGTCAGGCGCGCTGACTTGGTTGATGCATGTCACCGCATCCCAATTGCGTGGATCAATGCTCATGATGTCAATCACTGGATTGTCTGGTCCAGACTCGATTATTTACAGACCGCCGTCATTTAGCTGGAATATTGCTGAGTGAGGCGTTAAACAACAAACACAAACATGACATATCGAGTAATGCCGCATACAAGGCCAGTATGTTAACTGAGGAAGAAATCTGCCCATCAACGTTTGACTTAACCTAAAAACCTGTCCATTCCCCTTTTGTACTGGATTCCAAAGCCTCCATTAAATCCGTACAAAGATCGATATATTGCTGGGTCCAGCAAATGTACCACAAAATCCCTGCCCCAAAGATCAACCACAATCCGTGATACAACCCAGGAAGGACTTTCTTTTTATTAACAGACATTATTTGAGACAAGTGGAATTAATACCATGTGGATTCACAAACACCCAAAGTGGTTAGGGAAGTCCGCACTGAATTCCGATGAATATAATCACCTGCTCTACTGCAACGGCTTTGGTTATATTTGGGAACACCAATCTGTCTTTACATTCTCAGTCATTTAAGAATTTCTATTTCTATTAAAGTCTTCCTACAAACTACATTGGCATGACGCCTCTAAAATTTCAAAAACGTGTAGTTATTCTTTGTATCAATCTCATTAAAATAAGATCTTAGTTCTCGCTACCGCTAAACAAAGATCTGAGGACACCCCCATTACGGGTCACGTCAGACAGACCTTGCGAGAACTTTGACCGACCATTGAAATGGCTGACAAGAAGTCGACATTAGCCAATGAGAAGGGTGCTTTAGGGCACTAATTTCAATTTGGCGTGTACGCTTCGAAACATATTTTGACAATTCTCGATCAAAATTTGAAACCTGAACAAAAGAACATTCTGGAATGACTAATAGATAGTCTAGATTGAATGGATTCAGTCGTTAAGCCCGTAACTATCGTTCTGATAACCCGTCTTGAAGTTTTCGAGGTTGCATGATTAGAAATCACATTCTGACTGTCACTTTCATGATCTGGTAAGCCACGCTCTGATTGGTCTGATGTGAGGTCGTTCTGACGTGACCCAAAATGTGATGACCTCAGATCTTTGTTTAGCGGTAGCGAGAACTAAGATCTGATTTTATTGTTCTTTGTATAAAAAGTCATTTGGTTTAGAAATGTATCTGAATATAATAAATATATCTAAGAAATTGTCTTTCAAAACTTAGATGCAGTTCCCATCAGTCAAGAATTGAAACCGGAATATACTGCAAGACAGCCAAGAAGTGAGACAGTATGTTTACTGTGTAAGAAATTGTATCTTAAAGATGAGTACCATTATATCCTTGTTCCACCAGGCATTGTTATATACCTTCAACATTATGTGTCAATCCTTCTATAAATAAAATAAATACGCTCGTGTCCTGTAAAAATGAAGATATTTTAAAGAAGCATACAATGTATGTATATAAGTCAACACAACTAAGAAACTGCTGAAATAGGACAAAATAACTTTCTATTGTAACACTATGCGATATGGGAAGCTGGCCTACACACCTTTGTGAATATAACCGATCATTATACTTTCACAAAAACGGGCATAATTTCAGAACCGGAGAAGTGCAATAGCGAAAGACACAAGGAACATATTTCACGTGTATTGAGTGGAGACTCACACATTGTTCTTTTGAACATGTTCATGAATATCGTTCAAATAGGGTCATCAAAACAATGGTGTTTAAACATGTGAGGTGCCTTGCTACAATGAATATTGACCATGGTATAAGTAGGTAAGGGCACCCAAACTCCAATGGCGCATATCGGACTTCAAAGTGTCCATTTCAACAATTAGACTACAGATATTGCCAACTAACCTGAGCCTATTGACCCGAGGCGTTCTTTGACAATCACAACAATCAGCATCATTACATCACATTTACCATAGAGAAACAAATCAGATTGCTAGATTCCCTTCAGACACTACGCATGATAGAAATAGGCGACGTGAATATTATCTAGACCAGCACGTGTCCAACGTGACACGTATGTCAAGTCCACAGAGAAATTACTATAAGGTCTAAAATCAGCAGAACTTCAATATCACAACACTCAAATGAAACCAGCCCATGTCAAGAAGGTCATTTAACTCGCCGAGCATTAACATTAGAAGACACCCCACAACGCTGCATCTTGCCTCAAACAAACAACAACCGTTCATATTATACAACCTCCAGCGCCATCTGGCATCAACGTCAGGACAGCAGAAAGACATCGGATCATGATTCAACACACTCAGCAAGTACCGGGAATCAACTGTCAATATTCTAGACTTTAAGAATATATGTTAATCTTATGAATTAGTAGATATTTTGAAATACGACATCGTCATTTCCAGTTGTTCTAGCAATTAATGTAATTGTACACTGTCGTAATTTTATAAAACCGCCTGTCAAATCTGAATCATCAAACATAAGAAATAGGTAAATTTAAGAACTTTACTCCGTGATGGCAAGGTCTTGTCCAGTTTGCGAGTACTATATTGTTCATGTGTACATAATGTTATTTTGTGACGTCATTTCCTCGATCACGCCTTCCTAATATCTCGAACCAACGTGACACGACACTGAAGGATGAAAATAAAGCTATTTTTTTCATTTCAAATGAATTAAAAGCATATTATTTCAACCAAATCATCATGGTACTTTGTAGATGAAAAAGAGCATAGCTTCACGCTGAAGCTGTATGCATGCCTTTTGTGAATCGAGTGTCGCCATTTTGAGTGGACAATGGGCGCTCGTCACTTTCCTCTGTATCTGCTCCTGCTGCCATCACACATAATAGTAAGTCATATCTATGTCATGAACTCTCCCAAAGTAATACTAAATACGCTAATCAATACCTTTAGGATGACACTAAAATGGCTGAGAGCAACAGCTGCTATCAATGGTATAAAATGTACATGGGTGGATATCTGCTGCTGCTTCAATATTATTGAATTATATGCTAAGGGTGAACGAGTATTGTTATAAAACCCGCAAAGTGGTTGCCATTTCATAAAATCATTCCAATATCCTTGAGTCAACGAGAAATTATCCCACCTTTTAATCTATACACGACGAGCACTTTCGCTTTTACACATGATCGTGCATATAGATTGAAACTTGTAGTCGTCGCTATATGGCTGACATAATGTTGCGACGTTAAATTTTTACTCACTCAGTCACTAACTAACCACTTGTACAAAGATAAAAGTATGGTGGCGTCGCATGAGTCAGTCATGCCAGTAGGCAGTGTCAAAGAGACAAAACCATTTCGATTATCATAAGAATTCTGCATTGTACAATTCCGACTTTATCATGAGCATGTGTTTATGACTCATGATGACATGGTGATGATATAGGTGATCTTATCTATGTCCTCTCTATACAGATATTTCAAAAGGTTTAGATGATTGTTAGTTATTTTAACTGGACTGACAGTTAACACTTTGTAATTAACCAATTATGTTTTTCGCGAAAAAAGAGTTAAGAATTATATTTTTCATTAATGGATTAGATTAAAAATTAAGGTATATGTCACGATATATGACAGCGCTCGTGCAGACATTCGTATTGATGAAGTATATATGTATCACCTCGTTTCTAACAAACATTTTTACACATGCCAAATGGTACAACAAATAGCAAATTATCAACCATTCGTCGTTATTCATATGAATAGTATTACATATCCTATGTAGGGCTAAATGACACTAATTACTTACGGGATTACAAGGTGTATTGGTAAGGTGTGCCTATCCTTCACGCGTTCATAGTCTGTCCGTGATTGTCGGTCTCCGAACTATGTTTGATCTAAGTAAGGTCGTTAAAACGAAAACAAAGTAGGGTCACGAATAGATCAGTTGGCACATATCCAACAATTGTACAATATATTACGTCTATGTCAGGATCTTGTGATCTGATAGGTTCACGTGATCTGGATATATATTTATTCCGCCTGAAAGTGAAATAAATTTCTGAGTGGGAGAAGAAATCCCTCATACCCCACCGAAGCAAAGAAATCGTTCGTTATTTGCGAGTCAATGGCATCGCGTGACACAGCAAAAGTTAACTTCTGCTCAATCGAAGCGCGTTTTCCAATCAATTTTGAATCAGGTTAATTCTTTTACAATGGCAGATTGAAACATATCGGTAAAATAGATTCGCTGTATCATTATCACTCGGGGTATATGTGTTTTTTTGTGCAGCTACAACTTATAACAGCAATTTCCATAGACGTTCAATAACGATCTAATGTTATATGTCGTTAGTAAATATATAAAGGCGTATATCCATACGTACATATTACTTTTGCGAGGTAGCTGCGATAAACGTATCTCTGTCCTGCTCCCCATAAAATGTTTCGATATTGACTACACAGAACTTCGGAGTGTCCCGTAGTGTTTTCCTAACGGATACCCGATTCGGAACATGCCGCACTAACCCCACTGCCATAATATACATAAATAGTAATCCCACGAAATTGCAACACGATTCGCGTCTTAAATCACTTGCCATCAAATATGCGTACATATATTTTTGATCGTGCAATTTTTTATGTCCTTATCGGGCGAGAAAATTATTGCCGCCATCACCATAAATATTTTTTACCTGTCCCGCTTCAAAGTAAATATACTGCTGCACGATCTAAAATATAAGTATTCCTATTTCAAGCGACTGTCTCAGAAGGTGACTCTTGTTAACTTTGTCGATAGATCAGGACGCATGCCCTTTGCCAAGCAGAAAAAGCGTGAAGCAGATTTGGATCGGAAATCTATTAGGAAAACAGTATGGGACAGTCCCCAATTCTGTGTAGCGATAAGTCAACATCAAAATCGTTTATATTGAGCAGCACAGAGATACAGCAATACATACATCCTCAGTTTATACCTCACCATACATGTTTTGTGTGTTTAAATAACAAATACATACATGATGGTTAAGTCATAGATTAACACCTTTATCATTGATCATTGTTTTCTTCCAAAAAGGCTGACATAGGAGTAATGGCGTCCGTCCACGAACAGGCAGAGACTTGCACATGAGGTAGGCTTGAAACAGTTTGACGATACAGTAAACTACGGTTATAACGAACACGCTTACAACGAACTGACGGATATAACGAACTTACTTTTTGGTCCCGACTATTTACCGTAGTTATGCTTTATATATGCTTATAACGAACTACGGTTATAACGAACTAAAATTAGTAGTCCCTTTGAGTTCGTTATAACCGTAGTTTACTGTAGTACCCTCTTGGCTTCCCCGATGCAGACATTGGGTACCAAGTTCAGATTTTAAGTTCAAATTTTAAATCAAGTATTAGACAGTTTTTAATAGTTTGTTTCATGTTTCAGAAGGCCCTTCTTGCCAGAATACATTCATTTGGGCTCATTTGTCTGGACTAAAACGAGTGAATGAGAAGAAGGGTCTGTATAATATTGAAATTAGATTGCTCATTTTGACTTGCACCATTTGTCCCTGTCTGGTTCAGGTGCATAGTTGACTTGCCTCTGCATGTGTCCGTGACGGGCGCCACGTCCTGACAAAAAGGTGAACAATCGACTTTGCATGTGTTTGTGACAGGTGCCACCGATCGCGAACACTTGGTGACAACTCTATTTGATAGTTATTCATGAACACATGGTCATGATAAGGTTGGAATCGTACAATGGATATTCAGTAATTTAGTAATTTTATTTACAATCGATAGTTCTTATCTCTCAAGAGAACGTGTGACATTATGAGTCCACTTCTGGCCAGATTAGGTGTATTCCGACATTGAACTCTGCCACAAATTAATGTAACCGTGAAATAAATAAAAAACACCCGAACAGTGACAATAATGTAACAGACCATCAAAATAAAACAGTTTTCCTTTAAAGAGCAAACACAGAATGAGCCTTGTGTTTCAGAAAGTGGTCCTCGCACACTACGACACTGGGATGAAGACAGCAGCCTCACCTTCCTAGAGAACGTGGACTATGATGGTTCTGGGCATCTGGTAATCTCCAGCCCAGGTCGTTACCGCATCAGGAGTCACCTGGGCTACAGCATACCAAGGGTCAGTTCCGGAACCCAGGCTTCCCACCAGGTCGTCAGATACGACGCTACATCACAGACGGAGGCCATCCTGCAGTCAACTACTGTATCAGCCTCCCCTTGTCACGACTGGTCTTGTGATGGATACAGCGATCTTACAGTCCATGAGATACTGAACGCAGGAGACATGGTGTACATTAAGGTCTCCAACTCTCACATTCTTAATCCTAGGAAATTTAATTCGTATTTTGAATTAATTGCACTCTGACGTACCTTTTCATATCTTTTAAACGTCAAATAAAATGTGTCATGCCTTATATTTATTATTATTGTCATTCATCAGATGAAGGGACAAGAAGTGTCGCTGAAGCGTTGTACGTATATATGCATAACAAGGAAGTTGTTATCTATAGCACTCCTTGTCTTTATGAAGTAATTATGAATGTCAAAAAGTTCTCTAATCGGGATAGTTATCATATACTGAACCGCAAAAAACGTCACCCCAAGTAACATTGCATGAAAAATTGTCATTTAAATATCTGGGTATTTTTTGTGAAAGTTTCTAAAATTTAACATTACCTTGTCCGGAAAATGAAATTTGATGATTAAAAAAACCAAAACAGGTGACAATACAACCGATCGCCCAAACGCTTCACGATAACGGCCATGGTAACCCGATGCACGTGAGTTTCGTGCAAATTGAAATGCACATGCGTTCTCCCATTTCTTGCCCTATAAAAATCCACACAGATCGGATAACATTCATTCTTTATTGAATTGCTACCACATGCCAAGATTGACAAGATATCAGCGACACGAAGCCATTTGACGATTGCAAGTTGGACAAACCGCCCGGCAAGTATCCAATGCATTTCACGTCCACGAAAGGACCATATGCAGGCCCCAGCAACGGCACCAGACCACCAACACTACAGATGACCGACCACGTAGTGGAAGACCAAGGGTCACCACCCGACGTCAGGATCGTCAGATGGTTCGAGAGCATCTTCAAGATCGCTTTGTTACTGCTGCGGAAACTGCTCGACAGACCATGGGGACACACCAGCGACACATTAGTGCGGACACCGTGCGTCGACGATTGACGAGCAGACACCTCCACTGTAACAGGCCACACCGAGGACCCATTCTGACACCACGTCATCGCCGGGACCGTCTTCAGTCACAGCACCAGCATTAGCGCCACCAGCAGTGGAGAAGAGTCCTCTTCTCAGACGAGATCCGTTACTGTATCTCAACAGCAGATGGTAGAGAGAGAGTCTGGCGGCGCCGCGGGGAACGTTATTCGGATGATTGTGTTGTTGAGAGAGATTCATGGGGTGGTCCGAGCATCATGGTGTGGCGTGGAATTGGTCTTGCACAGAGGGTCGGCCTTGTGGTCTTCCAGAACATCGGTCCAGGGAGAGGCAGTGGTGTCACAGCAGCTCGGTATATTGATCAAGTCTTGGGACCACACGCCACCCCTCATTTGACGTCGCCGCAAGTTTCAGCATAATAACGCCCGTGCCAACACTGCGAGAGCAACAAGAGACTTCCTCCAGCAGAATGGCAGCTGAATGGCGTCGGACGTTTCTTTTGCGGTTCAGTATAGTATCCGTAACGTTGGCGAAGGCAAAATGCACGAGCCAAAAGAACTCTCAAACATTGATGAGTTTTAATCAAACAACGTTCCGTGCAAGTTTGCAAAGTTTAAAGTAACGGATATGATACATAACCAGACTATACTCAACAGAGCATACTGATTGCTGGTCATTCGTATCTTCACTGAATTCCAAGTGTCTAGACAGCATCGCATATTTGTGAAGTAATCGTACCGGTAGCTACTGCATTGCGTGGCTTACAAGTACTGATTATTGAGCTCATTCTCCCATGTGCTGCAAGGGTAAGGGTGGCCCGGTCATTCACGTTTGTCAACATCACACCCTTCATTGCGGGTTTTTACCAAAGTGATAAACGTCTGTGGCCTGAATCATTTCTCCCTTTTGCAGTAACCAGACATGCTGTGGTATACATGGAATAATGTTAAACCAAACTTACTCATTCACTCTTTCATGAGTGTAAAGTATGTTGCCGAGTACCAATATTCGTGCTATTGTTTTATCCATGGGGCTTTTGTTACAAAACGTGGGGACCACAAATACTGTTACGTTTCTCTCTTCAACGCTTCAGGACAATATGTCAAAAATTATTGCAAATGTCATCTGAAGTTTACTGAGAAAGCAATATTGATAACTTCTACGTCAAATTTTGGGGCAAGACATTAGGCAAGATGTAGGCACCAATTTATATCCCCTTCTGTAATACAAACAAGGAAGGACTTTCTTTATATTCACAGAAAGTATTTGAGACAAGTGGAATTAATACCATGTGGATTCTCTATAACTCAAAAGGTTTGCTTTGTAAACCACTATCCCACATGACAAACTTAAGGAAAAACTTCATCCCTTGATCAATGGGGCTTTTGGTACAAAACGTAATGACTACAGATACAGTTACGTATTTATATTCAGAGGTTCAGGACAATTTGTGAAAAATGAAAGCAAATGAAGTTTTTTGAATTAACAATATGTGAAATGCTGAAATTCCTCATGGATTACACCTATGTAAAATTTGGGGTTAAGACATTTAGGTGAGAAGAAGACATCCCCAAAGGCACCAGTTGTGTCCCCATTCTTGCGGATCTGTTTCCTTATGCATATAAATCGGAATTTCGGCTCGGATTAGCAAAGGCAAAACACGGTAATTGGCCAAGAAGTTTAACTTAAGCTTCAGGTATATCCTTGATCTGGTATCGTCCAATAACCATCAAATATCTAATTCCCTTCCACTGATTTACCCACCTGAACTAGAAATAAAAGAGATCAATGAGACCGCCTCATCTGTTTCATACTTAGATCTATACATGACAAAACACTCCCCACAAGGCTGTATGACAAGAGGGATAACTTTAACTTTCCAGTAGTCAACTATCCCTTCATGTCGAGCAGTATTCCAGCAGCTCCAGCCTTTGGTGTTTACACTTCAACTTTTGAGGTACAATCGAGCATGCTCTTTCTACCAAAATTTCCAAAACTTGTTTGATCAAGATTACAGCATTCATGGCCTCAGTAAAGCTTTCAAAAAGTGTTGGCGTTGATATGTGGAGGACATTACCAAATTTGACACATCAGTGACAAAAATGATGTCCGATGCAGTTCCCTATTTTTACATATATCATGCGTTCCTTTGTTGTTGTTTTCAGGTAGATAATTGACTCCCTTTTGCGTGTGTTTGTGATGGGTGCCACCAGTGGGGCAGGATACGCTCACCTTTTCGCGGACACATGGTATCATCACTATTTGATGGTGATTCATAAACACATGCTCATGACATACTCGGAATCGTACAATCGGGAGATATCTTATGAATATGGAAAGGGTTTTGTCGCTTCTATTCACAGGACGTTTGGTTCATTTCCACCGTATTTCTCATATGGTCTCAGAAATAAGATTATAGTCATGGTGATAGTGCCTTTTAAATATATTATGATTTATTGAAACACCCCATGCAAAGTAACCTACCTTGTCAAAGTTGACAAGGCAAGAGAACTAAGAAAGGCGTATGTTGGGTTCAAGGTCATAGGTGTGGCACGACTTGTGGGCTGCCCTAAGCTATTATTATAATGAGTTACTAGTATATTTGGCAACTTGAGTTACCAGCAAGCAGCAAGCAGTAGCAGCAGCAGCAAGGGGCAACTATGTTGCCAGCGGCAAAATACTAAGTTTCTGCTGAAAAGCAGACATGAATTAAGTTAGGCCACAATGTTCCCATCCGCTGAGAAACAGAGGGACTGAACAGATTCCCGCTGAAGAACAGGGTCCTGATAATGCTGATGATTACTTGGTGATTAAGTAAGTATTTACATTTGTAGCCAACAAGAAGCAACAGCACGCACGAAGACATTAGTGAGAAGCACTAAATGAAATTACATGTACATGTAATTAAAAAATGTTTATTTAGAAATTTATTTTAAAAATTGCCAATGGGGCAAACAATGTAAAACCTCATTTTATTTTTATCAGTTTTGAATTATCCAGAGTTAATAGTTTACTTCTTAAAAATGAAATATGTCTGTTCTGATACTAGTTGTCAATGCAGTATCACATATTCATAACAAAGAAAACACCTTATACATATGTAAATCACACCATTTCCATAGTCAGAAGAAATCTCTGCTGAAAGCAGAATCCATCGTACGATTCCTACCATATCACCATAATGTGTTTGTGTTACCAGATGTTCGCAAAATTTCGTGATCCTGATCAAACAACTTTTGAGCAAGAGTCATATGACGATCTTTGAAATCTTCGTATGCCCGATGGTACCTCAAAAGCACTGCCTGTAGACACAGCTGGAGCTGCTGGAATACCGTTCGACATAAAATGAAAGTTGACTTTTTGAAAGTTTAAGTCATCCCTCTTGTCATCAATCGTTATGCACAGGCTTTTTTAGCTGGTGTTTTTTATTTTTAGTTCAGGGGGATAAATCAGTGAAAGAGAATTGGTTATTTGACCATTATTGAAGGGTGTCAGATTATCGTTATAACTGAAATTTAAGTTAAACTTCATGGCGAAATTCCTATGTTTTAAGTTTGCCGATCCGAGCAGAAATTCCGATTCATATGCATAAATAAACAGATCAGCAATGGGGGAGTCTATAACAAGGAAGCCATACCTCTTGCTCAAATATTCTGTCCCCAAATGTTACAAGTATATTATCAATGAGGATGTCCAGCATTGCACCTAGTGTTTTCTCAGTAAACTTCAGATGACTAGTGTTTTCATTTTCCACAAATTGTTCTGAACCTTTGAAG
Organism: Haliotis rufescens; assembly: GCF_023055435.1. Lineage (NCBI taxonomy): Eukaryota > Metazoa > Mollusca > Gastropoda > Lepetellida > Haliotidae > Haliotis > Haliotis rufescens. The sequence continues at coordinate 26,439,399 of NW_025963779.1, forward strand.
ATAAGGATGTAACTATCTCTATGGTCCCCACGTTTAGCTGCCTCTTGGACCAAAGAATGATCAAAGAAAGGTTTGAGTGAGCATTGGTAAAATAAAGACGTTTCTCAATTTTTCTTCTGTCAATCAATGTATAAATTGTAAATACATGCATACATGCAAATCTATAAGTTGTGACAACTTGTGCAGCTTTTCATGTGAATAAGTGTGTTCAGACACAAATTCAAAAGATAGGGTTTGTTTGCTGTAGATTTTGGCGCTTTCATTATCAAAGTATTCACATCTCGACGTTTCCCCTTCGACGTTCAGATCGCTGATGTACGGATGGTCGATTCTTTGCATTTCTTTGCAAATATATGATAGATACTTAAAACGACACGGTTGAGGATCATTCGCAAAGAAACCTGGACAGTACGATGTCTCCTATTACCCTGTGAAAAATATCCGATCTTAAAGACACCAGCATGAAGACACAAGTGTATAATAGGCCTCCTTGCTTGTGACCCTTCTGTGTGTCATCTTCCTCAGATGGCGTAGATCGGTGCTCATGTTATCGACCACTGGTTGTCCTGGCTAAGACAACAGTGCGTGAAGCATTATTCACTCACTCTCTAACATATACCACCAGCATAAACAAAGTGAACCGTGGTGATTAATAGTATTGATGTAACACAAATCAATGCCATTTGGCGGAAGGGGAATGAATGACCCACTCGACTAAGGGGCCGCTATTCGCTGTACATAGCTGCATATCTTAGGCGTTCCAAAATCCAGCATCGTGGTTTCGAACTCCGGTTCGCCCTGCTTATGTTTCGATGTTTGTCATCAAATTGGTGGACGTCGGAGACCATGCATCATTTCAGGCTTTTCCCTACATCAACCTGACACGCCGCGATATAACTGAAGTGGTGACGTTCAACAAAAGTCTTTGCTGCGGCGATAACTTTTAATGCCCAATTTTATTACCAGCAATTCTCAAAATGTACATGTGTCATGTTCAGTTATAACATGGATGATATGGACTTGCTTGTTTTACAGATTGATCCATCGTCTAAGTTAGGGTTAAGTTCCGAGAAACTGAGTCAATATCTATACAAGTTTATTATATACACATGCAAACACACGATACATGACCACAAGGAACACTATATCAGAATATTATAAACTTTGACTTTTCGGTCCAAGTATATTGTTCTAGCTTTTATTCGCAAAACTTGTATTTTTTCATATCTTCACGGCTGACGTCATTTCTGGTTTCCCCTGCCGGGATATTACACAAATATTGCCATCAGTGGCGTATGACCAAACTCACTCATTAATGGCTGATGTCGCGAAAAGTGATCATAAATGATATAAGATACATTCATCTTTAAGTCAAATACTGTATTTTCAAAGAGCAATACAGGTAAGGTCAAGGAGTACAATTTATCAATTAATTAACAATGTCTTCGTCAAAGTATTTTAGGTACATTATTCCAATGAAATCATCCCAAGAACAGAGGAAGATTATGTTTGTCTCCATTATCAACAGGAATACGTGTCAAAGTTGATGTTCTCTTTAACTTTGGCCTGAATGCTTTCTCCATGGGTAGCTCAAGGTTTAGGAGGGTATGAGATCGTGACATTGTTTTATGTTTCATGACAGTAGCCTTACGCTCAAACGTAGGACTTGTCCTTGCATAGGGTGTTCCATTCTCCTCCAGAAACCTGGATATAGAAGTAACGTCTTCTGGTGGCGCCGTTTTTGCATTGTAAGTTGACTTTAAGGCCATTATAACTCGTGCTAATGGTCGTATACTTTTGAACCCGTGATGCTTTTCTGAACGCTTCACATCAGGTTCATACAGGTTTTCGTCATTTATGTTTTGGGAAACATCAATGATACTAATGCCTTTGAAATTAGTTGAATCATTAATATCATGCATGCTGTCTGATGGAGATGTTGATATACGGAAACGTCTGAATCCTGTCTTTGGAGAACTTGGTGTCAAAAGTGTTTCTTCTCTGTTTTCAATATGGCAAGGGTGTCTTTCAGCAAAGGACACAGCCTGTCGAGGAGAACGGTCTATCAGCTGTTTGACTAACCCGCATGATGAAGACTGCCTCTGTAAATGATGGATTGTAGGGGTTCTTTTCAGAAGAGGCTTTGAAGACAATCGATGTTGCACTCTGTCCTCTGACAGTGTTCTTAACATTTCAGAACTTGTATGTCTCCGCTTCAGAATAGCATTCTCCAAACATTTCATCTTCCGCAGCCGCTTTGGTATTCCATGGACGTCTGTTATGGTAGCACTGTCACGCCTGAGGGGCAAGGATCCTGGTGGAGTGTCATCAAGCTGTGATTCAATGTCACCCTTGGTGTTCACAATCACACTAATTGTCTGACCAAACTCAGCTATATGCTCATCAAATTGTTCTGTTGTCTGCATTTGTTTATCAACCATGATGACAACTCCATTTCCATTTGAATGAGCGACGGGTGTTATACCACTTTCAGTATTTTCAGTGGTGCTGCTTCCGAACGAATCCTTTCTCTGAGACCCACCATTGTCTAGTTCAGGTAAAGGATACATGCTGAAAACTATAGGCCTTATACGACCATAATATGGACTCTTTTCACTATAACGCGTCGGTGGACATTCCTTCTTGACAGACACAACTGGAGCTTGGCAATGCTCTATATGTTGTATTGCCTCTTCTGTCACCTCCTCTCCAGGAACACACTGAGTTGGTAGCATGGTACGATTGTTGTCGTCTTTTCCCGTATTTTTCGAATATTCCTTTGTTATCGGCTGCTTTTCTAATGAGGCCATAAACGCTTCAGAACATCCACCAAAGAGTATGTTTATTCTGGTGCTCCCCAATTTAGCCTTCTGGTCGAGATCTGGATTATTGTTGTTTTGCGATTCTCTTTCCTCGGAGAAATGTTCTTCTGTGGGGGTCCCCTTGTCTTTCGTGACGACAGATGCCTTGCACATATCTGTCTTAATCTGACAATCCTTGTTATCATTATAGTTATGCAAATGCCTGTTGGTGTTAATACTTAGTGTGTCAACTAGGACCTCACCAGAGTCTCTTACAACACCCCTTTCGACATTCTTTACGTTGATGTGTTCAGTGCCTTCCTCTGTTTCCTTCTCATCCTCTGGCGTAGTGTCTTTGACGTATTCGTCTGTTGTTTTCTCATTGTCTGTCTTAGTGTCGTTAGTGCCTTTGTCTGTTGTCTGATGGTCATCCGAACTCACAAGGTTCTTCATCTGTGCAACAACGGACAGCTGTTTAGCAATCATGTTACCATATGTGAACAGACTCCTCCTCCTCTTGTGTTCAGGGGGCGGCTTATAGATGATAGGCGATGGAGCTAGAGGTTCTTCTTGTTCGGCGTTATCTGTGCTTTCCGGTTCTTCGCAAAGTTCTTCACTTGCCTTATCAGGGTCCTCCACACCAAGAATGAATTTCCTGAACTCTTGAAACAAATAAAGTATACTATTTTGAAAATAACCATTTTTTCTGGATATAGGCAAAAGTGGAGAACCGGTACGAGTCAGAAGCGAACCTGACAGGATTATAACGTTTATTTCATTCTCAAAATTTAAATATTCCTATTTTTGCATACACAATATTATCAAGGGCAAGCTAACCTTACACGTCACACGTTATTTATTAACATTTATAAGTTACATCAGGCGTTTGAGAGGCTCAAATATCGAAAGGATATTACCTTCAAATGTGATTCGTCCGTCTCCATCACTGTCAACCATCTTAAGCATTTGCCGGAGTTCCTCATCACTGATTACCTCCCCCATGTTCAACATCAACCGGTAGATGTCAGCAGCGGTAATGATTCCATCACCGTCCACATCTACGATACGGTAGGCATCTTCTATCGCCTTCTCTTCCTCCTCTTCATTCGTAATGATTCTTTCAAGAACAACCTTTTCAAAATCTTCTGTCTTAATTTCTCCTCCAGCTGAAGCAAGACCATAGATAGATCATGTACAGATTAGTTGGTAGGCATTGATGAAGTGTTGATTACTAAAATATTATTGCACAAGATGTGATTGCTAAATTGCTCCTAAAGACACTAAAATATTACGCCTGAAGACACACGCTTCATGCGAATGCATCTATGCCTAATGAAACACACAGGTAAGCTGACACATTTATACCTTAAGACACACACGGATAAACGTCATGCGATGCGGTCACATCTATGCCTGGGGAAACAAACAGATACGTTTCATGACAAGACATCAACACCTAAAGACACACACGTGTAAGCTTTATGCAGTCACAGGTAAGCTTCACGTGGGGACATCTACACCTAAAGACACAGGGGTAAGCTTCATGCGGGCACATCTATGCCTAAAGACACACAGGTGAGCTTCATGCGGACACATCTTTGCCTGAAGAAACCCACGGGTAAGCTTCATGCGGACATATCTATGCCTGAAGAAACCCACGGGTAAGCTTCATGCGGACACATCTTTGCCTGAAGAAACCCACGGGTAAGCTTCATGCGGACATATCTATGCCTGAAATACACAGGTAAGCTTCATGCGGGGACATCTACACCTAAAGACATAGGGTAAGCTTCATGCGGACACATCAATGCCTGAAGAGACCCACGGTTAAGCTACGTGCGGACATATCTATCCCTGAAGAAACCTACGGGTAAGCTTCATGCGGACATATATATGCCTGAAGAAACCCGCAGGTAAGCTGCATGCGGACATATCTATGCCTGAAACCCACGGGTAAACCTCATGCCGGGACATCTACACCTATAGACATAGGGGTAAGCTTCATGCGGACATATCTATGCCTGAAGAGGTGAGGTGAGGTGAAATGGTGTTTAACGTCACGTCCGAGATTATTGCACTTATATAGCGACTGCATGTGCGTGTGTGTGTTGGTGTGGCTGCTGGTACTAGTGCGGACTGATGCCGATTTTTCGTGCTAGCTCACTGAGATACCATGCCGCAGTTTAACATGAATACCCCACTCAGACACAGTATACTGACTCCGAGCCGACCAGTCCTTGTTTTCGCCCCTTAATGCCGAGCGCCAGACAGGGTAAAAACAAGTACCATCTTTTAACGTCTTTTTGGTATGACGCGGCCGGGGATATTCCTGAAGAAACCCACGGGTAAGCTTCATGCGGACATATCTATGCCTGAAGAAACCCACGGGTAAGCTTCATGCGGACATATCTATGCCTGAAGAAACCCACGGGTAAGCTTCATGCGGACATATCTATGCCTGAAGAAACCCACGGGTAAGCTTCATGCGGACATATCTATGCCTGAAGAAACCCACGGGTAAGCTTCATGCGGACATATCTATGCCTGAAGAAACCCACGGGTAAGCTTCATGCGGACATATCTATGCCTGAAGAAACCCACGGGTAAGCTTCATGCGGACATATCTATGCCTGAAGAAACCCACGGGTAAGCTTCATGCGGACATATCTACATGTATGCCTGAAGAAACCCACGGGTAACTTCATGCGGACATATCTATGCCTGAAGAAACCTACGGGTAAGCTTCATGCGGACATATCTATGCCCAAAGAAACCCACAGGTAAGCTTCATGCGGACATATCTATGCCTGAAGAAACCCACGGGTAAGCTTCATGCGGACATATCTATGCCCGAAGAAACCCACGGGTAAGCTTCATGCGGACATATCTATGCCTGAAGAAACCCACGGGTAAGCTTCATGCGGACATATCTATGCCTGAAGACACCCACGATTAAGCTTCATGCGGACATATCTTTGCCCGAAGAAACCCACGGGTAAGCTTCATGCGGACATATCTATGCCTGAAGACACACACGTGTAAGTTTATTCGTGGTGACGGACTACGGATAATAATCGGATAGAATCTCTGCAAATTAGCACATCCAACTTCAAGTCGCTAAGTGTTACATCTTACTGTCAATGAGAGCATCTCTGATGAGGTCAAGGACGTCTTCGTCACAGGTGTTGATGCTGAAAAGGCTGAGGAGAGGGGAGATGTTGTCGGCCGTGATGCGGATGTGGCCGTTGCGTACTGCCAGACACATCCCGGCCTTCACCTCTGAAACACACACACAGATATCCTTGAAAGCGAACTATCAACAATTATTTTCAGGGCAAATAATATTGATTATCTTCATATTCGAAACTAGTTACCAGTATATAACCCCTACTATTTACATTTCGATTGCACTTTGTTTGCTAATATGTTACTTTATTACGGATACTGCTCCAACCAATATCAGATGACATCTACTTACTGTCAATAACATACCGTCTGTACAATGCCTCAGGGTCCAGCTGAGGCTCCTAAAACACACAGAGATAGAAAGTGATGTATATAGGAAGTCTTAAACATTGGGACAAATGTTCTGTTTATTATTTACACGTCACAAGTATGAATACACCAAGAAAAGGGTGACGCACTCCACCTGTATCTCCATATATATCGCGAACTTCCGTGTATGTTTTGAAGTATCGACTTTTGATACTGTAAATCTTGAAATTAACGCGATCGTGAATTAAATGCGAAAAATGCATGTGGTCTTTGATCGCATTTTTAAACATCGCATTTATATCAACAATAAGACATTTTGGATATCAAAAAGACCAACTTAGACATACGCTGATGTATTCAACACCACTGTTTATTGAGCAGTATATAAAACATATTTCATTTTGGTAAATGTCTGATATTCCACTGGCATTACTGAAAAGTTGTCGAATGAACATTTTATGCTTCTCCATATTGTTGCGCACACTGTCATATACTTTTGGCGAAAGAATGAGAGGAAGCACTGGATTTGGGTAGTCAAGTCACCATTGCTTTGGAGCAGTCACAAAAAGACAGTACATTAGATTAAATACAAAGGAAAGTCACGTTATGACAATAATTCATGTAAGTTCCCATTGAAATATTAATGCTTTTATGCTTTAGGAGGATGCATGCTGGCCAGCCTCGCGATACACTACCGTCCCAAACACGGCTTTATTCTGTCACTCCATCCGCTCCCTGAAGTCTTAAGCGCCAGTAAACAGTATTAATATCGTACAACGGTTCCTTCTTTCAGCCGTAGGGTGACCATGCTTTAACTATTTACAAAACTAACTTAGTTTACCTTCCTATCAATCACATTATGATTAACTTGTCCAAGTGGTATTTACAAGTTTGTGTGATGGACAAGGGAGATAGTTCTATTAATATACAACTTCTTTATTGCAATAAATGCGACGTTATGGTGTAGATACTAACACGCTAACAAGCTACACCGAAACGTACTTCATTGTAATAAAAAATATATATCCATAGAACTATCTCCGTCGTTCACATTGTGCTTGTTCGACATATTTTGCAATGATCACAGCTTTTTTGCACCCGATCATACATTGAATGATAATTTGAAATACGTCATCATCATAGGTTAGCGCTGTTCACATATATTGTCCATTTTGTGTACTCCCCATGGAGCTGAGAATTAATTAGAGTGACTATTGATCCATTGACTGGAGGTAAAGATTCCGTGGGGCCATGATTAGGGCATGGACAAGGCGCAATATAAATATGCATGTATTAATTTATTTATTTATTTATAGTGTGTACTTATTATACCTCTCTTATCCTTACGACATCGCGGTCCATGTTGTCGTGGCGGCCCAGTTACTTGTGCTATGGTGTTCCTGTAAACAGCAAGTTGTATAATTAGGAGTGCACTAAAACAATGGCAGGTTAAAAATGCCTACACAAATCATAAGCGTAAATGTACCTACAATGAGACTATTCGGTACGTCGGACTGCCGCGGTACAGGGAGGTCAGCATTAACTGGACTTGACATCACTCATCCAGCAACTGACAATCGAGAATCTGAGCAACCAGCTAAGGCAGCGACACATCGGGTTTTAAACTTAATGCTGTGATATAGACAACAATATGAATAATATGTAACTTATAACGTGAATAGGGGCGGTCGGGTAGCCTAATGGTTAAAGCGTTCGCTCGTCACGCCAAAGACCCGGGTTCAATTCCCAACATAGGTACAATGTGTGAAGCCCATTTCTGGTATTCCCCACCGTGATGTTACTGGACTTTTGCTAAAAACGGCGTAAAACCATACTCACTCACTAACTATAACGTGAATAGGGGAGGACAATGCTCAAAGCCAATGGCACTTTCACTCAGGTCAACGAATCAGAGTGCATTTAAAATTAATTCTCTCTATACAAATTAATCAGCATACTACATGACTTCAAAGTTTTATTGATATGTTAGCTTAGTATTTGGGAATGATGACTGTCCATTATATTGAAAGAAAAACATTGACAATAAAGTCGACAAAAACATTTCCATAAATCAGAAGAATCTGTTTAACGACTCCAACTATATCATGAGCATGTGTTCACGAATCACCACCAGTTAGGTGAGTGTCGCCTGTTCCTTCTGTGGCACACGTCACAAATACAAGTCAAAATAGGGAATTGCATCTGATTCCATTGGGGTCACTGATGCGTTAAATTTGGAAATGCTCCCCACGTGTCCACCATAAAACGTTTTGAAATGCTTACTATGGCCTTGGATAATGAAACTGATCAAATAACTTTTGAGCATGAGTCGTATGACGCTGAACAATAAAAGCGACAAAACAATTTCCATATTTTACGAAATCTCTGAGTCGATTGTATGATTCCTACTATATCATGAGCAAGTGTTTATGAATCACTATCAAATAGTGATGATATCAGGTGTTCGCGAAAAGATGAGAGCATCTTGCCCCACTGGTGGCACCAGTCACAAACACATGCAAAGGCAAGTCAATTGTTCACCTGAAAACACGGGAACATTGGTACAAGTCAAAGTAGGGTATTCCATTGGACATCATGTTTGTCACTGATGTGTAAAATTTGGAAATGTCCTCCACATGTCTGCCATAAAACGTTTTGAAGCTTTACTGAAGTCATGAATGTTGTAAACTTGATCAAACATCTTCTGAGTAAGAGTTGCGTGACGCACTTTGAAATCTTGGTAGAAAGAGCATGCTCGATTGTACCTCAAATGTTGTGTAATGCAGACACCAAGGGTTGGAGCTACAGGAATATTGCTCGACATAAAGGGATAGTTGACTATTGGAAATGTTTAGAGTCATCCCCCTTGTCATACAATCGTGTGGAGAGTGTTTTGTCACTCTGAATCTTTATGCATAGATGATCTAAATAGGAAACAGATAAAGCAGTGTCACTGGTCCCCTTTATTTCTAGTTTCGGTGTCTATTTGATGGTTATTATTAGATCATCAATATACCTGAAGCTTAAGTTACACTTCTTGGCCAATAATCTTGTTTCTATTTTGCCAGTCGGATTAGAAAGTCTGATTCATATGCATAAAGACACAGATCAGCAAGAAGAAGAGCGCAATTGGTGTAATCATTGATGATCTTTAACTCCCAAAACGATGTCTACTTGATGACTATTTGGATGAAAAAGCAGAAACTAGATATTCTCACAATCAACTTGCCAGGATCTGTACCTTTATGTCATGTTTCTTCAGATTCAGTCTTCGAGGTTGCCATTGTATCTCTGCCTCCTCATTCACTGCCAAAGGGCCATGCACACGTTTAAAAGGTGAAACGTTTATCCGATATGAGTTTACTATGTCATGGATACTCAACAACAGTCTACTGTAGTCGATAGGCTTACGGCACTAATTGCCTGCGGTAGGCGATGTAGAGAAACAGTTAACTCTGCACGCCTCATTTTACAAGGATAAACCGTCTTAATAAATAATGCGCGTAGGTGTTAAGGATTATTCCCTCCTTCTAACCATGGTTATATCGGTTTAATACCAACACGTGTTCGTCACTCCTTTATTGATCGTTAAGGTTGTTACAGTGTCGTTCTCGTTTAAAATAGAAGCCTCATCATTTGATTGTCTCTGTCACCCTTATATCGGACACATTTTGTTTGTTGTAGGACGTCAGTTCAGCTAACGGCATTCCGCACCATGTTATGTTACACCGACTAATACCCGCGTGACGCCATGCCCATACATCTGTAGTAACACATACAAGCATCAGTAATAGCAACTGTTAGGGGCGATAAAGTAGCCTAGTGCTTCAAGCAATGACTCCTCACGCCGAAGACCACGGTTCGATTGCCCACATGGGTACAATGCCTAAAGCCAATTTCAAGTGCACCCACTCCCTCACACCACCCCATTCTCCGGCTATTATATGGCTTGAATATGTAGGTATCTGGTCTCTTATACACTCACTCACTCCAGTGACATAGCTGGAATGGTTGCAAGTGCGGCGTAAAACAACTTCCAATCACTCACTTACTCACTAGCTCCCATTGGCCACCGACATCACACGTATGGAGATGAGGTTGGAAAACATGGCTCGCATTATTCAGGCTATAGAACCTGATAATTTCAACAGTTGTATGTATGAAAAGGTCCTTTTGCCCATCCGAAACCATGTTCGCGAATCCCAACTTTACAGAAACGTTGTTTGTACAACAGCTTGTGCGAAGAACAGTTAAAGCTTCTTTTCGGATCAGGAATTTGTCAGATTAGATCTAGGAAAAACAGGTTGCCGAACGCTGCGTCACCTGGGTGCCAACAGCACGTAATATAATCAGCTAAGTCACAGAGCCGATCCCTGTTACGACCAACCTTTATACAAGTTGCTTGTACATGATACATATTAAGTCATACAAATCGTTACATCATCTCCAAATAAACCACACTCTATTAGCCCGGGCTGTGCACATTTTAACAGTAACCATCATCCAATCATATGGGCCGTGATCTGATTATTCTAACAGTATATGTACACACATGTAAGACACTGGCATATAGATATACATGTACATACCACACACATAAATACACCTATTTGCTGACATTTTAGCCGCAGTCATATCTTTTACTCTATATTTGGTTTTTGTGTCGGAATCATACAGTCTGAAACATCATCCATTCCAATAAACCTGTGAAATCTCCCGCACAATGTACATCAAAGCAATATATAGTATTCACATAGCCATCATTACTAAATCCAGTCATACGCACGTCAATGTCCTGCAGTACATCGTCCAATCATATGGACCGTAATCAGACTGTTCCTACAGCATACGTGCATGCAAGTAAGGCCATGCCACATATACATGTATATGCTACTTACATACACCTGCAGTCTTATCTTTCACTCAATATAAGGTTCCAGTATCAGCATCAAACACTTCAATTCACCATTCATTCAAGTAAACCACAATCTTGTTGCCTACTCATACAATCAGTAACCATACATTATCCAGTGAAGTGCGCCATATATGCGGAATATATAACATTCCATCACATGGACTACAGTCAGATTACTCATACAGTATATGTGCACACAAATAAGACAGGTAAGACTAGATATATATTAAACACTGCATACATACACTTACCTGTATACACATCAATTGCAGTCAAATCTCAGGTAGTGGTATCGAAGTCATACAGTTCAATACAGGGTTCGATTTTAGGAGCTTGATTTAACTTGCACCAGGCGCATGGTAATATGAAAACTTCGTTGCACCAGATTGTTGTGTGGAAAAGTAAGTATTTGAATTCCCTCGGCATGCACTTAGTGCATGTAGATATTATTATCAAGTTACACCTTTCAATAATAGATTGCACTGGTGCAAGGTATAAAAGTCAAATCGAGCACTGCAATGCACTATCCACTCAAATAGAGACGACAGTCTAATTGCCCGCACAGCGTACACATAGTCATCATTACATAATCCAGTCATATACACGCCAATGTCCAACAGTACACAGACCTGTAATCTCCCAATTGTCAGACGGACTTATACCGGGATTAGGTTTGGTTAAGTGCACTTGTGATCGTTAGCTGTTTACCTCAGTGTAAAGCGGAACATCCCTACACAAATGGCATAGAACCAAACTCATAGTGCTCAACCCAGCTTTAGCAAATGTCCAACCTCATCCAAATATTCCAGAAGTCTTCTGACCAGTGCATAACCTCTCCTTCAGACGCAGCAGTCTCCCCTCAGACTCTCTGTACACCTTCTTCCAGGGTGGGGGGTTTAGCAGATATTTCTTCTAATTATGGAAAACATTTTGTCGCTTTTATTTGCAGTTGACGATTCTGACATGGCTTCTAACAGATGTCCACATAGGCCATGTATATTTGGATAATAATAACAAATACTCGACACTCGCAATTCTGGATGATATGTCCCAAGTGAAACACACTATTTAACTTCATTGAGGATAATTATGTAATCCACAATTACTCGAACATGTAACACGCAATAATATGAGGGATGGTCAAAAAGTTCAAAGCCTGACTAACTTTCAACTATAGGCCATAACAAAGTGAACTAGTTGTTGTAGTTCATTGTTTGCGGTTTATTGCAAGTGTATTTGGTCTGTTCACAGGTTAGTGACAGCCAGCTGAACGTGATAGGGGTCCAAATGGACACAGAAAGGGAAAAGAACGAGAACCGAGCAGTCATCAAGTTTTTGACGTTAGAGAACTGTACTCCCCAAGAAATTCATGACCACATGTCACAGGTGTATGGGGATACGTGTCCTAGCTATTCCACTGATAAACGTTGGGCAGCTATGTTTAAGGCTGGGAGAACGTCCCTCAACCTCCATCAATGAAGATTAAATCAAAGAGTTAGAAAAAAACATATACTGTCAGATAAACGTATTACCATTGCTGAACTTGAGGGAGACACGGGCCTAAGCCATGGATTCATTGAAACTATTATTCATGAACATAAACAGATGAATAATATTACTGCTCGTTTGATGCCAAAGTTTCTAAATTCTGATCATAAGTGAAAAAAGACTGACATTGCTAGAGACAATTTAGAGTTAATTAAGGAGGATTTCGTCAAATTCAAAACGACATGAGCATCGGATAATGAAACATGGGTCTACCACTATGATCTCGAGTCAAAACGTCAATCTATGGGATGGCACCAGTCCCCTTCTCCGGCACCGAAGAAATTCAAGCCTTCAAGATCAGTGAAGACAGTTATGGCCACTGTATTCTGGGATGCAAAGGTTGTGATCCTTGTTGATAACATTGAAAGTCAAAAGACGATTTCCGGTGCACACTAAGCTGCTTTGGTTCATCGCCTGAGGGATTATATCAAAGTAAAAACGGCGAGGATTGCTGACTGCTAGAGTTCTACACATTCACGACAATGCCTCTTCTCACACCTCTCGACTTGCAAAGGTTTCTGTGCGACAATGTGGGTTTGAAGAGCTTCCTCACCCTCCATACTCGCCAGACCTGGCATCAAGTGATTTCCACCCGTTTCCTAAACTGAAAGAACACCTTCGTGGAAAGCGCTATGACGACAACGATGATCTCAAAGCTGTCGGGAATGGGTTTTTCAGGGTAGCCTCAGAAAACTTCTTCCTGACTGGAATTGAAAAGCTTCGCTATCGATATGAGAAGTGTATTGAAAAGCAGGGAGATAAAGTGACAACTAAAATTAAAAACACTATCACAATTGTTGGTTGTGTTTGTTTGGCTCAGAACGTTTTGACCAGCCCTCGTAGCTCCGATTATACGCTAAATTTAACATTTGAAACCTCACGCTGCGCGTTCGGTTCCAAATTCAATTTAACGCGGTTAAATCAACAGATATCCTAGCTCTACATTGATAACATAGTATGTTTATCTCCTAATTGTTTTAGGCTCTCATACATATTATAAAATCTCCGAAACCTCCATGCAAGTGTATTATGATTTAGATGTCTTTAGTTTATCTCCTAAATATATGTTTGCGCATATGGTATAAACGTAAAAACCGCTGGCACAGATTAATGCTGACTTCCAAGTCACAACACACTATTTCATTAATATTACAATTAATGTGTATTACGAATCCGCAGCAATCGTGACCTGAATAAGGTCAAACACACCATGCATGTACGCACACGGGTATATCAGCGTACTTACTAACTTAGTACCATCCATGTGCGCCGTTACTTGTTAATAGCCTACGGGCGTGAAGCTTATGAAAATCCCCTACTCATTCGTCCTTAACACCAAGAAGGTGTTTACTGTCCCTGATCCATGGGGCATAATGCTAAACTTTGGGAACAAAGAAAGTACACCGGGTTTTTTATGGAATTGATTATTGAAAGAACTATTGTTAAATTTGATGATGTTTATTTAACAATCTCACATTCCGCCAACAGTTTGTAAAATGAAATGGATTTAATGAAGACAAAAGTAAGATATGAACTTGCATTCACATGATCACCACAATGATTGAAATGTTGGAAATTTGTGCCGAAAAAAGCAAATTTATTGATTTTCAAAGATAAGATGTCCTGGATACCATCAGCAGTTGTGTATTGAAAGAAAAAATATTACTAAAATTTTTAAATCAAGATAAAAATATAACCATTTAGACGTATTTTTGAGTGCTGCCTAGTGCGCCAGTACGGTGTATTTTTGGATATAATACAGCTTACTTAAGTTTTTTTCAATTGAAAGTCAAGCGTATGATAAAATCAACAAGGTATAGTTTCTGTTGTTCCTCTGTTTTTGTTTCCCACGACAAACCTTGAGAAATCGAGCGACACCAACCGCCAATTCAAAAGATTACCTCGCTTTGCAAATGGACGAGTTCTACGCCAGAATGGGCGGTGGGGTAGTCTAATGGTTAAAGTGTTCGCACGTTACACCGATACCCGGGTTCGATTCCCCACAGGGATATAATGTGTGAAGCCCTTTTTTGGTGTCTTCCGACGTGATATTGCTACAGTCGTGGTAAAAGCGGCGTAAAACAAAACTCACTAACTCACTCACTCTTTGCCAGGTTAACATCATATGCATGGGTAGAGATAATGTACATGTAGATACCGAGATTCGCACTGTTTGACCAAATTGATACAATTCCCAATACATAAGTACATGTTCTGAGGGAAAAATATTTGCATGTATAAAACTACCTTAAATACATAAAAGACTGCTTAAATATTTAAATTTCACAATTCATGAAAAACGATATCGACTCTTTACACTTAACATAGAAACATTGACATATGTGTCTTCCCACGTGTCTGTTCTTGCACAGCAAAGTGCACGTGTGCCCGATGGGTACGATGGCCGAGAGGGACGGGTCAATAAACCGGTCAAACCGGAATTTAATTATAAGGTTAACCCGAGTCGAGGCTGCTCGACCATATATAGCAGATCACTTACAAGCCGCAAAGCCTACCCTTCAAGTACAGAATCTCACCCTCGTGTCTTTTGATTTCAAACAAATCAACACGAGTCGATTAAAGTTTAAGACTTTTCAATGCTTTACATTTGTAATGAAAAAATAATACACAAAAGGTATATAATAAAAAAGATATTCCATGTGTAGCGTGAAACATATTGGTGTGATTATCATATACTGGCAATACTGTTATAATCCTGTAATACTAATAAACATGTCACCCGTGAAGATCCGGGATAGAATAGGTCTTCAGCAACCCATGCTTGCCGTAAAAGGCGACTAACGGGATCTGGTGGTCAGACTCGCTGACTTGGTATTGAATCCCAATTGCTCGATGCTCATGATGTCAATCACTAGATTGTCTGGTCCATACTCTATTATTTACAGACCGCCGTCATATTGCTGGAATATAGCTGAGTGCGACGTTAAACAACAAACAAACAAACACATATAAACATGTAGGAACATGTGATCAGTGTACTAGACCTGCCCGTGTAGTCTATTTTTATATTATGTAAGTCTAAATACATTCAGGTCGCTTCATAAGTGCAATAATCTTGGACGCGACGTTAAGCCCAATTTCACCTCACCTCACCTAACATCTACATGACTATGCTAACAATGATGAAAGTCGTTGTCAAAAGCCGATAATGCTAAACCTGTATACGTGCGAAATAATATTATATATAATTATAGTACATTTCAGTGCTTGACCGTGTAAATCTGTGGAAATCCAATGTGGTGCAGTCTTTAGGTTGCTTTAACCTCAGTACACTTAAAAGATAACAAAGAAAAGCACTTATGTGATTCTGAAAATGCGGATATTATAACATTGCATAGTTTTAGTGAGTGAGTATTGCAGTACACCGCATCGGCAATATTGCAGCCGTTCACAGAGAAACATTGTGTGGTTGATTTCATGGTGTATATTTCATTGTGTAAAGAGTGGTGGGTTATTTCAAGATAATGCCAATCTAGAGCATACTAGATGAATAAATAACCAAAAGATTATGTAAAGTTAAGTGTGGAGTATGGCCACGGCTTTATTCAAGAAATTACAGGGGGATGATATTTTGCATAACCTGCAGGTTGGGCGAACCAAAATTACTGAATGCCGGCCCGAAGGCAATAGGACAAACAGAAAAGCGCGACTCGAGAGGATAAACACATAACGAGTCATCAAAACGCGAAATGACTTTGATCCCCCCAGGGTACACCAAAGGAGGTCAACCAGCGTGTCATTAAGCAAGCTAGGCCCTCGCGGGTAGCGCTCATCGAAGGCCTCCGGAAATTACTATGCCCAAGTATTACGCCACAGGACTGTGTCTATACACAGACCCTCCAATACTTAGCGCAGAAAAAGAACTTCATATTAATTCCCAGTAAACACCTTTGACCGGTCATCCAGAAGGAAATACTCCAAAGCCTCCTGATAGGTATTGACAAATATGGAAAGCCCTACTTCTGAAAGATGGACACCATCATGCCTGTATATCCCCAAATCCTGTGCCCGAATACCATGCTTTATGGCTCGCCTTCCAACCCTTAGCACTTCACTCATGCCTGCTCTATTCAAGCGCTTCCTGGCCTCCTCCACCGATTTGTAATTTGCGGCCCTATGCCAATACTGTCGTGGCAGTAACTCAGACCATACAAAGACTGTGAAGGGAAGTATCTTAGCAAAATATGTGACATCCTCTGTGACACTGCGAACCAAATTCCTAATAGGGGAGCTTACCAGATCATTTGAACCTAAGTGGAGAATCATGACACTTGGAGGAGGTTTCCTTTCAAGCTGGGTCAGCAATAGCTGTCTGAGCTCTCTCCAGTGCATTCCTTTCTTGCCAAACCAACTTAAGGTGAACCCCAATTTATGTAAGCCAAGATGCCTCCCTAATTTCAATCTGAAACTCTGCCGCTGAGCCCAATAGACAAATGATGAGCCTACAATCCAAACATCTGTAAAAAAAGACTTCATTAATGTATGAACAATTTTTCATACAACATACAATATCCAAACACATTGGTAAAGCAGGTAACATGATTAGAATAAAAACAGTTTGCCTGTAATGACCGCCGATAGCGAAAGGCAGAGGGGAATTCCTTCACATTAAAGGTTCACTTCAGTTATCTCCCTTTGCCATGCTACTAATGTATAACCTGAATAATCTCATGGGAGCCGGCCTGTAATGCAAAATTATAGCTTGTAGACCCGAGTAACCTCCCTTAGCCTGCAACACAACATAAATACTATAGTGCACAAATTAAATGATGCGTCACCTATCCCAGGATTGCCCAACTGAAATAAACCATTTTATCCTGTAAAGATAAAATCAATTAGTCTAGAGGATAAAGCCTTCGCTCGTCGCGACGAAGACCCGAGTTCGATTTCCCACACAGGTACAATGTGTTACGGTGTTCCTGTGCCCCTCCTTGCTGGAATATTGCTGGAATACTCATAAATGTTGCGTGAAACCATACTCACTCAGTCAATCATTCATTTTTAACTTTATATTTCTTTGTTTGTATGTCTTTGCGCTTTGATCGTGTATTGGCTCTAATCGTGAATATGTAAGAATTTTTAAAAGAAACATAAATTTGCTTAGACCCTAATAAATATCTAAAACACGATTTATGAGATTACTTCATTCCAAATCAAGAAAAGGCCGTGTCACCTCGCCTCCCTCCTGTATTCAACACGGAGAATAATCTTACGCTTGTCGACAAACCAATACTACATTAAAGGGGCACTGTTCTAACGCAATTCCCCGGACTGGTTGTTGCCTTTGTTATTGTTTTTTCCCCCGTGAGTACCCGGATGATACGCAACGCAACTGAGCGTGACCAGAGACTGGGCTACCGTCTGCAAGGACAGCTAAATAAATTTGGAGGCTGGAAGCAATATTTGCTTTACGCATTTTTGAACACTGGTTGGTTAACTGTAAAGATTTATAAAGATTTCGACAAAGGTCGCATGTTAATTAATTTCTTCAGCCTAAACAAACAGACAAAAAGAACGGCGGAGCTCATCGGATGTCGTCATTTGGAAATACCCCAGATGCTTATAGTTTAATATTTAAAAAAAGTATCCCTGTAGTGAAAGCATTTTCGGATTCCGGATTGCGTCGAACGGTGAATATACAATGCCCAAAAAGTAGGGGATAGTGGGAATCATCAAGACATATCTTCTGTATTGTATTGGCAAATGGAAATGATATGATCATATCTGCTGGGGAGTAGGCGATCAGATTCTGATGAGTTCTAATGGTAGGTGTGAAGAGATGGTGGCGCACTAGAGCGTTAATTAAAGAGGTCGGGGTCAAATTCGAAATTTGCATTTTGCAGCCAATATCAGGTAAAATCACCCCAGTTGACCAGACATGAACGAATTCTTCGAGGCATGCTTCTGATGAGTCGACCGATTTTAGCTTGACTCCACTCATCGGTTAGAGTGAGTGAGTTGGGTTTAACGCCGCTTTTAACATTATTCCAGTTATATTGCGGCGTGTCAGCTTAATGTGGGTGGAAAGCCCGAAGTGATGCAGGTCTCAGACGTTTAACACTTCGGTGAAACCCACGAGCACGGGTATGGTGCTGAAAAATCTAGAAACATAATCGGGGCGAACCGAGATTCGAACCCACATTTATAGGTTTCTGGCGTGCCCAAGGGACGCAACTCTGCACACCGAGTCGCGGCGCCTTAGACGACTTGGCCATTCGCGCCCCCTCATCGGTTAGACCAATACCAAGTTCATTGAGAGTGTTATGATTTTGGCGTTGACGTACACGTCTGCCAATGTGTTCAATAGGGAAAAGGTCAGGACTGGGTGAAGGTCATGGCATCTTGTAAGATGCCCAACATGTTGTCCAAATGGCACCACGAGGGATACAATGATGTTGTCTGGAAAGCATTAACCTGTAAACCTGCCATGGACAAGATAGAGCGCAGTTCGGCCATTCGTAGTTGTACCCAACCATATCATTATGAAACCACTCCCAACGACCACGCTGTACGACGTTAACGTTCATAAAACGCTCACTAGGAAGTCTCCAATCCCGATTCCTTCGATCATGGAAGTGGACCGCGATTCGTGAGAAAACATCACATTAGCCCAACTTCGATTATCCCAGTGCTGACTTTCCCCTTTTCCACTGCCGCTTCTGATTCAAATGACGTGTATAAGTTGTGGGATGACACGTGGACGCCGTGCACGCAAATGCCATCTGTACAGACCATTTCGCACCGAGTGGACATGTACTCTAACACCAGTTATCTGTTGCAACTGGTCCCTTGTCTGAGGGGCTGCTTGCAACCGAAATCATAATGCTTTCGTTCTGACTAATCCGTCCTGGGCTGGAGTTGTTGCCCTTGCACTTCCAGAGCGGCGTCGATCATCGACGTTATGCGTTACGTGTTTGTTGGTATGGGTCCGACAATCTGTTGATGACAGATTGAGAAACATGCAGCGTGTGGGCAACAATATTCTGAAGTGTGCCAACCCGCAAAGGTCGCATGATCAATACTGTTGCTTCATTAAGGATTAAATCTGTTTAATGATGTGTCTTTGCAATTGTCCTTCGCGTTCATGTTCAGGTCGGTAGTAAGTAACTGTTGCAAAGTTTAAACTCAGTAGGGACATGATACCACAGCCACTCACCCGTGAAGATCCGGGATAGAATAGGTCTTCGGCAAACCATGCTTGTCGGAAAAGGTGACTAACGGGATCGGGTGGTCAGGCTCGCTGACTTGGTTGATGCGCGTCATCGTATTCCAAATGCGTAGATCGATGCTCATGATGTCAATCACTGGTTGTCTAGTCAAGACTCGTTTATTTACAGACCGCCGTCATATATTTGGAATATTGCTGAACCTACTGAAACTGTTTAGACCGACACACCACACTTCAGACGTTAGAGCTGTCTACACAGAAGGAACACAAGTCGATAGATTCTAGAAACGGCCTAAACCAAGAGAACACATGACATCATACATGAGAAGCGTTTGGACCAAGGGAACACATGACATTAGACATTGGACTGCCTAAACCGAGAGAACATAAGACATCAGACATCAGAAATGTCTGGACCAAGAGAACACATGACATTAAACATTAGAACACCTGGACCAAGAGAACACATGACATTAGACATTAGAAATGTCTGGACCAAGAGAACACATGACAAAAGACATTAGAAATGTCTGGACCAAGAGAACACATGACATAAGACATTAGAAACACCTGGACCAAGAGAACACATGACATTAGACATTAGAAATGTCTGGACCAAGAGAACACATGACAAAAGACATTAGAAACGTCTGGACCAAGAGAACACATGACAAAAGACATTAGAAACGTCTGGACCAAGAGAACACATGACAAAAGACATTAGAAACGTCTGGACCAAGAGAACACATGACAAAAGACATTAGAAATGTCTGGACCGAGCGAACACATGACATAAGACATTAGAAACGTCTGGACCAAGAGAACACATGACATCAGACATTAGAAACGTCTGGACCAAGAGAACACACGACAAAAGACATTAGAAATGTCTGGACCAAGAGAACACATGACATAAGACATTAGAAACGTCTGGACCAAGAGAACACATGACAAAAGACATTAGAAATGTCTGGACCAAGAGAACACATGACATCAGACATTAGAAACGTCTGGACCAAGAGAACACATGACAAAAGACATTAGAAATGTCTGGACCAAGAGAACACATGACAAAAGACATTAGAAACGTCTGGACCAAGAGAACACATGACAAAAGACATTAGAAACGTCTGGACCAAGAGAACACATGACATAAGACATTAGAAATGTCTGGACCAAGAGAACACATGACATCAGACATTAGAAACGTCTGGACCAAGACACCACATGACATAAGACATTAGAAACGCCTGGACCAAGAGAACACATGACATTAAACATTAGAAATGTCTGGACCAAGAGAACACAAGACATAAGACATTAGAAACGCCTGGACCAAGAGAACACATGACATTAGACATTAGAAATGTCTGGACCAAGAGAACACATGACATTAGGCATTAGAAATGTCTGGACCAAGAGAACATATGACAAAAGACATTAGACTGCCTAAACCGAGAGAAAACTAGACATCAGACCAAGACACCACATGACATTAAACATTAAAAACGTTTAGACCCAGAAAACATATGACAACAGATATTAGAAACGTCATGACCAAGAGAACACACATCATACATTAGAGCAGTCTAGATCGGGAGAACACATGACTACAGACATGAATAACAGTCTACATCGAGAAAACACAGGGTCTTCGTGGAAAACGTACCGGTGCAGCGTATTATTCAGGCGATAGTAATTATTCAACAGTCGTATGGATGAAAAGATCTCTTGGCTCACCTGAAACCAACTGCGCAAATCTCAACTTTACAGAAAGTTATATGTAGAACACCTTGTGTGCTGAACATAAGAAACTTCGTTTCGGATAGTGAATCTGTCAGATAAGACCCAGATATAAAAGTTCGCTGAATATAATTGGCTCGGCTGCGCCGCTTCGATGCTTCTTATAAAAGGCACATGATGCTCAGTGAAATGTATACCACACAATAAATCCATTCGCGTTATCACAAAACATACCTTTTTGCGCGATAAAAATGCCCTTCCCATTGTAACCGTGAGCTGCATAGTATATAAATTAGGAAGGCATCATCACAAGGCGTGAAAGATCGGCGACACACCGACACAGACGAGGAGGCCTTGAATGACACAGGGATACAGCAGACCAACATTTGATCATAGAGACATGAGAGTACAGGGTCGGATACGTTGGACAGTGTTGATGTTGATGTTGTGCACCGGGGCTGATGTTGTGGCCGTCACGTATGAAGACAATGGATACGATCTACTGGTGGCCATCAACAGAAATGTTGCCCAGGAGCCTCGCATGATCACAGAGCTACAGGTTCGTTGAATATTGATACTCGAGGATATGTGCATTGCAAACTTCTTAGAGACAAGCATATAAGACCATGTAATAATAAGAATCTATGGATCGGTGTATGTTCTAATGCCGTTATCATACAGTGTTGAGGAGTTGCTGGGTTTTTGTTGGGATATTTAGATACCGTAGTTAAACAATGAAGCAATTGTTTTATCGTTGATCCTGACCATCCACTTGCTTGATAACGGTGTTAAAACTTACACTGAAACGTCGCTCTTAATTGTAGTAAAGAAGTTGTTCATCCATAGATTCTTATCCTTACTTAGTACTCCAACTTCTAAATGCCTATCAAAGAAGATATAAGATCATGTTCACAAAGACTGACATCACAGGTGTTGGTCAAAGTAAGGTCACAAGGCGAAACGGTTTCTACGGCTGCCGTGATTGTATATCAAGTTGGAGAGTAAAGGACGTAACAGCGTAACAGCTGTGAGAGGTAGACACGGAAAGCTGGAGTTGTTGGAATGTAGAGGGAAATTTCACTATTGGACAGTTAAAGTCATTCTTTGAGATACTTCATTGTCACTGTGTATCTATGCATAGTTCTAAATGTGGAAACAGGTGCTGCCTGAAGTTTTAAATTTATCCCTCTTGTCAATCTTGTGCAAATCTGGTTCTTTATGCATAAACATTTAAATATGAAACAGATAAACCGGTCTCACTGGTTCCCTTTATTTATAGTTCAGATGGGTAAATCAGTGGAAGGGTATTGCCTATTTGACAATTATTGAACGATATCAGATCATCGATATACCTGAAGCTTAACTTCTTGACCAAATTCAGTGTTTCAATTTTGCCAATCCGAGCAGAACTTCCGATTCATAAACAAATTATGCATAAAGAGCAGTTCAGCAACGACCGGGGCCCTATAGGTGATTATGGAGACACCTACTCCTTGCCTAAATGTGCCATCTCCAAGTTGCAGCCTCTCCTTGGTCGAGCATTTCACCTATTGTTTTCTCAGTGAATTGCAGATGGTATTTGCTTTCAGTTATGACTAATTGGCTTGAACAGTTGAAGATAGTGACAAATTACCTATGGACCTTATGATCAAGGAATATAATTTTCCGTTAGTTCCTTAAGTCATTTCATTTTGTTTATTCTTATGTTTTGGTTTTTGTAGAGTATGTTTACCTCTGCCTCGGACTACCTGTACACTACAACCCGGAAGTACACCTACATACGAAATGTGACCATCTTAGTACCAGACACGTGGACCAGAGATCCAGCTTGGGAGCTGGAAGGGGAGATAACCTTTACTGATGCAGATGTCAGAGTGGATTCGCCCCATCCTGTACAGGTACTACAACAGCACTATTATCTATTTAAGGATTGACATATCATATTTGTCATTGTCATCGCTAAATATATACATTTTGTTTCCATTTAAAGTGAGAAATTTGTGCATCTCTAAAACTATACACAACAAAACAATCTACTCTCAATATTAATGGTATATATTGCTCTTTTCGATAGCATTACCGTTATCTTCTCTCATACAGTGTTGAGGTGTTGCTGTGTTTTGGTTGGGCTATTTAGATACTGTAGTTAAACAATGAAGCAGTTGTTACATTATTGATGCAAACCATCGATTGTGACGTAGTATGTCATGGATTCCGACATCGATTGTGACATAGTATATAATAGAACCCGACTGTGTGAATCGATTGACACGTTGTAGTTATGGATCTCGACTGCATGCATCACGCCCTAATCAGCCCTGATCACTCAGCCGTTAAAAGAATAATAATCATGATAAATCAGAAAAACAATGTTATCTACAGTCCGTTTGATTCCATTTGAGACCGATGAATTGCTCACTAACTCAAAATCTAATAATTGCAACAAAACCAAATTGTGCACAGCGACATGGATTGGACAGACCAACTCTGATGGTTTGTCTCATAATTTTGGACACCCGAATAAAAAAATTGTTTAACAAACGATCATCATATTGTTGACATTTTTGGCCATCCCATACCAGGGAGGACCAGTCGCTCATGGAACAGCCAGGTAATGAACAAGCATGTGCAAGAATGAATGAATGAATAAATGAATGAATGAATGAATTAATTAATGAATTAATTAATTAATTTCATCCATTGTTGAAACCGAAGATCATACAGTATGTTATTTACATTACTTGAGTTTAGACATAGAAGAAAGTGATACTGTGGCAACGAATACATAATTTACAATGTACAATCTGTAAGCAGTAGGGTGTTTGTCTCTTTAAACTCAAAACAAATTAGCAAAAAGACAATATAATTTATTCCCAAATAGCGACATCATTTTCGTCAGATAAATCATGAACATCTGCCACAAGAAACGGTGAAAACATATCATCATATGCAATTTCACATGTACATCAACATCAAGTTTATCAGAGATGAAAAGGAATTATTTCTGTCAGACATAAAAGATCCACAGTGCAGTATAATATGGTAATCATAGTCATAGCAATGTAGCTCCCAATGGTTACATTCATTCGATTCTTTTGTGCCCAGTTTCCCGTACAGCTATGAACAAGTAGATTCCATAATTTGCCCTTGACACAAAGGTCATGCAACTTGACAACTATCGAAGCCTTTTCGTCTTCCTCATCTTCTAAACGTGCAGCAAACACATGCGATTCTCTTTCATGGTAGAAATTAACAGATTCTTACAGATACAGATATGATTGCTCCCTGTGATTTTCTGAAACCAAATTGTAAAAGAAGAGTGGGAGGTTAATGGATGTATATTTTTCTGTTCTTAAAATGTTGAAATCTAATAGTTCAGATATACATAATCCAATAGTTCAGATAGACATAATCTAATAGTTCAGATAGACATAATCTGATAGTTTAGATAGACATGATGTCAGAGTTATGCCTCTGCACAATGGTGATACGGGGATTATGTTTGTCGTTTTTGCCTTGCTAAACAGTTATTATCATACCTTGTCTGAAGACACAAGGATAGTGCTAGGATGCAAGTATATGGTTGAACGAGTGTTCTACTGGCGCCACTCCTCAAAGACATTGGAAGACATTTACATACAATTCATGTACATATATGTAAAATCTCAAGTCAAACGGGATTTTATTCTTTATTCTTTTCAAAAGAATTATTTACATGAACAATGTCTCGTATGTAAGTTGCATATTGTAGTTTTTCATTGCCAATGCAACTATGCAGTTAAGATACAGTTGTTCTTCATAACATTTATAGGGCAATACTCCCTACACGTTCCAACCCGGGCAGTGTGGGGACCCGGGACGCTACATCCTTCTGACGTCCGACTTTGTGCTGGACAAAGACAACGACCGCGACATCAACTACGGGGATGCAGGTGGGTGGGTTGTTACCCCCAGACAACCATTATATACTGAGTCAAATTAAAAACTTCAAATTTTTAAAAGTAATCCCATATAGGATACACAACGGACAAATGTATCAGAGAAGGTAATTTTTAATCATTAATGTCCAAAGAAGGATTTTACTTAACGGTGGTAACCATAATTTGTTACAAGCACCTACGGTATTCGGTAATAACATCAACAGTTTAAATCATAGTCCCAAGCGCGAGAATTTGATGGCACACAAGTTCAGTAGCGTGTATGGCCACCATGTGCGTTGACAACTGCCACACAACGCCTCCGCATGGACCTTGTGATGCTTGTGAAGTAATGATTGGGAAGACGACGCCATTGTTGCTGCAAAATGGTGCCAAGACCTGGCAAATTCTGTGGTTGGTTCTGGAGAGTGCGCAGACTTCTGCCAAGAGCATCCCATACGTGTTCGATGGGATTGAGGTCGGGAGACCTTGACGGCCGGTCCATGACGTTGACTCCCGCATTCTGAAGGAAATTCCTTGTCAAAATTGCTGTGTGGTGTCTGGCATTGTCGTGTTGGAAGATCAAAGCGGGTCCATGTGCTGCCATAAAAGGCAGAAGTTCTGGTGCCAGTACCTGGTCGCGGTAAGCAGCAGCGTTGATGTTGCCATGGATGACAAGAAGCCTTGAACGTGCATTGCCACAGAAAGCACCCCACACCATGACACTTCCGCCTCGAAATCTGTCAACTTCCTGTTCACAACACTGGACGTAACGTTCATGACGGCGCCTCCACACCCTCACCCTACCATCAGCAAATCGAAGATTAAATCGGGATTCATCACTGAAGACGACTTGATTCCAGTTCCTCTGAGTCCATCGTAAGTGTCGCTGTGCCCACAATTGACGTTGACGTCTGTGTAATTGAGTCAGAATCGGCCCGCAGTATGGCCGTCGTGCTTGGTGGTGAGCTGTTCTCGGTGTAGCCGTCAAAAATCGGTTACGGAGGTGACGTAAGACAATCTGACGATCCTCTGCATGTGACGTTATACGTGGTCGACCTGGCCGAGGGCGATCAGCGGTGGTACCCGTTTGCTGTAGACGCGTCGGTACATCATAGACAGTCCGTCGACTACAACCCATCGTCCTTGCGACTTCAGCTACGGACGTTCCCGTCTGCAACATGCCGATGGCACGTTCACGTTGCACATTTGAAAGGCGTTGCATGACAAATGGCCGTAAAGACTTTTGTTTTCTTGTGTTTTTCTTTTTTTGTTAATGACTGCTAACAAGTATGGCTGAAAACACGTGCGGTATTATGGCCACGTGACCAGTTGCACGTGAAAACCACTTTTGCCTCTATAGTGCTGTGCACATGATTTTGATCGATTCACCTGCACAAAAACGGGTGTTATCTGAAGACAGTACGTGGCCATTACAGTTTAAATACACAATAACGGCCCACAAAGATAACTGGTCAAAATGTTTAAATTTTAGGATTGTGAGGTTTTTAATTTGGTTCAGTGTATAATGGACGGATCAGGCTATACCCCAATCTCACAATCACCGAGGGCACTCATATCAACTGTACTGATACCGGATCATGCTAGGTTCACATGACCCATGCTTGTAATAGGTAATTCAAATGAGAGTCGGACTGACTGAATTACTGTATTGGGACCTCAACGGCTTTGATCATTCGTATTGTTATCAAGATATACACTAATTTGTCTGGTTGAGACTCGATATGACACACTGACATTCCCGACACTGGTGTTGACCAGCGTTCAAAGCTCTCACGTAGTCACTGTACACGTTAATTAATAATACAAATATTAGTTATGTAATACCAAAAGGGCGATAAATCCAAAATGTGCTTCATTCGTTTTTAGCGTAACTATTTAATCTATTACCTGTAGTGCGCAAACCTTGTTATCTTTAAATTAGATTATGAAAAACGTACTTAACCCCCGTCACATATTTCTTAAACGTTTTTCTCTACACCTGTACACTTGTACACAGCATGTGTAATTCAAAGATAACATATCAGTATTTTCTCAAAATAAAAAAGTTAACATCCATAAATTATCTTCTTAATTCATTTTTACCGTTTTGTTTTCCAACAACTAGGCCGTGTTCTGGTGCACGAGTTCGCCCATCTTAGGTTTGGTGTGTTCGACGAGTACGGCATCCGTCAAAGCAGCCAGCATCCAGTCTATTATGTTGAAGACTCTGAACTGTATCTACGTCCCACTGCCTGCTCCACCGACATCAAAGGTGACTTCATCAATGAAGTTAAAGACTCGGCTTGCGAACCTATGGACAATACGGAGGTGTTGAATAAGGACTGTGTCTTTCTCCCAAGCGCCTACAACAACAAGGCAACGTCATCTGTCATGTATGCCCAGTTCTTGAAGGAGGTATACGTGCTGGTTTCTTTTCTGATTCTTGATAAGATATATTTGCTCACGCTCCAGATAACGCCGCGATATAACTGGAATATTGTTTAAAGCGGCGTTAAACTCAACCCATTCACTCACTCACGTTAAAAAAATAGCGACGAAACACTTTCCATATCCAATAGAAATCTCTGCATAAAGCAGAGTCTAATGTACAATCCCAAGTATATCATGAGCATGTATTAATGAACCACTATCAAACAGTAATGATACTAGGTGTTCGCGCACCCATAACAAACACATGCAAAGGCAAGTCAATTGCTCACTTGAAAAAACATGGGAACATATGGTATAAGTCAAAATATGGGATTACATCGGACACCATTTTTGACACAAATGGGTCAAATGTGGAAATGCCATCCACATGTCTACCATAAAACCGGCCGGTCGGGTGGCCTAGTGGTTAAAGCGTTCGCTCGTCACGCCGAAGACCCGGGTTCGATTCCCGACATGGGTACAATTTGTGAAGCCCATTTCTGGTGTCCCCCGCCGTGACATTGCTGGAATATTGCTAAAAGCGGCGTAAAACCATACTCACTTACTCACTCACTACAATAAAACCTTTGGAAAGTTTTACTGAGGCCTTGAACGTTGTAACCGTGATCAAACCGATTCTGAGCAAGAGTCGTAAGGCGCTCTTTGAAATCTTGGTAGAAAGAGCATGCTTGATTGATCTCAAACGTTGCGAAATGTAAACACCAAAGGCGGGAGCTGCTAGAATATTGCTCGACATGAAGGGAGAGTTGACCATTGGAAAGCTGAAGTCATCCCTCTTGTCATACAGCCTTGTTTTGTCACTCTGAATCTTTATGCATAGATCTGAATATGAAATAGATGAGGCGGTCTCGCTGGTCTCCTTTATTTCTAGTTTAGGTGGGTAAATCAGTGGAAGGGATTTGGCTATTTGATTGTTATCGAACGATATCAGATCATCGATACACCTGAAGCCTAAGTTAAACTTCTTGATCAAATTACCTTGTTTTGATTTTGCACAGATTTTTCAATTGTTTGCGAAAGCAATTTCACGAGGGTTTTAAGCAGTGAGAATCACGGTTAACATGGGTCTCCAGCAACCAATGTTTATTGTATGAGGTAACTAAACGGAACGGATGGCCAGGCACGGTGACTTAGTTGATTGCGAGTCATCTATCCAGACCGTGCGGGACATTGCTCATCGTAAAAGTAACTGGTTTGGTTTGTCAAGATTCGATTATATACAGGCGGGCGTCATTTAACTGGAATGTTGACGAGCGTGGAATTAAACAATAAATATTAGTTATTGCCTTTTAGTATTCCGTTAGTATTCCTGCATATTTTGCAAGCCAAGGAGCGGCGGAAACAATTGCACTTGGTATGTTACTATAAACAATGACGTCGAGAGTATGCAGTAGTTGTTTTTACTTTCTTTAACTTTAAATATTAATAAAATTCAATTAACAAATATCATAATACCTCCGCCATACTATTAAAGAAAACCATTTTGTTTGTATTCTAGGTGGTTCACTTCTGTGAAAGTAACCCTGACAGTGGTAGGATGGACTTGAAACATAACCCTAATGCTCCAAACAGGCAGAACAAAATGTGCAAGGAAAAGGGAACGTGGGACATCATCAAGGAACACCCAGACATACAGGGGCGTAACCCTGCTGACATTGGGGACCGACCCCCACGTGCGCAGTTCAAAGTTGTCTACCGCCAGAGACAGACAGTCGGCAACACAACCATCTGTGGACGTAGAATTGTTCTTGTCCTAGATCTCTCGGGGTCGATGAGAGAGGTAATCAAACATTTGATATACACCATTTCCGAGGAAATTTTATTGAAGAATATCTTACTACTAACTGCGTAACACCGTGTGAACAACTAAATTCGCGCAATATTATATCGTTCAATAATAATTGTGGATTTACAATTACAATTTACGAGACGAAGGTGGAAAAAGGGAAAGATAATGTACAAGACAAGCGAAGGGTAATTATTTGATGCTACAAATGCAATTGTGGGTCCCTACGCTATTTAGTGGAGTTTCCGTGTAAATTGTCTTTTTGTCTGTCACCATGACAAGTATGTCTCAACATTACAACCACTTCAATATTGACCCCCATTACGCCGTGACTCTGACAGAATTCCAGACACTTCAGACTGAGTCAAATGGCTGACCAAATCATCAGGGATATTCTACCTGTGGGTACAGAAGTGGGGATCGTGGTGTTCGCCAGTTACGCCAGAGTCTTGGCCAACATGCGAGTCATCGCATCTCCAGCAGACAGAGAGGAGCTGGCCCTGAAGTTGCCAAACCTGAGGGACTACGGTGGTAACACAGCTATTGGATTAGGTCTTAAAGAGGCCATTAAGGTACCTAGGCGAAGAAGTATATTAGATTGTCATAACCGTTAAACTGGACATCATTTATCATACTCCTAGCCAGAATTCAAAAAAGGAATACCACACGAGTTTACCTTTGAGACAACACTATTCGAAAATACTTGTGATCATAACCTTTCTTTTTTTTAGAAGCACACGTATCATTTTTTCTTTGGGCCGCCACCGTGCACGTGGTCTGGTGGATAGAGCGTCAGCCCGGAGCGAGGAAGGTTGGTGGTTTGATCCCAGGCTGCTCGATACCAAAAGACATTAAAAGATGGTACTTGTTGTTACCCTGCCTGGCTTTCGGTATTAAGAGGACAGAACAAGGACTGGTCGGCTCAAAGTCAGTATACTGGGTGGGGTATCTTTTAAAACTGCAGCATGGTGTCTCAGTGGGCTGGCACTTTTAAAAAGGCTTCAGTCCTGACTAGTACGAGTAGCCTCAACACACCATATTACATCACGTCTTTTTATTTGAAGATTTAAGGATTTAAGGTAATTTATAATATTCCGGATGACTTCATGGGAGCTCCACGGATGTAACGGCTGTACCTACTGACTTTACACGTTCTGTGCTGGTGAAAGCATATGGTAATCCCAGGCATTTAGGCTGGACACTGAAGAGGCCATAACTTCCGATTTTTAACATTTGGCTGAAATAGCTCACTCCAGAACCCAAGGTATGATTCCAACCAAAGCAGATTCCTATGAATGCCAATAAATTATACGACCTTTTTATTTGATTATATGCCTACTATATAACCCACTTTTTAAATTTCCGAAAAATATTGGACAATCATTTTCAGAACAAGGCCAGAAAAAGTTGAACTAATACGCATTATAACCTAAATCAAGTTTAAGAAAATAATTGCATTTGGTCACGCGGTTACGCGGCATCAGTTTGTGGCCATCTCGAATTCAATTTTTAGTAATTTTGTTCCTTCAAAGATATTCTCCAAACCACTCGTGATAATAGGTGCAAACATTCTATATTTCTATGCGTCTATGTGGACCTCAGGGAAATCTATAAAAAATATAGCTAGAGATCGCATGGTTTGGCGTCCATCTTGGATTGAAGATATCAGGGATTATTATACATCCTTTTCAAAGAGGTTACTGAACCTTCTGGTTAGTACACTTATGTGCTGTAAATCTTGAAATTAATGCATCTCCAAATTAGTGCGACTGATGACCCCTTGCCAGAATGCGACTCAATATAAATGCGTTTTTAAGCACGCAGACTGGATATTGAAGGGGCCATAATTTCTTTTTTGACATTTGGCTAACATAGCTCACTCTAGAATCAAAGTAAGTCTTCATTCAATCTTAAACTACATGTGTCTGGAGAGGTGAGGTGAAATGGGGATTATTGCACTTATATAGCGTCGTGCATATATAGGACGAATGCCGATTTATAGTGCCAGCCCACTGAGTTACCATGCCGCAGTTTAACATGAATACACCACTCAGACACAGTATACTGACTCCGAGCCGATTTAGCCCCTTAATGCAGAGCCAGACAGGGTAACGTGTTCCATCGTTTAACGTCTTTTGGTATGAGGCGGCCGGGGATCGAACCCTGGACCTTCCACTCTCCGGGCGGACGCTCAACCTCTAGACCACGGAGTCGGTCTGTGTCTGGAGAGAATAGACTGTTCTATTAGTATACGTATACATGCATGCTTACATCTGGCATGAAACTTAAACTTGAAAATTACATCTTCATTCTGGAACTGTCCATAACTTTGTTGTTTAGAGAACTAGAGACATTTTCTCCCTAAGTAGGACTATACACGTCTATATTAATTGGCATGTTTTTTCTCAAACCGGATGACTCAAAATTCTGTGGAACTGTTTATAACGTTAATAAGTGAGTTTCTGTGCGCATTCTTTAACTCGAGTTTTGCAACATTATCCCCTGGTGGTAACAGAGTTCTTAATGACGTGATAAGTCACACATGACTCGTCCGGTCTACTACAATCGTGTATGACACGGCATATCAGGGTTACCTTTCGAGTCAGCTGCCAGACTGGTAACTATCGTTGACTTTTTATTGGCAATGATGTCCAGTTTTTCCAGATAGTAGAATACTCTATGGAAGTGTATATCACACCAACGTTTTCCCTGTTCTGCCTGTGGTAACCCGTGAATGTGGTCAAATGTCATTGCATATGATACAGTGTGGGACTGTAAATAGTCGCAGGCTGTGTACTTGAGATATTCACTTTGTCCCTAAGACTCGAAACGCCCTTCTTCTTTCCCTGCGTCAAGATAACATTTTTGCGTTTGCCTAGATCCACTGTTACATTGAAATTTCTTCGGGCTTTAATTTAAGTTAATTTAAGATTCCCAATTACAGTTAGCCATGGTGCCCAATAACATAATGAATTGTGTTTGTCATACGTGAAGAGGGTGCACAGTAGGCCCAGTCGTCTAAGGCGCCGTGATTTGCTTTGCAGAATTGCGTCCCTTGGGCATGCCAGAAACCTATGCTCGTGGATTCGAATCCCGGTTCGCCCCGATTATGTTTCTAGGTTTGTCAGCACCATACCCGAGCTCGTGGGTTTCACCGAAGGGGTAAACATCTGATCATGAGACCTGCATCACTTCGGACTTTCCTCCCAAATTTAAGCTGTCATGCCGTGATATAAATGGAATACTGTTAAAAGCGGCGTTAAACCCATCTCCCTCACTCACTCATACGTCCCAAAATGGGCGGGGTGATCATGCTCTGTGACTTGATTGATTGCAAGTCATCGTACCCTGACGCTTTTGGTGTTCCTCATATCAATCTCAGTCAATATTTACAGGATGTTGAGTCATTACAAGGACATTGCAGTTTGCAGCATTAACAACAGACAAGCAATGGTTATACGTTCTGACTGTTTTGATATCTAGTTGCTAAAAGCAAATGGGAAATCGGCAGAGAATGGACGAATATTCCTCATCACTGACGGAGAGGAAACTCTAAGCCCGTATGTGAATACAATTTTTTCCGAAATTGTGAGCTCGAAGGTTGTGATTCATACAATGGCCTACAGTGATGCTGCCGCCAAAGTCCTACAGCGACTATCAACAACGACAGGTAAGCAGGGATATTAACTTGACTGGAATGGTAACAGTGTCACATTCTGTTGTATATGGTTGGTTAGTGTTCCCTCTTTGCTACTTGAAAATAACGGTTACAGTGTCATTGTTGTATTCCTAAAATGCAGCCAGTATTCCTTCTTTGTTAGGATTCTGGACAATCTTGATATTAGGGTTACAGCGCCATTTTTGTATGCGACAGGAGGCCAGTATTCATTCTTTGTTAGGATTCTGGATAATCTTGATATTAGGGTTACAGTGCCATTTCTGTATGCGACAGGAGGCCAGTATTCCTTCTTTGACGAGAGTTCCACTTCGACAGCCCTTGAGGGAGCAGCGGAGAGGCTGCTGAAAGACGTCAGTCTCTGTGAAGAGGACGACGACGACATAGAGGTACTTCAATTACCCAATACTTTACGTGAATAGTTTAGTTCCTTACATTTGTTCCGGTTAGGTGTTTTTTTCTCAAATGTGTGTCCATTTAAGTAGACCATGGCCGGTGCCGATTCTGGCAGAAAAAGACCCTGATATTTGATGCTTGTGATAAGTGCCGATTAATGATGGAGGGTAGGCTGCAATATCTGACCTGGTTGATTACGGCATTATTGCCCGATGGCGTGGATTGTTGTGTGTGCTGTCACTGGTTTGCCCACAGTCCGATATTATGTCGCTAGCAAATTGCTGACTTTGGCGTTTAAGAACATTCACTGGTATTCCATACTTTAAGTTTCCTAATTCCTCGAAATCTTGTACCCAGATTGATCGCCGTGCCATAGTCCTGACGTCAACACAGACGACATTCAACAGAGAGGTTCTGATTGACTCCACCGTCGGTAACAACACACGTTTCATCTTTACGTTGTCGCATGGTGCGGGAACAGAGGTACTTATACTTGTGACAAACGTGACTGTCTTACACACAGCCGTGTAGCGTTACTAATGATTGTCATGTTATCCAAGCAAGCCAAACCTATCAATGAAATGCCAAAATACCTTCTTGATAATTCAGTACTGCTAAACCCAAATTCTTTCTTTTGTTCCTGCTCTTAAGCCAGTTGTACTGTTGTATGTTCATAGTACTTACAGTGAAACTTCATGAACTCAAAGTCCATCAACTCGACGAAACGTTTTAACCGACCTTAACAGCTTATGGTTTCAGACAGAATCCCACTGATACTTTGTCCTAATGTGGGCACTCTGCTTGTCTCGACTTATGGTTGACTTGATATTTGTTTTGATATTTCCGAGGACATAGAGTTGACCTGTTTTTTAAACCTCGCCTGCTCGTTACTCCGTGCGAAGGCCCACTCAGTGCATATGTTTGATGTGGATATGTTATTCACCAAAAATGTAATGTCACCATAGATCAGTATTGAAGATCCAGATGAGGCCGTTTACAATTCGGATTCATCTGAATACAACAAGGATGAGGCACTAAACATTAGGAGATTCCTTTTCCCATTAACCAAGGTAAGAGTATGTATACGTATAGCCATATGTATTGCACAAATGTATGTAATACCATCTGAACATTGGCCCTGCTTTTTTTTCATAATTGCTATGGGATATAAAATCTACACAAAGCCATCTTGAAAGTTAACATAATATTACAAATTATGATGTTTAAGAATTGTCTTTCACTCAGTGTGGGGGGCATGGGTGGCCCAGACGTCTAAGGCGCCGCGATTCGCTGTGCAGAGTTGCGTCCCTTGGGCACGCCAGAAACCTGATTGTGGGTTCGAATTCCGCTTCGCCCCGATTATGTTTCTAGCTTTGTCAGCACCATACCCGTGCTCGTGGGTTTCACCGAAGTGGTAAACGTCTGAGACCTACATCACTTCGGGCCTTCCTCCCAAATTTAAGCTGACACGCCGCGATATAACTTGAATAATATTAAAAGCAGCGTTTAACCCAACTCACTCACTCACTCTGTGTGAGTTCATTGGAACATTAACCTGAGTGAGGGCAACACTGTATGAACGTCGGGGCTTATTATTTTTTTAGTATTTTATGTCACTATTTTTTCCTTCGGAGGATGTAGGTCTAGATTTACACACAATTGTATTTTAGTATCTAGTGTGACATCATGTTTACACTGACAGACATACAACAACCAGCTCTGTCGCGGAATAAAGTAGTTCCTCAAAAAAAAGAGAGAGGATGTGAGTCGTATGTACGCTCTAACATGATCTACAGAA
This sequence comes from Haliotis rufescens, assembly GCF_023055435.1. NCBI lineage: Eukaryota > Metazoa > Mollusca > Gastropoda > Lepetellida > Haliotidae > Haliotis > Haliotis rufescens. The sequence goes on from NW_025963779.1 coordinate 26,475,117, forward strand.
AAATCTGTCGCATTATGATCACAAGAAATGTATTCAAATAATGTCACCATTGGATTAGAAAGGTGTGTGAAGAACTAGGTCAGTAAGTCAGTCAGAATGGCGTCGTAATACATTTACATCAAGTACAAGACGTCAAAATGACCGACACGATAAACGTGACGGGAGAGATTTCCGAAATTGTTAATGATTCTGTGGCGGTTACATGTGTTGGTCATCATTGATCAATTGACCGACCATTGAAAGGTGATTATAGAGCAACACTACAAGAACCACTCTGATTGATACAGAAAGAAAATAGAGGAAGATTGCAATGTTGAAAAATTTAGATGAAAAAAAGTAATATGTGGCATTGTCATACTTCCAATGATAACTCATGAGGGTAAACAACTTAACCCTGACGAGAAAAAACGACTAAGGATTTCAAGTAACAGTACTAGTCTGTGTCAGTCAATCATGTTATTTGTTTCCCGCACAACCACATCTTCAACCCATTCACCCCCTCTTTGAACTATCACACACACACACACACACACACACACACACACACACACACACACACACACACACACACACACACACACACACGCACGCACGCTCGCACGCACGCACACACCATTGTCAAAAGCCAAAATCCGCCTCTGATATGAAATCGTAAGATTTTCATTCACTCTCAGACGGGGACATGGAAGTATACATTGAAACGCATCTCTAACATGGTCGAGAGCATAACGGCCGTGGTGACGTCGCACCCACGGGTTGGCTCCCCACCCTTCGAGGTGGAGACGTGGACCAGCTCAAAGACGTTCAACTTTTCCGGAGATGGTAATGGAGTCGTCGTTTACACCTATGTGCACCAGGGGTATGCTCCAATCATCAATGCCTCTGTGGAGGTCGAGGTATCCAGATCGAGTGAAACATTGAATATTACTCTCAAGGATAAAGGCATACGTGAGCATTACGTATTTAACTCATTTATTATTTTCATGAGTGTGAGTGAGTGAGGTGGGTTTTACGCCGCTTTTAACAATATTCCAGTTATATCGCGGCGTGTCAGCTTAATGTGGGAGGAAAACCCGAAGTAATGCAGGTCTCAGACGTTTACCACTTCGGTGAAACCCACGAGCACGGGTATGGTGCTGACAAACCTAGAAACATAATCGGGGCGAACCGGGATTCGAACCCACAATCATAGGTTTCTGGCGTGCCCAAAGGACGCAACTCTGCACAGCGAATCGCGGCGCCTTAGACGACTGGGCCACCCGTGCCCCTATTTTCATGAGTGTTGCGGCAGTATGATATAATTGTTAATAACAACAACAATATGTGATTTATTTATTTCGAAAAAAATGCAATATGTCTTAACTAATGGGCACAAAATGACAAATCTGTTCATACAGGGATGTGGATGTTTACGTTTTGTCAGTTGCTCTTGGGTTGGAGTTAATCTGGCTGGTTCGGTTTTTTCACAGTCCCCGACAACACAGCCGACGACGGTGTATACAGCAACTACCTGCTCGGCTTCAAGTCCAACTCCCGTTATTCCATGAAGGTGACGGTAGAGTCGGTGGAAGGACAGACTGTCATCATCAAGTCTGGAACCGCCCTGTCTGGCAGAACACTCTCTGTTTACCAGAGTAAGTCTTCTCATTAATGAACAACACATAACCCTGACTGTAACATAACCGTAGTCCAATGTAATACCAGTTTTAAGAAACAAGTGAATAGTTCTGGTATCTAACGATCGAAAGAACAGATACCAAACTGTTCACGAGTTTCATAAACTTGGTATTCACGGAATGTCTTGTGACATTAAGGCAGACATCTGCACAATCCACAGCATAATCCAATTGAGTTTAACAGAATAATATGTCATACACGTTAAAAGTTGACACGTATTAATTTAAAACCGTACAGCGGACTACCTTTAGCATTCAGGGGGCAGTTCCACAAAACCATTGTAGCGCTATGGTAAGCATAGCTCCCTTACTATAATATGGAGTAACGATTGACGTTGACTCCGATCACTTTGTGAACCTCTTTCCTGCACCATGAGGTTTACAACCACGTCACAATACCCTATGACGTAATTTGTGAAATTGTGTTGCCTAGGGATGTTGAGAGTTTTCAATATTTTCTAGTGAAACTGCATATATAGTTCCCGCAGTACACAAGCACGCGCGTTGGCAATAAACACTTGTAATACGAGCTTTTTGTTATTAAACAGGGTTATCTCCAACGGGCGAGTAATAACATAAGCTGTAATACTCAATATCTACCAGAGTAACCAGCAACACATATCATTGACTGTAAGACAACAGTAGTCCACAATAAACTATGTTTACCAGACTCGAGCCTAGATTCTGGTATTTAGACATAATATCCTAAAAATAATATATATCAGTCCACAGCGGGTTAAAACCAACTCATTCACCATATATATATATATATATATATATATATATATATATATATATATATATATATATATTTATTTATTTATATATACGATAGGAGGAAAAAATGTAGGTAAACGTGTCCTATTGACAATGTCATTTTAACCAATTCTGATATTGATGAACTTTTTGAATGTTTCATCCAGATACGACACCACCAGTGAGGTATGAAAGGGTAGAAGCTTTCAGCAGAACAGCTTCTCCAGATGCCATAGATATATCTGGGTATAATGAAACGGTTGACCAGCTGGATCCAGGTCGAGTCACTGACCTTGACATTGCTATACACAACAAACTCAATCAGACCGTGACCTTGTCTTGGACTGCACCAGGGGATGACCTGAATGTCGGAACGGGTGAGGATGAAATATTTCGTTTATAAATTCTTTTTTATTGTCATATTGACAATATTTTAACCATATCTTATGAAATCGTAATGACATATTGAAATTGTTCATTGCAGTTTCAAAATATGAGTTGAGGGTTGCAGTGACGTTTGGAAGTCTCAGAGAAAACTTCACACAAGCTTCGAAGGTCAAGGACGAAGACTTAGTAACTGGAAGTATGGACCCACTTCCGGCAGGCTCGCAGCAAATGGTCACGGTCCGCCTACCGAGCAACTGGTCAAGTGATTTCTATGTTTATGGCCTAAAAGCATCCGACGAAGCCAGTCGCCAATCAGAGTTGTCGAACCTGCGTTCCATCACCTTGCGGTCTCTTACCATTCCCCAACGTAAGCCTGCGCCTGTGTCACCTGGTAGTGCTACCAACTTCTTGATATGGGTCGGAGTGGGCCTTGGAGTGGCCGTCGCTGTTGCAGTTGCATTGGTCGTCGTAGTGATCTGTATTTACAAACGCAAAATGAAAACTAAGGGAAATCCCATATAAGGCTTTTTTTTATCCAAGGCGATGAACTTTCAACATAAGTTCATGACCGCTAAATGACCCGTAATTCATCGCATCCTGTAAGCCAGGTTTATATTACACACTGGCCTTTTAAAGACCTTATACTTTTCCGTATAGATATATTTTGTTTTATTTGTTTTGTTTTTATTATTATGCAACATTCTTCATCTGAAACGTGACAAGGTAGAAGAGGGAAGATCAGTCAGTTAACTTGGGGGCGGAGTTATTGACCATCTCGTGGAAGGTAAGGCCTACACGTACTTATGGATGCAGATTGGGGACAAACCTCATAATGCCCATATCAAGCGCAAACTTCGGGCAGACATAAGAAAATCTGGAGTTCAGAGCTGAACGCTCGCAATGAAGTTAAAGCCACAAATACTAAAGCTGTGCCCGTCCTTTCATATTCTTTTGGTGTTGTTGATATGACGAAACAAGAAATTCAATACAAAGGTATTGACGCCCTCACACGCAGAATCATGTCAGACAATAGATCCCATCACCCTCGCTCTTCCCTCAATCGCTTATATTTACCAATCATAACGTTGGGGCTCTTCGTAATAGAATTATTTTGTGCACTTTTGCACACATTTATTTGTCTGATGATCCTCTTGTGAAGCATGTCAAGACTCATGATGAAAACGAGGCATTCCAAAGTTTTCTTAAATGATCCAAGGATATGGGACATGATCTCAATGTCAATGTTGATTTGTACTTCTGGACGGAACAGAAATGGGTGTATATGAACGACCACTGAATCGAGTTTATGTGCAGTGTGTTGAGGGGAGTCCTTCGTTTGGATGAAGTCGTCTGGCCTGAAAAAGAGAGTCAGAAGACTTTCTGTTTGCTGTTTAAGACCAGTCACGTCCCACTTTAAACCGTCAATGTGTGATTTTGACTAAAATGTAAATATTAAATATAGATTAGGCAATAAATTTAAGGAGACTGTCCGACACATTGTCAGTGGATACCCAGTTTTGGCACAAACACAATATCTTACGCCACATGATGTAGTGGCTCGATCGTTTTATTACCGTCTTCGCCATGCTTGTGGTTTTGACACAGAGGTCCATCCATGCTACGACCCAAAATATGTACAGGGCGTCATGAAAAATGATTAATATGAAATTCTTTGAAATAGGCCCGTATACAGCCTCAGACCTATCCAGGCCAACAAACCTGATCTTGTCGTCTTTGATAAATCCAATGAAACCTTTTGTATTATTGACCTTTTTGTTCCTTTTGACACTAATGTGATTGACAAGATTCAGGGAAAACATGGCAAGTATGCGGACCTTGCTTACGAAATGTCACGCGTGAATCCCAAGTACCAAGTTGTCAGACTCCCCATTGTTCTCGGTGCCTTAGGTTTGGTACCTCCCAATCTGTCGACTGACATTGGGAGAGTACCCGGGATTTCTGCCAGGAATACAGCCCTTCTGACAATCTAGGTAATGTAGAAGGCCGCAGTGTTGGGGAGACTTCACATTCTCTAAAATGTTCTGGGTGGATTCGACTTGGCAGAAGTCCCATTCGCTGTCTGGGCTGATTGTAGTTGAGTTAATCATAACTCGCTCACTCCTACACGACAATTGTTATATGTTCACCGAAGTAAGCTGAAACAAAATTCCGCAACGTCCTCTTTAGATTTAATGAGTGAGTTGGTTTTTACGCCGTTTTTGGAAATATTCAAGCAATACTTCGGCGGGGAAAACCAGAAATTGGTTTACACATAGTCCTTATTCTGCTTGTCGAGAGAACGCTTTTACCACAAGACTCTAGATTTAGGCCAGCGTTTATCTCCATTCTACCGTGGTAAGATTGAAAGCGAACTCTTTGATGTTAGCGAAGTCATTGGGTGAAGCGGCATAGGTTGAGACCAGTGTTTGGAGTGGGTCGTCGATCAAAATTCACCTAGCACCGATAATAACCTTAAAAATAGAACGTCGACGCCAGACAATAACTAGTCTCGATTATCAGATGGAACAAATTCTATTGGCCATAACGACAAAAGGGCGGTGACAAGTATAATCCATTCAGTAATGGTTTCATCATAAGGTTAGTACCACTTATCTATGCTGAATCAACTATAAAAGAAATGTTTGTGCCGAGACATTAAAACTGTCCCCAAATGTGTTGCAAAACGAATATATTTCCTAAATGTTTTTCTTTATTTATCAGCAGCATAATCTCTGCACTTGTATACACAGCAGATGTAATTCAAAATTAACATAATGTATGTATTAGTTTCAATAAAATCAGAAAACTTTATAATTATGCACTATTGTGTCACTTGATGTTCTTGTCCATCGATCACCTGATTGTCTGAATTGTTTACAGGCCGCCGTCGCATGACTGGAGTACCGTTATGCGGCGTCAAGCTATAAATACTTACTCCTTATACAAATTGTGTGAATTGCTGGTGCTACCGATAGAACATGTTTACCCTTTTCGCGAACACCTGGTGTCATCACTGATTTTCAGTGGTCCATTCATATAGTGTTAAACAACCATTGTGTCCTTTACGGCAAATGGAATCTGTTTTGGTGGATTTATCTTGCATTGACGTTTGATATTTTCTATAAAAACTTGCTTCCGCGATGAAGATATCAAAACAACTATTTTAACCAGGTGTAGTTATTATGCTTTTAAACTTCTAAATGACCAATCATTATTGAATGTGTTCAAAATGCATGTGTTCTCGAGCATTGTCATCTTGGTGTGTGTCATATTTCAAAAAGCTTTCAATATGGAAAAGTGGACGTTTCACTCATATATGTTTATGTTTGACTGATATGCAAGAGGATTGTGTTCATTTCTGAACTTGTTACTTTTTACCAATCTGATCTTATTCCGCTTTCAAATATAAGGTATCATAAAGGAGAATATTCAAATTGATTAGAACATATTTTAGTCATCGTGTTGAGTTTGGGACACAGGTGGCCCATTGGGATGGATGCTCCAAAATCTGCCTTGCAGATGCGAGGCTCGTTCCCATCCCTGGATCTGCTGGTGGAGGTCAAATTCGCCTCGATAATGATACTCGTGCACCTGGGTTGTAACCAAACCTCTACTACCAGTGTCACTTTGGGTGTGTCTCCCACTGTCAGCCACCACCGTGTAATGAGCCCGAGACGATGGTACTCGTGCACCTGGGTTGTAACCAAACCTCTACTACCAGTGTCACTTTGGGTGTGTCTCCCATTGTCAGCCACCACGGTGTAATGAACCCGAGATCATTTTCAAAGTGGTTCAGGATTTAACCCACTGAACACAATGTACACGTAAATCAATTCCTAGAGGCTGATTTAAGATTTACACGTGTAATCGGTAAACATGATATGGTTGAACATTCTAAGTTCCGGTTACAGCATACCTAGCTGGGATACTGAAAATTCCCTTGTTAAAAAGGCATGACATATAAACCAATAAATGTTTCAATGGCTATGCTATATCAAAGTGATTTAATATTTAAAGGGAATGTAGACATTGTCACGCCCTTAGCACTTAGGGTGCAGAGATTGTACAGTATTGGAGCCGCAGACAAACGCAATTTATCAGCTTAAGTATAATACTTATCCCAACAGTGGGGAACGATGCTCATTCAATCAGCTATTGGTGGTCTTATCCACTTGAACGTCTTTCGCTGACTCACTTCCTGGTGCACTTCTTGTGAAGCATGCGTTCCAAGAAAGGCGTGGTTGTCAGCACTCACTCGTCTTGTTCTGGTATTGTAACATCACTTGGTGGTTCATTTCAATAGCTTGCTTACTTGTTCATCCTTTGTGAATGCATTCGGTATTCAGTTACGTTTGTGTTCAATTGAGCAGCAGGTTGAAACACTCTGCTGGTTCTCAAAAGCGTTCTTAGAAGAAACAGAAAGCTCTAGAATATAGGCGTGTGGATTTTACCGCGCGGCGAAGTGTTATCTTTTTTTGCAAATCTCAGTTAACAAGCATGCATAATTCAGACACTTACAGTTTTAACCCGACACAACGTATGTACTTTACTGCTTTGTGAACATACAGACTTATCCGATATCTAAACATAGTTGTCCAAATACCAAAGATAGGTCAAAGAATGACATAATAGTACAAATATTGTTATATCATAAAAAAACACCTATGTTATATGTTTGTTTGTTGTTTAACGTCGCACTCAGCAATATTCAAGCTTTATAATGGCGGTCTGTAAATAATCGAGTTTTGACCAGACAATCCAGTGATTGACATCATGAGCATCGATCCACGCAATTGGGATACGATGACATGCATCAACCAAGTCAGCGAGACTGACCACCCGATCCAATTAGTCGCCCCTTAGGACAAGAACAGTCGCCTGTTACGGCAAGTATGGGTTGCTGAAGGCCTATTCTACCCCGGATCTTCACGGGTCCGTATGTTATATGAATCAAATGCAATCGTTATCCATTATGAAGTCCAGTTTTTATCAAAATTGCTTAAACATTGTTTAATACGGACGTTCTGTAGGAAACGAGTGTATCAACATGTATTTATAAGCCTTTCCATTTCAGAGCACGGTACACATGCCTCGACTACTCACACATACAATGAGACTCGTGAAGATCCGGGTTGCAATGGCTTGTATTGCTGAATGCGGCGTTCAACAAGCAAACACACACACATACTTGTTGCTATACTCGGGCTTTGCAGATTCCATGTCCGCCTTGTGTGTCGGTGATCCATCCATGATGTGTATTGGGTGGTTTCAATATGTGGGTTGGGCACCTGGGTTGTATATAACCAAAGCAGTAAACTTCTACTACCAGTGTCACCTTGGGTTTGTCTCCCATTGTCAGCCACCACCGTGTAATGAACCCGAGATCATTTTCAAACTGGTTCAGCACTGAACCCACTGACCACAATGTACACGTATATCGATTCCTAGAGCCTGATTTAAGATTTACACGTGTAATCGGTAAACATGATCTGGTTGAACATTCTAAGTTCCGGTTACAGCATACCTAGCTGGTATATTGAAAATTCCCTTGTTAAAAATGCATGACATATAAACCAATGAATGTTTCAATGGCTATGCTATATCAAAGTGATTTATTATTTAAAGGGAATGTAGACATTGTCACGTCCTAAGCAATAACTGCAGAGATTTACAGTATTGGAGCCGCAGACAAACGCGGTATACTTATCCCAATGCAACGGTGGGGATCGATGCTCATTCAATCAGCTATTGGTTGTCTAGTCCGGTTGAACGTCTTTCGCTGACTCACTTCCTGGTGCACCTCTTGTGAAGCCTCCGTTCCAAGAAAGGCGTGGTTGTCAGCACTCACTCGTCTTGTTCTGGTATTGTAACGTCACTTGGTAGTTCATTTCAATAGCTTACTTACTTGTTCATCCTTTGTGAATGCATTCGGTATTCAAGGACGTTTGTGTTCAATTGAGCAGCAGGTTGAAACACTCTGCTGGTTCTCAAAAGCGTTCTTAGAAGAAACAGAAAGCTCTAGAATATAGGCGTGTGGATTTTTACCATGCGGCGAAGTGTTATCGCTATTTGCAAATATCAGTTAACAAGCATGCATAATTCAGACGCTTACAGTTTTAACCCGACACAACGTATGTACTTTACTGCTTTGTGAACATACAGACTTATCCGATATCTAAACATAGCTGTCCAAGTACCAAAGATAGGTCAAAGAATGACATAATAGTACAAATATTGTTATATCATAAAAAAACACGTAGGTTATATGTTTGTTTGTGGTTTAACGTCGCACTCAGCAATATTCAAGCTTTATAATGGCGGTCTGTAAATAATCGAGTTTTGACCAGACAATCCAGTGATTGACATCATGAGCATCGATCCACGCAATTGGGATACGATGACATGCATCAACCAAGTCAGCGAGACTGACCACCCGATCCAATTAGTCGCCCCTTACGACAAGCATAGTCGCCTGTTACGGCAAGTATGGGTTGCTGAAGGTCTAGTCTACCCCGGATCTTCACGGGTCCGTATGTTATATGAATCAAATGCAATCGTTATCCATTATGAAGTCCAGTTTTTATCAAAATTGCTTAAACATTGTTTAATACGGACGTTGTGTTGGAAACGAGTGTACCAACATGTATTTATAAGCCTTTCCATTTCAGAGCACGGTACACATGCCTCGACTACTCACACATACAATGCGACTCGTGAAGATCCGGGTTGCAATAGCTGGTATTGCTGAATGCAGCGTTTTACAACAAGCAAACACACACACGTTACTTGTTGCTATACTGGGGCATTGCAGATTCAGTGTCCGCCTTGCGTGTCGGTGATCCATCCATGATGTGTATTGGGTGGTTTCAATATGTGGATTGCTGCTTATGGACCACTGGTTTTCTTAGCCCAGACTCGAATATTTGAAGATATTATTAGAATTTGCTGACAATGACGTTACACAACATTCACGTATTCACACACTCTAACTCTATCCAGAGATGATCAAATACGAGAGGGCGGTATACTGTTTCGTGTCAGTCCTATTATCCTCAGAGTGGGTTCGGGGCACGGGTGGCCCAGTCGTCTAAAGCGCCGTAATTCGCTTTTAACAGTATTTCAGTTATATCACGGCGTGCTAGCTTAATGTGGGAGGAAAGCCCAAAGTGATGCAGGTCTTAGACGTTTACCACTTCGGTGAAACTCACGAGCACAGGTATGGTGCTGACAAACCTAGAAACATAATCGGGGCGAACCGGAATTCGAACCCACAATCATATGTTTCTGGTGTGCCTAAGGGACGCAACTCTGCACAGCGAATCGCGGCGCCTTAGATGACTGGGCCCCCGTGCCCCCTACTTCGAGGTCAGGGTTACGCACCTTCCAATGTATATATTTTATACTGATTGCTGTTTAAAAACATTTGTTCACATAAATATGTTTGTGGAATAATCTTCACTTGTTGAAGAATCAATTTATGCTATTAGTTGGAGTTGGCATTGTAATTATGTAAGCCGGCTGTCGCCAACTACGACCGCTAAACTGGAGAATGATTTTTAGTATACTGCACGTGTTTGAGTATTTATCTCAAATTACCTGTCACCTACTGTGAATTACTTAATGTTTAAAATGATTCTCAATGCTCAATTGCGGAATATTTGGTTTAATATTCCCAGGTATAGATACGTTTCAGCTGAATTATTTTGGTACCGTGGAATCACAATGTAGTTGGGGTATGCCTCGGTGAAATTCCAGGAATTTGATGCCGTTTGAACCTTCTCTGTGGTCTTACGGGTAGAGCGTCTGCCCGGAGAGCGGAAATATGGTACTTGTTGATACCCTGCCTGGTGGTCGGCATTAATGATATCAATCTTGAAAACGACATTAAACCCGCATTTTCTTTGAACGATTTACGGTATTTTATATTATCCTGGGTGAGTTTGAGGGAGCTCTACAGACGTAACGACTGGCCTATTGACCTCACATTGTCCGTGCTTGAAGACTATGGGAAGTGGTGCATATCCTTATCCCAGGGATGTAGGCTATTTACTGAAGGGGCCATAACTCTTTTTTGTTTAATTGGGCCACAATAGCTAACCCAGGAACCAAATATCTTTTTTTAATCCGGACCACATTCCTATAAAGGATCATGAAATAATACGATCTTTGTTTGAGTATAATACTTAGAGGTTATGGAACCTTCTGGTTAGTAAACTTATGAATGCATTCCTTAAGTTTGCCAAATAGGTTCTTTTAACAGAATGTGTCGTCATCATACGGACGTGTTTATAACTTTGATACAAAGTGAGCTGGAGGCAATGGGCCTTCCTATCAGTAAGTCTATACATGCATACATACATTTAGTCCTGCACAATGACCGTAAACTATATTTATTTTATGAAAAAAAAATAATCTAGAAATGTATACAAAAGCAAGTCTAGCCAGCTTAAGCTAGCTCTATTCCACACTGAAATCAGCATAGGGAATTTTTTAATTTTTTTAGAGTCAAGAAGGATATTGTGTAATATAAGATTTCAGAGACTAAATGTTAGTCTAACATACATTTAGCATGACAATTAAAGCCTAAAATAGCATCATGATATTAGAAGCTTCCATAATTTTGTTATTAACAGTCTCCCTCAGAACTAGAGACATGTTCTGCTTTAGCAGGAGTATACGCATCTCCAATAATTGAAAGGGTTTTTTGTAAAACCGGAAGTGACATCATTCTGCTGAAACTGTTCATAACTTTGTTATTAAGTGAGCTGGAGACATGGGGTTCTGGTCAGTAGGGCCTTATATGTCTACATCGATTAGGAATAATTTTTTGTTCTTCGTCAATTGGAGTGAGTGAAATTTTAGTGTCAATCAGGATTGTGGGATAAAGATGAGTTATCATCTGTGTAGGTAGTAACAGAAACAGAAAAGCGGCTCAAATCAAAATTTGTTCACAGCACCATCAAACCCAAGCAGATTCAAATCTTCCAAAAGTGGCTAACTAACATGGATGTTTTGAGTATATCACAAACTGATTTCGGGGAATCCATGTTCTGCATGGCCTTGTTAACTCATAGTAAGTGAGTATGGCTTTACGCCACTTTTAGCAATATTCCAGCAATATCACGGCGGGGGTCACAAGAAATGGCCTTGACTCATTTTATCCATGTCGGGAATCGAACTCGGGTCTTCAGCGTTACGAGGGAACGCTTTAACCACGAGGCTACCCGACCGCCCCTATTTCACAAAAATTCGTTATTCGACACTGTTTTGTGTTTTATCATTTTGATGTGCAAGGACGTTAATGTGTATTTGGATCACGTTCGAGACTTTAATAAAGATTATATAAAGTTAAAATTATCAACAAGGTTTGGCCTCCGAGGTTTGAAGAGTAGTCTCCCTTTGACCCTTAACGCCTTAGGTTGTAAGTGTTAAGTTTTTAGTTTTACGTTTTGACATGACATGTGCGACAAGGATACCAAATAGTGCAAACCTATCGGCATAATAAATTCGTTATGGTGTCTTTAGTTGCCGTATACGGTGTCATATTAGGTTAGCAGAAAAATCTTGGGCTCGGCTGACGCATCGCCCAATTTTGTTTTCTGCTAACCTAATATGACACAGCATAACTAATAATCATGATCATCATGACGAGGGGCACAGTTAGTGGCGCGGGGATGTCAACTTCTTGCCTGAATGTCTTACCCCCAATGCTACACAGATGCTATCAATGAGGAAGTCCAGCATTTCAAAGATTGTTTTCTCAGTGAACTTCAGATGGCATTTGCTTCCATGTTTGACAAATAATCCTGAACCTCTGTAGATTGATACGTAACTATATCTATAGTCACAACGTTTATTACATAAACAGACTAAACCCTTTCCATATTCATAAGACACAGCATTACAAAAGCAATTGAATGTAGGTATCCCACAGCGTGAGTACGTCTAAACAGGTTAACATACATTAGCTCCACTGAAAGTAACTTGTCAGCTCTAAAACACAGCTGACCCGATCTGAAATAAACGGAGGTATAAGCTGCCACGACGCCATTCTAAAGTGTCTTACACATCGGATCAAACCACCTGTTGTGTTGCCAGCCACACTCCGTCGCAGTGGTGACTCAGCATAACACCACTGCCACAGGCTAATTTGCATATCACGTGACCGGACTTTTCTCTTGTTTGTAAACAAACGCGCTTTTTCAGAAATCAGTATAGAACGGACTAATGCAAGTATTTGGGGGCGCTTTACATATTGTTTTGCATAACTATATAGATATGCTACTACAACTGCGACAGTGAGTTGCATGACAATATATATTTATGCATCAAAGTGACCGTGTCGCTAGCTCTCCGTTGGGCTTCGATGACAGCACGTGGAGCCGTACAACCAATGTAAACATAGGATAACTACGCAAAAACAAGTAGATTTTTACGTATTTGCATACTTTCTCAATGAAAGTTAACCATTTTTTTGACATTTGTTTATGAAAATGTGTAGACTTGTCAAACATGAAACGGATGAAAAGCATATGCAACATCTTGAATGGACTGTGAAAGATGTGACGAATCGTCACATTGCGCTGGCCTGTGGCAGAGGTACTATGCTAGCTGGCTGCCGGCCGCATGGAACTCTGGGTAGGAGAGTGGTTGCCAGCCTCTGCATGCACAGCTAGTTTTTGATCCACCGCACTGGTATAGTAGGTATAGTAGGTATAGTAGGCTCAAACGACTCCCCCTAAATTTGACTCCAGAGTCATCTGAGCCTAGGGAGTCATTTGAGCCTCCTACACCGGCGCTGCGGTACAAACTGCAACGCAGCTATATACTTATACACGTGGGGGCCGACAAAGCGCCGACGTCGAACACGTTTTGTTTATGACCTGAGAAAACTGAGAAGTAATAATTGTATATTATCAGTAAATACTTAGGTAGAGCTTACTATAGGTAAGGACTTTGTAAGTGGTACAAAGTAGTAGCGTTTTAAGAAATTGTCGTAAGATACTTTCTCTTCGAAACGAAGATCGTTCACATGGAGAGGAAGATTAGCAATAATAAATGCCACGTCATATCCCGCAATTGTCTGACCCAAATAATAACTAGTATAACTCACCTCTGTTTTTTCTAATTGATATGGTTCGGTGGTCGTGACAAAATTAAACATAACGTGTTCTTGAACGATAACAGCGAAGACGGACACAAAATAATAATATGAGATATAGTAGCCATTTTTAAAGACAGAGAAAATCAAGTCGTTAAGGAGGTCGTTGACCTCAACAGGTGTGTGGTAAGCACTTGCCAAATTTGTCATATTTCCCCATGGTGATATAAATAGTTTTCACTTTCAAAGACGTCACCCTCACAAATGTTGATAATACATTTTGGAAAGACGGGATCTCAAATGTTTGCTTAGTTTAGGAAGATAACAATAAGAATAAGGAATTTTTAAAACTTTCTTCCTTAAAATGTAGTATTGAAAGATGTGAAGCATTTTAAGCTGGTATAAAAAAGGTATCCGACCAAACGGGAATCTCAAAACATTTTTAGAGTTAAAAAGAGAACTTGCATTGAAAACGACTCTCCTGTTATACTTTGGATTATAAAGCACATTCCGGGGAAAGGGGACGCACCTAGGAAACAACATGTAAACACTGAAAATCTTTTTTACGACACAGGCAAAGATTTTTACATGAACTGTTTCAGAAAAAAGATATGTTAAAATCTAAGCTTCTTTAGTTCAAAATGGGAAATGAAATAGACAACTGCGTGAACAGAAAATAAAAAGTTAACAAAAGTGAACATGCATCTTGATGCTTAGAATTAAATGAAGAAGAAACAATTGACATTAAAACACGTATTTTTCAATAAAAGCTAATTAACAGAATTAGTACTTCAAGTTCATTTCTACATAAAATAGACATACCTGCGTTCGCTCGAAGACCCGGGCTGGATCCCTCACTATTCATACTGTCAATTGACTGGTATGGTATGAATTGAATACTCATATAAGTGGTGTTAATCAAGACTCTCTCTTATTTCCTTTCTTACGCTAGGCATACTTGACGATCCAAACTTCTAAACAAGGACCTCACAGAAGTATATCTGATACTCTGTGTCGCAGCTGGTATCGTCTAGTGCCCAGGTAGTGTTGTCGCAAAAACCTTCCACTTCCAGGCAGTTTGCCTCCTCGTCATATACATGCTGAAGTAGGCAACTGTGGAGTTGTCGTACACCCATATCCATTGCTCGGTGTTATCAACGCGTTGACCTCCGACGAAGTATTCCTCGTCACAAATTCTATCCCCATCTTCCGTGTCTGCAATGCAGAAATTACACACTTCGTTCTAACATCGTAGAAGCTTCCAAAGCGATATCTTCATCACCTAATGAATGGCAGGAATTGTTATCCATAAACCTCTTTTATCATTTAACTTAAACATTTATCCATGACATAAGCTTATGACATAAAAACATGTATGTCATACCCAAATGACATAAGTATGCAAATTAGATATGCAAATTAGATAACCGGAAGAGCGAGCGGTTTGATTTGAAACTATATATTATAAGTGAAGTTACACCAGAGATATAATCAGATTACACAGAATCGTTGTTGTTACCGTTATTAAAGTTTCAATTATTCTGCAAAAGTCTGTTCAAGTATTTTGTTTAAAATAATCCGAGGAACTTTTTTTCTCAGCGAATTGTTTATTTTGGTTTACATGGCTATGGAAAACATGTATCACTACGCACGATCTATACGTAAGATTTCGACAAGTTGCTGATGTTAATGTTTAATGCAATTATTCCTTAATTTGGAAGCAAAAATGTGAAAATGATAAATAGAATTCATCACTCGTGTTTTTTAATATGGGAAATATCAACCTCGTCCCGTTAATCGGTATTTGCCTCGCCAAAGGCTCTGCAAATACCGATTAACTAAGACTCGGTTGATATTTCCCATATTAAAAAACACTCGTGATGAATCCTCTATGTAAATCACCAACCACCACTACGAAATCATTTTAGTCTGGCTATGCACTGTTCTGAGAGCGTTCATTAGTCTAGTGTAAAGCATCTTACCGAGGCAAGAGAGTTAACAATAAAAATCCAGTTTCCACCCTTGCCGTAAAGGATACTTGCACATGTATATGTTTCTTAAGATAACACTTACATAAACCGGACAACTCTTGGGTAATGCCTCGTATGAACTGACGCTTCATTTCTGTGTCGAGTTTCATCAATTCTCCACCTTCCGCGAGGCAGTTTGCACGTGCTTCAAACCAATTGACCTTGGTGTTGTGTAGCTTATAGCAAATGTCGACTTGACTGTATGTGTAGTTAGCATGAAGGCGGCACTCTGGAAATAGGCGTCTTCTTCATGAAACGTATACTGCACAACATTTAATATCAGAGTTTAAATGCATACAATTTCGGAACTACTGCAATATGGGGGACAAGGGTAGCCAAACCGGCCTATTCAAGGCGCCAGAATTTGCTGTGATCCATCCAACCCATCCCAAACGGGATCGGGTGGTCAGGCTCACTGACTTGGTTGGTTGGTTTGTTGTTTAACGCCGCACTCAGCAATATTCCAGCTATATGACGGCGGTCTGTAAATAATCGAGTCTGACCCAGATAATCCAGTGATTGATATCATGAGCATCGATCCACGCAATTGGGATCGATGACATGTATCAACCAAGTCAGCGAGCCCGACCACCCGATCCCCAGACACTTGTGACATGCTTCATGAATTCCTTGGAAAGTACTTTTCGTCAAAGTCGAAAAAACTTGACTGCTCGGAACTCGTTCTTTTCCATTTCTGTATCCTTTTGGACCCCTATCACGTACAACTGGCTGTTACTAATACACAAACGACCTCAACAGAGAAATACACTTGCTATGAACTACTCAGACAATGTACTACAGTAAACTACGTTTATAACGAACACGCTTATAACGAACTGACCGATATAACGAACTTATTTTTAGTCCCTACCATGTGTTGTATAAATGCTGTATATGTGCTTATAACGAACTATGGTTATTACGAACTAAAATTAGAAGTCCCTTCGAGTTCGTTATAACCGTAGTTTACTGTACATTAACTAGTTCACTTTATTGCCCATAGTTGAAAATTAGAACGTAGAACTTTTTGACCAGCCGTTGTATTACCTGTTTAATACCATATAGATTGTTTCGCTAGCATGCTGACCTGTTCGATGCAAGATAGTTTTCGTGTACATATGACCAGGGAAACCCCGTTAATCCGGACGCTGGGTTAACGGGGTATATAGGGATCATTTGTTGTTCCTTTGTAAGTCGATATTAAATTCATAAGAAGTTAATCCGGACGCTGGGTAAACGGGGTATATAGGGATCATTTGTTGTTCCTTTGTAAGTCGATATTAAATTCATAAGGAGTATTGATATGAACGTTCTTTTTTACACTTATGCATTGATTTGTCAACAAATGCATTACAATACACCTCCATGTACAGAAAGCATGGTTTCTGGATTTAAAGAGTTAGAACTAAATGTTTTCATTGTTTTTAAAACTTTTTTCATTTTATTTTACTTTTGCGTTCTGTAAAACTGTGTCAGAATTGAATTGACATGGCATTCTTTACTCCCATTGTCTTACGACGAGGTAATAGATTGTTTGATATTGTTCAAGTTTATCTAGTTTACTGTGGAGAATAATGAAAACATGAAGAACACACATCACGTTGTGTGTTTAAATCTATTTCAACATGTTTTACATTAAAAGATAACCCTATTTATCATATAATGGGTAGGTTTCTCGGCAGGATAAAGCCAACGGATAAAAACGATATCCGTTTGGTGTCATATGCGGATAGAGATGCAAATATCTAAGGTCAAGTAGGGACTACTTTCCCTGTTTATAAAAAAACATGGCGTAGCCCTTGTCATTCGGCGATCGAGTCAGAATTAACCATCGGGAATGTGTAGAAACTACAGCGATAATTGCTATCATTATGAAAAGAATAGTCTAATATACTGAAAATCAGTGTCTAACTGTGACGTAGCTAAGGCATGTTACAAGTTTTGGCAACTTTGGAGATATGATTTGCGAAACAAATTTAGCGAGGGCACTAGCCAAGCGGGATCACTTTACATATTTGTTCTTGTAGACCTCTGCGGCTTGGAACCTTTTCCACAAATTAAAACAGTTGGGTTTGGCCGAAATATGTTCGAATTGTTACCTTGTTTCGTTTTGTCGCTGTGTGTACATCCGACTGCGCTTCCAACGTTAGGACAGGACAGGCCTACTGTCAACAACGTCTGAACGTGGCAGTGATGTCTCATAGACTAGGGTTAGAGTAGCTTCCCTTTGACAAAGGGCAGTTACTCTAGCGGACAGACCGATGAATTGCCGCGAAAGGCAAGTAAAAACAATTGTTGTTTTGCGTATATGTTGCGTATATGTTGCGTATATGTTGCCTCGCCACTGTATAAGAAACAGATTTCAATTGGAACTATATTGGCTACTGTCACTGTCCGACTGACACACCACAGACGTAATAAATATTAATGCTCGCCAAGGCTCGCTAAATACAATGTTTATTCCTAATACAGGAAACACCATCCCAAAACACACTCGCGTGATAACCTCAATATATTCACTTTTCTCACTATCACAGACGATGCTTTTCACGGAAACCTGGTATCACCGCTATTTGATACCATGTCAAAAAATATAAAACGTCAGAGAATAGCCAATCTTGAAGATCGGCCGAAACAGATTCCATTTGGCGTAAAGGGCAAAATAGCAGTGGACAGTTCGTGAATGAACCACTGAAAACACATACATGGTTAGAATCATACAGATGGGTTCTTATTATGGAAATAGTTTTGTTGTTTTGATTTATCATATGTTAATACTACACTACCTCGACGTTTGTAGTACAGAAAGCTCTCTCCCCCAACACAGGAACTGTCAGTCTGCGGCCATCGTTCGTGTATTCGGCACTGTTTGGTCAGACAACCGTAGGAATAGGACGCACACACAGAGTCGCTGATGCAGATGACGCCACAGGCAGCAACACTGGCCACGTATTCATGCTGCAGGTGTGTGTCGACCTCACAGATTCCAATACGTTGGCTGGAGCTTTTGATGAACATGCTGGATCGACTACCACTGAGGCTGCTATCGTAGAATAACACCTGCATCAGGACTACCCAGAGAGATGTGGTGCAACGCATTTCCAACGATGAACGATCGTCTATAGTTTATACTACAAAATAGTACACTAGCATTCAAGCATGATCTATGTTCAGGTTTATGGAGACTAAACAGATAAAAAGACCGTTCAACCATTTACTGACAGGATATTTACAGGAAGTAATTCGGGTTAGAATAGGGTCTTCAGCAGCCCATGCTTGCCATAAAAGGCGACTATGCTTGTCGTAAGAGGCGACTAACGGGATCGGGTGGTCAGGCTCGCTGACTTTGTCCAGGCATGTCATTGTATCCCAGTTACGTGGATCGATGCCCATGATGTCAATAACTGGATTGTCTGGTCCAGACTCGATTAATTACTGACCGCCGTCATATAGCTCGAATACTGCTGAGTGCGGCGTTAAACAAGAAACAAACAAACAAACATGAAGCTACTATTCAGGTTCAGAATACTTACTTCTCACTAACGTCTGGACTTTCTTGGAATAACGTTTCTTCTCTGAGGACAGGGCTAATATAATGCTGGTTGTGGGCTTCCAATTTGGATCCGGTTGCAGTTATTTACGACTTATTGACCGTTCCCGTGAAAAGAGCAGTATTAACCTTTGTCAGGTGACGCGATAGATAATTCCCGAAAAGGCATTTCAATTTGTTTCTATAATTATCTAGATAGACAAAGCAAGCATCATTAGTGCCACGAAAGCGTATATATATTTAATTATACTATGTCTACATACTTGATTGCTTTGCAAATTGATATGTCGAACTATCTTCTACCCACATGAATATTACTTATCCAGTTCAGATAGCTCCTTCCTCATGAAGGCAGCATTTGGCAGCCCTAAGCCATATGACCTGCACACCCTTTGCTTATTGTAGGAATAGGATTCACATAAACAAGATGAGACCACACACATTACATTGTTCGAATAGGATGCTCATATCATCGCTGATTCAGACTCAGAAGGATTTGTTTCCTGTGTTTGATCTCCGTCATGATTTCTGACGCAAAATTGGGATAATCGATACGTGTATATTTCGGGGAAATATCGCTCACAGAAGTCAATTGATCCTTTTCTTCTCGAAGTGAAATATATCTTTCGTGCTGTTCAGATTTCTCCAATTTGTATCAATATATGCGACTTTTATATGCATAATGAATAAGTCTGTTGATACATATAGATCACGTTCCGACATTATGCTGAAAATAAATCTCAACAAAGTGCTGAAATTGTCAATGCCAGAGAAAAATCAGTCTCCAATATCTTCTGAAACAGACTCAAATAGGTATGAAACGCAAACAAGTGATAAACAAATTATATGAATTGATCACAGAAGATGTCTGATGACAGGTGTCCACGAACACCGTGAGATTGTCCAGCTTTACCGGTACCACCGACCACACCCATACACGTTTCATTACAAAAGTATTTGTTTGTTTGTTGCGAATTGACATTAATTACTCCTGCCATATACGACGGCGGCATGTAAACATTCGACCAGACAATCCAGTGATTGATATTATGTGCAATGACCCACGCCATTGGCGTTCGAAGCTATGCTATCGAACTCGGGTCACTGACTGAGTGAGTGGAAGTTAGTGAGGAGGGTTGAAAACTCCATGTAAGGGTCATTGTATGGGGTAGCATCATTTCCATCATTGAAGGCGGATAACACTATGGTTTGATCATTTGTATTTATTCAACACATGATAACATTGATTACCAAGTAGGAGTGAGTCTTTACCAGTGGCAGTAAGAATCACGAAAGAAAAGAACAATTACCTATTTTGTTTAATGAGTGAGTGAGTATGGTTTTACGCCGCTTTTAGCAATATTCCAGCAATATCACGGCGGGGGACACCAGAAATGGGCTTCACACATTGTACCCATGTCGGGAATCGAACCAGGGTCTTAGGCGTGACGAGCGAACGCTTTAACCACCAGGCTACCCGACCGCCCCTATTTTGTTTAAAAGATGTGACCTTCCATCCGAAAGTACCCTCAGCCATGTAACTTACTTGATAGGACCGACTTGGAAGCGGGTGTGTACTTTGTTTTGAAAGTCGATCTCACAGTTGCCTATAATATGTACGCTATGATTACGACTCGTCTGATTCAGAAGAGATATTTTGTACATTCCCCAAAATGTTATTGTCTGCTTTCGATATTGTGTAATAATGGAATTGATTTAAATTAAAATATTATGATACAATATGCATACATTTCATTCAAATATAAACGTTACCTTAAAGAATTTTGTGTGACATGCAATTGAAAACACACACACACACACACACACACACACACACACACACATACACACACACACACACGCACGCACGCATGCACGCACACACACATACACGCAATAGCATCTATCAGTAGTGAGTCATAGTCAGCAGAATTCACTGACAGGTACCCATTTTAGGCATGATGATATTTCAAATGCACTTTGAACATTCGGTAAAGTCAATCTGACTCGCCAATTTCATTCCTACACATTGAGAGATGCCTACTGTATGTGACTTGAGGTGGGTCGTCGACCATCCATGATCATGTCATCTATTTAAGTGATGACAGCTGAAAGTCTTCGAGGCTCTTTCTTCTTGAATCCCGCTGTCCAGCTTTTAACACAGGAATGAGCATCAACTACTAAAGTAGACACCACGGATGGCTATAGCAGCCAAAGTAGTCCATTTTCATCAACAGAGAATACCTAGTCACTTTGACATGAGTGAGTGAGTGAGTTGGGTTTAACACCGCTTTTAACAGTATTCCAGTTATATAACGGCGTGTCAGCTTAATGTGGGAGGAAAGCCCGAAGTGATGCAGGTCTCAGACGTTTACCACTACGGTGAAACCCACGAGCACGGGTATGGTGCTGACAAACATAGAAACATAATCGGGGCGAAAAGGGATTCGAACCCACAATCATAGGTTTCCGGCGTGCCCAAGGGACGCAACAGCGAATCGCGGCGCCTTAGACGACTGGGCCATCATTGCCCCCTTGACATGAAATATGCTGCCTGGTTGTGCATTTTGATCATATGTAGCATTTAGGCATGGTAAAGTATTGTACTAAATACGTGCAAACTGTTAAGGGCGCAAGATACAACGATAGTAGTTTGGCTCAGAAGTTATAGCAACCCCTCGAACATGCCTCGAGTACGGTTACTCTAAGGCTTTGTTTGTTTGTTTGTTTGTTTGTTTGTTTGTTTGTTTGTTTGTTTAACGCCGCACTCAGCAATATTCCAGATATATGACGGCGGTCTGTAAATAATCGAGTCTGGACAAGACAATCCAGTGATTGACATCATGAGCAACGATCTACGCAATTGGGATACGATGACATGCATTAACAAAGTCAGCGAGGCTGACCACCCGATCCTATTAGTCGCCTCTTAGGACAAGCATAGTCGCCTTTTACGGCAAGCATGGGTTTCTATCCCGGATCTTCACGGGTTTCTGAGGCTTTGACGTTTTCAACTGTCTGTTTCTGTAACCTCAGAACGATACACGCTACAGTCGTACAGGAAGGATAACCATACTAACTCCAGCCCAAAATAACAATAGTATAAATATTACCTTATCCATTTTCAATCAAGTCGAAGTTGACAAAAGTCCTAAGAGAAATATATGTTTATTGAAAATTTACGCTATTAATGTCAGCTTAATGTGGGAGGAAAGCCCGAAGTGATGCAGGTCGTAAGAGGCAAGCTCGGTGACTTTATTGATGCATGTCATCGTCAATGAACTATTACACATGTACATGTATAATGACAACATTTATTTCAGTAGCTGAGTTGAGATTATTTAGCTTTTTGTGAGTTACAGGCAGTTATTAGATACTTCGGAAGAATGCGTGAGTATATTTTTACGCCGCTTTTAGCAATATTCCAGCAATATCACGGCGGGGGACACCACAAATGGGCTTCACACATTGTACCCATGTCGGGAATCGAACCCGGGTCTTCGTCGTGACGAGCGAACGCTTTAACCACTAGGCTACCCGACCGCCTCCACTTCGGATGAACTTTGTTGAATTCTTTATCTCCCACGACGCACATTGTCTGAACGTACAATCACGACTTTCATCGGGGACGGCTTTCTTTGGTCTAATTTCATTAGCTCATAATCGTAATCGTAAATAATACTAAATTTAAATAACAGAAATGTAGCCAAAAACGACTTCACCGAATAAATTGGGTTTTGAGAGAATGCCAACTTCTTGTTTCGAAATCCAGTGACAATCAGGAGATAGAGGAATAAATCCCATTCTCCACATGGGTACAATTGTGAATACTAAGTGTATTAGTACTTCAATACTTCACACATTGTACCCATGTCGGGAATTGAATCTTCTACTAAGAACACAAAATGAAAAAAATATTCTGTTTGAAATATGCATAGGAATGCATTGACTGGTGATACTTAATAAAAATTGTCAATGCAAGAGAATAATCTGCCTAGATATTCTGCCGAAACAGATTCCACTTGGCTTAAAGGGTAAATAGCTGTGGAAATTATATGAATGGACCACTGAAAATAAGTGATGCCAGGTGTTCGCGAAAAGGGTAAGCATATCCTGCCTACCGGAGCCCCCGCCAATCATACAATTTGCATAAAAGTAAGTATTTATTGCCTGACGCAGCACAGCAGTACTCCTGCCATGCGACATCAGCCTGAAAAAATCCAGTGACACGAGAGTACCATTATTGATTTTGTTGAACTAAAGTGTAGATGCATTGCTGTTGAAAAGTTTTAAAAAATCGTTCAAGAAATATGTTCGTTTGCATGCAGAGTCTTGGCACAAACATTTCTTTCGTAGTTGACTCAGCATTGGTAATACCCGTGAAGAATAGGTCTTCGGCAACCCATGATTGGAGTAAAAGGCGACTATGCTTGTCGTACGAGGCAAACGCAGTGACTTTATTGATGCATGTCATCAATTCCAAATTGCGCGCGCGTGCGTGCGTGCGTGCGTGCGTGTGTGTGCCAGTCCTGACGTATGCCGGTTTTGTGATTCCGGGCCACTGAGGATCGATGCCGCAGTTTAACATGGGTGCCCCGAGACATTGATCGAACCGGTCAGTCTTTTAGTTTTATACCTTTAATGCCGAACTCCAGGTCGAGTATCAATATATACAGAACTATCAGTTAACGTATTTCTGAGTGAAATCAAATGATGGTTAATTGGAATACAAACCAAAATCAGCAAGTTGTGAACTACTGTTATCCTGTAAACTGCCGTACACACTTTGGATTTGACCAAAGAATTACAAACGAAATCAAAACGTGACTGTCCTGCCCTACCGGTAGCACCCGCTATTCACACAATTAGCATACAAAAATGTACGCCGCACAGCAGTAATCCTACCAAGGGCGATGTAAACAAACCTGATAAAACAAAAGTGACAGACAAGAAATCCAGTCACACGACAGCTCATTTGTTTATTTTGGTGCAACTAATAACAATATCTTAATTGTGGATTACGCCTGTTGTATACTGCTGCTTTGTAACACAGAAAGGGGCACTTTAAATTTCTCGGTCCAAACATTTCTTTTGTTGCTGATTCAGTATAATTGATAAATGCAACTCCAACTTATTGGATTGACAGGGTTTCACTGCACTTACGCTGTCCGGATTGACAGGGTTTCACTGTTCTTACTCTGTCCGGATTCACAGGGTTTCAATGTTCTTACTCTGGATTCTTGTGGATTTTGGAGGGATTTTAGGTCACACCCTCTTTTCCGGCGAATGTGGCTGATGTAAGCATGATGTACATGTAGGCATCTGTTTCTTCACAAATTTACATCCCTCTGTGTAACTACTGGCCTCTTGTTTGATCTTGAATTAGTTCTTTACAAAGTTGGCAAACAGACCTCCCTCTTGAGTGACAGGATCGTAGGTGGATAAGGTGTCGGTGTGCCAAGCCTCATAGATGTGATGGAACTGATAGCCACACTCTTGAACTGCATACTGAAGCTCCTTCCTGACATAAGTCCCGACCCGTGGGGGCAGCAACCAACCAACTGTTCTTCAAGCATAACAACTTATCATGGACGCGGTAAGGCAGAAAAGGGTGTTAGAGGTTGGTGGGTTGCAATACCCGGAACTGGATCAGGCCATGAAGCTCAAACAGTGCAGACAATGGAGGATGAACTTTGATGACGGAATGTCCCACGGGGAGTTCGAATGTACCACACAAATGTAAAGATGAAGAGAACAGACATCTACATCAATGATTTCATCTGGTTTAGTCCAAAGAAAGCCTCTCTGGGATCCAATGCCTCTGTTATGTAAGCATGTGGGCCTTGCATTGTACTCAGGAACGCCGTCAGGTCAGCCTGGTATTGCCTTTCTTGCCGAAAATCACATTCCCAATGGATCACCACTTGGTTCATGTCAGGATGTTGTCGTAATACTTCAAGACGATACAGGTTATGATGGTACTGTTCTCAATGTGTTGTACCCAAGGTGGGTTTTTTTCAGATTGGTCTGTCTTGTAACAACGAGGACATCCATGCCTGGGTGCCGTGCCTGAATGCAAGATTACCTTGCTTTTCTTCTTTGTTTTCTTCTTCTTTCAAGTTGGGAACATGTGTACCTTGGTCTTGGGTGCATTCAAAGTCACAAAAGACATTGCTGTCGTTCTTTTCCTTCATCGTCGTCACGAGCACTTTACAGATCTTGCGATCTTGACCCATACCACAGATGCGTTGTCCATGCTATGGATTAGTTTCAGGTGGACTTTGTCCCTGCATCCACGACAGGTGTGAATGGTGGAACAGGTGCTGGGGTGCTTGTCGTAGACAGTCAAGTGCCACTGGAAACAGTGAGGGATTTGAAACCAACATCGACACTTGAGGCAGGAGAGTCATTCATTCACAACAGGATCCAATACGTCGACACCAGCTACATCGAAAAGTCTCGTGTGCAGGGATAATTTTTCTGCTTTGTGATATCCTGTCAAAAGCTTCACAATAATAGACACGACCTGTAAAGGCTGACACGGTCGTGATGGCATCGTAATGGCAATCGTGATGGTACAAATGGAGAATTTTGGTAGGATGAGGTACATCACTCTTGTGCAGGAGACGATTCAGTTTCCATTCTTTGGTCCATTCCGGCGTCACAGGATCAGGTCTGTGAGCATGATGACTGGCAACCGCCAGAGCCTGTGCAGACCAGAGTTGATCTTCATTCTTGATGTTCGCACAATGCATCGTTTATTTTCTACGAAGGTAGTCAACCCTGCTATGTGTCTTTGTTGTCCATGGCCCTCTGCTATTCTGTCTGGATCGTCTACATGAACTAAATCGATCTCCATTTCTTCGTCCACATGTGGCATTGTGTGTTCAATGTAAGTCGTTGTTACTTTGTTAATTTTTTCCTAGCATAGCAATGATGTATTTACCATGAGTAAATGCATAAATGTTGTTTTACGCCGCTTCAGCAGTGTTCCAGCTATTCACCTCAAGAACTAGTTACAAAACTCGAACATGTGCTTATAAAGAACAACCATAAAAGCATCATGTCAAAGATGATATAAAATATCAGTCATTTATCACAGAAAATAGAAACAACTGACTATTTGGGTTAAAACCTACATCTTGTCATAAAGGTGGATTTCTTTCAAAAAAGCTATAATTGGATGGCGATGAACTTGGGTAAAAAGTTGTTTCAAAGTAGAAACTTAAAATATGTCTGAAATCAGTATCCACACAGTCTAAAAGTATGTGTTTCAAGGTAACTTCCATTGACAAGGAATACACATGGGAACATCTTATCCCTTTAAAAGGAAAGCATGAGTACAATGTGAACGTCCTATACGGCATCTGCTTAAAATAACGTCATCTCTACGACAGCCGACGCTGATATTGAATTGACAAAGGAGTGGTTGAATATTGCGCAGCTTGTTAGTGGTTTGAGTATCCCAAATTGACTGCCAACATTGATTAACATATTGCCTAATAACTGGCTTACAATCAGTAAAAGGGAGTTTAGTCTGTGTTACTCTTTGCTCATAGCCGCTTTTGCTGCTGCATCAGCCTTTTATGCCAACATGGCTTGGAAGTCAATAAAAGAAAATATCATTATCGGCTACTGGTAAATTCAGGTGTCATTCTAAAATTTCAGCCAAAAAAGGATGATCAGATTCCCGACTATTTATCGCCTGCAAGCAGGACAAACTATAAGAAAAACATGATAAATTATCTGTTCGGCGAATGCTTAATATACTGCAAAGCTAACGAAATAGCCTTTGCCTCTGCTGTGAAAATGGAACTGCCATTAAGGTCTAAGTTGACTTTTATGCGAGCCCCATGCATTTCACTACCCATGAATGGGTATAAAAACATGTGCGTTAACGGGATTCCATATGCATTGTTTAGCATCGTGCTGACAACAACCACTTAGAAAAACAACAAAATTACGATATTATTCAACATTACGAAATGCCAAGCCTGTCCGAAAATGAGCGTCTGCGGTAGCCACATGTTTTTATGATGCAGCATAACAAGTTTAGGCAATGTAAATTCATGTGCAGAAACCTGGAAAATTACATGTACACCCAAAAGGTTTTTAGAACGAATATAACACACCTTATGTTATGTTGGTAATGACTAATGCTCCATACTGAGTTTGAATAACCAATGCACCTGTACAAATAACGTTCCATACCGACTCAGAAGAACAAATTCATCTGTGCCAGTTCGAAATATAACACACCTTATGTTATGTTGGTAATGACTAATGCTCCATACTGAGTTTGAATAACCAATGCACCTGTACAAATAACGTTCCATACCGACTCAGAAGAACAAATTCATCTGTGCCAGTTCGGAATATAACACACCTTATGTTATGTTGGTAATGACTAATGCTCCTTACTGAGTTTGAATAACCAATGCACCTGTACAAATAACGTTCCATACCGACTCAGAAGAACAAATTCATTTGTGCCAGTTCGGAATATAACACACCTTATGTTATGTTGGTAATGACTAATGCTCCATACTGATTTGAATAGCCAATGCACCTGTACAAATAACGTTCCATACCGACTCAGAAGAACAAATTCATCTGTGCCAGTTCGGAATATAACACACCTTATGTTATGTTGGTAATGACTAATGCTCCCATACTGAGTTTAAATAGCCAACGCACCTGTACAAATAACGCTCCATGCCGACTTTGAATGACAAATTTAAACTTTAAATATCACAACCCATATTTCTTTAATAATGAATAACGGTCAGTACTAACTGAGAATATAATTATGTCACATACATTGACACGAATTAATTATCCAGTGGATGTGTATGTATTCGTCATTAAGAAGAGGCCTTAATGAATTAATTATTTCCCCGTAATTCCCCAGTAGAATGTCACGTACGCTACAATGCACAGATCTGGTCAGGGTGGTTTTCTCAAGGCAAAATTCCATTGTGAGTCTTTCATGATTTACTAAGACACTGAGCTCTGTATCAAGACAGACACTGCAGTAGTTGAATGGGAAAAATGTATGAGCTATGTGTTTTGTTTTAGTTGGAGTCTAGAGATTATGACACATAGATTATGTGTTAATTGCCATGCCTAAAGTTCTTGCTTAACTTATCAAAGTACCAAAGACCATTCTTCCTATGCTCCATTACAAAAGCTTGAGATTTTCTATTGGGACAGTCACATGCCCATGACTAAAATAAAGACGTAACTTTGTCCAGAGAATAATGTCTTTTTAAGAAGATGTGGTTTCTCTTGTTAAATGAATTGCCATTTGCAAACCACACCCAGCCTTTTCGTCTCTGCCCACTTGTAAATGCAAAATATATACAAATCTTAATGGTAGTCCTACTGACTTTATAGTCGCATTATTACATGAAACATTTATCCAGTCATAATATGCTTGAACCAGAATTAACATGATCATACATGCAGGTTGTTGGAACCGTTTCTTGAACCTCCGCAGTTTGTCTTGGCATTGTAATTATCTTAATAGCGAGATTTCCCGCTCGAACCTGAACTAACATGATCATATGTGCCGTTCATGAGAACCGTTTCTTGTGCCCGGCATGTATTGGCGTTGTTATGATCTGAAAAGTGCGACTTTCAACAGGATGCCGAAGATCGAAGTTAATTATTCATGGTTATACAAAGGTCAACGCCGGAGAATACCCCGTCTCCCGTCTACAGATTCCATTGTCGTAAAGGGTTAGAATAGGTCTTCAGCAAGCCATGTTTGTCGTAAAAGGCGGCTATGCTTGTCGTTAGATGCGACCAACGGAATCAGGTGGTAAGGGTCGCTGACTTGGTTCATGAATGTCATCGTATCCCAGTTGCTTGGATCGATGCGCTATATATCAATCACTGGATTGTCTGGTCCAGATTTGATTATTTACAGACCGTCATATAGCTGGGATATTGCTGAGTGCGGCGTTAAACAACAAACAAACAAAATATTTGGCGTAAAAAGCGGTGAATTATAGGTGAAAAATATATGAATGGCACTAAGGTGAGGTGAAATGGGGTTTAACGTCGCGTCCAAGATTATTGCTCTTACATGCACCCGACATTTTCATTTCCTTTATGTTTGAGGGCGTTTGGTACTTCATTATGGGTTAATTCTCCCTCTATGCTATTATGTTAATCTGTATTAGGCTTAGGTGTTCCAAATGGTATTATTTGCGTCTAAATTAGCAATTAGCATGTAGTTCAGGTTCATTTAGCAAAATTTGTGCTATAATTTGTTGATTTCTTTCCTTTTCATTTTGTGATGTTACGATTTAATACTTTTACCTTTAACATCGGTTAAAGTGTTTCCCAAGACAGTTTTCCATTTAAGTTAAATACGTTTATGCTATCACTGCCCATGTATTTGGTATATTGCAATTCAGCTTCCTTACTAGTCCTGCACCATGACCGTGGAATATATTTATTTTATTAAAAAAATAATCTAGAAATGCAAACAAAAGCAAGTCTAGCCAGCTCAAGCTAGCTCTATCTGAAATCAGCATTTATATTTTTAGAGTCAAGAAGGATATTGTGTAATATAAGATTTCAGAGACTAAATGTTAGTCTACTTCCTTACTTTTTCAGCAGCTTGGTGTATTCAGTATCAGTCAATTGTAGTGTAATTCGATCTCGTGAATGATCTAATCTATAGCTTGGGTTGGACTTTCGACAAGACAATTTCCTGACGTCCTCGAATAGAAAATAGAAAACAGGAAATAGGCAGATTCATGGTTTGGACCGTACTATATGTGTTAGGTGGTGTGTTCGCGTAGGTGTCTTGTAAGAAATTTAAGTCTGGCGTGCGTGATAATTTTCCTTACCAACGTACTTTGTTCTCTGACAAGATCAAAGTCAAATTATTCTTTAAATATAAACTAATTCTGCACTCATTTTAGTGTCATTAATATATTCGTGTCTCCATATCACCTGTAAAGTGTGCATCCTGTAAATAATGGATGTGTGGTTTTCTGGTCTTAAGATGTCTTAACACAATCTACTTTTAAAGCTCTTGTTCTATTCCTGGCTATTTTAAATGTTTCCATGGTTAACGACATTCTTTTCCCTTCCAAGAAATCACTTTGTTATCCCCCCGGCATAAAATGCGGGGGGATATAGCGATCAGCCAGTCTGTCTGTCTGTCCGCCCGTCTGTCCGTCCGTCCGTAACCATTTCCTTTTTCGGGGCAGAACTCAAAAACAACTCAGTGTATTTGATCGAAACTTGGCATATCTATCAGTCACATACTGAAGTTGTGCCTTTGACTATTTAGGAATTTGAGAAATTTTTATTTTTTACGTTTCCATGGTAACAAGTTGGACTTAGGTTATATAAGGGTGGTGTTCGTTTCCGGAGCGTAACTCAAAAACCGTTAAATACTTTTTTACAAAACTTTGCATGTCTACCAGGCACATACTGAACTGGTGCCTTTGCTATTTAGGAATATTATAAATTTCTATTTTTTATGTTTCCATGGCAACAAGTTGGATTTAAGTTTAGGCGGGGGAAATAGGTGACTTTGTTGACTTTTCGCTTTTTTAGTTATTGTTTCTTCTACTTTGTCATTTGTTTGCATAAAAAAACACAGAAACACAAATGTTTTACTGTCCATTTCATATGAATGCGACCATGGTGGATCTTTTGTGGGTAAACAATGTATGCTTCTAAAAGAACATTCAACTCTTGACTCATTACATACAGAATTGCATATTTACTTGTGGTTACTTTACAGACAGCTGCCGGAGGGGGGGGGGGGGGGGGGGGGGGGGATATATCATCTTTCTGATGACTCTTGTTTTAAATACTGATACTCATCATCAAATCATGTTGCTTGCATAAATTACACATCCTTTCACCATCTTTTATTTTGTTACATCTGTGTGTTTCAACTTGTAAATAAAAGCGACAAAACACTTTCCCTTTTCCTAAGAAATGTCCTTGTTAAATAATTTTCAGTCACAACCTCTTTCCCCTAAAAAGATAAGTATCAAAACATACATGAAGTTTCCATTCTGGAAGGTTGGTGATTCGAAACGCTAAACGTACGTACACCCTAACAGATGATAATACTCACAACCTCACACAGATTCCATTCATTCTGCACGTCGATGCCTTCAGAGCGAGATTATACGTCAAAACTTAAACAACGCCAATTCCTGGGATATGCGAAGATGAATTTGCAAACATACCGTTGACAACTATCTGTTTTACACAACATACGTTTGCTACGAAATAGTTTTGTTACTTCATTACTCTTCAATCAAGTGTATATATGAAACTATACAATGTCTTCAGCAAGCGTTTTTAATTTTCTGATGTTTAAATATAAGCAAGGCTTCGGGTCCCTTTTATACTGCGAAAAAGGACGAACATATTTTGAAATTTTCACAGGGCTTGGTCATGGCTCCCGACGTTCCACCCAAGTTAACCTCGTTTCTGTGCTTACTCCATGGCCTATGTGACAAACATTTAAAATATATGCATCATTTGGCTTATAGTTGGTAAAATAATGGTTAGATAGAATACCGTAAGTTTACTAAATGGAATCTGTTTAAGAATGTTGCAGTTGCAAAACATCAACATTTAATATAAAAAGTTAGTTCTCATTATTTCAAGTACAGCACTGATTTAAATATTTCAATATGAGTTGAGTCACTTTTGAAAATTATTTTCAGATTATAACCATGGGTGTAAAAATGCATATTATTTCTGATATTTGCTTAGTATTTGCATGTAAATAGAAAATGTATAGCACCTTCAAAATGATAACAACATAAGCAGTCTTATCTCCCCCACACATGTCAGTTAGATTTATCAGCCTTTTACTCGCTACAACAGAGCCTTTGACAACAATGAATAAGGTAACAAGACTATAATAGTACCGAAGTTCAAGTGTGTTGAGGAAATGATTGTAAATTTTCTTCGTCACCAATCGTCAGTACACTTCCCGTGCATAGCGTTCCATAAGCTTATCGTATTGGGTAGAAAAGGTTTAACATATCTCTGGGTCTTACAGTTGATTGTCTGGACATCAGATCTATTTCTCAGGTTAAAATTACTGTTTTGCTGAGACAAGACATGGAAAAACTTCATTTAGATATTTAGGCGAAATACCTGTAATAAAATTGGTTTCATTATACTTTTTGTCATGACTGTTACAGCGACCTACACCGCAAATAGTTCTCAGTGTGTTCAAATATATATTTTGAAATAAATAGTGACTGTTCGTTTGTAACAGTGTATCATATATGAAAACACTAGTAACTAAAAAGACACTATGAAATCAATCTCTCACATTTTTCCATATTACCTAAACTTAAATTCCTGAAGCAGTTTATTATTACATTAATCTTTTAGCAATTTCATAACTATGCGTTGTCCATGAAAAATAGCTTTGAAGTGTAATACGGCTTCTTTATGTCATTCTGCTTCTTAAATGGAATGCTCTGCACTGACCGCTACCACCTACAGAACACTGCAGTGTGCTGTGTATGTTGCGTAGTTGTTAACCCATACTTTATCGCCGCATTGCATTTGTAACTTAAGCATGAGGGAGTTTAATGTGAAGGTTGTGAGATGTGATCGACGGCAAAATGAAAGCGACAAAAGCCTTTCCTTATTCATTTTTTTTTTTTAAATAAAGCGACAAATCTCTTTCCATATCCAATAGAAGTCACAGCATAATAAAGAGGCGACTGTACGATTCCGACTATATCATGAACATGTGTTTATGAATCTTTCACCGGAAAGAAAAACACGGGAACATATCTCACATCATGCACATGCATCGGACATCATTTTTGTCACTGATGCGTCAAATTTGGAAATGTCCTCTACGTCTCTACCATACACCTTTTTGAAAGCTTTACTGAGACCTTGAATGTTGATCAAACAGCTTTTGAGCAAGAGTCGTATGACGCCCTGTGAAATATTCGAAGAAAGAGCATGCTCGATTGTATCTCAAAAGTTGTGAAATGTAAACACCAAAGGCTGGAGCTGCAGGAATATTAATCGATATAAGGGGGAAGTTGACTGTGGGAAAGTTGAAGTCATCCCTCTTGTCATACAGTCTTGTGGATAGTGTTTTGTCACTATGAATCTTTATGCATAGATGTAATTATATGAAACAGATGACGCGGTTTCACTGGTCTCCTTTATTACTAGTTCAGGTGGGTATATCAGTGGAAGGGAATAGGCTATATGATGGTGATTGAACGATATCAGCTCATCGATATACCGGAAGCTTAAGTTAAACCTCTTGGCCAAATTACCTTATTTTCACTTTGCTAATTCGAGCAGAAATTCTGAATTTATATGCATAAAGAAACAAGTAGAATCAGGTGCCCATGGGAATGCCTCCTTTTTGTCGAAATGTCTTAACCCCACATTTTACATAGATGTTATTTATGGGGAAGTCCAGCCTTTCAAATACTGTAA
Source organism: Haliotis rufescens (assembly GCF_023055435.1). Taxonomy (NCBI): domain Eukaryota; kingdom Metazoa; phylum Mollusca; class Gastropoda; order Lepetellida; family Haliotidae; genus Haliotis; species Haliotis rufescens. The sequence goes on from NW_025963779.1 coordinate 26,509,092, forward strand.
TTCTAGCAAGTTTTGCCAGAAGGAAAGTTCTGCGAAAATTACGAGCGACACACACTCGCAATAATTTTACGCCGCAATTATTGCTGCAGGCCAACAAGGAACAAAAAACGTAAGGATACATATTTCGTTTATTCACTTCCTCATATTGTCAAACAGGCCAGAACAATATTAAGTAATAATCAATCACATCTGTTTCCTTATCACGCATTGTCACTCAGTGTTAATAATCTAACCAGGAAAACTAATTAACCTCCCTCACCTAATTGTCCTTACATAACACTGAGTAGTCCAGATATCCTCATAAAACTGCAGTTAGATAAACACGTTACTACAAACTTCCTTGTCAACTACAACGAAAAACACTGACTGACACTGAGCTAACTTTTCGCTGCTGCCTACTCATAAGATATAACAATCCAAAAGCAACTTTCATCTTTTGAAATCTCATTACCATGATGTCGCAAAAATTTTCACGCACAGTGGAGGATATTAAGTAAGGATAAGAATTTATGGATGAACAACTTCTTTATTACAATTAAGATCGACGTTTCGGTGTAGGTTCTAACACCGTTATCAAGCAAGTGATTAACATAGTACTTACTTCCTTACTTTGGAGATTTAACGTGCGCTTTCAGACTGGCGTCTATTTAAATTAATAAATCAAATACTTAAAAGCTCCAACGACCTAACTAAGGCAGGCAAACAAATAACCTTCTTGTGGATACCCGTCCACGTAGGAATATACGGTAATGAAAATGCCGATAAAGCAGCTAAACTATCCCTCAAAATCCCAGAAATAAGCTTAAACTTACCCATCTCAAAATCAGAAATAAAAAGTGTAAACAAGCAAAAAATCACAAAAATGGCATAACCTATATCTAAACTCAAATAGCCAAATCAAAAAAGTGCTCAGCAAACCACTAACCAAACCAAAAATTCTCCATCCATCCAAAAAAATCGACAGAGTAATCACTAAACTCCAGACAGGACACACCAACCTAAATAACCACCTAAAGAAATTTTAAAAAACACTACAGGTAACTGCCCACACTGCAAACAACTAAAAACCCAAGAACAGCACTCATCCACTGCACACACTACCTAACACATCAAACCGCATTACAAACCACCCTCAATCTAAACAAGGCTCTCACTCTAGAAGCAATACTAAACCCACAAAATAAACTAGAAAACTTCAAGGCCTTAGGCGTATTCATAATCAAAACGGAACTAATAAAACGCATCTAAAAACACAATAACCTACCAAATCAAAATCACATAAACAAACAAATATCCACCATACCCAGCTCCCTTAGTTCTCCTCCCCAACCCCATCGGCATCTATTCCAAATCTCAAAATTCCCAAATTCTATATAAGCAACCCCTAAAGCCCCCTCTTGGGTTGCACACACCACTTTCGCCCCTTTCGGAAACACATTAAATGGCCTGGCCGGGCCCGTGTGCGAAATACGCATCTGTCGGAAAGCGCACGATAAATCTCCAAAGTAAGTAAGTAAGTAAATACGGATTTCTGTAAAATGAGAGTAGAAGAATAATGTTTTAAAGTAATTGATGATAAACTTTGAGAAGGAAATTAACCAGTATAAAATATAGTTATCGAAGATTGGCATGTTAGAGATCCGGACATGGCAAACCCGAAGAAGGTCCAGTATCATATGTCACAAAAAGGTGGTCAGCAAGTCCTACTAGATGGCTACAGGTACAGACTCAACAACCGTAGGCTAACATGTGTGCACTGGAAATGTGTACAACGTGGGTGTTTAGGGAAATGCACAACAGTTGGCCAGTTTGTGAGGAATCAGTCACCTCATAATAAGCAACCAGACGACCTTGTAGCATTGCAGGCTGTAAGCACACTTCGACAGAGAGTTCAAGCAGAGACAACGCCCATCCAGATGATTTACGACGAGGAAGTTGCCCGACTCGACGTTCAGGATTCTGCTGTCTTTCCGGCTTACCACAGCAAGAAGAGTGGCCTCTACAAACAGAGAAGAAAGACGATTCCCCCACTTCCACAGTCCCTTACTAAGAAAGTGTTATCCCAAATATAACATTAGTTACACCTGAGTGAAGTAGATTGTCCTGATATCTACAAGCAGACAACCGATGGAATGCCCTTTCTCTGTATAGATGACGGAGATGAAGACAAGATTCTGTGTTTTGCCACCAGTGACCGCCTTCACCTACTCCAAGAGATAGACACTCTGTACATGGATGGGACATTCTACAGCTGGCCTCCTCTTTGGGATCAGTTGTATGTCATTCATGGACTCGTAGGTACCAATATGACACAGATAGTGTTCCGCCTTCTGCCAAATCGCCAGCGCCAGACTTACGAGCGTTTGTTCCGTCTTCTCAAGGATGCTGTCCACCAGTCAACAGGTTCCCCACTACAGCCCCAAATAATGCAGACGGACTTTGGGGGTTGCAGCTGGGCAATAGAGACATTGTTTCCAGACTGAGATGTTAGAGTGTGCTTCTTTCATTACTCCCAGGCCCTTTGGAGGAAGGTGCAGAGACTAGATTTCAGTGCCCTCTATCAACAGAATCCTGAAGTCAACGCCTGGGTCTGCCATGCAGCTGCACTTCCTCTTCTTCCTGTCAACCTGGTGCAGGATACATTTATAGATGTCATGGACAGTGCTCCAGAGATCCCACAAGCATATATGGATAATGTAAGATGCGTGATAAAAATGGGAGTGTGAATGTGATGTTTGAATCATAATGTACATGAAATATGATAAATGAAACTATGGATGATGGATGATGTATGATGTATCAGAAGAAATGTAGGAATTAAGAAAAAAACAATAAATATCATTTGCTAGTGTTCGTCATTTGTCACTGTAGGCAATAGTACACTAAAATGGGCCAGTTCAACTCTGCAGAGAGGTAGCAGAGTATCACATGTAAAACCACTGAAGCATATAAATGTTTGTTTCAGACTGTAGGCATTTGTCACTGTAGGCATTAGTGGACTCCTCCGCCAGGGGTATGTAATAGCTTTGGTAACGGATAATTGACGGCTGGATTCTTTGATGTTGATAGCTTCTTGTAGTTTCCTGATCTTGATGTCTTTGAGGTTGTAGGCGAGGGTTGTGAATGCTCACTGAATGCTGTGGCTTGGGTTGTCACGGATGTGGTCTAAAAGAGCTGATTTAGAGTCATCTTTGGAGACTGAGCTTTGATGTTCTTTTATTCGGGGGGCGGTCGGGTAGCCTAGTGGTTAAAGCGTTCGCTCGTCACGCCGAAGACCCGGGTTCGATTCCCGATATGGGTACAATGTGTGAAGCCCATTTCTGGTGTCCCCCGCCGTGATATTGCTGGAATATTGCTATAACCATACTCACTCACTCTTTTATTCGGGTTTTGAGGGGCCTCGATGTTTCTGCTATGTAAGCTTGTCCACAATTGCATGGAACGTGGTACACTGCTCCTGATGGTTCTAGCTTGGTTGTTGGATGGTGGTTTCCCTGTGGCTTATATTGTGTTCTGAATGGTATGACTTCTCTTGAAAACTGCATCAATGTTGGCCTGTTTCTTTAAGAGTCTCTGGATTTTGTGGCTAACTGTTGGGAAGAAAGGAAGGCTGATCACAAAGGGTGCAGACGTTTGACGTGGGGATTTCTGAGATTTCTTGGTGATTGTCTTTATCGTCTGTTGTACTAGTTGCTCATGATAGGTTATACTGTGTAAATACTTGTTTGAGGTGGCTTAGTTCAGTAGTTAGAAATCCTCCCATCCCTAGACACCCGCCTAACAACTGACAGCATCATCCGACTCATACACTCCTGTACTAGCTCAACATACTCTACCTGGAGAGATAACTTCTATCAACAAACCCACGGCCTCCCAATGGGATCCCCACTATCACCCTTGATCACCGAGATAGTAATGACCCACCTTGAAGAAAAAGCCCTGGAAACATCCCCAATAACTCCCCTCTGCTGCTTCCGCAAAGTTGATGACACCTTTGTCATCCTACATCCCAACAATGACCCCAGAACTCTATTGGACCACCCGAATTCCCAAAACCCACGAATGCAGTTCACCATGCCATGGAGGAAGAAACCAATCGACAGCTCCCCTTGTTTCAACCCTTGCAAGACGAGCTCGCAACATCTGTTCCACGAAGCAACATCTAACTACTGAACTAAGCCACTTCAAACAAGTAACATAATTTGTGAAAAGAAATATCGTACATATACAGTGACATTTGTGCATGAATGTGAATGTGAAGGCTTGTGAATATTTGACAAGTACAAAATAACAAAACACTCAAGATGTTTCTAATTTATAGTGAAGAATTTAATGTGGGTTATTTATTTGGAACGGAACATGAATATATAGAAAAGATCATATTCAGTATGGTCCCCCAAAATAACATAAACTAAATCATATTCCGCATATATATCGCCATACGATAATCGAAAGCATTACCGCAGTAAATGTGATTTTACGAAATTGTGGACTGTTTATCCAAGTTCTGGTCGTATCCCACTTCTGGTCGCTACACACGCCTTCAGGTCTCTTCCTGTGGTATGGTAATTAGTTCAGCTTAACGTGGGTCCTCCTTTGATCAAAAGTTTGTCCCCCCTGTAATGAGTGAACACGAGTGACGAACGGGGTGCACACTCGTGTTTAACGCCTTGCACACGGGTATCACACGCCTGGCGGACGGGTTCCACACGAGTGACCAACGGGGTGCATACGGGTTGCATAACGCGTTGCCCATGCGTGTAAGGGGAATGAACTTCTAGGCAGTAGTGTATCTGTTTCTTTGGAATGATCGGGTGATTCTTGTTTAACGCCACATCAACAACCGTCTAGCTGTTCGCGGCGATTGTTCCCTCGGAATATGGCTCACATTTATCCCAGTAAAGTGAACATGGACGTCCTGTTATCTCAGAGATTGTTCTCCTTATTTATGAAGTGGCACACACCTAATCCTTTGCATTTCCCTAAGCATGGTTAAATTTGCATAATCTTTGCAACTAAACTGATCAACATGTATTTATGATATTTGATAAGAGTTCCATTTCATGAAATCATCAAGGCTACAAATAATCCATGGTGTAGGAGAGGGGATGGGAGAGAGAAGTATCTGTACAAGATGTTAATGTATTCACACGTATTCGAGAGCTCCTTATAACTGCGTATAACTCCATTTGTAAATCACTATCTTTTCTTCCTGACTGAATGCAGGCATCGTGTATGCAAGACATCTACTCCAGTGAATATTGCACAAATATCATTATCTCATTTGTACACTGTTTGGTTATCAGCGTGTAGTTATGTACATTAAAATATATTGTTCATGAGATACCTTTTGATGAAAACCAACTGTTATACGGCAATGCAGATCACGTTGTTTCAGACAAAGGAGCCATATTTAACGCAGTTCAACACTTTATATGTACTACTAAAGCATTTGTGTAAAGAAGTGTTCATCCAAAGCAGTCCTCCTCTTCTGCAATCTCTATCTCTCTCTGCCCCCCCCCCCCCCCCCCCCCAGATATTATGGACATGCTCGTGCTTGAAATGTTTAACCAGGAAGTATTGAGATTCAATCCCCTCATGTGTAATAAAATGACCACCAAAATTGAATAACAGGATCTTGATTCTTCGTCGTCGTCAGGAGAGGTTTGACTTTTGACTAGATAGGAAGGACAGTAAGGATCTCGAACTTGTATGAGAGTTAAATTATAAATATGAAAGAGCAAGTAAAGGATGGACAACTTTTAAACATATTATGTCTGTTTGTTATGGTCGGACTCAGGGTTGAAGCTGTCGACTTCAAAGATCAGGGGTACCATCTTTTCGTGGCAATCAACAAAGATGTTCCTGAAAACATTGGAATAATTTCAGAACTGCAGGTAAGTAATTAAGTATTCCTGACATATATTATACAAGTATATATAACTCAATGGATAATTAGTTTTCATATTCATAAAGTCGATGTAATAAAAGGAGCTGGGATTTTATCGAAAATATAAATTGCCCCCTACATATTATCATGCTTCAAACTGTTGAAAAAAAAACTTTGCTAACACAAAAACATGACATTGTTGCAAGGTGGTTTTGTTTTGTTTTAAAATATTCAGGCTCTTAGTTTTAAGTAAAATAAATCTGGTATTGATAGTAGCTGGAAAAATATCTAATCTCAATACAGAACTTGAGAACTTTACATAAATTGAATTGAGAAGAGTAGCGTACAAGTGTTTACTCTTTCGAGTGTAGAGCTGGCATGCAAAGGATTGACTGGGTAGACTGGGTTACTCAAGGTTATCTGAAATTCAGTTTTCTTGCATATGACATGATAAGTGAAAACAGAATTTGATATTTTTTTTGAAATTTAAAATAGACGCTGGCTGTACCTGTATAAGAGCTACATGACTTGCAACTTAACTACTTGGTCAATGAGGACAGGATACTTATCTGAAAGCGCCTACTTAGTGCCTGGTTACACTTTTTCTTGGATTCAAGAACGCAGCGACTGTGACAAATTTTATGATTGTAAACCCAATCCTGTTTTTTTCAATATAATTTATTGATTGTTCATACAGATCGTTTGTGGTTATTTACTGATTTCACAATTTCGCGTTTCAAGATGAGATCTCCAGAACACCATTCGAATATCAATACATTGTCATGTGGTGCCTTCCCTTCTGCTCCTTCATTTCCCACATGGGCTGTTGGAAAATATATTGAAAAACAGACACCACAGAAGCACACCACACATGCACAGGCACAGGCACAGGCACAGGCACAGGCACAGGCACATATGCTAGCACCCACGTTATAGTTTAGTAATATGCTTGATTTGAGATATTCGTTGAAATCAAGCTCAGCTCTTGTCAGATATTATGCATACATGTTGATACGTTAACAATGAACATATTTAACAAATTTTACCATGTACATATGGGTGTAGATGTGCAACTGAACAATTCACCGAGATAAAGAATTTGCACGATAAAGAGACACACACGGACACTTTTTGCATACTTCTAGCACGATTCAGCATTAAGTTGTAATTTGTTGAAAATTAAAACTTAAATCCACTAATAACTCAAGATGTCACACAGAGAGGTTACGTGTGTGGGGGATTAGATCATTGGGGGAAATCTTGTACAAACCCTACATGTAAATGTATCTATATTACTCCTGCAGAGTATTTCCTGAAATGTGTCTAAAAAGAATAGAGTATCTGATTTATGAAACATTAACTTCAATATTTGTAATAATATAGATTATATATTTGAAGTGTCATATACACGTTTAGCTAAAATGTAATGTGCAATAACAGGAACTATGAAAATTACTTCTTTTGTGGTGCTACTTTTTATTTACACATCCATGTGCGCTGACGCGTTGCATTCGCCTTTTCGGTGGTAGCCACAAATTAATCAATTTATACCCCTGTAATTTACGTTTATTCGCCTCCAAACAATGGGTATGGTCATACAGAATGCAAATAACTAATTGCTGACGCATAGACCTAGAGTGATATGTATGAGATGGGTCTGAAGCCACTGAGACCACTTTGAAAGTTTTTTTTAGTTATTATTGATCATAGCGTCTTGTGGAAGAAATCGACAAGCACGGGTGTGATGCTGAAAAACCAAGAGCATAACAGTGGCGAGATCAGCAAATCAGCATAGTAGGCACCGGTAATTGTCTTTTGACTTTCTAAGTAATCAACAAGGATCGCACCCTTTGCATCCCCGAATACAGTGGCCATAACTTAATTTACTGATCTTGACGACTTGGATTTCTTTGGAGCTGGAGAAGCGTAATGGTGCCATTCAAAGGATTGACGTTTTGATTCGGGATCATAGTGGTAGACCCTTATTTCATCACCCGTTACTTATCTCTTTTTGAATTTGACGAAACCTTACTCAAGTAGCTCTAAATTTTCTATGGCAATATCAGTTATTTTCTCATTAAGATCAGAATTTAGAAACTTTGGCACCCAACGAGCAGATATCTTATTCATCTTCATTTGTTCATGAATAATAGCGTCAAGGGATCCATGGCTTAGACCTGTATCCACCTCAAGTTTAGCAATGGCAATACGTCTATCTGACAGTATACGTTTGCCGCATAACGTTGTGTTGATCCAGTTTCAAGCTTGCCTATGGATCTGCCTCCTTGTTTGAACGTCAAACGACGTCTTTGACGGTGAGGGGGCATAGGTGCATTCAGTTGTTACAATTCTCAGTAGCAAATGTTGTTGTGCTCTCTGTTGTTGTGCTTTATCCAAACACACTGACTGTCAGGTTTCCCAGCATCTCGTGCACCTCGTGCCCAAGACTGCATGTCTCTGTCCTTTCATCATGGCATTAACGTCTTTTGGGGGTTACCCAATTATTGTGTATCTGGATATTTCAATCTGTATTTGTTGGGCGACTTTTATACCATGAAAACTTGATCCTTAGGAAACTCTGAATAGTGTCTATATATTGAGGAGTATATTACGATCGGTGGTCAGAAGAAAGATCAGCTTTAAAAAATGACTACCAGAGATTTCAGAACAAAAACCTAACGCACCCGAAGATTGCACGTGTACGATGCAATTCCTCCATGAACGTGGGTGGGGTTGATTTTTAATATCTGACACCTAAGGGGGCGGTCGGGTAGCCTAGTGGTTAAAGCGTTCGCTCGTCACGCCGAAGACCCGGGATCGATTCCCGATATGGGTACAATGTGTGAAGCCCATTTCTGGTGTCCCCCGCCGTGATATTGCTGGAATATTGCTAAAAGCGGCGTAAAACCATACTCACTCACTCACTCACTCTGAAACCTAAGTGAAAGGCTGTCAAATCGCTCTGAGCAATTAGTTGATTCTTATTATCCAGGGTAACGCTACGCTCTCTACTCTTGTTTTAATGCAGTATTTGTGATCAGATTGGAAATGAAAGCATGAGAGAATTGACATTGACTCAAAGAGAGATAGCAAATATGGTCCATGTGTCTCGGTCTAATATTTGCAGACTTTCGAACAGATTTCTGCAGAAACAAAATGTTAATCAGGCCTCCCTGGGTCAACAACACAAGTCCAGGACCGAGAAATCTGAAACCAGATTGCCAATCAAATCGTCTCTTGCGCCAGGTCACCGGAGTTCAAGTTACTGGCCAGACGAGTAGCAATCGTCTGCATGCAGCTAATGTGCATGCTCTGCCACCACGTGTTTCACCACCTTAAACAAATCGACACAATATAGCAGCCAAACGCCAACTTAGTTTAGAGGGGGAATCGCCGATGGTCACGGGTAATGTTTTCCGATGAGTCCAGATTCGTGCTGGACTTTCTGTATAGACGTGGACGTGTCAGGAGGCAGATTTTAGGGTGGCTCTGTAACGATGTGGGGCGGGATCACCTTGACTGACAGAACGCCATAGTATATTGTCCGTGAAAGGATAACAACATACTGGTGCCAATAGTTCTGGCATTTGCGCGAAATGTTGATCCATGCTTTACCTGCCATGACGAAACCTCATCCTTCCTTTTTCTTATCCATCCATTACCATCACTCGATACGTATTTTTATATCTGTAATCAATTGTTATTTTCGAATATCCCCTACTGTTTTGGAGAGTATATAATGTATAAATTGTTCACTGGAAAAGATTATGCACATCAAGGGACAAGTATTTCTTGTGTGATAATGAGTAGCACATTTTGCAAACAAAATACTACTACTAATAATAATTTTATGTATGATTAAGGACATGCACACGTACCTACGTACCTACGTACCTACCTACCTACCTACCTACCTACATACCTACCTACCTACATACATACATACATATTTCCGCTAATTCTTATAACCGGGTCAATCGGTACAATACCATGTAACCAATATATCACTTCAAAACCATTCTTTCTATGTGTCCGTTCAATATGTGAAACTTTTTTCTTTTTTTCTTTTTCTTTTTTTTTTTGGGGGGGGGGGGGTTGGGGGTTGGATTCACTCTTGTTTCAACCATAGTTTATATTGTCCCAGACAGACAATATTAATTTTACCTACATTTGTAATGGTATTTTGCAGAGTATGCTGACCTCTGCCTCTGACTACCTGTATACAGCAACCCGGAAATACACCTACATAAGACGTGTGACCATCTTAGTGCCTGCCACGTGGACCAGAGATCCAGCTTGGGAGCTGGAAGGGGAGATGATCTTCACTCGAGCTGATATCAGAGTAGACGAGCCTCACCCTGCAATGGTGAGATACCGTTTGCAGTAATCGCTTTGTTATTGTATATCAATATTTGAAGCTATACCTAAATTAAGTATTTTCGTCGGCGGACGTATTCATTTATTGTACTATGACATTATGCATTCTGAATTGGTCCGCCAGCCAAAAGTCTTAACGGGTCTCTATGGCTCTATTTCCAAGGTGTGGCACTTCCGGTTCCGGTGCATGCCGGGACACATCGGAGCCGGAAGTGTCGCCATCTTGTAAAAACGACGTCATCTTTAGGGGATGTTCCGGGAAGTGACGAGATCTCGCGGTACTTGACGATATCTCGCGTAATTGGAGTTCGCTTAAGGGACAGAGAACAACAGTATAACACCTTCCAGCAGCTGAACTTGTCTTTGCAAGACAAAGCAGCACGACAAGCTCCTACCAAACAACGACCCCTGAGGCCGAGACCACTATGACTGGGCCTCCCTGACAAGGCCCCCATAACTTAGCCCCCTATGACTGGGACCCCAATGGCCGTTATATTACCAACGCTTACACGCCATTCTGAATGAAGTGGTGCAACACTACAATCCAAAGCCACACAACTGATGAAACGCATTCAGGCACATCCAGACTTGGGTTGAAATAGAAAAGGACAATTCATGGTGGAAGGAGAACCAATGCCTAGGACCCACATTGTGGATCTCATCAATGATTTGGTTAAACAACGTACTAAAACAGAAACACGGTTGGAATATTCTTGGCAATGTGCCACATGAACTGATTGGCAAGCCACAGCATTGGTAATGGATGCTGAAAGGACAACCAACCAGTAGTGTGGTGTCAACCAATCCAAAGAAGCCCTGTCACCACCAACAGGAGGGCGAGGACTTTTTTTTTCTACTTCGCCAAAATCAACCCCACTTGAAGTACCCAAGAAAGGATCAGCAGAGTCCATCTCCCCTTCTCAACCGGGTCTGTCAGTGGATTCACTTTTAATAAAGGAGAGAACAGGACTGGGTCAGGGCCAGAAGACGAGAAGACCTTAAACAGGGATCATTACCGTGTGGGTGGCATGGAAGACTTGTGGCAAACTGATCTGAGTGACCTCATGGCGTATCAGGAAGAGAACCAAGGCTATCATAGGGAAGTGCTTCAAGGCACCATTTACCCCCAAGAACCGCAACCCATGAAGAAAACCGATGATGTACACACAGTTCGTGTCCTAAAACTGCACCGCCACCAAAAGAAGGAAGAATTGTTGGTGAGATTGTCAGGATACCCAGGCATCTTTGTTTCATGGATACCTGCTGCCAATTCGGTCTTAAAATAGGGTTCCCTCTGTCTGACACCATCAGTTGTCATCACAATACCAGCAAACATCATTCACCACACTGGTGTTGTTTTGGCATGTTTTTGTTCAAGAGATTCTTATTTATGGTGTGGTCTTCATGAGTATGGTCCAGTTGGCTTTTGACCATTTGTGGCTTTGTTGGCCAGTTGCTTGGGGTATTTGCTCCCACAACCTAAACTGGTATCTTCTACGCCATCACCACAACAGTTTGCATTCCTCCACATCACCTACCTCCTCCTTGTCCAGTCTTGTCCCTAAAGGGTGTATCAAAAGACGTATGTGACGAATACGTTGTTTTCCAAACAGGATTTTTATGTGACCTTGCCCAATTATGCTTCCATGGATGTTCATCCTAACAACAATGGGTATGATTATGTGTCCAAACTCCCCTTTTCTTTCCAAATAAATCGTAGGGTAAATATTTTGGGGTATTTGGGACAATCAGCACTGTCCTTTCTCAAGACTGTAGGAAAATCAACACTAAAAACAGGACCATGCATGTTTCCTGAAATAGTGGTAGATATCAGTTCTGGACATAAAGTATCAAGGACAGTTTGAAACATCATGAGAAGTACGTGTTACTCACCACATTGCCTCAACACCATCTTGGGCAGCAGCAGCTCGCAAAAGAAGCATCAAACGCACACCTACTCCCTGTCGTATTATTATGACTATAAATGCAAATCCACGACACCAAGATGTCCCTGATATCATGTGGGCGTCTGGAAAGGCGAGAGAAAAACTCTTTATGGCAACTGGGTGACGTTCTGGATGCATGACCTGCTTCTTCTCACACCTTGAGTAATCCATATGATTAATTTCAACAACGTTTGAGGTCTTTTCAAACTTGGCATAATTATGGCATTATTGCTGCGGTGTGAAACTCATGCTAACCCTCAAGAACATCAGAATTATGCCAAAGTCCTCTGTGAATGCTTATGCGTGTTTTGTCTTAATGGATAAGTGAACGAAATACAGACGACTGTGCATGTAGTCCAAAGAAGAATGGAACAGAAGAGCAGAGTGCCTTGGTCGACCCAATTCCCGTGTCTTTTGTAAGTTATGCTTGTTTGCTTTGGAAATATATATTGAAACGTAATGACAGTGTTCGGGGGGACACCAGAAATGGGCTTCACACATTGTACCCATGTGGGGAATCGAACCCAAGCCTTCAGCGTGAAGAGCGGACGCTTCAACCACTAGGCTACCCCACCGTCCCCTGACGATCCTGATGTTGGGTGGTGACCCTTGGTTTTCCACTACGTGGTAGGCCATCTGTAGTGTTGGTGGTCTGGTACCGTTGCTGGAGCCTGTATATGGTCTTTACGTGGACTTGCATTGGCTACTTGCCGGGCGGTTTGTCCAGCTTGCAATCGTCCAAGGGCTTGGTGTCGCTGATTTCTCGTCAATCTTGGCACGTGGTAGCAATTCAGTAGAATGAATGTTATCCGATCTGGGTGGATTTTTATAGGGCAAGAAATGGGGGAACGCATGTGCATTTCAATTTTCACGGAACTCACGTGCAGCGGGTTGCCATGGCCGTTGCCTTGATGCGTTTGGGGGATCGGTTTTATTGTCATCTGCTTTGTTTTTTATCATCAAATTTCATTTTTCCGGACAAGGTAATGTTAAATTTTAGAAACTTTGACAAAACTTATCACGAGTTTTTACATGACAACTTTTCATGCAATGTTACTTGGGGTGACGTTTCTTTTGCGGTTCAGTATTATAGGGCCTCAGACAATCAGAAAAGCTTCATGTTACCACACGTTCACTGATGATGTCATCGGAGCATGCACTACCATGATGTCATTTAGTATGCTTGAGGCAGGGTATCATTCTCGCTCACTAATGACAACATGGGCCCTCCCAATCCACATCGCCGCGAATAGCTGCAAAATTGCTGATGCGGCGTTAAGCAATATTCACTCTCTCCCAATCCACAAGAGAGCAGCCTTTCTGACTCAACTCGGTGTTTTTGAGGCCTTTCGAAACGTAAGAACAGACTGACGTTGATACCTCCGGAACTGCAACAACACTTCATGCTTCCAACCTATTCAACTTTGTCCCGTCAGCCATGTCTTCATGTCTTGGGGAATACTAAGAAAGACAACAACAAGAATTGCACGACTGTTCCATTTTGTCTTCATAAGCATGGATCTTGTATGCAGGTGTCAGTAAAATATTCCCACAATTCCAACGGCTCTTCTTTTACCCAGCTGGACACTCTCTGTCCATCCTCGCCACGACCCCTCACATCACCCGCCACCCCGCTTCCTTCCTCTTCCTCTCTCTCCTCCAACCATACGCCCCTAACCCGTTTCCGTCCCGTCCCGTGAGATCACGCCAAGATGGCGGCACATCCTGTCACGAGACCGGTTTTGACGCCATCTTGCCGGGACATGGGGCTTTTTCCACCGAAACCGGAAGTGTACTGAAACCGGAAGAGTCGCCATCTTGGAAAACGCGCCATAGAGACCTGTTAGACTTCTCATATCTAATTTACGCGAAGAAAATTATTATTTGTAAGCACAAATCTGACAGGACGACTATTTATAATACTAATTTCATTTAATTAATTATTCGGAATACTGTGTTTTGGGATTTCTCAATAGTGCTGAATCTGTCATGATTTTATTGTTCCCTATTAAAGAGTAGTGTGGAGAAAATTATGGTTTGATGAAATGGAAGCAAATTATGCGCATTCTAAACCGATTGTCACTGATCAATAGAATATATTATTCTCAGTCGATGCCACATGACGTATTATGTACAATTGACGGACGACATGCTTATGCTATAGTCGGAAGCGTACAATGGACCCTGCTTTTAGAATAGATTTCTTATCATTATGGAGATGGTTTTAAGGCGTATATTTACGTTATTCTATTACGAAAGCAGTCGCGATTCTTTTCTCACTGTGTTATGCTAGAATGGAGATAAACCTACTCTGTTTCAAAGTTAGAGGTTTCAAACCCCTTTCAGTTTTAAAATAATATACATTTAATCGAATCTACATTTAAGATCTCTAAATCAAGAACACAGTAGGTTTATTTCCTAAATAGAGAAGGTTACTAATATAACGTACCCAATGTTTACAATTAAATTATACTTTGTGATATATATACACAAAGAAAAAAGTTAAGCACACCCTAATATAAACTAAGCGGCAAAAGAAAGTATAGGTGTGCAATTTGTAATTTTCCTAAAAACAGCGATAACTAGTGGAAAGTGGGTATTGGGAATATAACTGCCTAGGAACAGGTACCCAAAAACACCTCACCCGAACGCACCACCTTTGACGGCGCTCGTGCGGTGACCAAAAAATGGTGAAACAGGTTTCCCGCTTTGGCATAAACTGCACGCGCATGTAGGCTGTATGAATGCGTTCGTCTGCAGGGTATAACCACACGTGATGAAAGCACACTAAAGAAATGCAACTGCAAATGACTGTCACAGGAGCAGAGAGAGAGAGCCATCGGCATGGCCGAAATGGGGGCAACACAGGTCCAAATTGCCAGAAGGTTTGGTTGTACACCATTGACAGTAGCCAGGCCGATTCAATGGTACAGGCAGACAGGGAGGACACAGGACAGGCCTAGAACCGGACGACCCCGAGTGACAACACCACTAGAAGACGGTCAGATACGGCTCATTCACCTGCGAAACATATTCGTAACGGCGACGGCGACTGCAGCAACAGCGTTGGGACATTAGCCAACGTACAGTACTACGACGACTTCGTGCTGCTGGAATCCGAGCGTATCGCCCTTTCCGAGGAATGGTACTGACGGCTCAACATCGACGCCTGAGACTGCGATTGGCGAGGCAGGTTCGACGCTGGCAAGTGCGAAATTGTCGTCGAGTGTTGTTTACAGATGAAAGTCGGTTTAACTTGTTTCGAAATGACGGCAGAGAACGAGTTTATCGACGCAGAGGGGAACGTTTGGCTCCGGCGTGTATTCGAAAGGTCCAGACATTTGGCGGGGGAGGTGTCATGGTGTGGGGCGGTATTTGTGGAGATCAGAACCTGATGTTGTGATTATACAGGGAAACCTGAACGCTGTGCAGTACAGAGACCAAGTGTTGCAGCCAGTTGTGCTTCCGTTCTTACAAAACCAACAGCAGGGGACATTGTTACAACACGACAATGCCAGGCCCCATACAGCAAGACTGACTCGGAACTTTCTAAACCAGCAGAACGTTGACGTTTTTCCCTGGTCTGCCCACCATCTTGACAGACAGATTAGAGCACGCAATAAGCCTCCCGTCAAAACAGACAAGAATTGCAGCAGCCCTGAGAGACGAGTGGCAACGGATTCCAGTCCACGTCATCAGAAGACTGACGTCATCGATGAGGCGGCGTATCACAGCATGCATTGAGGCAGCTGGAGGTCATACACGCTATTTAAGGCAATTGTGTCAACAATGAACTTGTAGTGTGTCTGACAATTTTTTGGTGACATTTCTGACAACCTTAAAAGTTTGAAAATGAAATTTCTTACCCCACCATTATTTACCTTGAGCTTACATTACCTGTGATTGCACAATTTCATTCAAACTGTGGTTGAATAATCATTTGTTACTTCTCCCTAGATTATATTATAATTCACAACAAAACCTCTTCTTGTTATTTTTTATCATTCATGGAACTCGACCTATACTTTCTTTGGCCGCCCAGTTTAATTCATTATTGCTTGGTCCCAATATTTGTAACGGTCATGAAAGATACAATTACAGGAAGAATTATGTTTTCTCGAGATGATATAATCAGTCATGCGTGACAATAGCTCACGTGCCTTACATGGTATGCCGTGCAGCATGCTACCCTCGAGGATCTCTAAAAGCAGTATATCCGAACGTTAAAATTGCTTTCTAAAACTCGGTTTTAAACAGTTATTCCATGACATTGTGTGACCATGGCGATTATCAAACGCCACAAGATGGCAAATAATCGGCATGCATAATGCAGGAATGTCTTGCTATGACATTGGTCGGAATTTGGGGTATCATCACACTGTCGTAAGCCGTTTAGTTGAGAAACATTCTCAGACCGGTGATGTACAGGACCGTGCCAGATGCGGAAGTCCTCCTGTGACGACACATCGCAAAGACAAGGACCTTCTTCATCTCATACGCCGAGAACCCTTTTTAACAAGCACACGTCTGAAACAGCTGTGGTTGCCCAATCGTCGTTTCAGCACCAGAACCGTCAGGAACCGGCTGAATGCAGCAGGACTGGGGGCTAGACGAGGGCGTCCCTTGTTGAGAGATCACCACAAAGCTGCTCGTTTATCATGGTGTATTGCGCGACAGAACTGGAATCTGAGAACTTGGAGACGGATTCATTGGTCAGACGAAAGTCGCTTACTGCTTACTGATGGAAGAACGAGGCACCGGTACACGGCCTACACCTCTAGGAACATTGAACCGACTGTTGCATACGGCGGGGATTCGGTAATGGTTTGGGGGTGTATCTCTCATGATTGCAGGTTGGAGTTTGTCACCATAAGGGACAACGTTAACTGGGACTCAGTACATCCGGGTCGTTTTGAGGCCAGTCGTCGTTCCTCATTTTGAGTACCACGCTCTTGCTACTCCACCTCAGTACATGGATGACAGTGCCAGGCCTCATCTTTCACATGCAGTCGTGGAATACATGAGGGCCAAAGCAATAACGACTCTACCCTGGCCAGCAATGAGCCCAGATTTGAACCCCCTTGAACATGTTTGGGATATTCGGGGGCGGCGCATACAGGTACGAGATCCTCCTGTACGAGATTTACGCCAATTGAAAGCAGCATTGCATCAGGAGTGGTTGTTGTTGTACCCGCTACTGATCTGTTAATAGCAATAATCATTAAGAAACAAGCCTTGAAAGGAATTATTTTAACGTTTAACGTTAGTTATTTCTGTTGTAATTGATAATCGTGACTGAAATAGTTTCATTATTTCCCTGTCAGGTCCAATAAACTAAAAATTTAATTTAATTCAAAATTTATAAAATAACCATTGGACTGTCTCCACTTAAGAAATGACACATTATAAAAATAAGGTGTGGAAAAATTACATCAACATGCATGTTTCACATCTTAGAAGAAAGGTAGGTTGGCATGGTGGCATGATTTAGTTCATCTAAAACTGGGACCGACCATTTCATACTATTCTTTGCCAATTTTGTTTAAAAGACACAATATGTTTCACTCTTCGGTTCAAGACATACATCAGTACATACACAATGTCCAGTACATCAAATTGAGTTTGGTGAACCTGAGGCACAAATGATTCCAGTATTTCTGGGATCAACTTAAAACAAAGCCAATTGAGGTCAAACATGATTTATTCTGATTTCCATTTTACTTGAGTTTTAACCGACTTACATCATATGTACTTACACTTTGTTTGATGTTTTGTAGGGCAATAGTCCCTATGTGTTTCAACCGGGACAATGTGGTGACCCAGGCCGCTATATCCACCTGACGTCGGACTTTGTCCTGGATAACCAGATCGACCGTCAGATTAATTATGGAGATGCAGGTATAGTTTCACCATACATTATTGAGATTTTTTCACTCCATTTTGGCCATCAATATTTACCATATCAAAGGTGTATGTATAACTTTTTTTGACTAAGATTCAAGGGAGACAGCTCCGCTCGTCATATTTGTAAAGCATTACCAGATTCATAGTAAACAAGGTAGCAGGCGGCAAACACTGTGGAAATGGCAGCTATGGCAAAAGAGAAGTATTATTTCTGAATTATAGAATCAAGGAATCAGATCAGCACAGGTAATTACAGAGAGAACAGTCATTCAACTATCAACTGTGTCTTGAAAAAGAGAGCATGTAGACAAAAGACATTGACTGTTGGTGGCAGAAACAGACGCAAGAGCACAGAACATATTTGGCATGAAATGATTAATAGAGAAACATTTCATGGATTGGCAGAAATTACGAGGAATTCCATCACCACTCCTAAAACCTGAACAGCAAGAAAGACGTTTAAACATGTGTTTGTAGCATAGACATTTTCATTAATGGGACAATGTGAAAGTTCAGTGTGGCTATATCCAAACTAGATCAAATGTGGACGAAATGTACAGGAAAACCAATTTACAAGCACCCAAACTACAGTCTTAAATTTCAACAGCACACTGTATGGTGACGAGTGTGTATTCCAGCAAATCAATGATGTAAAACATAGAGCAAAGCATTTCCTGGAATGACCCGGCTACACTCCTAACCTGAACCCAATTTAAAATATTTGGGGAATCATGAAGGTTAATATCAATGCAAAAACTGAAAAAATATAAGTGATATGAAATCAGAGAAGGTGAGATATTGGGACAGTATGACTATGATTTTCTAACTTCTTTGATAGGCAGTATGCCTCGCCACTAGGAAGATAGTTTATCTGACAAACTGTTGTGAACAGTTTGCTGTTTTGTAACTTTAGGGAAGCAGTGTTTTGTTAGACAAATTTATCTCTTGGTCTATGACTTAATGAATCTATAGTTTACAGCCTTCTCGTTCTCAATAATTTCTGGTCAAACTTTGTTAGACATATTGATAGAACTACAACCGTGTTTGTAAGTACTTGCAAAAGGGGCGGTCGGGTAGCCTAGTGGTTCAGGCGTTCGCTTGTCACGCCGACGACCCGGGTTCGATTCCCGACATGGGTACAATGTGTGAAGCCCATTTCAATATCACATGCTTCAATGAATGTATAATTGTTTTTGGATCAATATTAAATATGCGAATTATATCATATGCTAGTCTTACCTCTTTACCTCTATAAAAAGAATTATACATTTCCAAGGTCGTGTACTGGTTCATGAGTTTGCTCATCTGCGATATGGAGTGTTTGGCGAATATGGCGTCCGTGACAGCCTGCAGCATCCAGTATATTATATAGACGACAATTCAACCATACTTCGTCCAACTGCCTGTTCTGCTGAGGTTGTTGGGGTCTTCCATGATGTTGTCAATGGTGGGGACTGTGCAACTGGTGACACGTCCACCCCTTTGAATGAGAACTGTATCTTCCTCCCAAGCACTACTGACAACGTTGCCACGGCATCTGTAATGTATGCCCAGTTTTTACAAGAGGTATGCAAACGTTAATTTATTAATTATGGCATCCCTATCTACATTAATAACAACAGTATTGCACTTATAATAACAATAACGAAACCCTTTTGTGTATAAAATACATGTAGATTGTCTGCTACATATTCATAGGAATTTCAGCTTTAGATCATGTTTCGTTTAGGTCACCGAGTTTTGTGAATCCAACCCACAAGACAAGAAGCGAAAACATAATGCTGATGCCCCTAACAGACAAAACAAAATGTGCAACAAAAGAGGCACATGGGACGTCATACGGGAACATCTGGACATTAGGGGACATTAACCTGTTGGCACTGAAGACCGAACACCACAGTTTCAGATAAGATACAGCCAAGCCAAAACATTTGCTGGAACAAGAAGGTGTGGACGAAGAACTGTGCTTGTTCTCGACCTCTCGGGTTCCATGGAATCGGTAAGATGTTCGATTTTATTCATTGAGATCCTTCATCTAAAAGCAGCGTGCATTGTACGGTTTCGTGTATATCACAAGCACATGTTTACGATTCGGTATCACGTTGATGATACCAGGTTTTCGCAAAAATGTCAGCGTATCCTGGCGTCTACAGAATAGAATAGTTTAGCATATTCATCCCCGCTGGTACCGGTAAAGCCATGGTGCATTTGAGAATGTCAGTGATGGAAACATTTCCCCATATTATGATCCTCAGACTTAAATTGATAGCGGCCAAGCAATGCACAAGATTCCGAAGTTCAGATTTAAATTGTGAAAGGATGTCTGTACGTAAAAGAAACACTCGCATTGATTATATCATTGCAATTGGTAATTATACAGTCGTCTTGATTTAATTGATGAGAAGTCCTCACTTGCCTATTCGGTGCTTAAATTATTCCAACTGATTTAAATAATTATCCTTACTTAGTACTTCAACTTCTAAATGCCTCTCAAAAAAATGATTTTATGATTCAAAATTTCTCTGATACGTTTTCTCACAATAACATCCAGATATACAATATCAAAAAAATCATAATCCAATCGCGTGGATCGACGCTCATGTTTTTGGTCACTGGTATGCCCCGTTACGACTATGTACAGGCCGCTGTGATATAGCTGATATATTGCTGACAATTGAGTTAAACATTCACTCTCTGGCACAGGACAACAGATACTTCAGACAGCATCAACTGGCAGACCTAATTATTAGAGACATCCTTCCCGTGGGTACAGAAGTGGGCATCGTTGTGTTCTCCGATTCCGACAGAGTCTTGGCCAGCATGCGAGTCATCACATCGCCAGCAGACAGACAGGCGCTGGCCCAGGGGCTACCAGTCAAAAGTAACTATGGTGGTGGCACAGCAATTGGACAAGGTCTTCTTGGGGCGATTGAGGTACATAAAAGAAGAAAGATGCTTCTATAGCCAAGCGATGGGGTTAGGCCTGATACATGGAACTTATCAGACTGGCGATCAGAATCATAAGGCCAGTAATGCCATAACTTTCTTAATAACTGAAGGTAAAGTTAAAAACTTTATTTAAGTTGTACTTCTTTAAATGTTTTTCTCAAAATGGAAGAGATATTATCAAACCGGATGTGCATATGACCTTCTTATGAAGGCACGATCCATTTTGTTTTAAATCCGTACTGTATGATTTCATGTGTTCTTAAACAAGAAATGGTGTTACTAGAAGTGGACATAGCGTTCTTATTAAGGCTGCGTGAGGGATAGAACTTTCTGTTGTAAAGTTGTATTACATTTTTGTACAAACCTAAACTCAGTGAGAGGCGTGGGTTTTATGGTTTATAGTCTTGTGTTTTCTCAGGCTGAAACTAAAAGTATTGTTATGAGCCGTGTATGGAGGTATGTATTTATTTATAGTGCCATGGGGACATAATCCACTTCATAATATGTTAATGTTACATTTGACTTGACACAGTTGTAATTAGACCTGCTTTCCCTGCATCGTTGTCGTCAGTAAACATCTTCTACCCAGAAAATTGGATCAATGAAGCTGAAACTTTGCATGCATGTAATGAAAAGTGAATGTGATCTCAAGAGATTTGAAAAGTCCAATTTGTCCGCCATTCTTTTTGGAAATGTAATAAAATTTTGTATGTTGTAGTTGGATGTAGGGCAAAACATATCTGTTCCGTTTTTGCAATGTAATAAGTTATGACTTTATTCGAACTTTACACTTTTATAATGCCCTTAAATTCTCTCAAAATACATTTGTGTACAGTATACCTATCTTCTGTGAAACTGCTGATGAAGCTTATTTTGTACCTTCAAATGATGGTATCATAATTTGTTCAATTAAAGCGACAAAACCTTTCCATATTCATGAGAAATCGATTCAGATTATATTATGATCTGGTGTTTATGAATCACTATCAACTAGTGATGATACCAGGTGTTGGCGAAAAGGTGAGTGTATTCTGCCCCACCAGTGGCACCCTTCATAAACTGTGATTTTGAAAAAGTATTTTTCTCATATATTGCCCTAAATATATTCAGCAAAATTCAGCATAGATTCCTGTCGCCATAATAAGATTGACATGTTATGTGGTCTTGTTATTTAATAATTTATTTGCTTGTTCTAAAATTTAATGAAATAAGAAGGGTTTTTTTTAAACCCTCAAAGCTTATAGCCAAGAGAATTAAAGCAGAAAATGCCTGATATATGCCTGGAGTAGTTTCCTGACATTATGTCATTGGGAGGGCAATGAGGTCAAGGTCACCATAAATAAACAATTGATGAACATTTTAAAATAAATCCAGATTTTACGACGTGGGTGTCACCAAAATTCTGTCATGAGCAATAATTTAGAACTCTTTAAAGGATTTAAAGATTCCCCCGTACTTTAGTATTTAATTACAATGTTTGTTCCAGCTCCTGGAAGCCAATAGTAAATCAACAGAGGATGGCCAGGTGCTTCTCATCACTGACGGGAAAGAGAATGTACAACCTCTGATATTGGATGTACTGGCAAACGTAACAAGTAAGCAGGTCGCTGTCCACACTCTGGCCATTGGGACTGAAGCTGACCCAAACTTAGAAAATGTGTCTTCTGTAACAGGTTAGTTAAGTTTTCCTCTGTGGTTTGAAGATATCGTAGCTCACTGTAATCAAATATCAAGTAAGGTCTTCTCAGAAACCAGTAAATTAAGCAGCTGATACTTATCATAAAATGACACATTGATCTGCTAAAACTGTTCTGGCCTTATGTGGCAATAGAATGTAATTTTCTTATAAAATGAAAAGAAATTTGATGTCGCCACACAAAACCTTGAACACGACAAAACGTGTTATGAAGATAACGTTTTGTTGCAAAGTGAGTATATAATGTACAACAAAAAACACACCAAATACGTTATCCAACATCCTCAAGGAGGATCAATATATTGCACTGTCAACTCTAATTGCGAGTGCGTTAGAATATCCGGCTAAAAATTAGTATGAACTGTAAGTCCAAAGTAATGTTTTCAACGCTAGTGACATAAATTGTGACCTTGCACGCATGAGTTCTCTTTCATCATACACGAATTTACATGTAGGTGGACAATTTCTTTTCGATGACGAGAGCTCCACATCGACAACTATGGAGGCTGTTGGAGAAAGCTTGTTCAAAGCAATTAGTATGTGTGAAGACAACAACGTTATTGAGGTGAGATATCGACAAGTAGGGTAAATACCCTGCTTAGCGATTAAGAGATGATTAAAGGGGAATAAAGATCGTCCTCTCGAAAGGAAAACAAATCATGTAAAAGAACACAAAATGGGAGTGACACAGTCATAATACTGTAATTAGTTCGTTTGTTGCTTTATGGCATAGTCATCAATATTCCAGCTATATCATAGTGGCCTTTAAATAATCTGCTCAAACCATGCTTGTAGGCCATAAAAATTGAATGTTAACATTGAAAATAAAGGGATCGCCTACTCCCCAGCAGATATGATCATATCATTATCCCCCGACATATAATGACGGGGGGGATATAGCCATCAGTATGTCCGTCTGTCCGTCCGTCTGTCTGTCCGTCTGTAATCATTGTTTGTCCGGAGCATATTTCCTAAACCGTACAACCTAGCTTCACAAAACTTGGTACACTTAATTAACAATCAGGCTCACTAGAAGTGCCTTTTGCTATTTAGAGATTTTTAGAATTTTATATTTTTGGCGTTTCCATGGAAATATGATGAACTTAGGAAATTTGAGAGTAGCGCTCTTGTCCGGACCATATCTCCCGAACCATACAACTTAGCTTCTCAAAAGTTTTTACACCTATCAAGCAGGTTATGTAGTGGTGCCTTTGCTATCAACAGATTTTTTCCTTTTTTTTCTTTTTTCAATTTAAATTGAAAATTGATGAACTTAGGGTAATGTCCTCGTCTGGAGCATATCTTCTAAACCATGCGACAGAGATTCACCAAACTTGATGCATATATCAATCATGTTCACTAGTAGTGCAGTTGGTTATTTATAGATTTTAATCTTTTTAATTTGTAGTCCCTGACATATAATGAAACAATATGTTTAGGTTTGTTTTTTTGTCAATCCCTAGTACATTCTATTTAAGCCTTTGTGTCATGAGGCTACTACAGAGCTATTCATATGCGAATCTGCGAAGTTATTGTTATTACAATATCATGAGATCATCAGAAAGTGAGCTACATGAACCAATATTTTATAACCTTCAGTATCTTTCTGGTTTTGGCATCAAGGAAAAAGATTTCCTTGCCAATCTAAATACATTTGAAGGTACACACAGTTTACCGACATGCCACGTCGGGGGAATATGTCATCTTCGGATGACGCTTGTTTCCATTTGCAAGAACCATATAGATAGGATAATATGTGTTTCATTCCCACTACCCCGTACTTTCTTGCATAGTATACATACAGAGAAGACGCCAGGTATTTTGGAGACAGAAGCATCCCATCATTCGTGAAATCGTGAGTTCGTGGGCTTGTCAACGAATTTTATTTAATTGTGTGTGTGATACTATTGAGAAGAAAATGCCAATATTCACTGTGTCAGGAACCGTACTACATTCTGTGTGTTAAAACAGATTGATCGATATGCAGTGTTGCTGACCTCAGTGCAGAGGAACTTCACCAAACGCATCTGGATGGATTCTTCAGTTGGTAACAAAACCCTGTTTGCCTTCATATTGTCACCGAATGCTAGAACTGAAGTATGTCAAAAACAGAGGATTTTCTGATGTATGTATGACATGATGTAAGTGTACAACGTGTTTTTTTTTCTCAAAACTTACTAAATTGTAAATCGTGTAAAATTGTAAAACTGTTTGATTGTTGTGGATCATCAAAGTTCTGTTGGTCATCTAGTTGTGACCAGCACATTTGTGTGGTTCATTTACACATAGGTCTTCCTGGACAACATATAGCTTTAGAAAACAAAACAAAAACAATTCATATTCTAAATGTCTCTTCATGTGTACATTGTTGATAAAATGGGTTTTGTTGATTTTTTTCTCCTCCCCCGCACTTTTAAACCGGCCTTCATAGCCGTGATCATTTAGTTGTGAAACATCGATTCATTACATCAAAAGGCAAGGTTATCCTCAAGGTCTTAGCCTGAAAACGCTGTTGTTTACCTCCACGAGAAGCATTTGTTGAAGGTCAACGATGCCGATATAGTGGTAAGGTTGGACCGTGTAACCATGGTCTAAAACGTTCGTGACCAACGCATAATGTCAAGGTCATATTCGTCAAGAGGCAAGATCACCCTCGAGGTCTTACTCTGAAAAGGATTCTGAAACTTTCTCAAACCGAATATGATCGTATCAGACTCTGGTGGTATGTAATGAGATATTCTTGATATGACAAGGAAGTGGTTTCTTCTGATTTTGCAAGCTCTTACAGACACGCTCGTAGTGTACTCACTCTTGAATTCTATTGTCCCATACCTGATGTTTGTTCCTTTCAAAATTTCAGGTGACTATTGAAAACCCAAGTGGGACCACCTACAATTCATTTTCCCTGGAATACAGCAAAGACGAGTCTCTGAACATAATTAGATTTACCATCGATTTAGCTAAGGTAAACACTTTTTGCAAAGGTGAGTGAGTGAGTGAGTTGGGTTTTTACACCACTTTTAACAGTATTCCAGTTATATCGCGGCGTGTCAGGTTAATGTGGGAGGAAAACCCGAAGTGATGCAGGTCTCAGACGTTTACCACTTCGGTGAAACCCACGAGCACGGGTATGGTGCTGACAGACCTAGAAACCCGGCGAACCGGGATTCGAACCCCCACAATCACAGATTTCTGGCGTGCCCAAGGGACGCAACTCTGCACAGTGAATCGCGGCGCCTTGGACGACTAAGTTTGCTCTTATTATACAGAAAGTAGTAATACGTTTATCCCGAATTGATGTCTTAAACACAAATATACAGACTGAAAGGTATTGGTTTCTACTTTAAAAGAAATTATACGAATGAAAATATGTACTTTATGAATATTTGTTGAAAGTTATCCGAATTCCTTAAAAAATGTTTATAAATATAAGTTTATCCTAAAATTGATGTCTTAACCACATTGAAAGGTATTGGTTTGTATACAAATGAAAATATGTACTTTATGAATATGTTTGTTATCCACATTCCGTAAAAATTGTTTATATAAATTGTAATCGTGGTCATGTGGCCTCCAATTCTGATATAAAAGAAAGAAAGAGCCAATCTTAGCGACGTAAGAGACGACTAAAATGGACTGGATGGTCAGTTCACTAATCCCAATATCTAATTTGCCTGATCCAGATACGAGTATTTACAAGGGGTCATGATATAGCTTGTGTATTCCTGACTGGTGTTAAAAAGCCATTCACAGTCATTCAAATTTCTGCATTTCAGAACGGCACCTGGAAGTGTCATCTTATCCGTCGGTCAAACGTAGATGAGTCCGTAAAGGGTGTGGTTAGGTCTTACTCACGTGTTGGGTCTGTGCCCGTTGAGGTGGAGACGTGGACTAGCTCTAAACTGTATGATTATGCCCAAGGCCGTGGAGTAGTTGTCTACACACATGTACATCAGGGATACTCTCCTATCATCCGGGCCAAAGTTGAGGTGACTGGATCAAAAGTGGGCGTTCCATTGATACTGCTAGATAACGGAATCTGTAAGTACAAATCATTTACGCCGTTTTGTAATGATTTGCATCAACATAACACTTCTTGTTCTGTATTGAAATACCGTGCCATCATATAAACGTTTATATCTCTACGATTTTCAAAACTGTTATGTTTATGTGTGTGTGTGTGTGTGTGTGTGTGTGTGTGTGTGTGTGTGTGTGTGTGTGTGTGTGTGTGTGTGTGTGGAGCGGGTCGGGTCGGGGTTGGGGGTGTTTTGCTTAAATTAACGAGGTAAATATGAACTCATGACATAGATCTTCGTCCGTCTGTTCAATGATTTCATAATATTCTACAAATCTCCAGCCACATCAAAGTAAAGTTTCGTTGAGCAAAATACTTTGAAAAAAACCTTGACTGATGCTTCACTGTCAGCTGTCAAAAATAGCATGTCAGCTAATTATGTATTATG
Source organism: Haliotis rufescens (assembly GCF_023055435.1). NCBI lineage: Eukaryota > Metazoa > Mollusca > Gastropoda > Lepetellida > Haliotidae > Haliotis > Haliotis rufescens. The sequence goes on from NW_025963779.1 coordinate 26,536,317, forward strand.
TAAGTACATCACTCGATGTCGACCTTACTTTTAGTGCCTGACAACACCCGTGATGACGGAGTGTACAGCAACTCCCGCTACTCCTTGGAAGTGAAGGTTGAATCGGTGGAGGGACAGACGGCCGTCGTCAGGGCTGGTTCCCAGTCTGGCCGGACACTGAGCGTCTTTCAGAGTATGCCATATGCCCTCATATTACATTAACCCTGTCTGTCAGAGTATGCCCTCATATTACATAAACCCTGTCTGTCAGAGTATGCCCTCATATTACATAAACCCTGTCTATCAGAGTATGCCCTCATATTACATAAACCCTATCTGTCAGAGTATGCCCTCATATTACATAAACCCTATCTGTCAGAGTAAGCCCTCAAATTACATTAACCCTGTCTATCGGAGTATGCCCTCATATTACATTAACCCTGTCTATCGGAGTATGCCCACATATTGCATTAACCCTGTCTATCGGAGTATGCCCTCATATTGCATTAACCCTGTCTATCAGAGTATGCCCTCATATTACATTAACCCTGTCTATCGGAGTATGCCCACATATTGCATTAACCCTGTCTATCGGAGTATGCCCTCATATTACATAAACCCTATCTATCAGAGTAAGCCCTCAAATTACATTAACCCTGTCTATCGGAGTATGCCCACATATTGCATTAACCCTGTCTATCGGAGTATGCCCACATATTGCATTAACCCTGTCTATCGGAGTATCCCACATATTACATTAACCCTGTCTATCAGAGTATGCCCACACATTACATTAACCCTGTCTATCAGAGTATGCCCATACATTACATTAACCCTGGCATATTACATAATCTACGGATATAGTAGAACCATTTGGCCATGTTACATAAATACGGCAAGAACCTTTCCACAATCGTATTGGGAAATCACAGATAAAAGCAGACTACAATATAAAAATATAACGTTAATATGTCTCGATTTTCCAACGCAATCGATATCATTGGGCGTGATAGGCAAAGTGATGGTGGACATTACATGAATGGATCAATGAAAAGCAGTGATGACACCATAAAGCACTTGTTAATGAATCACTGTCAAACTGTGATCATATAACACAAGTTTTCGCGAAAAGCTCAGCGTGTCCTGCCCCACCTTTGCACCCGTTACAAACACATGCAAAGGCAAGTCAAGTGTGCAAATCATAATAGGGAATTGCATCAGACATAATATTGCACTGATTTGCATTGCTTAAAGACGAAAACCTCTGAGTCAGTAACAGTAGGAGCGTTACAAGATCCAGTGCATACCATGTATATGATTGTATAATCGGAATATGTTTACCGTTCAGATGTAACCCCACCTGTCGTGCTTGAGCCAGTGGAACTTTTCAGCAGGGCGTCTTCCCCGGGTGCTATAGAGGTCTCTGGCCATGACCCTACAGTTGACCAGTTCAACCCAGGCCGAGTCACTGACCTTGACATTGTTATGCAGGATGCCGGCCTTCGGACCCTAGCATTGACTTGGACAGCACCAGGTGATGACTTAAATGAAGGAACTGGTGAGTTGACTAACTGGAGCAATCTTTGGTCTAGTTAATGGTTGTCTTGAACATAAAATATTGTATGGCCCACATGACTCTGGTCAAAGGAAATTGAATACGGGAGTGTTAGGTGGTCGACCATAAATGTTGTTTACTGCATTAGGTTAGTAGCAAATATATTGTTTTAATTTCAGTGGCAAAATATGAAGTGAGGGTTGCTGAGACGTTTTTGAGTCTGCGAGACAACTTCACCCAGGCTCTGCTGTTTAGCAGTGAAGATGTTGTCAAGGGAAGCATAGATCCAGTTCCGGCAGGCTCCATTCAAAATGTCACTCTCCGTTTACCAAGCATCTGGTCGAGTGACTTCTTTGTAATTGGACTAATCGCACTCGACGAGGCAAATCGTCAATCAGATCTTTCTAATTTTTGTTCAACCACCTTTAAACCCATCACCGTCCCTCAACGGCCGGCTGCGTCAGATAAAACTAACAAGCCAACTGTGTGGGTGATATGGGTAGATGTTGGTCTGGGAGTAGCTGTTGCCATAGCTGTTGCAATTGTGGTAACAGTTGTTTGCATTAACAAGAGGGCAAAGGGCGACAACCCTGCCTAAATATTAGTCATGCATACTGCTGGTGAATTGTTGAACATCTATGACGCTTTGATATACATAATTATCTCATTTGTTTCTTTAAACTATTATACTATTTATACTATACTTTCATTTTGCGACGCTCTGTTGTGTGTTTACTTTCTATAGCTATGACGATTACAACCAAACGTACATAATAGCGACCAAAACCATCTCTATAATCAAACGAAACTCTCTACTGAAAGCAGAGTCAATTGTACGATTCCAACTATATCCTCAGCATGTTTTTATGAAACACTTTCAAATAGTGATGACACTAGGTGTTCGCGAAAAGATGAGTGTATCCTGCTCCTCCGGTAAAACAATTTCAAAAGGATGATATTGCATTACCCACCTACTTCAATGCCAACTTAGCTCACGAAACTGTCCCACGTGTTTGATTGTATTCACGCAAGGGTAGGTCAGTCTATGAATCGATCGCCTTTAGTTTGTTTGGTCTCTTTATTGATGTGGCAGTCACCCGAACATTAATACCCTCAGGACTTACACGTTTTTGTTCATATCATCGTCTCTTTTCAAGCGTATGCAAGGAATACAAGATGTTAGTTTATTGGTCGTTTTCCGCCAACATTTTTTTTTACTGGAAACATCATCTGCCAAATGAATGCCAATCAGCTAACATGCCTTTGTGAAAGGGAGACTACTCGCCTCAAGGGTCCGTTTCAGCAGCGTTCAGGCCAATCATGAAAATACTATTGTCGATTTTCATTTTATTTTGTTGAAGTTAATCATACATAATAACGCATATCCATGATTCTAATTCATGGCAAGTGTATATCTACTGGAAATGCACACGCAGAGCTGTAGCCAATTTTACAATTATTCCTTTTCTTTTTTTGTACACGTATCCATTTTTCAGGGCACGGCTTGTTAAGCATCATGTAAGGATGTATTGCAGGACCCGATATTGTTTCATGTAATCGAATCGTATTTGCTTACTTACATCTGGTTGCTACGATATATTGGTTTCTGTATCAATGTATGTGGGATCACACTTCATACTCCATAAACTCTTAATAATAAATTTAAATACTTTAAGTAGCCTTTTCGAAGCATTCAGTTTGCATGTTAACACTGGTTTGCAAGTTGTGATCTATGACAGTCTACTTTCAACATAATGTACGCTTTAATTTTTTTTTAAATAAAATACGTATTTTGCCTCGACTCACGAACATAAGCTAATATTTGATAGCCATTTCGAAGCTGGGGAAACATGAAGACATGACACTTTTATGAATAACAACTTCTGTATTATTGTAACGACATTAACGGTTACGTCTTCATCAGGTAAATGATTAGATCATTTTGGCTCATTCAACATTGGCATACTGGATTCTATTTGGCTCCACGTGCTGTAAACGGTATCGTATCGAAGCACATTGCATGCAAGAGTGTGTACTCAAACACAGGAGAAACAAATATTTCATGAATTTTAAATCTGAAAACTGAGATTAATAACCCTGTTTCACGCCGAACAATTTAAAACGTATTCAGCGTATTCTAACCCAGAGCTCCGATTGACATGGAACATTTTTTCCTCAAATTCATACTTTGGTATATTTGCGTTTTTGTAGAGTGAGTAGAGTTTTCTGATATTGTACTATGCTTGCTGCCCTTAAAAGTTCCATTTGTAAATTAAATTATAGCTCTGGTCCAGTATATATATATATTGTTAACTTTTTTCCGTTTTGTTGTTTCTTTTGCCCTAACCGTATAAGAAATTCTCGATGTTTTTCACAGTTGTGATTCAATTTCTTTATTTCCGTACTGATGGAGGCCACAGGCCTATGGTACATTTATGAGTTGTACATTCACAGTAGTAGAGTCTATAACATAATATTATTTCTGTGTCTCATTGCATGATAAATGTACATAGATACATTTTGTAAAAGTAAGTACTTAGAGTTGTTTAACAGAGATGTGAATTTAAAGAAATTGGGATTGACATGGTAATATTCAGGTATATACTTAGCCCTGAATGTTGCATAAAATGGGCATATAAGAAGAAAGTGGTATTCATCTTCAATGTCATTTAGGGCGCACAAGTGACAAATGCGTTCTTCTCTTTTAATACGCGTGTAACGTCCAGTTTCAATAAATAAATTGTGTGAACAACATCGAAATCTTGCTAGGGAAACTCGGAATTCTTTTACTTTTAAACAAGATAAATACTGTTCGGGATATATATCATTTTTTACCATTTTGTAACAAATACATTTGTTTGATTCAGATACAGAATGAGACCAATTTTGTAAATATATATCTTTTTAGTCTTTGTGTTAATGATCTAATGAAATAAGAATGAGATTGTATATTTTGTTCACACCATACACAGCCATAACCAACAGAAAACAGTAAGTCTTTTACGTCTGTTACCCAATTTCGTTTTCCATTTTTATCAAAGAGTACCATCATAGTATACCATTTCTTTAGGGAACCTATAAGATGGCATATTCAATAATATTAACCAATAATTGATAACCTTTAGATTATGAATATATACAGATTGGAAATCTGCCACAATCACCATATACCATAACACTTGGTGTATTAACCTTAACACCAAGGAATGTCTTGCAGGCATATAAATGTACTTTTTCTATTTGTTCAAGTTTACTGAGTCCCTTTATCTCTGCTCCATATAGTAATATCGGACTAATCTTTAAATCAAATATCTTGAAGAACGACTTGTAAGTAATATTCCCAAGAGTAAAGATATATTTTAACACACCAATTAATACCTTTATTGTATTGCTTGCTTTGCATGCATAGATCAACTAAGATGATTTGTAAAGTATACACCTAAATACTTGTAGAAAGAGGTAGTTTCTAGGCGTTCCCCTTTGTAAAACCATTTTTCCTTTTGAGCAAGTTTCCCACCATTTTTAAAAACAACGATCTTCGTTTTATCTTTGTTTACAGTTAATTTCCATTCATCACAGTACTTTTCTAATTCGTTAATTTGTGTCTGTAAGCCGCCAATACTACTTGAGAATAATATAATATCGTCCGCAAATAATAAAAATAATTGTGTCATATCAGGATGTAGTTGAATTCCATTTGTACACTTATCTTGAATTTTTGTTGCCAATTCATTTATAAAAAAATGAGAACAAAAAAAGACTTAGTATGCAGCCTTGTCTCACTCCAAGTTCACTTTCAAACATTTCCGTCAGTTCTCGGTTATTTCTGACACATACTTTTACATTTTCATAAATGAAGAGCTTAGAGCCATAAGGGCCAATGTCATGTGGAGTCTGTTTAAAACACATAATACCATGCATGTTGATGAACTTTTTTCTTATCGACAAATTCTGGACATTAGCGCATTCTGACGGCAGAGATATAAATGTTGTTATAAAAACATTCAAAAAAGGAAATAAACTTACGTTCTTAAATAAATTTTGTGTAAGGGTGGAAAGGGCCAATGTCTGTATTTTCGCCCTTTTTGATCCTTAGGCATTTGCATAGGATTTAACATGTGAGATTGATAAACTACAACTGAAAGTACAAACACATGCTATTGAAGTACTTTTAAGTGATTAAAACTAATGCCAACTTTGTTGAAATAGTTGAAGTACAATAATAAGGTGTCCAAACTTTCAAAATCTCTCTCAGACAACAAGTCTCAACAACACACGGAAATGAGAGCTAAAAGGGCTAAAATCTAGCAAAGTAAATTTGGCCCTTTTGGAACTTGACTTTGGCCCTTTATAGAATTTTAAGTAGCTATATTTCAAAAACGCATCAATGAAAACATTCAATATTTTTTCTACAGGTAGACAAGAACTCATAGATGTTATTTATGCAATAAAATGAAAAAGGGTAAAGTGCATTTTAGCCCTTTTTAGCTCTAAGCTCTTCAAATATTACATAGAAGTTTGCTAATTTTACAACTAAGACCATGGAAATACAGAAGTGACCATAACTTATGTCGTTGTACAGTTATATTTTATCATATCTTTTTACTTTTACTGAATAAATAATGAAATCACAAATGCTGTAATTTTGTTTCTCTCTGCAGCCTTCTTTGCATACATGAGATAGTTTCATATGTCTATCACATTCTGATAGTAAAACTGAAGGTGCTGACATTCTTACTGACATAGGGTCTTTTTCAACATTTACGATGTGGAGTTATCTCTCTTGGAACAATTTGTTACAAACTAAAGTGTCTTCACGTTATACATATGCAAACGGGCTTACATCCTACTTCTAGTTAACTAAGCGACCTTATTACTACAACCTCATCTGCAGCTGCTGCTGCCGTTACTACCTACTGATACTACGGCTTCTACTACTTCATCTACTAGCACTACTACTACGACGACGACTACTACTATTACTAATGTTACATCTACTACCACATTCGCATCTACTACTACTACTACTACAACTACATCTACTACCACTACTACTACTACGACGACTACTACTATTACTAATGTTATATCCACTACCACATTCGCTACTACTGCTACTACTTCTTCTACTACTACTTCTACTACTACTACTACATCTGCTACTACTACTACAACCAAACCTCAGCACATGAATTTCAACATAAGCAAGGGAACAATAAGTTATTCACTTTCACGGTATTGAAGACAAAACGTAGAAGCAGTTGTGAGTACGAACATAAACATTACATAACATGGATTAAATGGAAACATTTGAAAGATAGCATTCCCACCTTTTGTAAAGTAATGTGTCTTATAACTGAACCACCGAACACGGGTGAAATATTTTTATTGTGGCTACACAAAGCACGCAAACATATGATATCTCATTCACTCCTTGATATTCTGCGTCACTGTCATCGTTTGTCCTGAGAGAAACATACATTAACCCTCCTGAAGCGGCAACTTTCATTGCTGAAATTTGTCTTCTTGGGAAGCGTACGTTTACTGCACAGCATGCTTGCAAACAAACCAAGGATCAAAATCAGGGAGAATGTGGGTTTCGAAACCACTAATAGCGGATCCTCTGAAAGAAAAGGGGCGCAACTGCAGCTTCTTAGTATTCTGAGAGACTCGAGTTGGCCCTTTCCACTGAATCCGATGTACTTAACAGCACCAGTTGGTTTATTGAGCACAAGGATATGGAATGTATATTTCGTGTGCATGGATTAATGATTGCATCAGTATATCATTAGTATTTCTATATTACATTTCTTACTTCTGTGTATACTTAGTAGTTAATATAATGTGATATATTTTTGATTGTCATGGATCAACTGAGCAACGTGGTATGCAATCAATTGTGAAACAAGCAGCAATAAAATATAACCGCCAGTAGCTATAGGAGTAGGTGAGTGGCTATAACGCCGAGTAACTCCTCTTTGCAACAATAGTTAAGCTCCATCAGGGCGTGTAACCTCAATTTGAAATGACGCAGGTCTACCGCTTTGGTCGTATCACAACTAATCCACGAGTATGTATTATAGTACTAACAAATCATACGAATCTTGAATTCGAACCAACGATAAGCGGATCCTGCACGGCTAAGGGATAAAATAATTCTGCCTAGCATATTGAGGCACCTTAGACAATGTTGTCATCGGTGCTACATGAGCCTCACGAGAAACATGCTTAGAATTAGTGGACACATGCTCACGCCCAGGTATAATACACACAATAAACATGATCATGATGAGAAGGATGATGAGTGCTGCTCCTACACCAAACGCAATTCCAAAAATCAATGTATTATTATCTGATGGTTTATATGTGAGACTTGGGCCCCTCCTGGGCGATGTGGGGGTGGTGACTGCCCTTTGTGTTGTAGTGGTTGTGGTCGTTGTTCGTTGTGGAATTGTGATTGCTTGAAATGTTACAGATCTCAGGTTTGATATCAGTGACGTTCTGTTTGAGTCATCCACAGCTCTCAGACCAATGACGTGGAAATTACTTGTCTGGTCGCTAGGCAACGCGACCTGAACCATTTGCTGCGAGCCTGACTGAAGTGCAGTAAGGCTGCCGCTCAAAATGTTGCTGTTCGATATTTCGTAGGAGGCCGTGAAATTCTGACGAAGTGCATCAAAAGAACTTGATACTCTGATGTCATATTTTGAAACTGAAATACAAATCAAAAACACTTTAAATGCATCTTTTGATAACCATCTGCACAGTATTAAATGTGTATATGTGTACTTACTTATTCCATACCTTCCGAATCTCAACTTTTTTAAATTACGGGTAAACTTAACTAAATAAAGTATATGATATATAAGAGTGTTTTAGCGAGATATGAGCTTCGTGTAGTTGTTTGTAGAGTGAGTGTTCGAGCTTTTAGCGTTTCAGCTATAATACCCTGTACCCATATTGGGACTCTAACGACTATAATAACGAGTTAAATGCTAGTTTTCCCATCCATCCCGCATGACCGCCACAAATAGAACATGCACGTGACCTTCAAATACATATATCATCTCAGGCATAAACTGTCAAACAAGTATTAGCAAATTTAAATATCCCAAATTACTATCTCATTATCAACATTAAAAAAATGTCATTATCTTATGTAGCGTAAGATTTTAACAGGTTAGTCTTCAGCGACCCTCATACCGAACTCCACTGATATAATTTTTTTGTTTCGTGGACGCCTTCTAATCAATAACCAGTGTTTCTAGATACCCGTGTACACAGTGACCAGTTTGGCCTAACATCCATTAACCCGGAAGTATTGATGGAAATAGTTCACTCCTGCACCACATTGGTCTGTCTCCTGGATACTCTCGTTTTACTGAAATCAGTCATGCCACCTGTAGATGGTCATGAAACTGTTAAGAGTCAGGGGAGAGACCCAGGAGAAACCTAGCGTTCGCTGATGCCCCTAGCGCCACACCCCAGGTAGTGATGTCAGTGGTAAGGTATCTAAAAGGTCAGTATTAAGAAGTTATCTATACCATTATGGGGATAATCTTCTCGACAACATCCCAATTCAGCGCTTATCTGGGACAACATAAGATTATCCCATCATCCCCACCCCTCCCAACCCCACCCCACCCCACCCCACCCCACCCCATCCCATCCCATCCAATCCCATCCAACCCCATCCCATCCCATCCCATCCCACCCCACCCCACCCCATCCCATCCCATCCCACCCCATCCCATCCCACCCCATCCCATTCCATCCCATTCCATCCCATCCCATCCCATCCCATCCCATCCAATCCCATCCCACCCCATCCCATCCCACCCCACCCCATCCCATCCCTTCCCATCCCACCCCATCCCATCCCATCCCTTCCAACTCAACCCTTCACCTACCTGGGCTAACATTAAAAAAATCTCTACATCCTCAAGCCACGCTCCACTTACCAGTGCCAACATTAAGATCATCCCCAGTGGCTGTCCAGGTGATAGCGATGGTTCTTCTGTTTCTGTTCACTACGCTGATGTCAAGGTCAGTGACCCGACCCGGATCCAGTTGATCAACTAAGGGGTCATAACCTTGGATATCTATTGCGCCAGGTGACGTTGTTCTGCTGAAGCCGTCCACCGGCTCGTACACCACTGGGGCTGTGCTATCTGGGAAACAGACATCGGTATATTCAGGTGATCATCAGTTGAACACTAGCAGTTTTAATATCAGGGTGAGGTGGGGTAAAAAAGTGGTCTCACGTCGCGTTTAAGATTATTTCACATTTATAGCGACGTGCATGCACGTGTGTGGCTACGAATCCGGACTTTTGCCGGTTTTGTGCTCCTAGTCCACTGAGAAGTGAGTGAGTATGTTTTTACGCCGCCGTTAGCAATATTCCAGCAATATCACGGCGGGGGACACCAGAAATAGGCTTCACATAATGTACCCATGTGGGGATTCGAACCCGGGTATTCGTCGTGACGAGCGAACGCTTTAACCACTAAGCTATCCCACCGCCCCTGCCCACTGTGGAAAGATGCCGCAGTTAAACATGGATGGTGTCTCATTCTGAAAGTGCGGATTCGAATCCCGGATGTTACTCAACCCCCCAAAAGAACTACAATTTGTACTTTACTGAGGCAGTGTTAGCCCAAATATAACATTTCTTATTAATGTGTTGTAAATTTGTTATAAATAATGAAAGTTCTTACTCTGGTAAACTGAGAGGGCTCTTCCAGAAAGTGCATTTCCAGCTTTGATGATGACTGTCTGTCCCTCCACCGACTCCACCCTAACCTCCATAGAGTAACGGGAGTTGGACTTGAAGCCGAGTAGGTAGTTGCTGTACACACCGTCGTTGGCTGTGTTGTCGGGGTCTACGAGAAAGAGAAATTGTCACATGAAATAACTTAACTTCAAAGAAATTTAATGTCATCGTAATTAGGACAACATAACACCTGCGTGTATATAGCCAAGCTGCAGAGGAAGTTGTTGTTCAAATCTAACCTGCTACCAACATGTTTTCTTATATGTTATCCATATTAATGTTAAACGAATATAAAACGTCAACACCAGAGAAACCATCCCGATTATTCGTGAGTGAGTGAGTTGGATTTAACGCCGCTTTTAACAGTATTCCAGTTGTATCACGGGCGTGTCAGCTTAATGTGGGAGGAAAGCCCGAAGTGATGCGGGTCTCAGAAGTTTTCCACTTCGGTGAAAACCACGAGCACGGGTATGGTGCTGACAAACCTAGAAACATAATCGGGGCGAACCGGGATTGACAAGGTTTCACTGCACTTACGCTTTTCGGATTAACGAGGTTTTACTGCACTTACTCTGTCCGGATTAACGAGGTTTAACTGCACTTACTCTGTCCGGATTAACGAGGTTTTACTGCACTTACTCTGTCCGGATTAACGGTGACTTACTGCTCTTACTCTGTCCAGATTAACGCGTTTTCAAAACTCTTTCTCTGTCCTGATTAACGGCGGTTCACTGCACTTACTCTGTCCGGATTAACGAGGTTCACTGCTCTTACTCTGTCCGGATTAACGAGGTTCACTGCACTTACTCTGTCCGGATTAACGGCGGTTCACTGCACTTACTCTGTCCGGATTAACGAGGTTCACTGCTCTTACTCTGTCCGGATTAACGGCGGTTCACTGCACTTACTCTGTCCGGATTAACGAGGTTCACTGCACTTACTCTGTCCGGATTAACGGCGGTTCACTGCACTTACTCTGTCCGGATTAACGAGGTTCACTGCACTTACTCTGTCCGAATTAACGGCGGTTCACTGCACTTACTCTGTCCGGATTAACGAGGTTCACTGCTCTTACTCTGTCCGGATTAACGGCGGTTCACTGCACTTACTCTGTCCGGATTAACGGCGGTTCACTGCACTTACTCTGTCCGGATTAACGAGGTTCACTGCACTTACTCTGTCCGGATTAACGAGGTTCACTGCACTTACTCTGTCCGGATTAACGGCGGTTCACTGCACTTACTCTGTCCGGATTAACGAGGTTCACTTCTCTTACTCTGTCCGGATTAACGAGGTTCACTGCACTTACTCTGTCCGGATTAACGGCGGTTCACTGCACTTACTCTGTCCGGATTAACGAGGTTCACTGCTCTTACTCTGTCCCGATTAACGGCGGTTCACTGCACTTACTCTGTCCGGATTAACGAGGTTCACTGCACTTACTCTGTCCGGATTAACGGCGGTTCACTGCACTTACTCTGTCCGGATTAACGAGGTTCACTGCTCTTACTCTGTCCGGATTAACGGCGGTTCACTGCACTTACTCTGTCCGGATTAACGAGGTTCACTGCTCTTACTCTGTCCGGATTAACGAGGTTCACTGCTCTTACTCTGTCCGGATTAACGAGGTTCACTGCTCTTACTCTGTCCGGATTAACGAGGTTCACTGCTCTTACTCTGTCCGGATTAACGAGGTTCACTGCTCTTACTCTGTCCGGATTAACGAGGTTCACTGCTCTTACTCTGTCCGGATTAACGAGGTTCACTGCTCTTACTCTGTCCGGATTAACGCGGGTTCATCGCACTTACTTCGTCCGTTGTCCTCCAGGGTCACATTGAAGGGAGCTTCTCCTGCTCGGGATACCGTGACGTCCACCTTGGCTCTGATGATGGGAGAGTACCCTTGGTGGGTGTAGGTGTACAAAACAACCCCACTGCCTGCTGAATAGTTGTACTCCTTTGAGCTTATCCACGTCTCCACCTCATAGGGAAGGGCTCCGACACGTGGGTGAGACTTGACCACGCCCACAACGGACTCATCGGAGTTTGACCCACGTTTCAGGCTGTACGTCCATCTCCCAGCCTGAGAGTGAAAAATGCACACATATTGACAGCTGACAGTCAATAACGTACATTTAAACCAGTTTTTCTCCCAGATTCACACTTTATCATAGGGGTAGCTACAGAATTATCAATCTATTTCTGAATTATCACAAAAAGTCACTCATGCTTACATTAGACCAAACACATGCATGCTACTGTCCATAAGTACTTACCAATATCTTGCGGAATTTCGCAAAATGCTTGTACAGTAAACTACGTTTATAACGAATACGCTTATAACGAAATGACGGAGATGTTTTTGGTGCCGGCCATTTGCTGTATAAATGCTCCATATATGCTTATAACGAACTACAGTTATGACGCACTAAAATTAGTGGTCCCTTTGAGTTCGTCTTAACCGTAGTGTACTGTACATACCTGGGCCAGAGGAATGAGGAACCGGATGATGTTGAGAGCTTTGTCCTTGCTGTATGTTGGTGAAACCTGGTTTTGGACATTCCCCAAGGGATCTTTAATGCTGACCTGCAACAAAGCGCCATGGAATGCAATATGGTCTATTTGATTGTGATGGTATGTGATGTGCCATTGATGACCAAACAAGTTGTAAAATGCAAACTAAGGAATATATACGTACGGCCATGTTTGTTTCAGTTACATTAAACTGGGTTGGGCATGATAATATTATGATATGAATCACATTGCAAATTCTCCACATATCATCATGTTAGCTGGAAGTGGGTACCTAGTGGGTCGGGGGCCAAAGTTTTCTGTGGGTGAGGGACGTATCGTACCACAAGCTGTGTTTCGTTTTGCTGTGGTATTTAGAACAAAGGCGAAGAATAACACAAACAGGGACTGTCACAGGCCCATAAGAACAGTGGGGACCAATTTGCTGAACCCCTTCACCCATTGGCCAAAATCTACACATATACAATAATTTTATGTGCATATGTTTATATTTAATAATATGATTCTTAGTTTTATCTTTTGACTTGACTCCCGTGAAAATTCTGAATCAGTGCCAATGATAACACCGAAATAAACGGCATTGTATTCCTGGAGTGGATCAACGATACCTTCTTTACCTGGAACACTGTCTTGTAATGGATAATGGACCCTATCACAGTGAACACTACCCACACGGAGAGATCCCCACACCAAAGTGTAACTTGCTTGACCTGCTTTGATTGCTTCCCAACAATAGGTATATGACACCAAGCAGGTATATGAGCTACAGGTGCATGAAGTATCAATGTCACAGACACATAAGCTTGTAATCTTACCATGTGATGTGAATCCTTTAGAAAAGAGCTGATAGAATGTAAAATGTGATGTTACTGAAGTGACAAACAAGCAGAGTCCGCTGTACGATTCCGACTTAAATGCTGAACAAAATGTTTGAGCACCGTTCATCCTTCAAACTGTCTGATCAGGTAATGGTCGAGACGTAGCTAAGAGTGAGTAAGTGAGTGAGTTGGGTTTAACGCCGCTTTTAACATTATTCCAGTTATACCACGGCGTGTCAGCTTAATGTTGGAGGAAAGCCCGAAGTGATGCAGGTCTCAGATGTTTACCACTTCGGTGAAACCCACGAGCACGGGTATGCTGCTGACAAACCTAGAAACATAATCGGGGCGAACCGAGATTCGAACCCACAACCATAGGTTTCTGGCGTGCCCAAGAGGCACAACTCTGCACAGCAAATCGCAGCGCCTCAGACGACAGTGCCACCCGTGTCCCCACGTAGCTAAGATGTGTGACGAAGGTTGTGAATTGGATATAGCCAGATGTTGAGGCGTCAATAGGATCAATGTCAGTCGATTCTGACAGCAGCAAATCAGAACGTGATGGCGGTTTCAATAGGGTTTTGTTAAAGGTTTTGAGAAGATCCTCGCAAATGCGACCCCTTCTCTACTGCTCTGCCCGGACCCATTTACAGTGTTTGTTTGTTGAAGAAAGTAAATCTGACTAGAGACAAGATATTCATTAACACCTGCAGTGGTAGTTTTTACAAGATACGTATTTCTTTAAGACATATCTCAATTCTTCTGTGGCATATGTTACTGGTAAGCAAACAAAATGTGTATGTCAACGTTTCATGTGGTGGATTATCCCCAACGCAGACCGCCTCCGTGGTCTAGAGGTGGAGCGTCCGCCCGGAGAGCGGAAGGTACGGGGTCCGATCCCCGGCCACGTCGTACCAAAAGACGTTAAAAGATTGTACTTGTTGTTACCCTGTCTGGCGCTCGGCATTAGGGGCTAAAACAAGGACTGGTCGGCTCGGAGTCAGTATACTGTGTCTGAGTGGGGTATTCATGTTAAAACGGCGGCATGGTATCTCAGTGAGCTTGCACTATTAATCGGCATCAGTCCGGACTAGTACCAGCAGACCCCCCCCCCCCCCCCCCCCCCCCCCCCCCCTAACACACACACACACACACGTGCATGCATGTCGCTATATAAGTGCAATAATCTTGGACGCGACTTTAAACCCAATTTCACCTCACCTCACCAATCCCCAACGCTATCCAGATGGAACAAATAACTGATACAACATTACCTCTGTTTGAGCAAGTATCGAAAGAGTAAAGACGAACAGTGTGTTGTTCCCGATGGTGGAGTCAATCAAGATCGTCCGTTCGTACGTTGACAACGCCGAGTTCAAAAGTATGGCATGGCGGTCAATCTGATTAATAAAAACAAATGAGAAATCGTTTGGCAAAAATGTAGGTATGAGTTAAGACATATTTATTTATAATATAACTTCTGAATTAGATCTAGAGGTAAAGCGTCCGCCCGGAGACCGGAAGGTCCGGGGTTCGCCATACCAAAAGACGTAAAAAGATGGTACTTGTTGTTACCCTGTCTAGCGCTCGGCATTAAGGGGCCAAAACAAGGACTGGTCGGCTCGGGGTCAGTATACTGTATCTGAGTGGAGTATTCATTTTAAACTGCGGCATGGTATCTCAGTGGGCTAGCACTATAAATCGGCATCAGTCCGGACAAGTACAAGCAGCCACACATGCACGCACGCATGCACGCACGCAAACATATGTTCAGTACATATACCTCAACAGCTGAATCCGCTTCTTGCTCGCAGACACTGACATCTTCGAGAAGCCTCTCCGCTGCTCCCTCAAGGGCTGTCGAACTGGAACTCTCGTCAAAGAAGGAATACTGGCCTCCTACAACACAACGTTATTGTAGCCGTGATATGTTGGAATATTACTTAAAGGGACGTAATATCATACTCACTAACACTAACACTTCATTAGAATACATGATTATATAAATGCAACAATACTTGAGTGAGTGAATTGGGTTTAACGCCGCTTTTAACAGTATTCCAGTTAATCACGGCATGTCAGCTTAATGTGGGAGGAAAGCCCGAAGTGATGCAGGTCTCGGACGTTTACCACTTCGGTGAAACCAACGAGCACGGGTATGGTGCTGACAAACCTAGAAACATAATCGGGGCGAACCGGGATTCGAATTCACAATCATAGGTTTCTGGCGTGCCGAAGGGACGCAACTCTGCACAGGGAATCGCGGCGCCTTAGACGACTGGGCCATCCGTGCCCCCAGCAATACTTGACCATTGGCAACGTGGATAATATACACCTAATACTCAGGTACATTTTTACCTCTACCATGAACATGTCAAGTCAATGTCTGTTTGCTACTACTTGCCAGTGAGTTCAGAGAGAGGTCGTAGTATTGGTGCAGCATCGTCACTGTAGGCGACAGTATGCACCACAACCTGCTTTCTTGTGATGTTAGTCCATATGGAGCGTACACTAGGATTGACGTTTTCACCCCCATCAGTGATGAGAAATATCCGTCCGTTCTCTGCTGATTTAGCGTTTGACTCCAGTAACTGAAATATAACAATCAGAAATGTGTCAACCGTAAACATTTGACCAATTCAGGACGGAATAAGCGGGATGATAATTCAAATTTGATGTCCATCGAGTAGGCCTGGGACGAGTCCAAATTTACTACCTGGGTACCCACCCACCTATTACCCGACCCTACCCGAGTATCCACTGTTGGTCTCAAGAGATACCAAATGTCCGATTGCGATAAATTTTTTTACAACATCACTTGCAAAACGTATTAAGATACATGTATTAAACACTCTGGTCATTCATACACCGAAGTTGACTTAAGCTATATCCTGACTTTCATACGTTTCGGTACCTCTATAGCTTTGAGAAGGCCTAATCCGATGGCTGTGCTGCCCCCGAAGTTTTGCAGTTGGGGCAGCTCCTGAGTTAGCGCCTCTCTGTCCGAGGGAGAAGTGATAAATCTCATTGGGGCCATCACTGATGCTCTGGAGGAGAAGACTACAATTCCAGCTTCAGTTCCCTCTGGGAGGACGTCTCGGATGACCTTGTCTGCCATCTGACGCAGCCTGAAGTATCTGTTATTCTGAAGTGAGTGAGTGAGTGGGTGAGATTTTACGCCGCTTTTAGCAATATTCCAGCAATATCACGGCGGGGGACACCAGAAATGGGCTTCACACATTGTACCCATGTCGGGAATCGAACCCGGGTCTTCGGCGTGACGAGCGAACGCTTTAACCACTAGGCTACCCGACAGCCCGTTATTCCGAAGAGGAGTTTGTGAACTTAGCAATACTTTTAAAAATATTTTTCAATTTCTATTTAGCACTTGTTTAAAACATGAAAATAAGAAACAACGTTTACATGGAGTTACTGTTAGATGTAACGTTACTTACGCCAGTCATTGAACCAGAGACATCTAAGACGAATACAAATCTCCGCCCGCAAACTGTGGTGTTGCCAACTGCTTCCTTCTGACGATAGACAACACTGAACTGCGGGTTTCTGTTGCTAACATCAACGGGGTTACGTCCCTTTATGTCTGGATGTTCCCGGATGATATCCCAAGTTCCTCTTTCATTGCACATTTTGTTATGCCTGTTCGGGGCATTTGGATTATGCTTCAAATCCAATCGACCACTTTCAGGGTTGCTTTCACAGAAATTAACCACCTAGAATCAGGACAAACATGCTGATTTATATAAGACGATGAATTAATGCATGTGTGGTCACTGGGGGCCAAGTGGTCTAATTTGTCGTTTCAATAACGGAGCCTGTGTCATGCAAACCAGTAACTGAATGCAAGGAAATGATCCACGCCATCGGAGCACGATGATACGTTAACGTTATCAGCCAAGAAGAAGAAGCCGTGATATAACTGAGTATGAAGTAAGTGGTGTTAAACCCACAAAAACCTCACTGAACCACATACAAATTTGTTATTTAACGCCACGATCAATAACAGTCAAATTACATGACGACTTTAAACCAGAGAGCATACAACAGTGTAACGCTTTACCTTGATAAAATATTTCTAAATTAACATATAATTTTCGTGACACAACTACTGGTTGTAACCCTTCTAGGCGTTCCCAGCCGAGCAACGATTAATTAAGGATTATCGGTCCTGAGTGAAATAATGTTCTTAGTTCCGAGTCTTTCAACATTTATAAACTCTTCCACTCTTAACAAGAACACGCGAGGCACTATCAATGCTGAGAAGTCAACAGTGTCCCTACCTCCTTTAGAAACTGTGCGTACATCACGGATGACGTTGCCCTGTTCATGTAGGAACTTGGAAGGAATGCACAATCGTCATTCAACAGCTTGGTGGTGCTGACTGGTGCACAGCCGGCGTCCTTGACGACATCGACGAAGTCCCCTGTGATGTCAGTGGAGCAGGCGGTGGGACGGAGGGTTGTTGATGTGTCGTCGATGTACCCCACTGGGTGGACGTCGCTGCCAGGAATGCCGTATTCGTCAAAGACTCCAAACCGTAGGTGGGCAAACTCATGGACCAATGTACGACCTTGAAATAGGGAATTGGAATTATTTGGACACATGGCGGACCCACGTCCACATTAACCTTCTCAAACACACCTCCAACCCCCAAACCCTGATTAGGCATTGTTATGTTAATATCTTAAATCTTTTCAAAAGTTAACTTACTTTTTTCAGTGTTGTTTTTGATTATCCAACAGTTATCGATTATTTTATGAATGTACAGGTCAATATGTGGCCTTTATTGATACATGGCATACACGTAATTGTCAGTGCATTTGAAACAATGCGATTTGTGCAACAGTAATTGTAATATTCCATGTATCAATGGTTGTGAAGAAAATCACATTTTTCTATGGGAGGGAAGGGAGTTAACTGACTATAAACGTCCAGTTTACACCCTTGCCGAACTAGGCTGGAATTATGGAGCCATATTTTGGCTGGACTAACGAGTTTATGCACAGTACAATCAAAATCAACATCCGGTTCGAAAACTGCCGTGCAGATTTCTGCCGATTGCAGGATTTGCAAGGCATGTGTACCGTCAACTTAGCGTCAACAGATATTTTTTTTTTCAAATCTATTCATGCTCACTTGATTTGATGCACTTTGCGAAGTAAGTCCCGTGATTATCGACCCAATCGTCTTCGCTGGGCGCCGCCATTTTGTTGTGGAATCTGACTGGTCAATGGTAGGGACATAGAAGGGACATAGCTCGTAATAGTCACTGGTGACGCTATGACCGAGCCCAGAAATTCCAGCCAAGTTCGGCAAGGATGGAAATCGGACTTGACAGTCAGTTAACAGCCTTGCTTCGAGAAGATGTGAGAATGCAAAATTATGAATACTGTATTTTTCTTATCTCCAGAATGTTTCATGCATGTCAAATTTTGACGTCGTTTAACAAACCCATAAAAAAATTCTCTGAAAAAATATAGAATATGCATTGAGCAATACATTGTAGTTTCCAAGAATCTAAATAACGTGAATCGTGTACTGAAAACAATAACACTGTGGTTTGCTGCTATTAGCACATTTTCCATGTTCAGTGTGTTGGTAGATAACTGTTGAAGCATTACAAAGGACGGTGTTGGTTCTATATGGCACCACTGTACCTACCAGCATCCCCATAATTAAAGACACGATTGATTCCATTGTCCAGCACGTACTCGGACGTCAGGAGGATATAGCGGCCTGGCTCCCCACACTGCCCGGGTTGAAACGTGTAGGGAGTATTGCCCTGAAAGATACATGGTGATGCATATGTACTACCATTACGCCCGTCATTTTCCAAAACTGGTGTCGATACTGATGTTATTTTTACTACACATTTCCATAGTTCTCGATATATTTATGAATTACAGTAAACTACGGTTAAACCGAACACAATGGGAACACTAATTTTAGTTCGTTTTAACCGTAGTTCGTTATAAGCATATTATATAGAGCATATATTCAGCAAATTACGGGCACTAAAAACAATTCGTTATATCCGTCAGTTCGTTATAAACGTGTTCGTTATAAACGTAGTTCACTGTATTCGTATTGTTTGTGTGTCTGTTATAACAAACAAGTTATTAATACATGCTTCAAGATCTACAATTTTGTTTACGATAAATGTTGCTTATATATGATAGTGACGATAAGAACGGAGTCTCCACTTGCTAGGGCAAATAAATGTCTTTATTTACATAACAAGATGTGTATTTTCTGTGTTAAGATTTCAAGTTATTCTGTTCAGACAATCTGCTTGTGATATCCGCAGTTTCTTTGTTCCATTTTAACACACAACTGTGCAAATGGCCGTAAGCACTATGAAATGAAACGACGCAATTAAGCTACTCTAGCTACTCTACTCAGGGTTGAATCTTTTCGTATACTGTAAGTCTGTCGTTTAGACTCATTACAGTACAGTATTTCGCCTCATCCTCGTCTCAGGTCACTGCAGTTTGAATCGTTACCTATCATACAATGGAGATGCTCCCTCGTCGACATGAGCGTGACATTGTGTACAGGTTTGCTTCAGTGAACCCCACGCTGTTGTCGGGGTAACGCTATCTCTAAACCGTCCCAGGCAAAGCGCCGAGTAACTTGATATACCATTACAATGGAATGTGATAAACAGTTTTAAAATTGTATGCAACTTCAGAATAATCCGATGACAGATGAATTTTCGACACCAGTGCTCAGAATTGGCTTCCATTACCTTCTTCAAATTCATCTTTGTCTTGCCACGTATTTAGATTTAGATTTATTTTTTATTTTTTATTTGTTTTATTTTTCTTATTTTTTTTTGGTTATGGGTGGGGTGGGGGTGGGGTGTCTGAACACCGTATAACTTAACACGTATATGCCTGTAAATGCATAAGGCATGTCTTGGCATAGCAAGATGATATACAATCCTCAATGTGCAGGGGACACGGGTGACCCAGTCATCCTAGGTACCGCAATTCCCGCCATACTGTAGAGTTCCGCCCATTAGTCACTTCGTGTCGTCCTCTCACACCAAGCCGACGCGCTGTGATAACTGAATTTCCTGTCATTAAACCAAACTCACTCACACTTCGATCCACATAAATGTCTTCAAATATAGATGAAAGAATACCAGTTGCATAAAATCAATCAAAGCTTTAGGCATCTAAACCAAAGGGATTTAGGGATCATTACCTATGCAGGATTGTCATGCTATATTTTTATTAAGGCTATCTGGTCAATCTGGCACTGATTTTTGTCGATGCCAGGCGAGAATTATTTCCTTGTAGCATTTCAGATTTGCACATGCAATTGTCTAAGTTTATTTGAATTATTATACTGTAATTTATCCGTAATTTCCGTTGTAAAACTAGGTTTTTGCAAGGCTGTGTATTACCAGCACAATACGAGTTAGGTCGGGGCACCAGACCGTGAAGTGAAACAGCTTGATAGCAACCTATATGTCACATTCACAGTATTTATGTCTGCACCACGTAACATACATAGAAGTGTTGTTGGTTGTCATGGACACGAACACGAACACTACATTAAAACCTAATCACATCAGCACCTTAGAGGGCCAAGAGGTGATGAGTCTCTCAATGTAAACTTACTGAGATGAGAAACTGTGACAAAAGCGGGATCAATTTAATGGAGAACATTGTAGAGTGGCGAAAAATCCAGAACATACATTATACTTCTTAAACATTTTTTTTAATGTACTGGAAAGACTCCTCCTGTTTCTTCCAACTATATATGATTTTGAGGGGAAGATACGTGCGGAAGTCTTACCAATCTATTTTCTGTGAATATGTTATAATCACGCTTATGACAATATTTTATGTTCGGGGGTCCTAGCGACAAGGTTACATTTTCAGGACTCTCACGAAGGTCCATTCTCAATTATTGAGGATCACGAGTTTAATTCGAATTAATTCGTGGCAGGAGTCAGCTTTGCGGCGACAATCAACAAACAAACTGTACGAGTGGCGGGTGTTAGCGGTAGGGTAGAACATACTTACAGTTTTCGTAAACACCTGGTGTCATCACTGACATTCAGTGATCCATTCATATAATTTTCAAAGACATTTCACCTTGTTACGCCCAAAGGAAATCTGTTTCGGCGGATACTCGGTGGTCATTCTCTGGTGTTGTAGTTTTATATTTACTCTATTGCGAACAATATTTTTAGTAAAATCGTGTATCCAGGGAGACGAAACACAGTGTGTGGGCTTCGTGAGCATTGGATGAGACTGTGAGCGAGAATAGCAACTCAACAACATTGGAGCAACGCTTGCAAATGATCTTCAATACAACTCGGTTAACCTGTATCCAACATCAGACAGTCTTGCTTTCTCTGTCAGTGCGAGGTGGGTCACTTGGACAAAGGACCTAACGTTATTTCAATCTATGAATGAACGACAGTCGGGTACAACTTGTCACATATTCCAATAGGTTGACCTACCCATGCTGGATGTGACGAGTCAACTCTGATATCTGCATCAGTAAAGGTTATCTCCCCTTCGTCTTTCCAGGACGATTGTCTCCCCCACGTGTCTGGTACTAAGATGGTCACACGTCGTATGTAGGTGTACTTCCGGGTTGTAGTGTACAGGTAGTCCGAGGCAGAGGTTAACATGGTCTACAATAACATCATGAATTATGTTTTGACAGGAAAGGGTCGTGAAGGATACGATTAGGAATCAGGAAAGATCGTGGTAATACTGCACACAACGTAACAGCTAACATAAAATATTCATCAAACGCACATGCTAAAATAAGAAAATAATAGCAAACTAGCGACGTGAATACGAAAATTTGAGCTGCGTATGGAAGTAATGGACTTAAAGCTTAACAGTTCATTTGGGAAACGTGGGCTTCAGGATTCCAATGCAAATGACTCTGAGATGGATTGTGTAAATAGGTAGTAATGCATTATGGAGAGAAAGATCACACCTTACCTGTAGCTCAGAGATGATGTTGAGGTTCTCTGGAGTGTCTCTGTGTATTGCCACTACGAGTTCATATCCATTGTTCTTGAATTCCACACATTCTATTCCTCCAATATGCACAACAATAAGTATCGCACGGAATATGCAATATACTTTCATAGTTATTTCGTAAAAGAAAGAAATTGCAAAATAAAATTATTGCCGAATTGTTCAACTCAGAGGACAATATTTCCAAATTTACATGCACACAATTGTAAGGCCTTCAACATAAGCCATGCCATCAACGTAATCCAGGCCTTGGTGAGCAGAATGGGACTGAATTCACTGCATAAATGAAAAGCGCACCTGCAGACAGAGGCTGCCAGAATCTCAGTATAGATGTAATGGTGTAAGGTTTCGCGAACACAATCTGCACTGATGTATCGTCATTCGGCGTGCATCAGGGACAATGACAACCAAGTACTAAAATGAGATTGAGAAGCTTTAATCGTGTTATTCACTCTGCATACGAGGTTATCATGTCATGCGAATCAAAACGGTGGGCCCCTTGTGAACAGTGTATGCGCGATCAGGGACAAAGAGCCTTGTGAACAGTGTATGCGCCATCAGGGAGAACTAAACGTCGTGTACATTCTCGGTTCTCGGTGCGTCATTTTCTATACAACCAGGAAGTCATACCTCGGAGCCGCTTACCGTTACGAAATTTGACATCCCCACAGTGGAGTCATGGTGGTGTGTCCAAATTCGTGAATGTGTCATAACGTATAACTACCCACGGTGTATTCAACATCAGCTTTGTCGTGTTACAAACATATACCTTCACCCTGGTGGAAAAACCTGATGTGTGTTAACATCGTATTCAGACTGTGAAAATGAAACTCTGCGTTTGAATATTATCACTCAATAAGGGTTTACATTACACCGGAACAATCTTGATGATAGCTGTGCATTAACTTTTAAAGTCACGCAAACAATTTTTATATAAGTTGAGTTGGAGCTGACGAAAAACGGACAACAACGAACCAAATTCATAATCTCAAACAGTGGATCGTAACGTTTAATATTTTCGTAAAAGTTACTATATGTGGCAATGAAAAATATTATCAAGGAATTTTCGTCTGAAAAATATAAACCCCGACTTATTTTTGGTGAATAGAGTATCACCTACGCTCAAACAGGAATCTCCACTGATCTTGGGTTCCTCATATATATGGCCTTCCCAACGTGGACTTGCGCGAACAGACTTGCTCTAAGATAAATGAGGGCATTCTGTGTATGGTGACATCACCCTGACATTTTCATTGTCTTGACAGCAGAAACATATAACTGTTATAGAGTAAAGAAATATTTATTCACCAAGGCGACAGGATTAAACTGACATACTTGGGTGAGTTGAGGTGAAATGGGGTTTACCAAGATTATTGCCCTCATATAGCGACGTGCATGCACGTGTGTGTGTGTGGCTGCTTGTACTAGTCCGGATAATGCCGATTTATAGTGTTACCCCACTGGGATAGCATGCCGCAGTTTAACATGAATACTCCACAGAGGCAGGGTATACTGACTCCGAGCCGACCAGTTTCAGCCTCTTAACGCAGACTGACAGGCAGGGTAACAACAAGTACCATCTTTTAACGTCTTTTGGACATGACGCTGCTGTTCTCCGGGCGGACTATCTACCAGGTGACCACTGAGGGGGTCTAGTGGTAGTAGTAGTAGTAGTAGTAGAAGTAGTAGTAGTGGTGGTAGTAGTAGTAGTGGTAATAGTAGTAGTAGTAGTAGTAGTAGTAGTAGTAGTAGTAGTAATTATTATAATAGTATATATAAAAACGTATATTGATAATTATGTGTGAAATATAAATATATGAGTGTGTAGATGATTGGTAACGCCATATACATAAACATTTCAGCGGGTTAGCTACCTGTATAAAGTCTGGACCAGACAAGCCAGTGACTGAAAGCATTAGCATCTCTCCATGATATCGGGGCATGATGAAACACACATATAGCCTGACGGCCCGACCATGTTTAGTCAGATTGTACGACAGGCATAAGGTACATTGGACCTACTCTTCTCCGGGTCTGTGGTCTCTGATTATGGAGTGTGTTATGGCCTCTGATTGTGGTGGATCTATGGACTGACTGCGGTCGGTCTGTAGTATCTGATTGTGGAGGGCCTATGGCGTCTTATGGTTGGTCTGTTGCGATTTGTGGGTGGTATGTGGTTTTTGATTGTGGAGGGTGTGTGGTCACGGTATGCATTGAGTCTGAAGAGTCAGAGTGTGGAGGGTCTGTGGTTTCCGACTGTGGATGGTTTGTGGTCTCTGTTTGTGGATGGTCTGTGGTTTCTGATTGTGGAGGGTCTGTGGTTTCTGATTGTAGAGGGTCTGTGGTTTCCGATTGTGGAGGGTCTGTGTTTTCTGATTGTGGAGGGTGTGTGGTCTCTGGTTGTGGAGGGTCTGTGGTCTCTGATTGTGGAGGGTCTGTGGTTTCTGATTGTAGAGGGTCTGTGGTTTCTGATTGTGGAGGGTCTGTGTTTTCTGATTGTGGAGGGTGTGTGGTCTCTGGTTGTGGAGGGTCTGTGGTCTCTGATTGTGGAGGGTCTGTGGTTTCTGATTGTAGAGGGTCTGTGGTTTCTGATTGTGGAGGGTCTGTGGTTTCTAGTTGTGAAGGATCTGTGGTTTTTTAATTGTGGAGGGCCTGCGGTTTCTGATTGTGGAGGGTCTGTGGTCTCTGATTGTGGAGGGTCTGTGGTTTCTGATTGTGGATGGCCTGTGGTTTCTGATTGTGGAGGGTCTGTGATCTCTGATTGTGGAGGTTCGGTGATCTCTGGTTGTGGAGGATCGAGAAGATGTGACTGAATTGTTAAACCCTGACAATACACCAGGCTCAATACAACAGATTGATTCTCTTACAATTGAGGAGCAGTATGGCAGGCGAAATAACGCTATCACCTGTGGTATGTCAGGGGAGAAAATTGTACACAGCTTGGGAAGACGACTCAGCACTAATATCAGATGCTATTGTAGCAGTACATCGCCTGGGCTCTACGGGATCACTGACGACCTCATTAAGAAACAAAGAGAAACGTTACAGAAATAGCAAAGTGAAAATATATTTTAAAAATTAAGGAAGGAAGAATATCCAAAAGTTCACCAAGTTACACATGTACTGACAAAGCGATCTTTATACAGTTTGCCAAATCTATATTTAGTACAAATAAGGATACATTTATGGCTTGTGTTTAGGACTTTGTTTTCGCGAGCACCTGGTATCATAACTATTTGATAGTGATTCTTTAACACATGCTTCTGATGTAGGAATCGTACAATGGACTTTGCCTTCAGTACAGATTTTGCACTGGATTTCCGGTCCAAAGCTCCATCAAAATCCGTACAAAGAGAGATTTTCTGCTGGATACAGCAAATGTACCTCAAAAATCCATGTCTCAAGTATTTACCACAATTCTTAATACAATCAAGGAAGGACTTTCTTTATATTTACAGAAAGTATTTTCAGACAAGTGAAATTTTATGTTAACCATGTGGATCGTAGCGACAAAATTATGTCCGATGCACTTCCCGGTCTTTACTTATACCACGTGTTCCTATGCTGTTTCATGTGAAGAATGATTATTGATTAGCCTTTGCATGTGTTTTTGACGGGTTCCGCCAGTGTTGCAGGATACGCCAACCTTTTCGCTAACACCTGGTATCACCACTACTTGATAAGTACATGATCAAAATATAGTCAGACTCGTACATTAGACTCTTTCAGCAAGACTTCTAAAAAAGGGAAAGGTATTTGTCGCTTTTTGTTATTATTATGATTATGAAACTGTTTTTTGCAGCTTTTATATTATTCATATGGTCATGATAGCCGTTATGCTTGACGGCATTCGACATATAACAAACAGATATTGGCGTTCATTAACACAGCTTTGTATTTACTTCTATGTAAATATCTTGAATGGAAGATGTGGATCAGACGCCCCTACAAGATGCCCTAGAAAATGCTGTAATATGATGCTTCTCTAGGACAACCACGCGAATCTAAAATGAGCATCAAAAGTTAAAAACATGTTATACGAATGCATAATTTATGGTATATTTGCATGTAGACATGTCACAGCATTTTTTCAGCTGTTTAGCACAAACCTTAAAAGATAGGTTCATCCAAAAATGGCATGGCTCTTTGTCCAGTTCCAGAAAAGCAAATTCTACACCAGATGTAAGACTGCTATAAGAACCTTATCTATGAAGTGTAAATTTACGTAATATCATTCAGTTTTTTATGTGTATTTCCAGTGTACAATGATTAAGAGTAAAATATCTAAATAACTATTTCTACCACAACCCAAATGTTAACACATTTTGCAAATTAATGACATGTGATTGTACAGAAATGATGGGAAAGTTATCAATGTTCATTTGTCATGCTATGTAACTAAGAAAATGTATAAATTTGTAACACGCCCAGACAATGTACCATAGGCCTTTGGCCTCATCAGTATCATGAATAAAGATTGATTGACACAAGTTATGCTTCACGACATTCGACATGATTACAAACAGATATGGGCGTTCATTAACACAGCTTTTTATTTACCTATGTGTAAATATCTTGAATGGAAGATGTGGCTCAGGTGCAAGGGGTTGGTGGGGTGATTTGTTTCAGCAGTGGGTACAAGTATCATTGATTACATAATTACTGCAATCTATTTGTTTACATTGTGTCATGAGTTCAATATCGTTACTATAACCTTTAATAGGTCGTCAGCAACCCGTGCTTGTCGTAAGAGGCGATTAACGGGATCGGGTAGACAGGCTCGCTGACTTGGTTGATGCATGTTACCGTATCCAAATTGCGGAGATCGATGCTCATGATGTGAATCACTGGATTGTCTGGTCCAGACTCGATTATTTACAGACCGCCGTCATATAGCTGGAATATTGCTGAGTGCGACGACAACGAAACAAACAAACAAACAAACAAACATATACCTGTACGAAGCCCATTTCAGTTACACTGGAACCACGTGTATTCTTATCAAGTCAGCGAGCGACTATTGTAGATTTTACTTAGCTTCTATCACTATTCAAGCCAATGATTGGGTGAGTTTGGTTTAACACCGCTTTCAACAGTATTCCTGTCATTTTCGGCGTTTCAGCTTGATGTGGGAGGAAATCCCGAAGTGATGCTTACAAACCTGGAAACATAATCGGAGCGAACCGGGATTCGAACACGCGATCATTGGTTTCTGGCGAGCTCAAGGGACGCAACTCTTCACGGCGAATCGCGGCGCTGTTGGTTACACACAACCAAATGTTTTCCAATAGACTTCTATAGTAACGTTATATTTGTTTTAAAAATAGCTTAGTATTCAACAGCTGTTACCTGTATTTGTGTGCACAGTTTGACCTCAGAGCAGCATTAGAAACAAATAAATGACTAGCTTAGCCAGCTCCTTTTCCGAGGACAGAAAGCTAAACACACCACACCCAGTTCCGCACCAAATGTCACTTGCTTGAAAAAATCTGTGGTCACATTCAGCATAAGTAATAATGTTGAAAAAGACAGCACTATATATGGAAAAACGAGGTCATTTTTAATTACTGTATGGATGTACATTTTGAAAACATAATCATCCATCCAGTTACCCGATGATTCAATATACGCTGAATTATTGTAGGCAGACCTGTGATTTATGTATTGTATATATACATTACTTTTTTGTATATGTAGCTTCTCAGAAGAAAATGGAAATTGGATTAAACTTTACTCCTTGTTCCTATCCAGCATGTCTATATGGCACCAGAATACATAGTTTTGATGCACCGAAATAGTTGTGAGATTTTGATGATGTATACTTCATCAATGTTTTACAAAATGTATTTATGTATCAATAAAAAAGTTTCTACCTTCATACACTGACCATGGGAGGAGTCAATTCATATTTCATTAAGGGGGAGGGGGGTCATGGGTCAATTCTATACATGGGATGAGCCTGCCTAGATCACATCACCCTAAAATATATTTTCAACTAAAAAACTGAACAAATCTTTAAACGTCAAAACCAGGATCAAAACATATATATTTAACAGTCATTAATGGTCTGTTGTTTGCCTTCCTTTGCTGCCATCATGAGATCATAGCAAAACTTGGACACTCATGACATGATGTGGTTGATATTGTTTGAGATTGCTCAATCTTACACCCCTGCATTGTCTATATAATCAAACAAATGACTGTCAGCATTTGGTAAATCATCTGTGGACTGATTTGTGAAACATATCACAGATGTTTGTTAAACGACTGATTCTGATTGGGTGTAGTAGAACCTACAGACAACTGGGCCGCCTGTGCCCCCTGGGAACAAGGAAGGGCTTCATGCACTCAGGGGCGAACGTTTTAACCACCAGGTCTCCAAACATCTCCAATCTCAACTGTCCCCCGCCTTCCCTGGTGCCAAGTTATCATACAAGCCTACAGAAACAGTACTAATATGTAACACATGGATCGGAAAGATATTGTTTATTTTAATATGCATTTGGATTTTTATTTTAAATTTAAAATGTTTCGTTTATTTTGGTAAAAATATTACAACCCAATTATTTCTCATTGTGTCCCCGTACCAGGCGAATGTTTACACTGCGTTAATGTGTCCTTGTGCGTGTGGTGTGACTGGACAGGCGCGAAGTCATTTCAAGGGGCATAACTCTGCAAGCACTGTAACACACGTCCCGATGAGCTGGAGACAGTGGAGACAGGGACAACAGGAAGAATATCATGTGGTGTCATGCAGCTGATAGCTGAATTGTAAACTGATTAATTCCACTGCACGGAGACATTAGCTTCATCAAACTACATACGGACATGTGTTTTAATTAAACATACGTATGTATAAGGAACCACATACTAACGATTTATGAATTTCTTATATTTTTTGTCATAACCGTCTACCGCAAAGGACGGGTTCACACAACATAACATCTAGAGGGAAGGGCGGGTTCACACAACATAACGTCTGTAGGGGAGGACGGGTTCACACAACATAACGTTTGTAGGGGAGGACGTGTTCACACAACATAACGTCTGTAGGGGAGGACGGGTTCACACAACATAACGTCTGTAGGGGAGACAGGTTCACACAACATACCATCTACAGGGGAGGACGGGTTCACACAACATAACGTATTAAGGGGAGACAGGTTCACACAACATAACGTCTATAGGGGAGACAGGTTCACACAACATAACATCTACAGGAGAGCACGTGTTCACACAACATACCATCTACAGGGGAGGACGAGTTCACACAACATAACGTATATAGGGGAGACAGGTTCACACAACATACCACCTACAGGGGAGGACGAGTTCACACAACATAACGTATTAAGGGGAGACAGGTTCACACAACATAACGTCTATAGGGGAGACAGGTTCACACAACATAACGTATTAAGGGGAGACAGGTTCACACAACATAACGTCTTTGGGGGAGACAGGTTCACACAACATAACGTATTCAGGGGAGACAGGTTCACACAACATAACGTCTATAGGGGAGGACGAGTTCACACAACATAACGTATATAGGGGAGACAGGTTCACACAACATACCATCTACAGGGGAGGACGAGTTCACACAACATAACGTATTAAGGGGAGACAGATTCACACAACATAACGTATTAAGGGGAGACAGGTTCACACGACATAACATCTACAGGGGAGGACGAGTTCACACAACATAACGTATTAAGGGGAGACAGATTCACACAACATAACGTATATAGGGGAGACAGGTTCACACAACATACCATCTACAGGGGAGGACGAGTTCACACAACATAACGTATATAGGGGAGACAGGTTCACACAACATACCATCTACAGGGGAGGACGAGTTCACACAACATAACGTATTAAGGGGAGACAGATTCACACAACATAACGTATTAAGGGGAGACAGGTTCACACAACATAACGTATTAAGGGGAGACAGGTTCACACAACATAACATCTACAGGGGAGCACGTGTTCACACAACATACCATCTACAGGGGAGGACGAGTTCACACAACATAACGTATATAGGGGAGACAGGTTCACACAATATACCATCTACAGGGGAGGACGAGTTCACACAACATAACGTATATAGGGGAGCACAGATTCACACAACATAACGTCTATGGGGGAGACAGGTTCACACAACATAACGTATGTAGGGGAGGACGAGTTCACACAACATAACGTATATAGGGGAGCACAGATTCACACAACATAACGTCTATAAGGGAGACAGGTTCACACAACATAACGTATGTAGGGGAGGACGGGTTCACACAACATAACGTCTACAGGAGAGGATGGGTTCACACAATATAACATCTACAGGGGAGGACAGGTTCACACAACATAACGTCTGTATGGGAGGACGGGTTCACACAACATAACACATAACGTCTATAGGGAAGGACGGCTTCACACAACATAACACATAACGTCTATAGGGAAGGACGGCTTCACACAACATAACACATAACGTCTATAGGGAAGGACGGCTTCACACAACATAACACATAACGTCTATAGGGAAGGACGGCTTCACACAACATAACACATAACGTCTATAGGGAAAGACGGCTTCACACAACATAACACATAACGTCTATAGGGAAGGACGGCTTCACACAACATAACACATAACGTCTATAGGGAAGGACGGCTTCACACAACATAACACATAACGTATATAGGGAAGGACGGCTTCACACAACATGACACATAACGTCTATAGGGAAGGACGGCTTCACACAACATAACACATAACGTCTATAGGGAAGGACGGCTTCACACAACATATCACCTGCAAGGAGAGGACAGGAACACAGGGGTAGAGGTGTGGGACAACATAATCTGTACACAAGTTCGGGGTCACAAAAGATAAATGACAACAGTTTCGGTCCTGTATTCAACAGTTTTACCCAGAGTTTGGTGTTAAGTCACCTTCCGCAACCTCTATTTCAGCCTCTATATGCACCGCCAATTGCAATAGATCGAGGAAAGTGATAAGCATCGGCCTCATGGTAACAGTGACTGACTGAAGTGTGATTGTCATGCCTGTCCCAGCCTGCTATCTCAATTAGGTATCTACTGCTTAGGCAGGAACTGATATCAACTGCTGTGTTGTGTGGCGGTGTTGCGTGTGTGTCCGTACCAGGAAGTACATTGTCCGCCATTCAAGTGTATCAGGGATAAATCCTCGGACTGGGTCTCACAGGATTCCTCGGGCTGGGCGAACTCACGCAGTAAGTTAAACAATGTATGAGTTACACCATGCATTAAATACGTTCAGAGCGTTTTGTTTGACACCGTAGCCCTCATGACCAAATAAGACTAGCGACACACCACGACTAACACGTCTAACTAGGTTATCATACACACTTGTTTGTGACTGAATAAATCGCCATGACACTTGTCATGAGTAAATATGTTTTTGATATGAACGATTATTGTAAAATATCGGTCCTGTCTCAAACTGTGCGGTAAATGTGTGAGGTGGGGTGTGCTAAAAATGTATATCGTAATAAGTATCTGAAGGAAAATAAATGTGTGTTAAATGCTTAGAGGACAACCCTTTTATTCATGAATCAATACCCGGCACTTGCCAAGGACGGAGGCTAAAGTTCGTTTCGTCATATACATACCATCTAGTTTAACTGTTTGATTGACATTCTAGAAGTTGGTGAGTAAATAACAAAACGAACAACTGTATGGATAACAACTTCTTATTTATTGCACATAGCGACGTTTCCATGTAGATTCTTACACTGTTATCCAGCTGCAGTGACGACAACCAAGTGAATAGATGTCAATGTGCATGATATATTGTGATAATCAGCAGATTAACATTGACAACAACAGGTAAAAGATAACAACAAGCACACAGATAATTGACTGAAGCCAGATGTACAATAAGAATAACAAATAACGCCTTTTGCAATATATTAGAAGTTGTTATTCATAAAGTTGTACGCTTTGTAACCTTCTGGTTTATTTCTAAAGGTCATGTGCACCGTTGCAATACACCTATATTCACCTATACAAAAATGAAGCCATGGGAGTGTTATACACTAGATGTTTACATAGCTATTGGAATATAAAGGCGTTCAGAGAATGACGTAATAAGGGGGTCAGCTCAATTCACACTCAATTCATATCTTACCTAGAAACCTACAACTGGCCAGGTCATGTTCTCAGCATACTGAAACACCTTAAACCTAAATGATCGGTCTACATGCCTGTTATAGGGCAAGACCTGAAACACCTTTAACCTATATGATCGGTATACATGATTGTAATATCACATGACCTGAAACACCTTAAACCTAAATGATCGGTCTACATGCCTGTTATAGGGCAAGACCTGAAACACCTTTAACCTACATGATCGGTCTACATGCATGTTATAGGGCAAGACCTGAAACACCTTTAACCTACATCATCGGTCTACATGCCTGTTATAGGGCAAGACCTGAAACACCTTTAACCTATATGATCGGTCTACATGCCTGTTATAGGGCAAGACCTGAAACACCTTTAACCTACATGATCGGTCTACATGCCTGTTATAGGGCAAGACCTGAAACACCTTTAACCTACATGATCGGTATACATGCTTGTAATATGACCTGACCTGAAACACCTTTAACCTATATGACCGGTCTACATGCCTGTTATAGGGCAAGACCTGAAACACCTTTAACCTATATGATCGGTATACATGCTTGTAATATGACCTGACCTGAAACACCTTTAACCTATATGACCGGTCTACATGCCTGTTATATGACATGATCAGAAACACCTTTAACCTATATGATCGGTATACATGCTTGTTATAAGACAGACCCGAAACACCTTTAACCTATATGGACGGTATACATGCTTCTTATATGATATGACCTGAAACACCTTTAACCTATATGGGGCGGTCGGGTAGCCTAGTGGTTAAAGCGTTCGCTTGTCACGCCGAAGACCCGGGTTCGAATCCCGACATGGGTACAATGTGTGAAGCCCATTTCTGGTGTCCCCCGCCGTGATATTGCTGGAATATGGCTAAAAGCGGCGTAAAACCAAACTCACTCACTCACTCACTATATGGCCGGTATACATCCTAGTTATATAACATGACCTGAAACACCTTTAACCTATATGGTCGGTATATATCCGGGTTATGTAACATGACCTGCAACACCTTTAACCTATATGATCGGTACACATGCTTGTTATATGACATGATCAGATACACCTTGAACCTATATGACCGGTCTACATGCCTGTTATATGACATGATCAGAAACACCTTGAACCTATATGACCGGTCTACATGCCTGTTATATGACATGATCAGAAACACCTTGAACCTATATGACCGGTCTACATGCCTGTTATATGACATGATCAGAAACACCTTGAACCTATATGACCGGTCTACATGCCTGTTATATGACATGATCAGAAACACCTTGAACCTATATGACCGGTCTACATGCCTGTTATATGACATGATCAGAAACACCTTGAACCTATATGACCGGTCTACATGCCTGTTATATGACATGATCAGAAACACCTTTAACCTATATGACCGGTCTACATGCCTGTTATATGACATGATCAGAAACACCTTGAACCTATATGACCGGTCTACATGCCTGTTATATGACATGATCAGAAACACCTTTAACCTATATGACCGGTATACATGCTTGTAATATGACATGATCAGAAACACCTTTAACCTATATGACCGGTATACATGCTTGTAATATGACATGATCAGAAAAACCTTTCACCTACATGATCGGTATACATGCTTGTAATATGACATGACCTGAAACACCTTTAACCTATATGGTCGGTATACATGCTTGTTTTTGATATGATCTGAAACACCTTTAACCCGTATGATCGGTATACATGCTTGTTATATGACATGACCTGAAACACCTTTAACCCATATGATCGGTATACATGCTTGTAATATGACATGATCAGAAACACCTTTAACCTATATGATCGGTATACATGCTTGTAATATGACATGATCAGAAAAACCTTTTACCTATATGATCGGTCTACATGCCTGTTATAGGGCAAGACCTGAAACACCTTTAACCTACATGATCGGTATACATGCTTGTAATATGACCTGACCTGAAACACCTTTAACCTATATGACCGGTCTACATGCCTGTTATAGGGCAAGACCTGAAACACCTTTAACCTACATGATCGGTATACATGCTTGTAATATGACCTGACCTGAAACACCTTTAACCTATATGACCGGTCTACATGCCTGTTATATGACATGATCAGAAACACCTTGAACCTATATGACCGGTCTACATGCCTGTTATATGACATGATCAGAAACACCTTGAACCTATATGACCGGTCTACATGCCTGTTATATGACATGATCAGAAACACCTTGAACCTATATGA
Organism: Haliotis rufescens; assembly: GCF_023055435.1. Classification (NCBI taxonomy): domain Eukaryota; kingdom Metazoa; phylum Mollusca; class Gastropoda; order Lepetellida; family Haliotidae; genus Haliotis; species Haliotis rufescens. Next base: position 26,571,483 of record NW_025963779.1, read on the forward strand.
CCGGTCTACATGCCTGTTATATGACATGATCAGAAACACCTTGAACCTATATGACCGGTCTACATGCCTGTTATATGACATGATCAGAAACACCTTGAACCTATATGACCGGTCTACATGCCTGTTATATGACATGATCAGAAACACCTTGAACCTATATGACCGGTCTACATGCCTGTTATATGACATGATCAGAAACACCTTGAACCTATATGACCGGTCTACATGCCTGTTATATGACATGATCAGAAACACCTTGAACCTATATGACCGGTCTACATGCCTGTTATATGACATGATCAGAAACACCTTGAACCTATATGACCGGTCTACATGCCTGTTATATGACATGATCAGAAACACCTTTAACCTATATGACCGGTATACATGCTTGTAATATGACATGATCAGAAACACCTTTAACCTATATGACCGGTATACATGCTTGTAATATGACATGATCAGAAAAACCTTTCACCTACATGATCGGTATACATGCTTGTAATATGACATGACCTGAAACACCTTTAACCTATATGGTCGGTATACATGCTTGTTTTTGATATGATCTGAAACACCTTTAACCCGTATGATCGGTATACATGCTTGTTATATGACATGACCTGAAACACCTTTAACCCATATGATCGGTATACATGCTTGTAATATGACATGATCAGAAACACCTTTAACCTATATGATCGGTATACATGCTTGTAATATGACATGATCAGAAAAACCTTTTACCTATATGATCGGTCTACATGCCTGTTATAGGGCAAGACCTGAAACACCTTTAACCTACATGATCGGTATACATGCTTGTAATATGACCTGACCTGAAACACCTTTAACCTATATGACCGGTCTACATGCCTGTTATAGGGCAAGACCTGAAACACCTTTAACCTACATGATCGGTATACATGCTTGTAATATGACCTGACCTGAAACACCTTGAACCTATATGACCGGTCTACATGCCTGTTATATGACATGATCAGAAACACCTTGAACCTATATGACCGGTCTACATGCCTGTTATATGACATGATCAGAAACACCTTGAACCTATATGACCGGTCTACATGCCTGTTATATGACATGATCAGAAACACCTTGAACCTATACGACCGGTCTACATGCCTGTTATATGACATGATCAGAAACACCTTGAACCTATATGACCGGTCTACATGCCTGTTATATGACATGATCAGAAACACCTTGAACCTATATGACCGGTCTACATGCCTGTTATATGACATGATCAGAAACACCTTGAACCTATATGACCGGTCTACATGCCTGTTATATGACATGATCAGAAACACCTTGAACCTATATGACCGGTCTACATGCCTGTTATATGACATGATCAGAAACACCTTTAACCTATATGACCGGTATACATGCTTGTAATATGACATGATCAGAAACACCTTTAACCTATATGACCGGTATACATGCTTGTAATATGACATGATCAGAAAAACCTTTCACCTACATGATCGGTATACATGCTTGTAATATGACATGACCTGAAACACCTTTAACCTATATGGTCGGTATACATGCTTGTTTTTGATATGATCTGAAACACCTTTAACCCGTATGATCGGTATACATGCTTGTTATATGACATGACCTGAAACACCTTTAACCCATATGATCGGTATACATGCATGTAATATGACATGATCAGAAACACCTTTAACCTATATGATCGGTATACATGCTTGTAATATGACATGATCAGAAAAACCTTTTACCTATATGATCGGTCTACATGCCTGTTATAGGGCAAGACCTGAAACACCTTTAACCTACATGATCGGTATACATGCTTGTAATATGACCTGACCTGAAACACCTTTAACCTATATGACCGGTCTACATGCCTGTTATATGACATGATCAGAAACACCTTTAACCTATATGATCGGTATACATGCTTGTTATAAGACAGACCCGAAACACCTTTAACCTATATGGACGGTATACATGCTTCTTATATGATATGACCTGAAACACCTTTAACCTATATGGGGCGGTCGGGTAGCCTAGTGGTTAAAGCGTTCGCTTGTCACGCCGAAGACCCGGGTTCGAATCCCGACATGGGTACAATGTGTGAAGCCCATTTCTGGTGTCCCCCGCCGTGATATTGCTGGAATATGGCTAAAAGCGGCGTAAAACCAAACTCACTCACTCACTCACTATATGGCCGGTATACATCCTAGTTATATAACATGACCTGAAACACCTTTAACCTATATGGTCGGTATATATCCGGGTTATGTAACATGACCTGCAACACCTTTAACCTATATGATCGGTACACATGCTTGTTATATGACATGATCAGAAACACCTTGAACCTATATGGCCGGTCTACATGCCTGTTATATGACATGATCAGAAACACCTTGAACCTATATGACCGGTCTACATGCCTGTTATATGACATGATCAGAAACACCTTGAACCTATATGACCGGTCTACATGCCTGTTATATGACATGATCAGAAACACCTTGAACCTATATGACCGGTCTACATGCCTGTTATATGACATGATCAGAAACACCTTGAACCTATATGACCGGTCTACATGCCTGTTATATGACATGATCAGAAACACCTTGAACCTATATGACCGGTCTACATGCCTGTTATATGACATGATCAGAAACACCTTTAACCTATATGACCGGTCTACATGCCTGTTATATGACATGATCAGAAACACCTTGAACCTATATGACCGGTCTACATGCCTGTTATATGACATGATCAGAAACACCTTGAACCTATATGACCGGTATACATGCTTGTAATATGACATGATCAGAAACACCTTTAACCTATATGACCGGTATACATGCTTGTAATATGACATGATCAGAAAAACCTTTCACCTACATGATCGGTATACATGCTTGTAATATGACATGACCTGAAACACCTTTAACCTATATGATCGGTATACATGCTTGTTTTTGATATGATCTGAAACACCTTTAACCCGTATGATCGGTATACATGCTTGTAATATGACATGACCTGAAACACCTTTAACCCATATGATCGGTATACATGCTTGTAATATGACATGATCAGAAACACCTTTAACCTATATGATCGGTATACATGCTTGTAATATGACATGATCAGAAAAACCTTTTACCTATATGATCGGTATACATGCATGTAATATGACATGACCTGAAACACCTTGAACCTATATGATCGATATACATGCTTGTAATATGACATGACCTGAAACACCTTTAACCTATATGATCGGTATACATGCATGTAATATGACATGATCAGAAAAACCTTTCACCTACATGATCTATATACATGCTTGTAATAAGACATGACCTGAAACACCTTTAACCTATATGATCGGTATACATGCATGTAATATGACATGACCCGAAACACCTTTAACCTATATGTACGGTATACATGCTTCTTATATGATATGACCTGAAACACCTTTAACCCATATGGGGCGGTCGGGTAGCCTAGTGGTTAAAGCGTTCGCTTGTCACGCCGAAGACCCGGGTTCGAATCCCGACATGGGTACAATGTGTGAAGCCCATTTCTGGTGTCCCCCGCCGTGATATTGCTGGAATATGGCTAAAAGCGGCGTAAAACCAAACTCACTCACTCACTCACTCACTATATGGCCGGTATACATCCTAGTTATATGACATGACTTGAAACACCTTTAACCTATATGGTCGGTATACATGCTTGTTATATGAGATGACCTGAAACACTTTCAACCTATATGGTTGCTATATATCCTGGTTATGTAACATGACCTGAAACACCTATAACCTATATGACCAGTCTACATGCCTGTTGTATGACATGATCAGAAAAACCTTTCACCTACATGATCGGTATACATGCTTGTCATATGACATGATCAGAAACACCTTTAACCTATATGATCGGTACACATGCTTGTTATATGACATGATCAGAAACACTTTTAACCTATATGATCGGTACACATGCTTGTTATATGTCTTGATCAGAAACACCTTTAACCTATATGACCGGTCTACATGCTTGTAATAAAACATGACCTGAAACACCTTTAACCTATATGATCGGTCTACATGCTTGTAATATGACATGATCAGAAAAACCTTTAACCTATATGATCGATATACATGCTTGTAATATGACATAACCTGAAACACCTTTTACCTTTATGACCGGTCTACATGCCTGTTATATGACATGATCAAAACAACCTATCACCTACATGATCGGTATACATGCTTGTAATATGACATGATCTGAAACACCTTTAACCTATATGGTCATATACATGCTTGTTATTTGATATGACCTGAAGCACCTTTAACCTATATGGGGCGGTCGGGTAGCCTTGTGGTTCGTCACGCCGAAGACCCGGGTTCGATTCCCGACATAGGTACAATGTGTACAAGCCCATTTCTGGTGTCCCCCGCCGTTTTATTGCTGGAATATTGCTAAAAGCTCCGTAAAACCAAACTCACTCACTCACTCCTCACTATATGGTCGGTATACATCCTGGTTATATGACATGACCTGAAACACCTTTAACCTATATGGTCGGTCTACATGCCTGTTATATGACATGACCCGAAACACCTTTAACCTACATGATCGGTCTACATGCTTGTTATATGGCATGACCTAAAATACCTTTAACCTATATGGTCGGTATACATGGTTGTTATATGACATGACCTGAAACACATAATATATTTCGTAATCTGACATACAGGTAGGGTATTTGCCCTGATCCGACACAAAGACATGTACGTCTCAGGTCGGGATCTCATCTACATAATCGTTATATGCCGCTGCAATGTGTGCAATACTCGCTTGGTTAACGTAACTACGAGAAGTCTGACAACATCTGTGACTGTATACAGCTTTGTCACAGCCACGCAGCAGTATAACAATGGGTTTAGATGTCACTTTAAGGCAGTATATTACCTTACACTATCGGGCCTGCATTCGATATGTCAGCACTGACAGGTCACACACTTGTAAATGAATGCATTGCCAATGTGAAGTATGCTATGTGGCTGACAGACGTTTTTACAGCGCAAAGCATCGTATTACATCAAAGGAACTAAACAAACGTATGTAGATTTTTACATTTCCGGAAACTAGGACACAGACTCGGCCGGAAGAAAGAAAGTTTTAATATCATTGAATATTTTTGAAATTTTGGGTCGACGAAGACCAAGTCACGAAGAAACAACGCCCAGTATTCCTATCACATGTTTCAGGGGGTACAGAGTTATCATTAGGTACAACTGTGTATGTATGCCTGGTAAATCCGTGATGTGGTGTAATTTACGTCAATCCGTGCGGCAACTCATCTTGTATAGTGACGTCAACACTCAGGTTCGTTCTTCTTTCATACATCAAAGTAGCATACATCATTGAGTAGGCTAGTATATATTCTTCATATCAGTTGGAAAATATAATGTACTAAGGTTGATAGGGCCAAAGATTTGACAATAGTAATTGTACATATCAATGTTAAATTTCTTTTCCTCCAATTCTCTAAAATTTTATTTAAAATGTCAATTCTCTCTTTCGTATTGATTAACAATAAATTATTCAAGTTAGAGTTTAGCTTTATTCCCAATATTTCAAAATCTCCACTGTGCCAGTCTAGTTTCAGATCCTGACATAATTTGGTGTTACAGCCTGTCATTGAGACTATCGATATTAATTAATATGCGCAAATTAATTATCTAAATATCATTTTGGAGAAAGCGGTGACTCAGACGTCTAGATATATTGCGCCGCTGATGGGAGTTGTGTCTCTTAGGCCTTTAAGAAACCCATGATCAGATTTTTCAGATGTTTAATCTGCTTAAGTTCCGTGAAAAACATTAACATGGATTCTCCCATTATAATTAAATAAAATCGTATAATAATATGAAGAAAGATTTTACGTGTGTACAAAGTAAGATATCTTCTTTCATTATTATTCCAGCCTACATATAGAAAAGGTTCGTTTATCTCAACAAGGAATCGGATTATGCCAAGATACAATAACTGAAGAAGCAAAATGGCAAAGAAAATCATGACTTCCGTGACTTACATAGAAAATCGTTCATCACCAAAACTGTTCACACATAATTATCTTAAATATTATCTTTCGCTTCAAGACACTTGTCACGGCGATGCACGATCTTTGTTACCCTGCCTCCGTACAACTGTACTACGCATGTGTGATGTTAGTTTAGGGAGGAGATAAAAGTCAAAGGGTGCTAACTCAGGAGAGTTACATGTACATGGACATTGTTAGCAACAGCTTCACATCTGAACGGAGCTTTCGTCGACCTACTCTCATCTGATGTAGTTCTGTTGGGGGGGGGGGGGGGGGGGGGGGTCGTCTTTGGCGCCGCAATACGCCGTGCAGAGGTGTGTCTCTTGGGCACGTCGCTATGTAAGTGCAATAATCTTTCACCTCACCTCACCTCACCTCACCTCACCTCACCTCACCTCACCTCACCTCACCTCACCTCACCCTATTTCATTTCCATTTCTGCCATTTCTGTCATAATGTAACATCACATTATAGCACTGTGTCTGTTTATAGGTATACTAGTATCTTCAATAAGAAAAAGATGTTAATTTTCTTCAGCATCAACACTGTTTAGGCCCCACACCTCAAGTCATCTCCGAAGCAAATTCCTTTGACGTCACGTGTATAGTTCGTGTACAAAACCTCGGGATGTATACGGCTTTTAAATTATTGTCACAAATAGATCAAACTATGGGATAACATCCATTACAATTAGCAATATCGCAAAAGTGATATAAACTGAAAAGGTAAGAAAGTGGTCAAATACCAATCAAAAGGTACTTCCTCCCGGAAATATATATTTAACTTTTTTCCGTTTTTGTAGTCATGCAGTCTTTATTATTCGAAGCCTTTTCGCTTCAAAGAAAGAACTTTGACACTCTATTTTTTGACCCGGATGTCGACCCCATTATTGGCATGTACGTCATACAGATGAAATATTGTTGTACTGACGTCTGTGACCCTTAATCTCCTCTGTTGTTGTTGTTGTTCAGATGTAAGTGAATCTGATTGAAGTGTCATAATTGTAGGTGACGTCAGAGAATACTCAGTTTCCATTATCCATCCATACATTACAAGCGAAATAGTGATGAAAATTATATGAATGGATCTCTGAAAAACAGTCATGACACAAAAGAGTCAACGAAAATGGTCAGCATGTCCTGCCCTACTAGTAGCACCCGCCACTCACACAATTTTCATAAAAGGTGAGGTGAGGTGAAATGGGGTTTAACGTCGCGTCCAAGATTATTGCACTTATATAGCGTGTGTGTGTGTGTGTGTGTGTGTGTGTGTGTGTGTGTGTGTGTGTGCGTGGCTGCTTGTACTAGTCCGGACTGATGCCGATTTATAGTGCTAGCTCACTGAGATACCATGCCGCAGTTTTACATGAATACCCCACTCAGACACAGTATACTGACTCTGAGCCGACCAGTCCTTGTTTTAGCCCCTTAATGCCGAGCGCCATACAGGGTTACAACAAGTACCATCTTTTAACGTCATTTGGTATGACGCGGCCTGTATGTTGCCTAACGCCTCCCCTAGAAGTACCCGTCATACGACTGCGGCCTGTAAACAATCATTTTCAGCACTACCATAAGCAATAAATCACGTCGCTGGGAACGACGCCACACAATCCACCAAGCCTTCAAGCTTGATCATCCGATCCACTAAAGCATGCCCAGTGAGTGAGGTGTTGAAAACTATGCGACGATCAAGGCTCTGCTTTCTCATGAGTGCATAATATGACACCAAATCTTTATCATCGTGATTCTGTTTGATTATTGCTAAATTATTGCAATGTTCCACACACTCAAACACAGGTTCAAGTGTTTGTCGTAAGAGGCAATTAAATCGGAAAATATGAGCGGCCGACACGAGTCTGTAGAATGAGTCCATTTGTTTTAACGCCGCTTTGAGCAGTATTCCAGTTACATCACAGGTTGTCTGACTAATGTGAGAGGAAAGCCTGAAGTTATGCAGGCCACAGACGTTTACCACTTTAGTGATGAAGCCCGAGAGCTGACACACCAAGGATCATAATGAGGGAAAATCATCAGATCCTGGCATGACCGAGGGACGCAACTCTGCATGTAATTTATGACACCGATGACCAATGGGCGATGTATTGGGAGCGGGGGAAAAATTAAGAACATTATTTTATCTTCAGTTAGCACTTGTCGTTGTCAGTGGTGCGTTATATGATGTAAAGTAATGTTATAAATGCACGCTTGTTTTATTTAAAATTAATATGACGAAGTTCTTAAAATAGAATGGTCGATCCCTTACGTCACGTTTACAACGGCCAATAGTTATAAGTATTTCCGCTTCCGAAGGAGATTTTTGCACAAAGTGAGAGTTCAAAAGTTCAAAATGACGCAGTTTACAGACATGACCACTTTGATGAATTCCGTATTCCCGGACATTGTGATTATACGTGGGTATAGTGCTTATGCGTGGGCAGTGTTATACGTGGGTAAAGTGTTTTTACGAGGGCATAGTGCTAGAACATACTTGGAGCATAATCACGACCACTCTCCTCCAAGCCAGTCATGATTTATTAGGTGAGTTGCTGTTAGGATTGAAATCATATACGAACTGTAAGGGCGTGATGCCAATACCATTTCACTCGTTGTTCGCAAGTAGCGTTTGTGTATTTTTGTTTTTTTGTATATGGGATGTTTGTGTCATGAAAGTATGTAACACATTTTAGATTATCTGTACAATTATTGAATGAATTAATGATCCTAAGGTAATTAAGATTTTAACACATATATTAAGCTTTTGATATTTAAGATTTGCATTGTTTCTCATCTAATCTTTCGCAATGAATGATTTTTTTACCTTATAGTTAAACATATCAGTACTTCCTTGTGATAGTTAAATTTGTGTTTAATTGTGTCGGCCAGTTTAACAAGTTTTAAAGGTATTAGGTCTAACTTGTATTTTCTGACACCGTTTATCAACAGCACATCCTAAATAGTTTAAAGATCGTATATCGAAATACAATCTACTTTTAGAAATATCAAAAATTAGAAAAACAGATGCATAATTTAATACACATGTAGAATGCTATTTCTTTATTTTTACATATCACAAATTATGATTTTTAAGAACAGCATGACATAGATTCATTAATAATTATACTATGTATCTTTAGAGTTATTGACACATAGTTTTAATGTTCACATGTACTCCATAATTTTAATTAAACTTTATTAGAAAAGAAAGAAACGGTAGATTTAGACTTATCAGACGATTTATTATATACATGACTGAAATACATAAATGAAAAGGGAAAATATAATCTTAATATTTGCCTTAAACATTCAAAGATTGCATCCATATCTATGGGGTGCACGAGGGTGGCCAAGCAATTCGCTGTTCAGAGTTGCGTCCCTTCGGCACGCCAGAAACCTATTATGGTGGGTTCGAATCCCGGTTCGCACCGATTATGTTTCAAGGTAAGTCAGCACTATACCCATTCCCGCGGATTTAACCTAAATGGTAAACGTTTGACACCTGCATCACTTTGGGTTTTCCTCCCACGGGAAGCTGACTCGCTGTTGTATAACTGGAACACTGTTCAAAGCGGTGTTAAACCCAACTCACTCACTCATGACTATGTTTCAGGCGGAGTCCTTATACAGCTATGTAAGCATCTTCATCCCGTCGTTGTGACCTGCCGTGATGTTTGACGAGGACACACTTGAGAGAGAGCTGTCGTGTGGTGTATGTCTGGAGCTGTACACGGACCCCCTGCAGCTCTCGTGTATGCACACCTTCTGTAAGGGCTGCCTCAAGGCTTTACTGCAGAGCGGGGGAAATAAGCGTGTTAAATGTCCGGACTGTCGCAAGAACACTGATCTTGGACGAGGAGGGACTGAGTCACTCAAACGCAATTTCAAGTTGGCAAGCATCGTTGATATCTATCGACAAGCTGTTGAAAAACTAGCTGCAGAGGTTGGTGATTCTTGTATCAGATATCCAATACTAGTAGATAAAAGAACGTAGAATTATTGTCACCTAACTGGTGCACTCATGCATAATACTCACGAGGCGCCGCAATTTGCTGTGCAGAGTTGCGTCCCTTTGGCACGCCAGAAACCTATGATCGTGGGTTCGAGTTCCGGTTTGCCCCGGTTATGTTTCTATGTTTGTCAGCACCAAACCCGTGCTTCACCAAAGTGGTAAACATCTAAGACCTGCAATACTTCAGCTGTTCCTTCCATGTCAAGTGACACGCCGTGATGTAACTGGAATAATGTTCAAGGCGGCGTTAACACCAACTCACTCACTCACTCACTCACTCACTCACTCTTACTAAGTAATAAGAGAAAAAATGATATCACATGTGAAATGTGCACATGAAAACAGAGAACATTGAGAATAAAGCGAGAAAATCCTTTCCATAATCATCAGAAAGTTCTGCTGAAACAGTCTATTGTACGATTCCGACCACGTCAGTGCATCACGGGTCACTACTGCGTCAAATTTGGAAATGTCATCAACGTGTCTACCATAAACCTTTTTGAAACGTTTATCAAGGCCTTAATGCTGTAATCTTGATCAAACAACTTTTGAGCAATAGTCATATGACGCTCTTTGAAATCTTCGCAGAAAGAGCATGCTCGAGTGCATCTGAAAAGAGGTGAAATATAGACACCAAGTGCTGGAGCTGCTGGAATATTATTGCTCCACATAAAGGGGCACTCGAATTTGAACAAGCCCACAGTCATGTCTCTCATGCGTAGAGCCGACTAAAAACGTGGAGATGAGGTCGTCAGGCGCTGTAACTTGTCTCTTGCTGAAAACATTCACTTACTCACTTCAATGTATACTACTCTACCCAACGTAAAGAACGCCCACAGTTGGGAGGCTGTGAGTTAATATCCACCAGCCATGACTGATTAAGTATAATCATATGAAAACATCGGGTGTTCTTAACTTCTTTTGTGTAGTATATATTGAGAGGTGTGTCTTAAGACATACAGCACATAAACGCTCACCAGTTAACACTGCACGTCACACATTCTCAGTACATATATCATAAGGTTTTGTGGTAGAAACGACATTGAGCAAAGGGTAGGCGTGCACGTGTTTATCATCACAGTGATAAATAGCAAGACAAAACGATTTTACATTTCAAACCCATTTGTCAACAGAAGGAAGTCAACAAACAAGAAGAAAAGGCAAGGAAGTCAAGGACTGAGGATCGCTCAAAGGATTATCAATTCCTCAGTTCGCTGATTCAGAAAACCTGTGATGACACAGACGGCCCGTTTGAACCACACATCATTGACGATCTGTGGGGCACGTTTAAAAGGACAGCGAGGCGAGGCAGTGTGCGTAACAGGCCACCGGCACCCTTACCCCCACGGTCTGAAACCAGCTCAAGGTCTCCCCAACCAGTACCACAAGCAGCGCGACCCCTACCAACCCCTCCCAATCGTAATCTTAGCACAAATGACTCCCCATCCATGTCTTACCAAACCGGGGTAAGGCTAACCCCTGTCCCATCCCCGCGACCACGTTCTCCGATGCCACCTCCTCCTCCTCCCCCGCAACGTCTCATTGACGACTCCCGAGCGACACCTAGTGCTCCTCCATACTTTAGTCTTGCTGACGCCCACAGTTTTAATCCAGGCGGGAACGACGTGTCGGACGTCATAGGCGGTTTCTTTGACATTGCTGCGTCTTTCAGCCCATCGTTACCTCCAGTGCCACCAAGACGGTCATTCCCTTCTCAACCATCTGCAGTCATCCAAAACAAGAAAATGGAAAACCGCCCTCCTATTCCAGTTCCTAGAGGCAATGCTAAAGCACCCGCTCTTCCTCCAAGGGAAAATATGCCCGCTTTGAAAGCAAGGCCTGGTATGTATATATCGTCTGTACAGTCTTGTCCCAACTGATTACCCAATTGAAATCTGTCTCAAACTTTCCAACTGAAATTTGTTTGGGCTGCGTTGTTCATTAATTACAGGGCGGTCGGGTAGCCTAGTGGTTAAAGCGTTCGCTCGTCACGCCGAAGACCCGGGTTCGATTCCCGACATGGGTACAGTGTGTGAAGCCCATTTCTGGTGTCCCCCGCCCTGATATTGCTGAAATATTGCTAAAAGCGGCGTAAAACCATATTCACTCACTCACTCAATAATTACATGGTTGTCCGTTATCCGACCTTATACTTCAGTTCCATATTAAGAACACGAAATTAGCACAACTTTTAGAATTTAGCAATCATATGTGTTCATATGAATGATCATTTGGCTTTGATCTTTTTACAACTAACATATGTAGGGCGTGTTTGCACCAAATATAAATTCATAAGGTAATGCTTAATGTGTCCAAGCGATGACCTTAGAAAAACCTTTTTTTTATTATTTGAAACATGAGAAGGTCTTTGACCTGCGAGCTTTGTTAAAAAACAGAATATTTTTTTCTGTCGCTGTTTAAAGATGTATTTTTGTCGAGACATTCAGCATTGTTGCGACGTAAATTGTAATAAAAAGGTAAATTGTAATAATTGCAGCAAATTGTAATAATTTTGACGTAAATTGTAATAACAACGTAAATTGTAATAAAATTTGACGTAATTTGTAATACGCAAATTGTAATAAAAATTGACGTAAATTGTAATAATCTCAACTTGCGGTAAAATGTAATAACTTTTTACGTAAATTGTAATAACCTTATACGTTTAGTGTCAAAGGCGTTAAATGACTAGAACCTATCCTTGTCAGGGTTGGTACAGGGTTTATCTTACAATCGTCATTAAAGTATGGATGTGGGGAGGATTGAGGTCGTTATCGTACATTGTTGTATAATTATATGTATATATAAACGCATTGGAATTTCATTTCTATGGTTGTCCAGAAGAGGATTAATATTACAAGAATGAACATAGTTTTCTTATCTATTTGAGAAATACTGTGTGTTTTGTACTTAATTGTAATATATCCTATTGACGATTTTCATCATACTTGTTCAAATTTAACCTAATGGAATCATATTTCAATTGGTAAAGTAGATAGTAATATACACAATGGAATAATCATAACGTAACAAACTTACACAAATATATTGATGTGTAAATGTGGAAAGTCTGACTTTTACTGACTGAAGCAAATATATTTATTTTGCAACTGTATATTTGTACATATTTTATGCGGAGAGGGGTTTAATAAGTTGCAAGAACTTGTCCCCAATACAATTCTCATTTTGTTCTGTTAATCAAATATGTTTAAACTAAACTAAACTAGCAAATGGATGACATGTCATTCTGCAGTAGTCTCTGTGCAAGCTGATTTATACATGTTCATATACATAATATCAATGTTTTATTATTCAAGTTTCAATTTTTTAACGTTGCTCGGAGGATGTAAAGCAAGTAATGACAATGTCCTGGGCGATGTACATGAAGGTATGTGAACCCGCAAGAACAACCTTTATCAATTATTTTACGTGCAGCTTGTGTCATGTCTGTATTGTTAGAATGATACTCTAGCAACTGTACACATCGAAATTTATGACTGAAAGACCCACCCTCTGGTTAAAAATAATGGATTACATTAGGTACGTCTATTCGACAAATAGGTTAATTGATTTATCATCCAATAGTAGCTTAGCTAAGAGTCCATTGCAATAACATTGAGTTACGAGTTACCGAAGAGAGCTCTGTGCAACCGGACCCTGAAATTATGTCGATTTGCATTGGAGGTTTACTTAGTTTGATAAGGAGCACATGACCGTTTCCTTGAAACAAACGAGATAATTCAGTCGTATTTATACATTATATTTTGACGAAGAATTCAAATACAACAAATGAGTGACAGATCTCCTGTGCAATGTCAAAGGAAGAAAAACAGTCGTCAGCAAATGCAGCATAGATTTCCCATGCATGGGAAAGGAGATTACTTGATACATAACATTATATGCAATGTTTTTTTATTAATATCAAAAGAGGGGCGTGGATATTCTTTACCTACATTGCATGTACTATTAGATATTGTGTATACTCGATCTCTGTGAACTTCTCACAGATAAAGAAATACTAAATTAATAAATGCAAACCATGTTAACTTATGCAATATTTGTAGCAGTGTATGATTAACATATGGATCATTAATTTAACATAAAAAATTTCCTTTCATAGGAAGAAGTATATTTAATGAAATAAATGAATAAATGTAACTGTCTTGATTACTTTCATATATCATGAAGAACTAACAACAACTTACTGACAACTTTTGCTGGGATAATAACTCCTTTCACCAACAACAAAAACAGAATCCATCATGATAACGGCACGAAATCATAATTCAAAGCTTACACAAATAATATCCGTTATCTTCGGGCATGTCTTGTTGAGTTTCAAAGAGCATCAGAATGTATAATAAATTTGTTTCGTATCTGTTTTGATCAAAATTGAAAGGATGGAAAATCTATAATGAAAAGGGTTTGTCACTAACGTAAATATGCTCTTTGACCTTATAAGAAGAGTATTCTAAGATCATTAAACTCGGCAATCGTTGGTGGGTTGCGCCAAGCAATCTTAATACCAAATTAAGTACCTCATGTATAATGCGGTACATAATTTTCGAAACAGATAATTACGTTTTTCATATGTTATCACTAATTTGTGACATATATACGGACAGAAAATAGCTCAGAGGATAATCTTCTCTGGGGGTTTAAGAGGATTAAAGTAATTTAATTCTAACAAACAACAAGCACTGTAATGAAATTACAACATACTTTGTTAAAATTCTGATAAAAAGACTAGTAAGTATCTAAGAAACCAAATCAAACTGTTGCTGCGATACTTTGGCCTCATCAGCATAGACACACAAACACAAATATACACAAACACACACAAACACACACACACATACACACACACGCACACGCACACGCACACGCACATACACACACATACATTCACACATACACACGCAAACACACACAGATACAGACACAAACACGTGTTGCACACACTACATACCCATACAAAAACACCTCCCCACAAACACTATGTGTGTGTGTGTGTGTGTGTGTGTGTGTGTGTGTGTGTGTGTGTGTGTGTGTGTGTGTGTGTGTGTGTGTGTGTGTGTGTTTGTGTGTGTTTGTGTGAGAGTGTGTTTGTGTGAGTGTGTGTGTGTATGTAATGACAGCAAATGTGAGCTCTCTGTCATTGTTATCACATAAATGACTGCACTTCTACATACTCTAGATGACAGTATCATGTACGTAGATGAAAGTATGTAAGTGGACGATAGTATCTAGATGGCACACTATCATCTTCGTAGAAGATACTATCATATACATAGATGAAAGTATCTTCTACGTAGATGATAGTATTTTCTACGCAGATGGTAGTATCCTCTACGTAGATGATAGCATGCCACAAACATCACAGCACTTCCAATAAATGTCTTTCACTATGTACCAGCCAAAACCACTGTACTTAAGGTACAACCAGGCATTGGTCCACTTCTGATGGCAAATAACTTTCTTCAGCTCTAATGCAAGTCCACTACCTTTTCCATACGTCATTATTAGCCTTTGGACACTGATAACAGTCGGTAAATTTTCTAACGGACAATATATTCGGATTTGGTTATGGTTCTAAAGGAACTTGAAACTCTCATAACTCTCATGTAAATAAATGTTTTACTGTACTCCGAACAGTTGTATTTACAGTTGTATACACAATGTATTTATATATAAAAATATATGTTTTGGATGCTCACCTTGCATTTAAAGTGTGTTAGCAGTAGTTGAAAAGAGCGATTCAACATGAAACCAAATTTGAAATGGGGTAAAACAGTTGTTACATAGTGTATGAAATACAATCTGAAGACATATATTGCAATCTCAAATTTAGAAGTTTTAAAAAAAAGTGATAAGGGTAGGCAATTAGAACTAGGTAAAAAAATATCGGAGCAAAATATAATTTGACCTATTGGTAAGTCACCAGTCATTTCATTGGAATTTTAAGAGAGTATGTTATTACAGTGCTTGATGTTAGCCCAAATTACTTTAATTCTCTTAATCTTTCAGAGGAGGTTATGTTTTCAGGGGATTATTGTACGTATATATTTCGTATCAAGGTTTCTTGGCGCAATCCACCATCGATTGTCGAGTTTAATGATCTTGAAGTACGTTTTAAGGTCAAAGAGAAAATGTACTTTAGTGACAAACATATTTTCATTATATATTTTCAATTCCTTTCTATTTGGATACAAGCAGATATATTTCAGCAATTGATTGCAAGAAATTTATGATAATTCGTATACTCTTTGAAACTGTAAAAGAGTTATACGAAGATACCGGATGTTATTTGTGTATGCATGGATCTGTCAACTCATTTGTTGTATTTGAATTCTTCGTCAAAGTAAAATGAATTGAATAAATATGATTAAATTCCCTCGTTTGTTTCAAGAAAAGGATCATGTACTCCTTATCAACTCGTATAGCGTTTCCACTGCAAATCGACACACTGGTTGACCAGCCTGTGTTTGTACCCTTCGTCATCACTCGTTCAGTCGTGTCGAACTGGTCGACGAACTGTTGACGCAAGTCATGCAAAAAAACATCTTGAATAACCTTATAAGAGTATTGAACAATATGTCACAATTAAGTTATTTGTCGAATATACGGTTGTGCAACCCATCATTTTGAACCCGAGGATGGATCTTTCAGTCATTTAAATTTATCGATGTTGACACCACCCTTTACTGACGGTTGTACGATAAAGCCTATACCAACCATCCCTAACTTAACAGTTTTGTACGTTTGTCATCATACGCAGTATTTCTTGAATTGTACATGTGAAACGCAAGTTCAACTGACAAAGAGTATTTCTAGTCAATTGGCGTCTTGGACACTACGGTAGTAAGGTTATTACAATTTACGTAAGAATTTATTACATTTTACCGCAAGTAGAGATTATTACAATTTACGTCAAGTTTTGTTACAATTTGCGTATTACAATTTACGTCAAATATCATTACAATTTACGTTGTTATAACAATTTACGTCAAAATTATTACAATTTGCTGCAAGTATTACAATTTACCTTTTTATTACAATTTACGTCGTAACAAGCATGTCCAAGGAACAACTTTTTTTCGTAAAGCCTTTGATCATTTTTTGTTAGCATTTTCCGGAACAGTTTATATATTTTGGGAAATGCCATGTCTTGCTAAAACAATCATTATGTTATTTCTCTAAGGGTGTCTAACGTATATTTGTATGCACTTCAGGCTGCCAACAGGAAAGTCGACGGCCGCCTCTTCCTCCACCTAAATGACGAGCCCTGACATTTGAACACAACAGCTATTCTCCATTATTTAACAAAAAACATAATTGCTACAATGAAGACATGTTGTCATGCGCAGTGGCATCTCCTGTGACCATAGCAGGCTAAACGGACATTGATTCACAAACCGTTTCACATAGCAAGAAGTTCGGTCCCCGTGGGAGTCATTGTATAGCCGGGCCGAACTGATTGTATCAATCGGTGGTAGCAAAGGCTCATGTCCTTGCTTTGTTTTATTTATTATACCTGCACGGTTTGTGAATGTTATGTGGCAATGGTTACAATTTCTTGGTAAATGTTCCACAAATGTCACCCCATGCTACATAGGGTTAATGTATTGTTTATTGACGGGTTGACCGTGTCATGGCCGTGTTATGTACGTCTGTGACCGTACGGACCTAGAGATTCCCACTGTATTACAGGAATATGGTTTTACAAAGCAAAACCGGTTTGTGATTCGGGAACGGTATCTCTGCACAGCGGTTAATCCCAACGTTCCATTTTAGCTTCTACATAGGACCAAGATGTTGTGAGCCATTCCATGACGTGTCGTACGGACACCGCTCAACATCAAAGGATATGACTGCAGGCAGGGGACATGATGTACAGACCATACGGACACCTCTCAACATCAAAGGATGTGACTGCAGGCAGGGGACATTGTGTACAGACCATATCCTCGCTTCGTTTAAACTAACAGCCTTTGACAGCTGCCATGTATAGTGAAACCCAGTTAATCCAGACTCTGTTTATCTGGACAACCTTACTCCTGACCTCCAGTGTCGGTAACATTTATACAGACACAAATAGATAGTTCCGTTCCCAGGATCTTTTAATCCAAATATACTGGGAATGGTTTTGTCTGGATTAACGGGGTTTATTGTACATTTACCGTTATTATTGTACATCTACCGTTCACTGAACCAGGCTAGTGGTATTTATCTTGTTCAATTCTATACAGAGAGCTTCCACGACAATCTGGATTTAAAGGGCCTCTACCATTTTCTCCCATCGAACAGACAGGACTCTTGTCAGCATGGTTTTAAACATCATCCATTACCGAGAGAATACAGTCTCTGCCTAAAGCGCCATCTATATGTCTGGAGGACAACTCATCCTGCTAGGTTCGGCATGAAGCATTCGCTACAATGTTGGCTACTTTATATGTGAGACAATTCTTTTTTTCTCGAGAAGAAATGATCTTTCCAAAAAAAAATAATTATTCTTTAATAATTTCTAGTTTGTTGAGGAATGTGTTTCAGGTACGATGACGCTGTTAGTTAAAAAACAATCCATAGCCGAGTACAAAAGGCCATGACAAACTATTATTCATAAAAAAAAATAGTTTCAAAATGACCAAGTCACCAAGATTTCTTGCTTCCTGTTTGCATTGTTAATAGGAAGACAGAGTTTAAAGTCGATACAAACCCTAGCGACATAGCCCACACTATTATACGATTATCAACATCGTCACTATCAAATGAAAATCTGTCGCAAATTTGCTTGCCCCCTGTGATAATTACCACCTGTATTTGTACATGGGCCTCCAGTACAGGAATAAAGAGTATCAGCAACCACAGCGGCATAGCCCACACTGTAATGTGACCCGGGAGTCTTTCCCCAAAAATCGAAACCAACTCTTGAAAAACGGGTCACAATTGTTAAAACGGCATTTTTTTTAAAATGAACCACACGATTATGACAAACATTTGTTCAACTTTTTGTGGCCTTGATAATGTACACCCGCGTTATTTCCTGCACACGTAGGCGGAAGTATGATTGCTGGGGCAAAAATACGAGGATAAAGAACGTCAAAACGTAATCAGAACATTGCTGTTATTTTTTTATTTAGTTTCGTGTCGTAATTGTAATACGTCACGGACTGACTACCCACATCTTCGACAGACAGACGTTTTTAAACACCAAATTTGATTTTACCTTACAAGATTTATGTGTCAAAATAATAATTACTTACTAGTATTATAACGAGTTAACTTTTGAATGTGGCTTTCCTTGTTTTTGTCTCGTCCAAGGATGAAGCGTTTTCTTTCCTTTTCAAGGGTGGGATAGTTTGTTCTTTTCCGTGAAATCCCCCCCCCCCCTTTACCGTGGTTGTGGTATCAGTTTAGCCGTGGCAATACCCAGGGACCAATCACAAGGCTTTGTTGACATACCGTGTTTGATTATGTCAGCGAGTGTTGAGTCCGTGGTCTGCTTTGATACCACGTTGTTTGCAAATAAATTATGTTCATATTAGATGTTCATTTACCTTCTTGTATATCGCAGGGGACAGATGCAAGTTTTCCTGACATCAGCTGGTGATTTAAGGGAGGCAACTCTGTGAATTGTGATTATGGCATAGATTTGAATTATTTTCTATTTTAAACTCACAAAAAATATTGATTCTGTAACGATGAACATTACTAGGTCGTGATGTCAACTCCAAAATATACAGGGAAGCTAATTAAGGGGTTGTGCTGGTGTACGTACGGGAGTGGGGGGGGCGTTGGGCGGAATTCTAGTCCTATCTGGGATTTGAACCAACACTGCAAGAGTGAGGCACCTAATCGTTATCAAGACTACCAGTTGTCGGACTTCATTTTTGTAGAAGGCCCAGTGGTCTGACCGGGTTAGGTTGCTGACTTTGTGTGCTGGCGATTAGGTTCAGTGACGGTTCGGAAAAAGTTCTAGAATCTGTAATTTACTAAGATAGGGTTCTCCCAAATTTAACATTTGTTACATTTGACCACTTTCTGAATGGCATCGTGTGTTCATTACTCCGATGGTCGATCACAGTCTCCCCTTACACTGGCCAAGGGATAGGGCGGGGCTGTTCTCACTGCTTCACGGATTTCACCACCCTAAGATGGTGAAAGATGGAAAAGGATCAAATCTGAAAAGCCATATGCAAACACACGTGTTTACCACAAAGGGTGTGCATGTGGTAGGTCAGTCTTCAAGTCTGCCGAGCCAGGCTCAACTAGCACTGCGAATATGGCGAAATATTCATATAGCCTTTTGAAGAAAAAAAAACAAATCTAAAGGTTTTATCTGGGTTTTTTTACCAACCAACCACGCCTAGACACTTTGAAATATATACACAATTGTGAACTATAATGTATTGAGGCAACACAAAGTTTATAAGAATAGTGTTGCTCCAGTTTCCACTGCGACATTGCCAAAGAACATTCCTGTACAACAAATAGATCCTGTTCCCAAGATATCATTAGACCCCGCAGTAGACTGGTACCAGTCTCTACTTCTCATATGCATTTCAAACATAGCATTAAATAATCCGAGGCACATTTCTGTCTCCCTGCTGGTGTGTTCCGAATGCATGAAAACATTTGTTTTGTTTCAAATTTTAGAGTATTTTTTTCATTTTGTTCGTTTGGTTGTATAAGACACATTGTTTACATGATAGTAAATAACATAGAGACTGTTCAAGTCTATCCGTGTACACTACCCTTACAAAATGATCAAACATACTTAACTCATGTTCTACATCAGCGTTCCATATTTGCTATTTTTCCGATAGTTAAAAAAATAAATGGGCTGTTTTAACCTAGATCTACTGCTACCATGCCAAGTATTATAACAAACGTACGGACACATGTATATTCCTACCTTTTTCAGACCTATATAATCTACAAGTGTTACACATACCACCACCACGGCTAAATGGGAAACCAAGACTTTGCTCCGCCTTTAGAAACATGCCAGCAACATCTTGTAAGCGGACACCAAGAATGAACACATGTACGCATGTGGGGAAGCGAACCCGGACATCCCGCATAACGAGGGAACACTTAAACCACGAGGCTATCCCACCATTCTTAACATGACTATTTAGGCAAAAAGTAATGCTTTTCATTGAACACAATATGTGCAGCGGCTGTTTGAGTGAGTGAGTATGGTTTTACGCCGCTTTTAGCAATATTCCGGCAATATCAAGGCGCCCAGAAATGGGCTTCACACATTGTACCCATGTCGGGAATCGAACCCGGCGTGACGAGCGAACGCTTTAACCACTAGGCTACCCCACCGCCCCGGCTGTTATGGTAGCAGGTACATGTTGTTTCCAAACCGGGTGCCCCAGTCGCTGCAGCTCTCTGTGCTGATCTTGGGTTGCGCTGCTTTGTCGTTCCCGGATGTGATGATTGAGTTTTCAACCTAAATTTTAACCTTGGTCTTTCAGCATGGTATCCGTACTTGGTCAGGACGTTGGTTTCACCAAAGGTAAACGTATCACGTCTACCCCAACAAGATTAGCTGTATACTGAAATACTGTTTTAACCAAATACACTCACTCACGCACTGTCTCTACACCCCAGGGTGATCAAAGTGAAATGAACCATGGCTACTCGGGGCTCGATGAGTCTTCCGCACCCCAAGAAGCTTAGTGGTTATAGATCCTGTGGGATTCGGGGTTAGAGCTGGTCACCAGCAGGTCGTAAGGGGGGACTCAATAGATCATGCAGGTCAACCGCGAAGAACCGGGGTAGAATAGGTTTTCAGCAACCAATGCTTGCCGTAAAAGGCGACTGTGCTTGTCGTAAAAGGCGACTAACGGGATCTTTTGGTCAGACTCGCTGACTTGGTTGATGCATATCATCGCATCCCGTTACGTAGATCGATGCTCATGATGTCAATCTGGGGATTGTCTAGTCCAGACTCGATTATTTACAGAACGCCGTCATATAGCTGGAATATTGCTGAGTGAGGCGTTAAACAACAAACAAACAAACACACCTTAGATCAGGGGGCCAGGCACGGTGACTTGTGTGTAATCACTGGATTGTCTGGTCCAGACGCAATTATTTACATGCTGCCGTCATATATTGGAATATTGCTGAGTGCGGTGTTTGGTTTGGCTGACACAGTTTTGATCACAGACCGCCGTGATTTAGTTGGAACATTGCAGCCTAAAGGACCATTCTCTTACCAAGATCTCAAGGTGGGGCGGTAAATACAGGCATACCACATCGACAATCCATTCTTCACGAAACAGTAACCATAGCATTAGAAGCAGTCATAAAATATGTAAAATGTCCGTTCTAATCACCTCTCAACACCCGTGAACGAGTTGATCAATCAGCGCCTAAATTGTGATTACCTCCCTTTGACAACGTTTTAATATCTGTTTATTACAAGTGATGACAAATTTTTAACTTTATGAAAACAGTGATCTACAATTTATAAACATATTGATTCGATGGTTGATGAGTAGGTAAGCTGTTATATACCACACGTTAGATGGACAGGAGTAGGAGAGGCGATGAGCCGGTGGTCTGATTCAGTGGCTGTGGGCCCTCATAACCCGATGGACCTGTGAAGATGCGGGGTAGAATAGGTCTTCAGCAACCCATTCTTGCCGTAAAAGGTGACTATGCTTGTCGTAAGAGGCGATTGACGGGATCGGGTGGTCAGGCTCGCTGACTTGGTTCATACATGTCATCGATCCCAATTGCGTAGATCGATGCTCATAATGTTAATCACTGGATTGTCTAGTCCAGACTCGATTATTTACAGACCGCACATTAGGCCCCGCCTGAGGACTATACTAAAGGAACCTTGATATTCAAAACTATCAAATCTGGTGGGTATATGCTCCGTGTATGCCTGTTATAGGCTGTGATATAACTGGAATATTGTTCAAAGCGGCGTTAAACCCCACTCACTCACTCACTCACCACTCACCACTCACTCACTCACTCACTCACTCACTCACTCAGTGAGAAACTGAGTACGGCATCCCTTGTATAACAATCCAAACCAAAACAATTATACTTTCCAAATTCAAAACATCTGACAGTTTTATTGAAATGTTTACGGTCACAAATGATCGTGATATGCAAGGGCCGACCTCGTTACGAACATCAGGATCTCATACATCTGTTGGTGGGATGAAGGGGTCCCCTATCGCGAGCACACTTGATGACAATTACGACAATATTTCAAACTGAAGTAATGCATCAACAAGACCAAAATGGTCGAATAATTAGCTAACAAACATTGTCACGAATATGACCATATGTTTTTAATATATATCCCTGGGCTATCGTGTACGAATACAACATAGCGGTCGCACAGTAAAGGCCACTAATGTTTGTTTGTTTGTTGCTTAACGCCGCAGTCAGCAATATTCCAGCTACATGACGGCGGTCTGTAAATAATCGAGTCTGGACCAGACAATCCAGTGATTTATCATGAGCATCGATCCACGCAATCGGAATCGATGACATGCATCAACCAAGTCAGCGAGCCTGACCACCCGATGCCGTTAGTCGCCTCTTGCGACAAGCATAGTCGCCTTTTACGTCAAGCATGGGTTGCTGAAGACCTATTCTACCCCGGATCTTCACGAAAGGACACTAATGATAAGTCTGATAGAAGCCTAAATTCTAAAATGAGAAAAAATTAGGAATGACCGAATTCGTAGCCAAGGTAAAAAACATTCTCCCACGACCACAAGTACGACCACCGCGAACAAGACAATATAAATCACAAACGGGACAATATATATCACGAACGGAACATGTATACCACGAACAGGACAATATATATCATGAACGGAACATATATCACGAACAGGATTCTAAATGTCACGAACGGGATTCTTAATATCCCGAACAGGATTCTAAATACTAGTATCACGAACGGGATTCTAAATATCACGAACAGGATTCTAAATATCACGAACGTGATTCTTAATATTACGAACAGGATTCTAAATATCACGAAATGGACAGTATATATCACGAACGGAATAATATATATCACGAACAGGACAGGAATGTGAGTGAGTATGGATTTACGCCGCTTTTAGCAATATTCCAGCAATATCACGGCAGGGGACACCATAAATTGGGGTGTACAAATTGTACCTATGTGGGGAATCGAACCCGGGCCTTCGGCGTGAGGAGTGAACACTTTTACCACAAGGCTACCCCACCGCCCCAAATAAAACGAAAGGGGACAGTACATACTACGAACAGGATTCTAAATATCTCGAACAGGATTCTAAATATCTCGAACAGTTAAGTTTAAACCACTGTATACTATATTATACTTATTTTCCCAACACAAAAGTTAGTGGTCAATGTTATTTTTTTCAAACACCAGGAAAGTACCAGTGTCCCTTACCTTTTTAACTGAGTATATCCTTCAAACATATCAGGAGTAGGGGTGGGATGTTGTTGAAATAGTTGCAAGTGAAAGTTCTTCAGACAGTGAGTAATCAGAGAGGGGTCTATGATTCAACTGATCTTATTTACCTAAGAGAGTATACCCGGGTAGAAAAGCACAGGACCTTATACACCCAGTCGAGCAATGTTCAGAAGGGAAAGAGAAGCGAACACAAGATGCACACACCAGTTGGTAGACATCATTTATCATATGAATCACGAATTTATCATTGTGAGGCAGTTAACATTGATTGATAGGTGCTCACTTTTGACAAAAAAGAAATCCGACAAGCAAATCATTAATTTATTTGCCTTAACCATCACCGGCGAGAAAGCGAAACCGTTGACACACCGTCTTTGTCCGCGGTGGGGGAAATATAACCCAGGCAGATTTAATTGCGTCATATATCTAAGGCGAAATAGTTCAAGTTTCACATTCCTCGGGCAGGAAGGTGTACTGCATAAAAAACAAAATTATACATTTGTGGTGAGCATGTTTGCCTTATAAGGAAGATGACACGCATGAGTGGCTTTGGGCTGTGATGTGTCGGGCCTCAGAAGAGTGCGTTTTGGGACCACGACACTGGAGATGTCAGGTTTAGCGCAAATTGTTGAAAACACCATGCGTAGTTCGTACGCAGGGCATCGTTTGCCTTCGGTTTCTGAAGAGGCCTACGGAAAAGGCGGAAATACTCGAAGTTGGGAGGTGTAAAGTGAATAAACTCCTTTAGCTCTGAAGAGTGTGATTATGACTTAACGTCAACGTATTACTGACAGTTCTTTTCTTACAACAGAGATATTCCTGTGTTCCGGAACAATACAAATCAGGAACACGTCGACATGATGAATGTAGCCAGTTTTAGAATGGATACCCTAAACCTAGTACATACAGTTTAACAAGTTATAACAAAATATAACAGGTCGAGTGCGAGAAACGCACGCACATAGTCATGGAGCTGCCAGAAAAAGGAACATTATCAAGTCAGATATTGGATTCGAACCCACAGCATCCCAGTTGCAGCACCTTAGACCACTGGGCCCCCGTTCCCCCTTACGGCATAGAGCACAATGAGGGATAACTAAACATACCAGTAGTCAGTTTTCATTTGAATAAACAGATCAGGTGGTTTGACGTTGAATCAGTGATTGAGTGGTGTTGTATATGGCGACGCAAAGACTACATGGATCTATGTACGTCCGTGGGCGGGGCCTGGAAATACATGTGACGATCTGATCCTTAGTTTGGCCGGTTCCTATGGCAGCAATTGCTGGGGGATATTCGTATCTGGAGACTCAACCGAGTTTTGTCACAGGGGTATTACATGCAAATGTAGGATGCGAGCAATGGGAATTCCATTGTACTACGACAGACATTTTCTAGATACCCGGTAGGATAAGATGGCAATGTCACTGATGTGACTGTTAACCTTCTAGCGCCTCATAGGCAGCTTGGGTTGTATACTCCCAAGGGAGCCGAGAATGAAAATCGAGAACATTGATCCACTGGGGTATTATTATTTTATTATTATTATTGTTGTTGTTGTTGTTGTTATTATTATTGTTATTATCATTATGCACAGATTAAAATAAAAAATGCAGCAGAGAGGGTTTTAGTGATCCTGGCACAGTCAGGCTGATTAGGCTCATCATCAGCTCAGGGCCCTTGACCCCTCTACACGCAGCCCAGACAGCGAATGGGACTTCTCCAAGGAAGCGCTGCCTAGTCAAACCCACCCAGAACTTTTGGGAGAATGTGAAAACTCCCCAACACTGCAGCCTTCTGCATTACACAGATTGTCAGAAGGGCTGTATTCCTGGTGGCAAACCCGGGTACTCTGCCAATGACAGTCAACAGATTGGGAGGTACCAAACCTGAGCCACCGAGAACAATGGGGAGTCGGACAACTTGGTACTTGGGATTCAAGCCTGACATTTCGAAAGCGAG
This sequence comes from Haliotis rufescens, assembly GCF_023055435.1. Classification (NCBI taxonomy): domain Eukaryota; kingdom Metazoa; phylum Mollusca; class Gastropoda; order Lepetellida; family Haliotidae; genus Haliotis; species Haliotis rufescens. The sequence goes on from NW_025963779.1 coordinate 26,598,056, forward strand.
GTCTGCATATTTCCCATGTTTTACCCAATCTTGTCAATCGCATTAGTGTCAAAAGGGTCAGAAAATTCAATGATATAAATGATTTCATTGGATTTATCAAAATGGAAAATATCAGGAGTGTTGGCCTGGTCCTGTTGGAGGCTGTATACGGACCTATTCCAAAGAATTTTGTATTTATCATTTTCCATGACGCCCCCTACATATTCTGGGTCGTACGTTGGATGGACCTCTGTGTCAAAACCACAAGCATGGCGAAGACGGTAATAAAATGATCGAGCCACGCCATCATGTCGCTTAAGATACTATGTTTGTGCCAAAGCTGCGCATCCGCTGACAATGTGTTGGGCAGTCTCATTAAATTCATTGCATATTCAACACTTCATATTATTATCATTCAGACAAGACATTATGTTTTCTACATAATTTACTATTCTAAATATAATATAAAAGACATTTCAACCATAACCTAACCTTAATCAAAATGCGGCGTTCCGACAGGCTGCGTTCCTCCCACACAAACTTAAATAGTCAAAACGATCCTTCACATAACTCTTTAAAATCCAACAAAGGAATGACACGGGGTGCTTACAATCCCATATTCCGTTTAACAACATTGCACAAGTCAACTACTGAAGCATACCAGTTGTCAGTACATTCCTGATACGGGTGGTTGGAGATTTAGTGAACCCTTGAGCCAAATATATTGGAGATATATTGTATAACACATTATCACGCTGTATATTGTGAACCATTGTATACCGAGGTAGAATAAATCCACTGTAGAACCGGGCATATATGAGTATACTGGGGTAGAATAGATCCACTGAAGAAGCGGGTATATATGATTATGCTGGGGTAGAATAAATCCACTGTAGAACCGGGCATATATGAGTATACTGGGGTAGAATAGATCCACTGAAGAAGCGGGCATATATGAGTATACTGGGGTAGAATAAATCCACTGTAGAACCGGGCATATATCAGTATACTGGGGTAGAATAGATCCACTGAAGAAGCGGGCACATATGAGTATACTGGGGTAGAATAGATCCACTGTAGAACCGGGTATATATGAGTATACTGGGGTAGAATAGATCCACTGTAGAACCGGGTATATATGAGTATACTGGGGTAGAATAGATCCACTGAAGAATCTATACTGGGGTAGAATAGATCCACTGTAGAATAGATCCACTGCAGAACCGGGTATATATGAGTATACTGTGGTAGAATAGACTCACTGTAGAAGTTGGTATATATCAGTATACTGGGGTAGAATATATCCACTGTAGACTCGGGATATACATGAGTATACTGGGGTAGAATAGATTCACTGTAGAACTGGGGTATACATGATTATACTGGGGTAGAATAGAGCCACTGGAGAACCGGGGTATACATGAGTATACTGGGGTAGAATAGAGCCACTGTAGAACCGGGTATACATGAGTATACTGGAGGAGAATACATCCACTGTAGAACTGGGGTATACATGAGTATATTGTTGTAGAATACATCCACTGTAGACTCGGGGTATATATGAGTATACTAGGGTAGAATAGATCCACTGTAGAACCGGGGTATACAAGAGTATACTGGGGTAGAATAGATCCACTGTAGAACCGGGGTATACATGAGTATACTGGGGTAGAATAGATCCACTGTAGAACCGGGGTATACATGAGTATACTGTGGTAGAATAGAGCCACTGTAGAACCGGGTATACATGAGTATACTGGAGGAGAATACATCCACTGTAGAACCGGGTATATATGAGTATATTGTTGTAGAATACATCCACTGTAGACTCGGGATATACATGAGTATACTGGGGTAGAATAGATCCACTGTAGAACCGGGGTATACATGAGTATACTGGGGTAGAATAGAGTCACTGTAGAACCGGGTATACATGAGTATACTGGAGGAGAATACATCCACTGTAGAACCGGGTATATATGAGTATATTGTTGTAGAATACATCCACTGTAGACTCGGGGTATATATGAGTATACTCGGGTAGAATAGATCCACTGTAGAAGCGGGTATATATGAGTATACTGGGGTAGAATACATCCACTGTAGAACTGTATATATATGAGTATCCTGGGGTAGAATAGATCCACTGTAGAACCGGGTATATATGAGTATACTGGGGTATAATAGACTCACTGTAGAACCGGGTATATATCAGTATACTGGGGTAGAATATATCCACTGTAGACTCGGGATATACATGAGTATACTGGGGTAGAATAGATTCACTGTAGAACTGGGGTATACATGAGTATACTGGGGTAGAATAGATCCACTGTAGAACCGGGGTATACATGAGTATACTCGGGTAGAATTATGTCCACTGTAGAAGCGGGGTATACATGGATATACAGGGGTATGATAGATCTAATGTAGCCACATTATTGCATTAAAAGTCGACTAAATTGAGTATCAGGTGGTCACAATGGGATTAGAGGTCACCATGCCCTGAAGGCGAGGATCGTAACTCATGCCCTCAACCACTGGTTGACCTGGCTCCGACTGGATGATTAACTGGTGCACGTATTTAATTTACTTATATTCAAGTACACGCATTCCTTAACAATAAGAACGACTAGTATGGTACGTACGGTATAATTAGTGTCCAAACAACCGCTCGTCACCTGAGCGATTATTAACATTATCGTTATAGACCAGGACAAAGCAGCTGCCGGTACTGGACATTGCAGACTAATTGAATCAATACTGTTTATGGGATCAGCGTGACAACAGGATGGATTATTTTCCGGAATTCCTGTTTGTCGTTTCCTTAGTCTGTAATGTTTGGGTTATGATTTATTACAGTAATAAGTCAAAACCTTCAAAAGTGGACGTGTATTTCATGACGGCTAGTCCTTCAGTACGCCATTTGTAAACTATTCCATTGACAAGTTACGAGACTGTCACTGAAGGCCCTTTGAACTGTTCCATTATGTCAACACACTCGACGCATGGAATTGGGTGCAATTACATTTTGATAACAGATTTGCAGACAGTGGGCAGTAGGTGGCTTGCTTTCAGTCACAGTGGGGTTATTGTTGTTTATTTGTTTAGTGCCAGAGCTGAGTTGAATAATGAATAGTAATGTGTCGAGCATTTTTTTTATGCTTACAAATCAATCAGAATGTAACTTATAAATATTTTATTTAACAATAACTTCAACCGTCACTGAAAGACATATTTTAAAAATTCACAAAGCATACTCTGTTCTTCACATACATCGACAACACGAATGCATGTATGGTGATATGTACACATTGACATTAAGGCCTCTTAAATAAGTGGAAAATATTAACTTGTATTTAAATGGAAAGATTTCCGCCCGTAACCCCTGTTTATTTTTTTCCTGGGTTAGGGCAACCTAACCCTAACCCTACATGGATATGTTAGCAACGTCTGACGATGGCTTATGATTATCTATTAAATGTCTAGGCAGGGGGTACGGTTGGAAGATTTACTTTTAATTCGAGAGTATGGAATATTGTGTGGTCAGTTACAGGTTTATAAGTCAAGTTAATTATAGTACTCTTTATCATGACTATTTTCTAAACTCCTAGAGTAAGGAAAGAGAATTGTCTTAGAAAGTTATAAATCTATTAACGTAAACTTGATGCAAATGTATCACAAGACCCAGTTTAGTCCGCCCCGCGCTCGAAGTATACTCTCCAAAAGAAGTAGGGTATATTCGAAAATTGCAGATGACAACAGAAATACAAAGAGGGGTCGAGTGATGGTAATGGGTGGAAAAGATTTGTTTGTTTGTTTGTTTGTTTGTTTGTTTAACGCCGTACTCAGCAATATTCCGGCTACATGACGCCGGTCTGTAAATAATCGAGACTGGACCAGACAATCTAGTGATTGACATCATGAGCATCGATCCACATAATTGGAATACGATGACATGCATTAACGAAGTCAGCGAGCCTGACCACCCGATCCCGTTAGTCGCCTCTTACAACAAGCAGGGTGGAAAAGGGAAGATGTACCATGACAATCAACAGAACATGTTGGCGGTGTATTGTGAGGGTGCAAAAAAACAAGGAAGACGCAGGGTTCGCAGTCAAAAAATGAATGTTTGAGATGACTTGATCAATAATGGATGATGGGTCATGCCCCACGATTCGCCAAACATTCGTTAAGAAGGCGTGGCATGGTCCCAATCGATCTCACAAAGACAATTCTAGGGGGAGTCTTGTAGCGCCTGGCCTAATTCGGCAAGCGTAACGAGTGACCTTTGACGTCGGCATGCGCGTCTCCCGATTATGTCCCAGAGGTGCACTATGGGTGAAAGGTCAGGGCGCATGCTTGGTCCTGGCATTCTAGGATGTTTTGCTGCTGGGGACACTCAGTTACGATACGTGCACGATGGACACGAGCGTTGTCGTCGTGAAAGACAAAACGTAGACCAGCATGGTGCGCAAACGGCACAACTATTGGCGCCAGTATGTTGTCTAGGTAGTACTGTCCGGTGATCCTTCCATGGTCAATATTCACTGGCGTTCTGGTAATTATAGTGATCCCGCCCAATATCGTTACAGACCCTAACCCAAATCTGTTATGTTGCCTTAAGTTGTTGTTCGCATGACGTTCTTTCGGACTCCTCCAAACACTTCCACGCCTATCCAGAAAGTTCATAGTGAATGTAGACACATCTGAAAACATTACACGAAGCCATCGATAATCAAGATCTATATTGTGATAAAACGGGTCTTACATCGCGAAGTGCATCAAATCACGCAAGGATAAAAAACATGAAAAGGTTTGGAAAATATCTGTTAACAACGAGTTGGCGGCGCACATGCTTTGCAAATCCTGCAATCGACCGAAATCTGCACGACAGTTTTCGAACCGGATTTCGAATTCGTTGCGCGATTTTGATTGGACTATGCATAGACTCGTTAGTCCAGCCAAAATGTAACTCCATAATACCAGCCTAGTTCGGCAAGTGTGGAAACTGGACTTTAATAATCAGTTAACTCTCTTGCCTCGGGAAGATGACAGTTTCAACAGTACTTGCATGCAGTTAATTTCTAATAATCTGGTCGGTAACTCGAACTCCGGTGGCTTGGCGCAAGTAAGCAGCTATTTGAATGGCTGTTTTGGGCTCGACTTCTTAAAGCCTGATTTCTGATATATCGATCCAGGACTTGCGTTGTTGACCTCGGCTGCTCCTGTGCGGGTACGATCATTAACATTTTGTGTCTGAAGAAACCTGTTCTAAAGTATGCAAATCACAGAGACACATATTGAATATATTGGCTTCCTCTCGCCGAGACTTACCAGTTTGAAGCATACCAATAACCCTAAGCATTCCCAATCTGATCACAAATACTGCACACAAAAACAAGATAGTACGCGTACGTGTTATTGTGGAAAATCAAACACTACTAGGGCTCAGAGCGATATGACGACCTTTCACAGAAGTGTCAATAATATCAAGAACGACCCCTCGCTCTCTCACGCCTCCTCATTGCATGGGGTGAGTTGGAGCACAAGCCTAGGTTTTGGTCCCGGGACCGTCTATCTCAGAGTGAGTCTGGTAGTCATTTTTCAAAGTTGATCTCTTTTCTGCCAACCGCTCATAACATCTATTTTTCATGATCCCTTACTTTTTTGGCAGAGTATATGAAGAGTCGGATCCGGAATCACGATGACGACGGTAAGATAAGACACGCTGACAGTGATTGGCGTGTGCCAGGAGTTTGATGTTTAAAAACTTGTTGTAAAAATATAACAAAACATTTTATGTTTTGGGATGCCCCAACATAACAAACAGGCCATTTATTTGGATAACTCTAACTATTGTCTCCTGGCTTGGGACAGACAAAACAGTGGTAGAATGAGTGGACAGCCCTGGGGGTACAGTGACACATCAAATCCACCCGGAGTGAGGTGACCGTGGTTAGTTTTAAAATATAACGTAGAACCTAGAGACCTAGGTACTTGCTCTGTGTAATTACACATACGTTGTTTGTCCTATAAATCATGCTACATTCTACGCTTGACGTTTAAGTGATGTTTAATAGGCAAATAATCGAGACTGGTGTAACACATGTGCATGAATGTTGTGTTGAGGGACGGGTTATTACATGCAGTGCGTGGAGTTGTCAATTACCACTTTTCAGTGTTACACCTGCAGCAAAAAACAACGTTTGACGTCGCTTGAAGAAACACGGGATTTCCGTGCGGTGAAGGTCACAGCGTGCACGTGCGCAAAGAGAGCGCCTGCAAATCAGCCACATGAGTGTACACACACACACACACACACACACACACAGTAGGTTTCGTCTATCAGAAAGACGGAGAGACAGTCAGATAAATAGACACACTAACAATTATAACGATAACAAAGAAGGTCAGCCAGTCATAAAGAGAGGTAGACATACAGTCAGACAGGTAGGTTTCGCCTTTCAGAAAGACGGAGAGACAGTCAGATAAATAGACACACTAACAATTATAACGATAACAAAGAAGGTCAGACAGTCATAAAGAGAGGTAGACATACAGTCAGAGAGGTAGGTTTCGTCTATCAGAAAGACGGAGAGACAGTCAGATAAATAGACACACTAACAATTATAACGATAACAAAGAAAGTCAGACAGTCATAAAGAGAGGTAGACATACAGTCAGACAGGTAGGTATCGCCTTTCAGAAAGACGGAGAGACAGTCAGATAAATAGACACACTAACAATTATAACGATAACAAAGAAGGTCAGACAGTCATAAAGAGAGGTAGACATACAGTCAGAGCAAAATAGAGTATTTTGTAATATTCTAATATATAGTAGCAGAAGTGCTGGAGGCAATGCAAAAGGTGATGTAACAAGATCAGGAAGTATTAATGGACAAGAACCCAAATCAAAATAATGAGAGACGTCTATACCCACCAGAATACCTTTCATAAATTCACAGTGTCCTTCATGGTTAAGTTTCATTTTAAACCCAGTGAACGTGATCATGGACTACATTACAACGTTCCATGACAAGATATTCATCTAGTCAACACATGTCAATCACTTATCATGTGTAAAGCCTTTACAAATTACCTCCATCTATTCATTTTAAACAGTATTACGCATTAAAATTTAAATCGTCACATGATCGAAGATCAACGGATTGTGCAAGTCTACTTTTCTACTTACGGTATTTCTGACAATGACACAAGAATAATGTTGACGTTGATAAAAGAACAGGAACGCTCCCGTTTCGATTCAGTGATTGCATTCTACGGTTTACTTGTCTGCCTGGAAAAATAGAGCACCTCGGCCAACTTAGTTTGTAAGGTCAGTCAGTCGGATAAGCTACCGCTCAAGAGGCTAGTTCACATACAGGCGGGATTTTTACCTTGAAACGCTACCAACACTGTGAGAACCATCCAAACAAAAACAATAGGAATAACTATAACCTGCGCCGTGACTTCCTTGGGGATACAGCTTTCGGAACACTTGTCACGATGGTCAGTCTAAAGGTAAATGTATCTAATAATATATCTATTTGTATACGACTGCTTTTAACGTTAATCAGTCATATCTACCTGTGGTCTAGATGTCTGCGCATCGTGATTTGTTTATAGACTCTTACAGGGAACATTAACTCACACACGGTGAGCAGACGACACATAATTTGTATCGTCTGCCCAACGTGTGGCAATTGCTCCATCACGATTCGTGAGCCAGCTTTGTTATGATAACATCGGGCTACCAGTGAAATCAGTGATAGCAAACATTGATAAAGGCAATGACCCATATTCCAACAGCAAATATATGGATTCAAAAGTATGTAGGGAAACCGAACACGAAGACCGGGCTGAGGCATGTGGCTAAAGGTAGGTTCTGCTTGAGTTGCCACAGACAGATAATGGAAGGCTTGACTACCCAGTTGTGACGTATACGGTATAATATAAATTGGCGCCTTCACCAGTTCAGCAGCTTGACTGGATGCCTCTGTTGTGTAGGGTAACTTTATCAACATATCTAAAGCCACCAAGTCTCCTATTACTTATGTCCAAACGGTTTTAGATAGGACCAAATTAATCATTGATTCACTAGCTTCTTCCATGGCATACTATATCATAAAAGTTCGGGGAGCCCTCTGAGCCCCTACAGGGCCTGGTACAAAAACAGAATTGAAGCACGAGTCCTGTAATTGAGACTTCCCAATCCTCAGTTCTCGTATCGTTAGATAGTGCACAGCAAACATTCGATGCGTCTCCACAAGGTGCATCTATTATAAAGTCCAGAACGTGAAGCGGCATAATTATTCCCGTCACAAATACCCATCGTTTGCCTCGCACACAATTATTTAATCGATTGGTTTAAAAATCTGTTTTTACAAATTAAAATTAATCTTGAAAAATTGGTATTACACACTTTGGGCATGAAGGTTCATTTAAAGTTGATATTCAAGCTTTATGTTACAAAATTCGTTCTTGACAGGCGATCTTTAACCGACTGCTTGCTTAGCTCTCCTTATCACATCTAAAACCAGCTCATGTTTGAGCTAAATTCATAGCACCTGTTTAACGAGCGAATATGCTAATTATATGTACATGAAAATTGTGATATACAAGGAAATTTCGCGATTACTCTTAGGATGCCTCTGTAGAGCTAGCTATAAATACGGTTGTAACATTTCCAGGGAATTCGGAGAGGCATGTTAAAAAACCTCTCACATATGTTTTGTGGCGAGTGTGATTATTAACAGTGGCGCGCAGTGTCGATCAGGTTAGGCTGTATGCTGGGTCGAATCAGAACGGCTGCGGACAGTTTTATTCTCAACTATTGCTCATCTTTCTTCGCTGTGTCATCATCCTTCCTACAAACACAGCAGCAGTGCAGCCCCGGGCTATGTTGTGTATCAGAGAGAAGGTGTTTATGTGTGGGTGCAGGCGGCCGACCTGATAGAACAGGCTGGATAGCTTCACTGTAGGCTGTTCTAGGGTGAGGGTGAGTGAGGGAGAGTGGTTCTATGCCACAAGTAAAGATCAAACTATACCACAACGTGACAACGCATGTAGCCATGTGCACATTAATACTATATTGCATATAGCCATGTTGGTCATGAATACGCTGTTGCAAATAGCCTCGTGAACAATGGATATCCTGTTGTATGTAGCCGCGTGTGCCACGAATACTCTGTTGTATGTAACCACGTACATCATGAATATATATCTGTACATAGACACGTGTATCATGATAACCCTGTTGTATGAAGCCATAAGTACCATGAATACCTTGCTGTATATAGCTACGTGCATCATGAATACCCTGCTGTATATAGCTACGTGCATCATGAATACCCTGTTGTATATTGCCACGTGCATCATGAATAACCTGTTGTATATAGCCACGTGCATCATGAATACCCTGTTGTATATAGCCACTTGCATCATAAATACCTCCTCGCTGGAATATTGATGAGTGCGACGTTAAACAACAAACAAACTGTACACCGTGTATTCCTATCGGTAATGACGAGCACTGCTTGTGTATTCCCATGAACAGTGACACGCACTGTTTGTGTATTCTCATGAACAGTGACACGCACTGTTTGTGTATTCTCATGAACAGTGACACGCACTGTTTGTGTATTCTCATGAAAAATGACACGCACTGTTTGTGTATTCTCATGAAAAATGACACGCACTGTTTGTGTATTGAATTCTCATGAACAGTGACACGCACTGTTTGTGTATTCTCATGAACAGTGACACGCACTGTTTGTGTATTCTCATGAACTATGACACGCACTGTTTGTGTATTCTTATGAACAGTGACACTCACTGTTTGTGTATTCTCATGAAAAATGACACGCACTGTTTGTGTATTCTCATGAACAGTGACACGCACTGTTTGTGTATTCTCATGAACTATGACACGCACTGTTTGTGTATTCTCATGAACTATGACACGCACTGTTTGTGTATTCTCATGAACTATGACACGCACTGTTTGTGTATTCTCATGAACTTTGACACTCACTGTTTGTGTATTCTCATGAACTATGACACGCACTGTTTGTGTATTCTCATGAACTATGACACGCACTGTTTGTGTATTCTCATGAACTATGACACTCACTGTTTGTGTATTCTCATGAACTATGACACGCACTGTTTGTGTATTCTCGGGAACTTTGACACGCACTGTTTGTGTATTCTCATGAACTATGACACGCACTGTTTGTGTATTCTCATGAACTATGACACGCACTGTTTGTGTATTCTCGGGAACTATGACACGCACTGTTTGTGTATTCTCATGAACTATGACACGCACTGTTTGTGTATTCTCGGGAACTTTGACACGCACTGTTTGTGTATTCTCATGAACTATGACACGCACTGTTTGTGTATTCTCGGGAACTTTGACACTCACTGTTTGTGTATTCTCATGAACTATGACACGCACTGTTTGTGTATTCTCATGAACTATGACACGCACTGTTTGTGTATTCTCATGAACTATGACACTCACTGTTTGTGTATTCTCATGAACTATGACACGCACTGTTTGTGTATTCTCGGGAACTTTGACACGCACTGTTTGTGTATTCTCATGAACTATGACACGCACTGTTTGTGTATTCTCATGAACTATGACACGCACTGTTTGTGTATTCTCATGAACTTTGACACTCACTGTTTGTGTATTCTCATGAACTATGACACGCACTGTTTGTGTATTCTCATGAACTATGACACGCACTGTTTGTGTATTCTCATGAACTATGACACTCACTGTTTGTGTATTCTCATGAACTATGACACGCACTGTTTGTGTATTCTCGGGAACTTTGACACGCACTGTTTGTGTATTCTCATGAACTATGACACGCACTGTTTGTGTATTCTCGGGAACTATGACACGCACTGTTTGTGTATTCTCATGAACTATGACACGCACTGTTTGTGTATTCTCGGGAACTTTGACACGCACTGTTTGTGTATTCTCATGAACTATGACACGCACTGTTTGTGTATTCTCATGAACTATGACACGCACTGTTTGTGTATTCTCGGGAACTTTGACACTCACTGTTTGTGTATTCTCATGAACTATGACACGCACTGTTTGTGTATTCTCGGGAACTTTGACACGCACTGTTTGTGTATTCTCATGAACTATGACACTCACTGTTTGTGTATTCTCATGAACTATGACACGCACTGTTTGTGTATTCTCGGGAACTTTGACACGCACTGTTTGTGTATTCTCATGAACTATGACATGCACCGTCTGTTCGTTCTCACCATTCATTCATTCATTCATGTATTCATCATTTGTATCATTCACACGCACGTTTTGTATTCTCATCTGTAAAAGTCAGCACGCGCTGTATATTATCATCGGTAATGACACGCACTCTTTGTTCTCTCACCAGTAATGACACGACATGTCTATGTAGGTGTAAAACTGGTGCACAGTTCAAGGTTAACATATTTAGAGAACATAAGTTTATCTCAGACTCAAGGTCACACATTCTCACTGATAATAATGTTTGATCTGAATATTATTTATGTCATTTATTAACATTTCAGACCGTTCTTTTGGACCACATTACGCATTTTCTGAATTACACTATAAACGAGCAGACCGAACGCATGTGCGATGCATACGATACTATCACGTGTACGCGTCTATTGTTTCTGTAGTAAAAAGTCCGACCTGGTTACTTTCTCCAGCACGTGAAGAGATATACAAGTGCTGAAGCCCCTGTCTGTGAATCAGACAACGCTGGGGGGGCATCTCAAAAGTTCAATAGTGTTTTGATTCAGAACAGCGAGATGTTGGTCATACTGTTTAGTGTCTTGGTTGCATCATGGCCTCAGCGTGGTGTGGAAACAAAGCCCGAAGTGATGTCGGCCACATACTTCCTTATCTTGGCGACTCCATGATTCGAACCTTCGACCAGCAGAACCTGGTATAGGCTCTCTAATCTCTAATCTGCACAGCATATTGCGGAGTTTTACGCTATTTGGCAACCCATGTCCTCAGAGATAGAACAACCTTGCCCTTGCAATGACTGCAGGTTGTCATGAAGGTCGTTTAGACAATCCAGTGGCATCTTAAAAAACATACGTCTTTCATAGCTATTCTATATACCAGTCTAACAAAAACGCCAAGACGTGAACGTATCGCTACAACGTCATTACTGTCTGAAAAAAGAACGGAATGAAGACAATAGCATGGCAAGCTCGCCATCTATAGAATTCCTGGCATTTGTGGGATGATAAGAACAACAGCTCACATAACAGCACACTGAGTCTGCCAACAAATGTAATTTAATTTTTTTTTTTTTTATACATCTTGTGGAGTTACGCTGTCGCAGTCCCCTCTGTCGCAGTTGAATCAGTCTTTTGCTACTGTCATCGATGATGCTGTTCGCTTCTTCTAATTTTGATGTACATTCCATCCTATCGATTTCACAAGAAACCATTGTCGTCTCCTGTTGATGGCCTTGAGTGTAGAGTTATCTCCCTTCGTCAAACAACCGGTTCTGCAGATTCTCTGGGTCACGTATCATGTCAAGCATGTAACTAAAGAAAGGATGATATTTTAATTCATTACTATATCAATTATATAATTATTGTCAACTATGACAATTACCTCACCACTGAAATATTGTTTCGATGATAAATGTATTTTGAAACGTAAATAATGAACATTATAACCAAAAAGTACCCCCCACAAAATTGGATCATTAAGTTATGAGATCCCCCCTCGGACCACCCTAACGCCCGCACCCCCTTTGTTGATAGAGTCCGCACCCCAGGCTGACATAATCCCTGGTATTATTGTATGATAGCACCGCGCCAGCCCCACCATACATGTAGCATGTGTAATAACGCAGGGGGAGGGGGGTCACATCTGCATCATACAGACTCTTCTAGAGGATGAGGCATCACTGGAGATCCTAGAAAAATACACGTCTATCAGGTGAGGCTGTAGGCTTGATAAACCCACACTATTTCTGACATAACTGTACCTACATAGTGCATCCAGGATAAAATTAGCGAATCTGTCAGAATTACTTTATGTGCAAGTGCATTAAAGCGCGTTACGGCTGAAGCTAAAGATAAACGGCTCACGTATAATTTATGAATACCGGAACGAGACCGGATGTTTAGAGTTATCGCCCTTTCATTTAGTAGTTTTGGGTGTATATTGCTTATATTATAAGGGTCGAAGAACTATTAGGACTTTATATTGGTAGCATTTCGTTTAGAGTATAAAGAGAATGTTATTTTTAACCACGATTATAGAGGTGATATGAGTAAGTCGGAGATTATTTAATTTCAAAGATCTGGGTTGTCATTTCCAGAAAATAGTTTTGGTGTAGGCCGATGGCCTCATGGGCTTGTCCCATGTACTTCGTTCATAAATCTTGATAAAACACTTTTTCAATCGATTCATTTTGGTGAAGTTACGTGTACATAGTTTGGGAACGGGGGCATGAACACATCCAAGATTTTCTTAAATGTTCATTTGAAAGGCCCTTGTGAATGAAGATTCGAAAACAGCATCCGACTTAAACAGAACGTGACTGTAGACGGAAACCGTGGCTACGCATGCGCGATCAACACATGTCGGATAGTTACAACCAGTTTCCTGGGTGTGCTGCGCTGGCGCTCAGCGTAGCTCTAGCGCAGCATACCTAGGGAACCGGGCTGGTTCCAACAAAGCAACCTAAAGCTACGATCTCGCAGCTAACGACAGCCGCGCGCACCACCAGAATGACGTCGTGAACGTAGCCAGCTGCTACTTGAGTGTTCTCCAATTCCGCGATTACTCCAATTCGACATTTACCTATATATCATATATGTACATGTCAGCCACAAGGAGATAATTCGCCGAAGGGCATTAACTGATTCGAATAACGTTTCGAAATAGAATATACAAAGGGACGTAAAGTTCTCCATATTTGTAAGTGGTTTTTTTACAAAATAGAGACGAAAATATTAACGAACGAAAACGTTTCATTCGTTATTTAACACACATGTTTTAACTTGCATAGCTATTTCCCTAATGTTTATGGCATGTCAAACAGACATTGTAGATTCAAGTGTCGGACTCACACTAAGTCGGAGTTAAGGAGAACCACACGTTAACTGATGACGTCGACAGGAAAATAGCAACTAATGCTTCATGTATGTATGTTCATGTTATTTGAAGTACATCGCTTACGGTTATGGCGTTTTGTGTGGTTTCGTGGGAAATCTGTTCATGTTTAGAGTCTTTGAAAGTCCTTTCGGTTTGTAGTTTGATACATGTGCGGAACCCACACAAAGCACCTCGAGTTAGTTAACGGTTCGCGTAATGTCATTAAACCACTAAACACCGCCTGTTAGACCCCGGTGGTAGGAGTGAGGGGGGTAAAACATACTGAGCGTTCTAAGATAATAATAACCCCAACGGTATTTTAGGACTGGAATGTCTATAAATAAAAACAAAAATGGGATAGTGTTTGTTTTAAACAACACTGGCAATACACCGTGGCTATGCAATGCCAATTTTTTAAATGTGTTTTTCACTAACAAATTGGATTTGGTAAGATGAAATAAACATAATACATTGTGTATCTAAATATATTCGCTGTTTTTTCGATGTGTGGGTCCCTCTCTTAAAGTAATACAGACTGCAGTGATCCCTGCCATCCTGCAGGGGGTAGCGCATCCGTATGTGGTCAGATTTCAAATTATTGAAGGCAGGATCAATCTCAATCGTTCGACGTGGTCAGACTTCATTTAGATTTGAACATCGTGTCTTCCATGTGGGATAAACTGTTTGGGGTAACATAAATAAGAAGCATACTATCTTATCCACAGCTGATTGAGTATTCCCCAAGATATAAAGCAGTTGGTATGTGCGTGTAGACACATTTGTACCTTGGAAGAATACGTGGCAACAGGTCTGACTACCGAGTATTGGATCTGCGATAGTGGCATATGTCAGGTGACCGGAATACCATGCCAGACAATGTTGACAGGTAACGATCATTTGATGACGGCTCACAAGATCAATCTCCTGAAGTCATCGAGTCTCGACAATCAATATCCAATGCATCCTCGTGGGATGTTGGATGAATCAAGGCATGGCAACCTAGAAGGCGCCGGACGCTTCAACAGCTTAAAATATCCTCAAATTCCGTAAATATCTGTCGTTTACTGATCAACACTACTGTATAACGGAATGTGTTCGGTTTGTAAAGGACTGCCAAGAACTGCAACGATAGTCTCAATCTCGGGTCTCTATATACGATAAGCCATTCCTGCAATTCTCTTCTCATCGTTGCAGCTTCCAAAATTCTAAGACATCTCAATACACGTGTCCGCCGACGTTGCGTAATGTCGTTGTTATGTTGTTACTGAGGGTGTTGACTCGCAGCAACATCACAGCAGGAACCAGGACAGGACGCCTATCTCTCCCAGTGGTTATTTTGGTATGTGTAGGATATTTGTACAGTTTTTGTTAGTTTTTCTTGCTAGTCAGAACCACACTGATAATATTATTTCCAGAGGTAGTAAGAGTTCTCACACGGGAATTCGAGCATTTGTCTGTCTTGAATAACGTGTAGAAGATTCCTTGCATTCGTTCTGACGCTTATCTTCCTCTGGGGTCACTGGGTATATACAGAGAGACATGTTTCGGTGGAAAATGTCTATTTATCTTGTGGGAATACAGCAGACTCGATCCTGTGACGTGACCATATCGGTGAACAGAAGAGACTCAAACTATAGTCACTAATGAGATTTAGAGTTACCCGCCCTTGTTCTGACAGCTATGTTGAAAACGGACGTGAATGACGTGGCTTTCATTTAGATCAGCGTGTCGGTTTAATGGTTGAGAAAGCCCTATGAGATACAGGCCGTAGATGTTTACCATCAACTGTAGCGAATCTGGGACTAATACACGTACTCAGCGGATCGCAGTAGCTAAGGGAAGTAACTCCGCTCGGCAAATTCGGTGCCTTATTTTTCTATTGGCCACCCGTGCCTCCACATAGGTGCAGACACACCACGGCAGATCATGTATCCCAGATCCTTAGATTGCCAAGGGAGATAACACCAAGGCATATATCACGATCCCATGTTGTGACGTCCACCAGCAGCAGCATCTGGTGTACGTGTGATAGTGCATCCACCTGCTTCGCATGCAATATGCACACATTTCATCTGGCCAGATAAGTTTAAATAACATTGTCTGGCCTTGTTATTTAAGTGACATGATGGACCACTATTGAGATTGATGCCGCTACTACTACTACTACTACTACTACTACTACTACTGCTTCTACTACAACTACTATTACCACTACCCATTACAACTACAACTACTACCACTACTACTACTAGTACTACTACTACTACTATTACCACTACCCATAACAACTACTACTACTAATGCCACTACTACTACTACAACTACTACTACTACTACAACTACTACTACTACTACTACTATTACCACTACTACTACTACTACTACTACTACTACTACTACAACTACTACTACAACAACTACTACTACTACTACTACTATTACCACTACTACTACTACAACTACTACTACTACTACTATTACCACTACCCATTACAACTACTACTACTACTACTACTGTCACTACTACTACTACTACTACTACTACAACTACTATTACCACTACCCATTACAACAACTACTACTACTACTGTCACTACTACTACTACTACTACTACTACTACAACTACTATTACCACTACCCATTACAACTACTACTACTGCCACTACTACTACTAGAACTACTACTATCACTATCACCACCACACACCACAACCATTATAACTGCTACTACTACTTTTACTACTACTACTACCGTCACTACTGGTACTACTACTACAACTACCACCACTACTACTCCTACTACTACCCTCACTACTACTGCTACTACTATGGCCCGTGAAGATCCGGGTTAGCATAGGTCTTCAGCAACCCATGATGGTCGTAAGACGCGAGCGAGCGTGGATCGATGCTCATGATGTCAGTCACTGGCTTGTCTGGTCCATACTCGATTATTTACAGACCGCAGTCTACCACTGTTGCTGGTACTTTTCATGAACATGTTTCCGTCGCATGTGTCACGTGACTCATGTCTCAGAAAGTGTTTCATCGAGAATCACGAATTGAGAAAGTGTTGCAGAATGTAACTTTATTTCAACGGTCCGTCACAAGTCATCGCAGCGTTGTGCTTGTTCCAAAATGTAGTGATTAATGATGACAGACGCAGAAATGTGAAACTAAATCAGAGGCTTAGTCTGACTAGGTGCGAGGAAAGCATATCATTTACAAATACCGCAAACATATCACTCATGGGTGAAGGGATGGGTGTTTGTCAGAAGTACGTACTATATCCATAGTTAGGTATACCCCCAACTCGCCTCAAACTCCCCTCTCCTCCCCCACCCCCTCCATTTCCCCTTCCGTGACCTCCTGTGAGTGGACAAAGAAGTCACGCTCGCGAACGGTATTTGAACTGACGTATTGACCATGTTATTTCTTGACGTGGTTAAATTGTGAGACACAGGTTTGTTATGCCCCAGCTTATGAGCACGGTGCTCATTTACCAAGATTAAATGTGTTGATCTCTCATTCTTTAAAACAATCAAAGCAGGGCAAAACAATTCAACATTTCATAGACGACTGTTGGTAAGTCTATGCTAAAATATAGACAGTCGTAGCGTAGCGGTGGCTATGTGAACGGGGCACGCACTGGCGGCCATTTTGTGTCACGCGACGCATTCACAGCGTTCGATGCTCACATTAAAGGCCACTGGTTTGTCTGCTTCTTGCTGTTGAGGCCTTGTTTAACTTCCCGGGGTAGGGAGGGGGTGTTTAGGTAACCTTGGGCGTAATCATATCCTGTTCGTCCGTCACACCATTAATCCGGGTTCGATTAGCTTGCGTTATGGTTATAATCATGTAATGAAACATCACTCACTCACTCACTCACTCACTCACTCACTTACTCACTCACTCTCTCCCACATATAAACTTAGTGATGATACTTTTAATGAGTCCCTGAACAGGTTTCTTCACGGCATGCCCATTGCGCCAGACATACAACAGTTACTGTTTAATACCCAAAAACCTGCTCCCCGACCACTCTATAAAAGTTTCCTAGAAAAGTGTGAATCATTTTATTCCAAATCAGAATGACTCACTGTCAATACTAAGTCCACATTTACATTTATAGGACAATGAATCTCGTACACAACGTAAACAGCCCTCTAATCTGAGCCGGCAACGCCGTGTGGCGTGATGCACACTGCAACAGTGAAATCTTCAACCATTGCCAACCTTGCCGCCAACAAGCTGAATAAATCCTCCCAGCGGTTTTGTCCTTTGCCAAAATCAATGAGGAACACCGGGCGGCTTAAAACGCTTGTATGACTTCCCCAGTGGAGTGTGTGTTCTTGCCTCACTCCCGGCTAGGAATAGAACCCCTTCAGAATATTGGATTTGTTTTACACAATTGTAAAGGAATTTCATACACCGCCATTACGAATATATCCTGTTTTGTCAAAGTATTTACGGAACGAGTTTTGATAATAAAAATCACTTTGTTTGAGCACGGATTCAGTGTAGAAATAGTCCCAGATTTCTACCTGTCCGTGTTTGACATCATGTTTATATGTTGATATGTGAACAGGGAAGTCATTTTTTATTTTCGGAAACTAATTTCGAAATGTAAATGGCGATTAAGTTTTGACTCACATCTTTTTTATTGCTTTTTCATGTCTTGACATGAACATTTCAAGTTAATCAAGATAATTTCAATACTTATTCACCGGAATAAAGGAGGGCGTGGCCATTGCCCCCCGATGAGCTACAGATGACATAGGGTGGGTCCCTATCAACAAGTTATGAATACTAAACAGATATTAAATGAGTTGATCCAGATAACCTATGCGTCACGTGACATTCATGGTCTCGAAGCGAAATACCAGCCCGGAAACTGCATCAATTTCCGTGAAGTTTCGAAACGTTTTGGTAAACAAGAGTTTAATATCACACATAACAACTATGTGATTCATTTCTGCATAGTTCTGAACATCTGAAACGTCCTATTGTTATTCTTTAAAAAAATAACCGGTTCTTTTATGATCTTATGTGCTAATACAGATTAAACTAACTGATGCAAACACGTGGTTAAACCAGCGAAAATCATGATGGTGCTGATAAACCATTGGTTATACTCTCAGCGAACCTGACCCGTGAAGATCCGGGGTAGAATAGGTCTTCAACAACCGATGCTTGCCGTAAAAGGCGACTGTGCTTGTCGTAAGAGGCGACTAACGGGATCGGGTGGTCTTGATTGATGCATGTCATCGTATCCAATTTGCGTGGATCGATGCTCGTGATGTCAATCACTGGATTGTCTGGTCCAGACGCGATTATTTTCAGACCGCTTACATATAGCTGGAATATTGCTGAGTGCGCTGTTAAACAACAAACAAACAAACAAACAAACAAATCTTTGCAAACCTGGGTAGTTTTAAGTGCATTACTTGTGAAAAGTGCTGCGGACAGTGTAAAATTACATCATGGCGGGACCGCCTCCGTGGTCTAGTGGTAAAGCGTCCGCCCGGAGAGCGGAAGGTCCGGGGTTCGATCCCCGGCCACGTCATACCAAAAGACGTTAAAAGATGGTACTTGTTGTTACCCTGTCTGGCGCTTGGCATTAAGGGGCTCCAACAAGGACTGGTCGTCTCGGAGTCAGAATACTGTGTCTGAGTGGGGTATTCATGTTAAACTGGTATCTCAGTGAGCTAGCACTATAAATCGGCATCAGTCCGGACTAGTACAAGCAGCCACACAAACACATACACGTACATGCACGTCGCTATATAAGTGCAATAATCTTGGACGCGACGTTAAACCCAATTTCACCTCACCTCACATCATGGCGGGTCAGCTTATGTAACACAGCTGGTAGAGATTCACCTATGTGTTGAAACCAACGACAACGTGGGTGTTGTTGATAAATCACTCGTTAGTTGTTGTTGTTGTTGTTGTTGTTGTTGTTAAAAGTTCTTCTTGACTGGTCAATGAACACCAAATCACTAGGTATGCGTCTGTTCGAGTGTAAGGATCAGAGGCGACGTGTACAATCCGGGGATCAAACCCGAACCAAAATCCGGACGAGTCAACAACTTTACCACTTGGCTACGTTTCAACACGTCATTGCAATGTTTATTCCATTGTGTGTTTCACTCCCCATGACGGAGTAAACAACTACATAAATCTCTCTCCCCATTCCGGCTGCCATCAAACCCTCCTGTATAACAGTTAACGCCATATATTACCTAAATGGTCACTACGCCCCCAATGTAAATACAGTTATTATTGTTATGAACACGCTCTGCCTCTATGCTACATAACTAGTGCACGGGATAGGCTTGTCGTGGTATGGTTTATGAATTTGATTTTGACAGTCCTGTTTAAGCGTGTAGGTGGGGGTTAACGACATACTGCATTCAGCAACCATGTGTAACCTGTAAGGGCTTTCGTACCTTCTCCTAGTCTGTGTGTTTAGCTATGGTACGTGTTCATTTTTAATAACTACCAAGTACCGGCGTGACTGGATCTTGCATATGCCATTAACCACTATCAGATATGAAAGGATGGGCGAAATTGTATACCCTATGTCCTTTTTGTGTATTGTAAGATCCAAGAACAATGGGTATTGGATGGTCAACATGGGGATTGAGTATTAGTAGTATGTGACCACAGGAAAGTCATACCACCTTGATGACTTGAAAACAACGTCCATTCACTCACTGTATACCAAACATACTGTTGCTGAAATCATGAAAATGCATGATAACCTTCTTCTTTACAGTTCCGGTTTAGGCACAGGACATGGTATATATCTATCATCGTTAATTTGCTGAAGGCATGGGATATTCTGCATATATTTACAAGAGCCAGGGTATTTTAGAAAGGGGGTTTGGTGTTTACGTTGCTTTGAATATTATTTCAGTTACATCAAGGCGTGTCGGTTTGATGTAGCAGGACAAGAACATCTTAACGTCGGTTTCACTGTGAATCTGTATCATTTGTCTTTTATTTGAATTTGATATGCCAATTCAGGATATGAGTGCAAATACAACCTCTGCTAAAAGCAGATTCCATAGTACCATTCCGATTACATCGTAAGCATGTGTTCGTGAAACACTACCGAATAGGGATTATACCAGGTGTTCGTGTATCATGCCCCGCCGGTGGCACCCGTCACAAACACATGGAAAGGCAAGTCAATTGGTCAGCAAGAACACGGGAACAAATGGCACAAATCAAAAAAGGGAGTTCCATCGGACATCTTTTTGGTCAATGATGCGCCAAATTTGGAAATATCCTCCACATGTCTGCCATAAAGCATTTTAAAGATCTACTCTGGTCAAACAGCTGAGCAATTTGAGCAATGACTGCCATGGCTGTAACGCCAACGTGAGTGACGTCAACGCGACCTTCAGACACGACACAGCACTGACGTATACCTCTACGGTTAGTACTGCACGATGAACACGAATGTCCTGAAAGGATTGTTCTCTGTTTGAAATCTCGGTTAGAGAGATCAGCAGTCCATGTTTATTTCGCGTCATCACTGTGTCAATATTTATCCCCAGCCACCTGCAAATGAAATACAAAACATCCCTGATATTAGCTAAAGGTGGATTAAAAATTCGACGTGGTATATTCACCCAATTTAGACTCATTAGACATGCGTTGTATTTTGACAGCCCAGTGGCAAGTGTTATTTTGTCAGGTCGTTATAACTGTACTTCTACGATCGTCCTCTCGTCCTATACCAGTCTCACAAATAGCTGCGTAACACTGAAGAGGTCCAATGCTATGTCTACAGTGGCATACTTCATGTCATCAGCTTCGTTGAATTAAGTAGATTCAGTTGAAGAGGATTCATTAAATTATCTGTCTATTATGTATATTTGTTACTTTGTCCCTCGCTGTGAGTGTGAATTTTACAATTATACCATTGATACAACGTGCAAACATTTATCTAGACATGAGTAGGAAGCGAGTACGCGCTTGAAATTGGCACAACTGAATGTATCATTTAAAGGCATGTTTAGAAAGAAGTGATATTGGATGCCTTTCGGTGAATTTGTTCTCCGAAGGAGTTGTCTCTCTGTTCACGTGGTGTGTTCTCTTATTGTATCTAGCTGATGTGTCTCCGGTCACGTGGTGTGTTCTCTGATTGTATCTAGCTGCTGTGTCTCCGGTCACATGGTGTGTTCTCTGATTGTATCTAGCTGCTGTGTCTCCGGTCACATAGTGTGTTCTCTGATTGTATCTAGCTGCTGTGTCTCCGGTCACATAGTGTGTTCTCTGATTAAGCCTAGCTGCTGTGTCTCCGTTCACGTGGATGTGTTCTCTGATTGTGGCTAGCTGCTGTGTCTCCGGTCACATGGTGTGTTCTCTGATTGTATCTAGCTGCTGTGTCTCCGGTCACATAGTGTGTTCTCTGATTGTGTCTAGTTGCTGTCTCTCTGTTCACGTGGGTGAGTTCTCTGATTGTGTCCAGTTGCTGTGTCTCCGTTCACGTAGTCTGTTCTCTGATTGAGCCTAGCTGCTGTGTCTCCGTTCACGTGGATGTGTTCTCTGATTGTGGCTAGCTGCTGTGTCTCCGTTCACGTGGATGTGTTCTCTGATTGTGTCTAGTTGCTGTCTCTCTGTTCACGTGGATGTGTTCTCTGATTGTATCTAGTTGCCCTGTCTCCGTTCTCGTGGATGTATTATCTGATTGTGTCTAGTTGCTGTGTCTCCGTTCACGTTGGTGTGTTCTCTGATTGTGTCTATTTGCCGTCTCTCCCTTCACGTGGGTGTGTTCTCCGATTGTGTCTAGTTGATAGTTGCCGTCTCTCCCTTCAAGTGGGTGTATTCTCTGATTGTGTCTAGTTCTCGTCTCTCCGTTCACGTGGTCTGTTCTCTGATTGTATCCTGTTGCTGTGTCTCCGGTCACGTGGTGTATGCTCTGATTGTGTCCAGTTGGTGTGTCTCCTTTCACGTGGGTGTGTTCTCTGGTTGTGTCTAGCTGCCGTGTCTCCCTTCACGGAGTTGTGTTCACTGATTGTGTCTAGTAGCTGTCTCTCCGTTCACGTGGGTGTATTCTCTGATTGTGTCTAGTAGCTGTCTCTCCCTTTGCGTGGGTGTGTTCTCTGATTGTGTCTAATTGTTGTCTCTCCCTTCACGTGGGTGTGTTCTCTGTGTCTATTTGATGTTTCTCCTCTTCACGTGGGTGTGTTCTCTGACTGTGTCTGGTTGCTGTCTCTCTGTTCACGTGCGTGTTCTCTGACTGTGTCTAGTTGCTGTCTCTCTGTTCACGTGGGTGTGTGCTCTGTTTGTGTCTGGTTGCTGTCTCACCGTACACATTGCATCTTCCCGAGGCAAGGGAGACTAAAAAAGTCCAGTTTCCACCCTTGCCGAGCTAGGCTGGAATTTCCTGGCTCGATCGTTGCGCCACCAATGTCCCTTCTATGTTCCTCCCATTGACCAATCAGGTTCCATCTCTCATATCACTTGCATTTGCATGTAAAATGGCGGCGCCCAGTCAAGACGATCTGCTCAATAATCAAGATCTATATAATTGTAATAAAACGTGTCTTACCACACGAAGTGCATCAAATCACGTGAGCACCTTGATTAAAAACATGAAATGATTTGGAAAATATCTGTCGACGCCCAGTTGGGGATACATCTGCTATGCAAATACTGCAATCGACCGAAATCTGCACTTTGAAATCCATTTTGTTTAGGAACCGGATGTCTTGTTCGTTCAGCAATTTTGATTGGACTATGCAGAGTCCATAATTGCATCCTTGTTCGGCAAGGGTGGAAACCGGACTTTTATAGTCAGTTAACCCCCTTGCTTCGGGAAGATGTACACATTGGTGTATTCTCTGATTATGGCAGGTTGTCCCCTCCGTACACGTGAGTGTGTTCTCTGATAATGTCCAGTTGATGTGGGCGGTCGGGTAGCCTAGTGGTTAAAGCGTTCGCTTGTCACGCCGAAGACCCGGGTTCGATTCCCGACATTGGTACAATGTGTGAAGCCCATTTCTGGTGTCCCCCGCCGTGATATTGCTGGAATATTGCTAAAAGCGGCGTAAAACCATACTCACTCACTCACTCACTCCAGTTGATGTCTCAGTCTTCTACAGCTACACTTACGAAAACGTTTCACATGTAAACTTCTGCGAAAGCAGGTAACCATAAATCGCCGCGTTATTGATTAACACGCAAGCATCATAACTGCATCATGCTCCTCCAAATCTCTATATTTATATCATTCTTAATCTTTTTTGACAAACTGAAATGTTTTCTTGTTATTTATCTTCCAAATAACGTATTTGAATACGAACACCCTGTGTTGTAAATCGGTTCTGATAACCCTTTCCTGGCGTAGTTATCTCCGAATTATCTCAATTTGGGACTTACTCGGAATAATACAGTCGTTGCACAAGAGGCTGTCGGCGTGTCTACGTGCACGTCATTGGAGGTGAGACTGAAAGTGTGCGTGTGTCGGGGTCTCGCAGTCATCATGACACAGAGGACATGTTTAAGTCGCCAAGTACAGTGTATAATAAATGTGCCTGTGTCTGTGTGAATAAACTGTATACACGAAAACGTCCACTCTTGTAGCACGTTTAGTGTTACATACACACATTTATTGCAGCATTAGCGTGATTGCGGAATATGACCCCTTTGTATCCCCGACTTTCCGAGGCATATTGTTTACAAATCACAGCTTTGACCCAGGGTCAGATCCTGTGCGGTACATTGGGGTCTAATGTTTACCGGGTCACGTACAGAGGTTGGGGACAACTGACACAATCAGCGCACATTAGTCTGGCTCTACCTAGGAATTGTTTGGATGCCTGAGTCATTAAATTATTGTCTGTATTGTGTAACACATGATAAATAGAAGTCGGGGAGCAGCCGTCATATACTTCGATATTGGAGGTCACCCGGATAACGGAAACAGCCGAGGAAGATTCGCCGAGATTGTCGCGTGATAGAATTGTGGTTAACTTACCTACGGACACTGGCGAATGCGAGTTCTTTCACGCGTTTCTCGTGAAAGGATCGCTACGTACTCTACGCAGACGGATATGTCAAAACCACAACGAACTTTACGTCGAAGACTGTCATCGTCAACAAGGGTAGGTTGCAGGTGTATTGTTGATAAAAGCGGTTGGGGTAATAATTGATAAGATTTGAATCGAGTGGTGTGGTGTCGCTTACCGGCCGCCACAATTGTAAAATGTCAAAACAGATATGTATGATGAATTTATGTTTCACACTATTTCATACTTATTGACTCGGCCACTCATACTTCCTTATAATTGGGAAAACCGAATGGTTGATTTAACAACGGTAGGAAGTACAAGGACAAGGATGGATCTTTAGGAACTCCGTATGACGTACTAGATCTAAATCAGCATGAGCTGTGAACTTTGAATGAACTCAAAATATCCGTGTTGAAGGCGGAATTAATGTTATCTATATTTGTACTTATTGATACAACGCAATGAAAATTAAAATGATTGAATCAGTTGGTATGTATACGGCAAGAATAAGGTTTTTATTTTTATTATTATTATTGTTGTTGTTTTTATATTATTATTATTATTCCTCCATTAATTAATGTTCCTGCTGATGATATAACAAGCGATTATTCAATGTAGCACATATGTGGCTTATGTGTTTCATGCATATTTTGGTGCATAAATCTGTTGTCCACACGTCTTTAAATTTTGCACGACTGCAAAGTATATAAATGTAAGCTAAACCTAACTTCATGCATTGCTTGTGGCAACTAATCATGAGCCATCCTCCTCCCGATGACGTAATGTGTCACGCGCTGCAATGAAGTGCGACTCACAGCGACTCGTTTCTCACTGCACATGCGCTACAGCAGCTTTATGGTCTCCCGTACCTCTATATTCTATAAATCTATGTTTAGCCGATAACCAAAATGGGCTTTCCCTTTTAAACACCCAATATCTTTGATATGGATAATACATATATATTCAATACTTTTCTTAAATTTGATTTCCCAGATGAAAGAGAATTGAACTGAAACAAATACTCGAACTATAGCTTCGTCTGATCTCTAGATCTGCGGCTTGGTTTCGTTAATCGAAAATGTAACCATGCAAACAGTTTATAGTTCTATGTAATGTCTGTGTCCAATGTGAATACTATATAAAGGAAATTTAAAATTTTAAAAATAAATTTGTCCCTAATTTGTGTTTGTTCTGACTAATATAAGTTTTAATGATCTTATAGGTTATCAAATTATCCTTATTTCAAAGAGTTCACTATTTTGTACTTTTTAATATTGAAAATAACATACATAAATCTTTATAAATGTGAAGAAATAAAAACATGACTTGTGAATAATTAACGTCAAGAATGTCTCTGAAATAGTTTGCAGTTTTAAGGGAAGCGACCAATGGAGTTAATACTTCAAGGAAACTAAAAGTATATTCTTTATATCATGTGTGGCCATTCTTCCGTTACGGAATGTAAACCTGCAGTTATTGCAGATATAGAAAACAATACATTACTCATCAGTAGTCACCTGACAGACTATATGTTCACATAGTTAGAGACAAATGGACGCCTTAAAACAATACAAGTAAACAATATGTCTTAATTTGCCTTCAAGTAGGTCTTAACACGTACCCATATTCCGTCATGGTACGTATCTACGCAGACATGTCCCTCCTCTTTCCTCCTATAAGGATGATATATCAGTTGTAATGATATCTACATAAGGTGCGACCAGCCCGAGCCACGGGGATCTTCTGAATGAAGTGAACCCCGAGCGCGAGGACGATGAACATAACGTGCGGTGATTCATTCGCCGGAACTCACTCACGCCTTCGCACAGCGAACCTATTCGTGGAGATGTCCCCTCAATCATATTATTTACAGTTCAACAAGCAAGGTGGATGTAAAATTGGATTGTAGTACGGACCGGCAAGGAATGGTAAAGAGTAAAGTGCCGGTTGGCAAGCAAGTTGGACCGAACGTGAGTTTTGTTTTTGATGGCGATCTTATTTCGTTTTAAGTATTGCTCCGAGTTTACAAACCGTTCACCTGTGGCAAGGTCGGGGTTAAGCCGTGTGTGACCCGAGATTGTGTGTGCTGCTTCAAATATTTGTGTGAAGACAAGACACTGGAGCGGAGGTTTTTTTTGGGTATAAGTCAAAATTATTGTTGAAATGTATTCAAAATGTTTATATAATTTTTCATTAATGATTTAATACTTTAAAACGTTAAAAATAACTTTCACACACACACACACACATGCTCAAAATAAAATGCGATTGTTCAAGAGCTAAGAAAAGTAATATATCTGTTTTTTTAGAGCCAAGATGTGCAAGACTACACATGAAACAACCACAATTGAAGAGTAGTGAAAACACACACCACACACAAAGATATATATCTGCACTGTGTTTCTGTGTAGAGGGGAGCAATAGTGTATAAGTGTACAGGGGAGCCATAGTATATATGTGTATTGGAGAGCCAGAGTGTATGTGTGTATAGGAGAGCCCTAGTGTATGTGTGTATAGGGGAGCCATAGTGTATATGTGGATAGGGGATCCCTTGTGTATGTGTGTATAGAGAACCAGGGTGTATATGTGTATAAGGGAGCCATTGTGTATATGTGCACAGGGGAGCTCTAGTGTATGTGTGTATAGGAGAGCCCTAGTGTATGTGTGTATAGGGGAGTCATAGTGTATATCTGGATAGGGGATCCCTTGTGTATGTGTGTATAGGAGAGCCAGGGTGTATATGTGCACAGGGGAGCCCTAGTGTATATGTATATAGGGGAGTCATAGTGTATATGTGTAAAAGGGAGCCATAGTGTATATGTGGATAGGGGAGTCATAGTGTATATGTGTATAGGGATCCATAGTGTGTATGTGCACAGGGGAGCCCTAGTGTATATGTGCACAGGGGAGCTCTAGTGTATATGTGTATAGGGGAGTCATAGTGTATATGTGTATAAGGGAGTCATAGTGTATATGTGTATAGGGGAGCCATAGTGTATAAGTGTATAGGGGAGCCCTTGTGTATATGTATATAGGGGAGCCTTAGTGTACATGTGTATAGGGATCCATAGTGTGTATGTGTATAAGGGAGCCATAGTGTATATGTGCACAGGGGAGCCCTAGTGTATATGTGTATAGGGGAGCCATAGTGTATATGTGCACAGGGGAGCCCTAGTGTATATGTGTATAAGGGAGCCATAGTGTATATGTGCACAGGGGAGCCATAGTGTTTTTGTGTATAGGGGAGCCCTAGTGTATATGTATACGGAAGCCATAGTGTATATCTATATAGGAGAGCCCTAGTGTATATGTGTATAGGGGAGCCATAGTGTAACGGAAACGCCGTGTCTATGTCGGAATTCTCACAAAGCATGACACAGTTATTTATAGAAACACAAACATCAATGTCTTTATTGTTATTCATAACTTCATTTTCAAGTCGTTTCCAGACACATGCCAGTCTCTCCCTTCGTTGAATTCCCATTCATAAGTGAAAACACATGTACAGACAACAGATGCAGCTCTGAAGCTATATCCGTATTTCTGAACTACAGCAACGTCTAGAATGCAACAGTAGCAACACGCAAGCATGATGGCGACTATTTATGAATCATAATCCTTTATTCAGAATGCTGCGAAACGAGCGTAATAACACGCGTATCCTATGTACTATTTCCCACCAACATATATACCTGCCATACAACCCCTGCGAAACGTTCCCAATTCACCCCTCGTTGTTTATCTGTCAGAGACTGTATCCCAGTACTACGGCGTCGTGTTTGACATCACCGGGGTTGTTATCTAACATGTAGGACCCCAGGCCTTTTGTGTCTGTGTAGAGACAATAGAGCCGGTATCAGGAGGCCTCGAAATGTCAGACACAGCTCCCTCTGACATTCTGCTGGAATCCAATGGAAGCGCACGTGTGTAGGAGTCTAGCTAGTCTACTTATCAGTCTAGGAGAATGCGACTTGGACAGAAAGTCAGTGTCGCTGCCGATGACCTTTCAGTGATGTAATAGGACAGCGCCTATCTCTTCGTAGTGGCCATCTTTTTGTGGTAGGAAACAAACGTCTTTAATTGATGAAAGGCCATCTTTGAATTATCTGAGATGGTCTATATGCCACAGGAAGTCTTTTTTGTGATAGCTCCGGATCCCAATTATGTTAACGGGCAAATACCTTTGACGACCTGTCACAGGAGGCCTTATTTTTCCAGTATTGAAAACGATCTGTCGCATGAGACCATATCTCTATTTAGGAAACGATCTGTGGCAGTGCCTTATTTCCCTAGAGTAGGAAACGATCGGTCACAGGATGCTTTCTAAGTCGAGGATAGGATCGACCTGTAACAGGGGCCTTCTCTCGCAAGTGTAGGATACATTCTGTCACATAAAGAGTCTTCTTTCTAAAGGAAAGTATCGATCTGACACGGATGGCCTTCTTTCCCTTGTAATGCATCGATCTGTTATATGAACCTTTTTTTCTCAGGCAATGGGGTGAGTGAGTATGGTTTTACGCCGCTTTTAGCAATATTCCAGGCGGGGGACGCCCGAAATGGGCTTCACACATTGTACCCGGGAATCGATCGAGTTTTTGGTGTGACGAGCGAACGCTTTAACCGCTAGGCTACCCGACCGCCCCCTCTGGTGGAACAAACTATCACAGGACCTTGTTTTCGCAAGGATAGGATCGATTTGACAAAGAAGGCCTTCTTTCTCTAATGGAGGGTACAATCTGTCGCAGGAGCCTTCTTTCTATAGTGTAAGATGCGATCGATTATAGGTCATCTTTGAATGCCAGAAACCTATGTTGGTGGGTTCGAATCCCTTTTCGCCCCGATTATGTTTCTAGGTTTGTCAGCACCATACCCGTGCTAGTGAGTTTCACCAAAGTGGTAAACGTCCGAGACCTGCCTTACTTCAGGCTTTCCTACCACATTAAGCTGACACGCCGTTATATTACTAGAATACTGTTAAAAGCGGCGTTAAACCCATTTCACTCGCTTCTATTCAAGATGCCATCTTTCCGTCATTGGGTGATGCTCAGTGAACGATGTTGGAATCGATCTGTCTTTCTATCAAGATCGTTATTCAAACATAAGGATTACTTAGATGATTGATCTACCCATGAGGGTCATCATTTTTCAATGAAAATTGAATTGATTCTTCGGAACATATTTGATTCATAGTGCAGTGAGACATTGATCTTTAAAGAAGGCCATCGTTTACGTAATATGCTGTGCAGTCTTTTCGACGTCACATGAAATTTAATGCAAATTGAAGGGAGTGTAAACTATATATGTTTTGGCGAGACATGTATAGTTGTAAGTTGCATCCGCTATGGTGTGTAATTGTTTAATGGGGGACAGCCTTATAACACTATCATGTTTGACATGACCACCCAAAGACATAGACATTCTTGTTTTACAAATTGCTACTTTTTTTGCGAAGAACCATCCCCAGATAGTTATATGAAATTGGTTTAATGATTGCTTGTAATGGCCTATTATCATATTTAACTGTGTATTACATTGTACATGGTCATATGTTAAATACTGTCAGTTGTGGTTCGGTTCATGCGCTATTCCCTGAAATGGCAAGAGTGTCGTCTTCATAATGCTGTAGGTTTTCATTGTGATTATGCAGACTCATATGCAAATGTCGAGTGCATTATTTCCTTGTACAAAGATAATGTTTCAACTGTCTCACCTCTTAAGCCAAAGTATTTCTCATTACCGTCACCAAGTCAAATTGCCCACTATTTGAAGGCAAATTTAGTATAACGAGTACTCCACGCGCTTACATTTGTCGACATATTAAAGGCGTTAAAATATCAAATATAATTCTTAGTTACATGACTGAATGTCTCATAATAACATTCAAGGAGACGCCATAATATATTTCTCTTTAGAAGCCGGTTTCCAAACTTACATATCTCTTTTCCCCCGTATCTACTCAGTAGGCTGTGGAGCAGACGATACCTCGCTGTGAACAAGTTAAAATCCGGAGAATCATAATTTTCGATGAAGTAATATTCAAACCGGATATTTTTACCAGGCAAATACAAAATATATTGATCGCCCTCAGACTTCTCCTTCATACATAATAATTGTTTTAAATGGCCTCGCGATCATGAGGAATACTATTATAACTGTTGTTACAAGTGTATATAGGAAATGCGTGGAGCATAAGCCCTGGATTCTGACGATTGTCATGAACAACCGTGACTACGAAACATCTATTTTTAAAGTATACATTGTGGAAGTACGACTAATGCCACATGAACCAACACAAATGAAAAACTAAATTCAAACATATTTCAGTGGTTGCGTCAGTAGCACCTCACCCAGTGTTTACCGTTCTGGAAGTCACAGACTGCGTGCAAGCCATTACTTGATGACATTTCTTTCAGAAAGTTCACTTTTTAATGCACAGTATAACTAGTCTGGATGCATCCCGCAGAGCAAATACAACTCACAAAGTCTTTCCCATACCAAATAAAGCCTCCCCCGCTCTGTTGAGGGGCAACATGCGGTGAGCAGATCACAAGACGTTCAGGCCGCCATCTCTAATTGTTTCAATCCCGTCTGGCCAAGAACTCATTTCCGTGCGTCCCGTGCAGCAAACTACGAGAACAAGACTTGTTTAACGAAGCTCTGCCTAGTTGTTACTTTCTGTCGTCTCTCCTGGATGTCTAGGCATTTGTCTCTCCTGGTCGTCTATGAAGTCGTCTCTCCTGGTTGTATATGCGTTTGTCTCTCCTGGTGGTCTATGCAGTTGTCACTCCTAGTTGTCTATGAAGTCGTCTCTCCTGGTTGTCTATGCAGTTGTCTCTCCTGGTTGTGTATGCAGTTGTCTCTTCTGGTTGTGTATGCAGTTCTCTCTCCGAGTTGTCTATGCAGTTGTTTCTCCTGGTTGTGTATGCAGTTGTCTCTCCTGGTTGTCCCCTGGTTGTCTATGCAGTTGTCACTCCTAGTTGTCTATGCAGTTGTCTCTCCTGGTTGTGTATGCAGTTGTCTCTCCTGGTTGTGTATGCAGTTGTCTCTCCTGGTTGTCCCCTGGTTGTCTATGCAATTGCCTCTCCTGGTTGTCCCCTTGTTGCCTATGCAGTTGTCTCTCCTGGTTGTGTATTCAGTTCTCTCTCCGAGTTGTCTATGCAGTTGTCTCTCCTGGTTGTCCCCTTGTTGCCTATGCAGTTGTCTCTCCTGGTTGTCTATGCAGTTTCTTCCTGGTTCTCTATGCAGATGTCTCTTCTGGTTGTCTCTCTTGGTTTTCTCCCCTGGTTGTCTCCATCGGTTGTCTCTCCTGGTTGTCTACCCAGTTTTCTCTCTTGTTTGTCTCCCGTTTTTTCCTCCTGGTTGTCTAAATCAGTTGTTTACCCAGTGGTCTTACCATTTCGTCCCTCCTGATTGTGTCTCCTGGTTGACTCTTTAGTTCACCTGTCCTGGACGTATCCCATTGTTGTCTCCCCCTATTGTCTCCCCTTGTTGTCTCCCCAGGTCGTCTCTCCTAGGAGTTTTTAATGCTGTAAAGACTGAAACATTACAATTACAAACAGCTCCAGTTATCTGTTGTCCTTGTTTGTTTTCGATTTACACCCACACGCGTGAACACGCGATCTCAGCCAGAAATAATAAATAAACAAAACAGGTTCTGTATTTATGAATACTGACTGGGAGTAAAGGTCTCAGGTTCAACTCAATAAACAGATGATATCATTGTATACAGCGCCAGGGCAGAAACTTCACTAACGCCATTTATCGCTTATGATGATGTAACTTAGTAACCAGGCTAAATTTGTATCGGCAATGCGGCCTAATATCGCACCACTGCTTGTCTCGAACTACGGATTGCTCGATATAAGTCAATGCTCCCTTGCAGGAATTTAAGTTTACGAATGTATACAAGACTGGTGTTATGACAACTAGTATAAATACGTCATTGTTTCATAATAACATGGACCGCCTCCGTGGTCTTGTGGTAGAGCGTCCGCCCGGAGAGCGGAAGGTCCAGGGTTCGATCCCGGGCCGCGTCATACAAAAAGACGTTAAAAGATGGTACTTGTTGGTACCCTGTCTGGCGCTCGGCATTAAGGGGCTAAAACAAGGACTGGTCGGCTCGGAGTCAGTATACTGTGTCTGAGTGGGGTATTCATGTTAAACTGCGGCATGGTATCTCAGTGAGCTAGCACTATAAATCGGCATCAGTCCGGACTAGTACAAGCAGCCACACACACACATACACGTGCATGCACGTCGCTATATAAGTGCAATAATCTTGGACGCGACGTTAAACCCAATTTCACCTCACCTCATAATAACATGAAACTTGCCCACCTATTACATTATAGCCATGTATGTCCACGTGGTCAGGGACTGATGGTCATGAAACCTGTTAAGATCCGGGGCAGAATATGTCTTCAGCAACCCCATGCATGCCGTAGAAGGTGACTATGCTTGTCGTAAGAGGCGACTAACGGGATCGGGTGGTCAGGCTCGCTGATTTGGTTGATGCACGTCATCGATCCCAATTGCGTAGATCGATGCTCATGATGTGAATCACTGGATTGTCGATTAATTACAGACCGTCATCATATAGCTGGATATTGCTGAGTGCGTCGTAAAACAACAAACAAACATTTTTTTATGTCATTTCTGACTACGTGATTTTAAATAGTGGTAGACTGCGCATCGATCTTTTATCATTACGAATTGTTGTGTTTTCTAATATATTTCTAAGGTTCCACAAAGATGTGAATCATCACCACGTTTATCTATGCGTCATGACGTGTTAACCACATAGGTGTGAAACCTTTAGTGATTACGTATGCACAGTACCCCGTTTGTGGGTAGTGGTTGTTGAGGTAAAGCAAACGGGTGAACGTGTTCTTCACACAATCAGTGCTGAACACACGGGGGCTGACCGCATCGTTTAAATAGTCGATTAGTCGCTTCAATACCTGTTTGTAGTGGCAATTTTCCAATTTTCATTAGGAAAAGAAACATTTCACTGTACTCTTCCCGGAACTCAAACCACTATCAATTAAGAGGTTGAACATATTAGCGAACATGTTGACTACTTTGTGAGTTAAGTATTGTAACCTTAGACATGAGTTTGGCCAGGTTTTGTTTCAACAATTACGCTCTGGAATGACGAGCACGCCCGACCCCTTATAACCCAACCTCTTTGACTGACATGGGCACGTTGACAACTGTGTCGCTGCTGCAGACGCCAGAAGAAACGTGCATGTTTGTTTTACGACTTTTAAATCGTTTAAGGAGTGCTGAATAGATGTTTTTCGTATTTCAGTTTTCTTTTTTTGAAAGACAAACATTTCTGCGAAACTAATCAAGTCAGACATTTGACAATTGGGGGATTTACGTTTGCTTGACCCCTTAGTGTTTAAGCAATGTTTCAGCAGCATGATGGTATAAAATGCGTGTTACGGCAGTCTCAGTGATCACATGACCCATCCATCGAAGTGGGTCATCAATCAATGTTAATGTAGGAACACTAGTCACCCTGTGGTCAAAGTCGCCGCATTTCTCTGTGCAGAGTTGCATCCCTTGAGCACGTCAGAAACCTGTGATCATGTGTTCGAATCCCGGTTTGCCCCGATTATGTTCCTGGATTTGTCAGCACCTTGCTCATGTATCTCACTGAAGTGGTTAACACCTTAGGCCTTCATAAGTTGATGCTTTCTTCTTACATCAAGCTGACACGCCTTGATATAATTGAAATACGTTTCAAAGAGGCGTTAAAAACTAAACACACTCACTTACTCAATGTTACACCGTGGGTGCCACGACAGTTGTAGAGTTAGAACTACCATCAATAATGTTAAAGTGTTGGACAATTATAGAGCTCGAATTACCATCAATAACGTTAAAGTGTTGGACAATTATAGAGTTAGAACTACCATCAATAACGTTAAAGTGTTGGACAATTATAGAGCTAGAAATCCCATCAGTCAGTGTTTAAGTGTTGGACAATTATAGAGCTCGAATTACCATCAGTCAATGTTAAAGTGTTGAACAATTATAGAACTAGAACTACCATCAGTGAATGTTAAAGTGTTGGACAATTATAGAACTAGAACTACCATCAGTCGATTTTAAAGTGTTGGACAATTATAGAACTAGAACTACCATCAGTCAATGTTAAAGTGTTGGACAATTATGGAACTAGAACTACCATCAGTTGATTTTAAAGTGTTGGACAATTATAGAACTAGAACTACCATCAGTCAATGTTAAAGTGTTGGACAGTCGTAGACCTAGAACTAGAAAAACATTATGCTTCGGACTGTTGAAAAAAACACTTTTACCTACTACAAAAATTATACTGTTGCAAAGTGTTTTTTCTTTAAAACAAAATTTAGGCTCATAGGTTTTGGTTTTGAACTGCCATCAGTCATTATTAAAGTGTTGAACAGTTGTAGAGCTAGAACTACCATCAGTCAATCTTAAAGTGAGACGTGAACATCCGGGTAAGAATAGGCCTTCAGCAACCCATGCTTGCCGTAAAAGGCGACTATGCTTGTCGTAAGAGGCGACTAACGGGATCGGGTGGTCAGGCTGGCTGACTTGGTTGATGCATGTCATCGTATCCCACTTACGTGAATCGATGCTCATGCTGTCAATCACTAGACTGTCTCGTCCAAACTCGATTATATACAGACCGCCATCATATAGCTGGAATATTGCTGAGTGCGGCGTTAAACAACAAACAAACAAATAAATAAACAATCTTAAAGTGTACGAGAGTTAATGTTAAAGTGTAGGCGTTACGAAAATCATAGCGTTTAGAAAACCTTATGCCACTGGTTCTAAGTGTCAGAAGACGGTTCAAGTACTGTCTGGTGATTACAGAGTAAAGTACAGAGTGCATTATCCCTCCTCCAGGTCGGTGTATCAGCTCAATGTGTTATCCATTACGATAATAAACCTCTCTGCCGCGCACCCCGCCTTATACTGTATATTAAACAAATATATCCTATACGAAAGCGAACCATTAAAGATACGATGTTGACGGCGCCTCCCTTGGTATCAAAGAACGTCATTAGGATCTCCCTTGATGAGCGTGCGTCGTCCTTCATCATGCATACTTTGACATCTATAATCATGCATACCCAGGCATGAACCATGGCGTATACTGCTTTAAAGTTTTAAGATATTAATTAACAGATAAGGATATATTTTCGCCTTTCCTGTTTTCTTATTTAAGAATTGGCAACTATTTGGAAACGGAAGTGTTCCTCATTTGAAATCTTAATTAGAAACTTCTGAAGTTCATGGGAACATATGGTTCGTGATGCTGGGATTTGTGATGAAGCACTTAAAAGTTGACAGGTTAACGGGATATATCCTTTATCGCCAACCGCAAACTACTAATGACAAGTGAAATGTGAAGATGTTTTTTCTTTCGCTGTAGAGTTCGGTTCGTCCTGGCATCGTTTGACCTATTTTCCTGTATGTCCTGTGTTCTTATGTCAGTGCTTAGAGTCAGGGTGGTGTCAGTTTGTAATACCGTCTCCCTACTTGGAGTGGGGTGAGTATTGGGTCTGTCTTCGGTACCATTGGTGACAGCCTTGGAATTGGGTGCATACAATTGTTGCACTGATGCAGCGTGGAGCCGTACAATATTGAGGGGCTTCACACTATCGACCACTTGGTGCTCCAGATCCGAACACAATGAATGACGATGGGAAGATCAATTCACTCACTTACTTATTCCATATGTGTGGCTGAGGACAGTAGTAGGTCCCGTTAGTGTGAACCCCGTCAATCCAGAAACCTCGCTGTGCGACCAAATACTATCAGGCACGTTACATTACAGGGACATCACCCGCAGTTGCTATGTTTCGCTATTCAGGATTTCTTTATCGAGGCAACATAACTGTCTACGAAGACGAGTCATCACTGATTTTCAGTTATCCATTCATATAGAATATACTTTTATTTAGCCTTTTACGCCCTATGGAATTCTTTTGGCGGATAATCGAGACTGATTATTTTTTGTCTTTTGTGTTTTTATATTTAATTGAATCTTCAATAACATAGTTGGTATAACAGTATAACATATTGATCTATTATATATTTGATTATTTGCACTTACATTTAACTGGCCTGGTCGGCATATTCTGTACATGCACAGCACCAAAATGACAGTGCAGCTGGTACTGATTCAAGCCACACCAGCAACCTCATCCGTTTTTAAACAAAAAATACTTCTCTTAATGTAATTAACTTATATTATGGCAGGCATCAACTTTTTTACGAACATAATAATCACTTCCTTTAAGTTGGTAAGTGAGTAAATATAGATACCGGTGCTTTAAAATATGGATTCTGACGTACTGCGCGTTGGATGTTGAAACTGTCCGCATCCTCTTTCGATTATACTGCAATAAAACATATCAAAGAACTACGGAAATAGATTTTGCAAATTAAATTCATGACATGGAAATAAACTCAAAACATTTATTTCCACCAAACTTGTGGAATCGTACCAGGTGTTTTGCTCCCAAAGTCTGGAACTATCTGCCGTATCAGACCAATAGAAGAAAAATATTCACGTAGGATATGACCTCAGAGGCTGGAGGTATTTCTTGTGTGTGTGTTGGGGATTGGACAAGTAGGTACATGGAAAATATTGGCATTGCTAACATTCCTGTCTTGTTTTAGAATCCTTTATTACGAACTATTTTCGTTACGTTGATAAAATATTTTTGGTAGTCTTTTTATGTTGAAAATAATTGAAGTGACAGTAGAGAAATCGTGATGTACTTGTACATCTCTGTTATCACTTGCTGAGTATGTTAAGCGTTCAGTTCAATGACATTTTACAACGAGATAGTTATTATCTGTATGTCATTTTCTCTTGTTATGACCTGTAATTAGTGTTATACGTGTGTATCGTTCAGCCGGCGCCACACATAATATCATATCATTCTACTGTTACTCACCATTGTTGTAACACAGACACCCTATATGATAATGTTCGGTGTTTAATGTTTTATATAATGAATGTTTGATGACCCAACAATGTGTATTCATACAGTAATGTCGTCATAGCGTTTCATTGTTTAGGACACCAATTAGAAAAAAAACACGGCATCGTTACTGCAGTTAATTTTGGTGTGACTAGTTATGATTAGTATGCTTCTTCTATTCTCTCTCTCTCTCTCTGTCGCTCTCTCTCTCTGTCTCTCTCTCTCTCTCTTTCGCTCTCTCTCTATCTCTCTCTGTGTCTATCTCTTTCTCTATCTCTCTCTCTCTCTCACTCTCTCTCTCTCTCTCTCTCTCTCTCAAAGACATTTGAAGAAGAAATAAAATTTCCTCCAAATTGTTTAAAAAATCGAATCCTACCGGATGTGAACATGATAAAATATTTTTTATGCCACTGACAGATAACTGTTTTAGACAGAGTCTTAAATCTCGCGTATATTTACATATAACCATCAGTATAAGCAAGGGGCATGGCTTAATGATGTCGACACACTCACGCTTGTTGAATGCACACCCACGAACTCCCCCATCGGGACGAGCAGTTGCAGCCATTTCACTTCCGTCTTAAGCTAATATCGCCAGCATATTTGTAACTCAATACTGTTTATCACGAAATCGTCCATGGGGAGACCATCAACGCATATTTTGAGAAGAGGAAAAACTTTGATCGACGGCTTAAAATAAGCTCACACATATCACTGTGGTATCCAGTTTCGTCATCGTGTTTATCGCCATGTTTATTTATCTTCTCTATCGATTTTCGACATGACAGTTTGTTGGGGTATGTTGGGAGAGGTCGTGGGTATGTTGGGAGCGGGTCGTGGGTATGCCAGACATGTAGACGGTATCATACATTATCAGTGAAAATATTTCAAGATTTTAAATCGGTGGGTTTTTTATATGGAGAGCACCTGATACCTCTGTTGATAGATGTTGAAAGTCAGTGGGCTGCCATGTTTGTTTACGTGTTCTTTGAAGATGAAATCTCTGTTTTCAGATTGATTATGCATAATTCTGATATGTTGAATGGAGTTAGACGTATATCCGATGTTGTATCATAACTTGATATCATTCACACAAACATTTGAGAGGCGATACAACGTTTTTTTATTATGTTTTTATCACAATCTCGAATCGAATAGCTGTTGCTGGTGTCAGTCTCTTACTCAACACGCTTATTCACCCAGGCCGAACATTCACTCACTCACTCGATCCACAAACTCACTCACCAATCCCGCACACGTACTCACAGTAACCACATTCACTCACCCACCCCGCACACGCACTCATCCCGCACACTCACTCACTCACTCACTCCACACACTCACTCACCCAACCCGCACATTCACTCACTCACTCAACAACACACTCACCAATCCCGCACACGTACTCGCAATCACCACATTCACTCACCCACCCCGCACACGCACTCATCCCGCACACTCACTCACTCACGCAATCCACTCACTCATTCACACAATCCACTCACTCACCCACACAGCCACCGCAGTCACTCACTCATCCTGCTCACCCATTCAACCCACACTCACTCAACACGCACACTCACTCACTCAGTCAAAACGCACACTTACTCACCTCGCACACTCACTCACTCAGTCAAAACGCACACTTACTCACCTCGCACACTCACTCAACACGCACACACACTTAGTCAAAACGCACACTTACATCGCACACGCACTCAACACGCACACTCACTCACTCAGTCAAAACGCACACTTACTCACCTCGCGTACTCACTCAACACGCGCACTCACTTAGTCAAAACGCACGCTTACTCACCTCGCACACTCACTCAACACGCACACACACTCAGTCAAAACGCACACTTACATCGCACACGCACTCAACACGCACACTCACTTAGTCAAAACGCACACTTACTCACATCGCACACTCACTCACTCAGTCAAAACGCAAACGTACTCACCTCGCACACGCACTCAACACGCACACTCACTCAGTCAAAACGCACACTTACATCGCACACTTACTCACATCGCACACTCGCTCACTCAGTCAAAACGCACACTCACTCAACACGCACACTCACTCAAAACGCACACTTGTTCACCTCGCACACTCACTCATTCAGTCAAAACGCACACTTACTCACATCGCACGCTCACTCACTCAGTCAAAACGCACACTCACTCAACACGCACACTCACTCAAAACGCACACTTGTTCACCACGCACACTCACTCAACACGCACTCTCACTCAACACGCACACTCACTCAGTCAAAACGCACACTTGCTCACCT
Organism: Haliotis rufescens; assembly: GCF_023055435.1. Classification (NCBI taxonomy): domain Eukaryota; kingdom Metazoa; phylum Mollusca; class Gastropoda; order Lepetellida; family Haliotidae; genus Haliotis; species Haliotis rufescens. The sequence goes on from NW_025963779.1 coordinate 26,638,520, forward strand.
CGCACACTCACTCAACACGCACACTCACTCAGTCAAAACGCACACTTGCTCACCTCGCACACTCACTCAACACGCACACTCACTTAGTCAAAACGCACACATACTCACCTAGCGTACTCACTCAACACGCACACTCACTCAGTCAAAACGCCTGCTTACTCACCTCGCACACTCACTCAACACGCACACACACTCAGTCAAAACGCACACTTACATCGCACACGCACTCAACACGCACACTCACTTAGTCAAAACGCACACTTACTCACATCGCACACTCACTCACTCAGTCAAAACGCAAACGTACTCACCTCGCACACGCACTCAACACGCACACTCACTCAGTCAAAACGCACACTTACATCGCACACTTACTCACATCGCACACTCGCTCACTCAGTCAAAACGCACACTCACTCAACACGCACACTCACTCAAAACGCACACTTGTTCACCTCGCACACTCACTCATTCAGTCAAAACGCACACTTACTCACATCGCACGCTCACTCACTCAGTCAAAACGCACACTCACTCAACACGCACACTCACTCAAAACGCACACTTGTTCACCACGCACACTCACTCAACACGCACTCTCACTCAACACGCACACTCACTCAGTCAAAACGCACACTTGCTCACCTCGCACACTCACTCAACACGCACACTCACTCAGTCAAAACGCACACTTGCTCACCTCGCACACTCACTCAACACGCACACTCACTTAGTCAAAACGCACACTTACTCACCTAGCGTACTCACTCAACACGCACACTCACTCAGTCAAAACGCCTGCTTACTCACCTCGCACACTCACTCAACACGCACACTCACTTAGTCAAAACGCACACTTACTCACCTTGCGAACTCACTCAACACGCACACTCACTTAGTCAAAACGCACACTTACTCACCTCGCACACTCACTCAAGACGCGCACTCACTTAGTCAAAACGCACGCTTACTCACCTCGCGTACTCACTCAACACGCACACTCATTTAGTCAAAACGCACACTTAATCACCTCGCACGCTCACTCAACACGCACACTCACTTAGTCAAAACGCACACTTACTCACCTCGCGAACTCACTCAACACGCACACTCACTCAGTCAAAACGCACGCTTACTCACCTCGCACACTCACTCAAGACGCGCACTCACTCAGTCAAAACGCACGCTTACTCACCTAGCGAACTCACTCAACACGCACACTCACTCAGTCAAAACGCACACTTACTCACCTCGCACGCTCACTCAACACGCACACTCACTTAGTCAAAACGCACACTTACTCACCTCGCGAACTCACTCAACACGCACACTCACTCAGTCAAAACGCACGCTTACTCACCTAGCGTACTCACTCAACACGCACACTCACTTAGTCAAAACGCACACTTACTCACCTCGCACGCTCACTCAACACGCACACTCACTTAGTCAAAACGCACACTTACTCACCTCGCGAACTCACTCAACACGCACACTCACTCAGTCAAAACGCAAACATGCTCACATCGCACACTCACTCAACACGCACACTCACTTAGTCAAAACGCAAACATGCTCACCTCGCGTACTCACTCAACACGCACACTCACTTAGTCAAAACGCAAACATGCTCACATCGCACACTCACTCAACACGCACACTCACTTAGTCAAAACGCACACTTACTCACCTCGCACGCTCACTCAACACGCGCACTCACTTAGTCAAAACGCACACTTACTCACCTCGCAAACTCACTCAACACGCACACTCACTCAGTCAAAACGCACACTTGCTCACATCGCACACTCACTCAACACGCACACTCACTTGTGGTTAAAGCGTTCGCTCGTCACGCCGAAAACCCGGGTTCGATTCCCGACATGAGTTCAACGTGTGCAGCCTTATTTCTGGTGTGCCCCGCGGTGAAATTCTTGAGATACTGCTAAAAGCGGCGAAAAACCATACTCGCTCACTCACTCCGCACACTCACTCACACAGCCACCACACTCACTCATCACGCACACTTAGTCAAAACACACACTCACTCAAACAACCCCCACACTCACCCCGCACACGCACTCATCCCGCACACTCACTCACTCACTCACTCCACACACTCACTCACCCAACCCGCACATTCACTCACTCACTCAACAACACACTCACCAATCCCGCACACGTACTCGCAATCACCACATTCACTCACCCACCCCGCACACGCACTCATCCCGCACACTCACTCACTCACACAATCCACTCACTCACTCACACAATCCACTCACTCACCCACACAGCCACCGCAGTCACTCACTCATCCTGCTCACCCATTCAACCCACACTCACTCAACACGCACACTCACTCACTCAGTCAAAACGCACACTTACTCACCTCGCACACTCACTCACTCAGTCAAAACGCACACTTACTCACCTCGCACACTCACTCAACACGCACACACACTTAGTCAAAACGCACACTTACATCGCACACGCACTCAACACGCACACTCACTCACTCAGTCAAAACGCACACTTACTCACCTCGCGTACTCACTCAACACGCGCACTCACTTAGTCAAAACGCACGCTTACTCACCTCGCACACTCACTCAACACGCACACACACTCAGTCAAAACGCACACTTACATCGCACACGCACTCAACACGCACACTCACTTAGTCAAAACGCACACTTACTCACATCGCACACTCACTCACTCAGTCAAAACGCAAACGTACTCACCTCGCACACGCACTCAACACGCACACTCACTCAGTCAAAACGCACACTTACATCGCACACTTACTCACATCGCACACTCGCTCACTCAGTCAAAACGCACACTCACTCAACACGCACACTCACTCAAAACGCACACTTGTTCACCTCGCACACTCACTCATTCAGTCAAAACGCACACTTACTCACATCGCACGCTCACTCACTCAGTCAAAACGCACACTCACTCAACACGCACACTCACTCAAAACGCACACTTGTTCACCCGCACACTCACTCAACACGCACTCTCACTCAACACGCACACTCACTCAGTCAAAACGCACACTTGCTCACCTCGCACACTCACTCAACACGCACACTCACTCAGTCAAAACGCACACTTGCTCACCTCGCACACTCACTCAACACGCACACTCACTTAGTCAAAACGCACACTTACTCACCTAGCGTACTCACTCAACACGCACACTCACTTAGTCAAAACGCACGCTTACTCACCTCGCGTACTCACTCAACACGCACACTCATTTAGTCAAAACGCACACTTACTCACCTCGCACGCTCACTCAACACGCACACTCACTTAGTCAAAACGCACACTTACTCACCTCGCGAACTCACTCAACACGCACACTCACTTAGTCAAAACGCACACTTACTCACCTCGCACACTCACTCAAGACGCGCACTCACTTAGTCAAAACGCACGCTTACTCACCTCGCGTACTCACTCAACACGCACACTCATTTAGTCAAAACGCACACTTACTCACCTCGCACGCTCACTCAACACGCACACTCACTTAGTCAAAACGCACACTTACTCACCTCGCGAACTCACTCAACACGCACACTCACTCAGTCAAAACGCACGCTTACTCACCTCGCACACTCACTCAAGACGCGCACTCACTCAGTCAAAACGCACGCTTACTCACCTCGCGAACTCACTCAACACGCACACTCACTCAGTCAAAACGCACACTTACTCACCTCGCACGCTCACTCAACACGCACACTCACTTAGTCAAAACGCACACTTACTCACCTCGCGAACTCACTCAACACGCACACTCACTCAGTCAAAACGCACGCTTACTCACCTAGCGTACTCACTCAACACGCACACTCACTTAGTCAAAACGCACACTTACTCACCTCGCACGCTCACTCAACACGCGCACTCACTTAGTCAAAACGCACACTTACTCACCTCGCGAACTCACTCAACACGCACACTCACTCAGTCAAAACGCAAACATGCTCACATCGCACACTCACTCAACACGCACACTCACTTAGTCAAAACGCAAACATGCTCACCTCGCGTACTCACTCAACACGCACACTCACTTAGTCAAAACGCAAACATGCTCACATCGCACACTCACTCAACACGCACACTCACTTAGTCAAAACGCACACTTACTCACCTCGCACGCTCACTCAACACGCGCACTCACTTAGTCAAAACGCACACTTACTCACCTCGCGAACTCACTCAACACGCACACTCACTCAGTCAAAACGCACACTTGCTCACATCGCACACTCACTCAACACGCACACTCACTTGTGTTTAAAGCGTTCGCTCGTCACGCCGAAAACCCGGGTTCGATTCCCGACATGAGTTCAACGTGTGCAGCCTTATTTCTGGTGTGCCCCGCGGTGAAATTCTTTAGATACTGCTAAAAGCGGCGAAAAACCATACTCGCTCACTCACTCCGCACACTCACTCACACAGCCACCACACTCACTCATCACGCACACTTAGTCAAAACACACACTCACTCAAACAACCCCCACACTCACCTCGCACACTCGTTCAGCCAAGACGCACACTTACTCACCCCGCACAATCGCTCACCTCGCACACTCACCCAACAAGCACACTCACTCACCCAACACGCACACTCACTCAAACATCCTCGACACTCACTCACCCTGCCAAACGTGACGTTCATGATGTCTGTCTCTCGCGCGTCATAACGCTGTGCATTATTTCAGCTAATATACAACCACATCATCTCATTACGACGACATTCAAGCACACGTTTCTCAGTGTCAGTCCTTTTAAGGTAACGTATGATGGATACCACAGGGAACTTTATATTTCCTGCCATTTGACGCACCACTTTTGATGTCCCCGATACATAGCTGGGTGGGTAACGTGTGATACAGTCGGCGCGATGTCGCTCACCCAGCAGCCAGTACCAGCAGCTGAAAGCGAGCTATTGTTGGCGATGACAAGAAATAATTGGGGCCTTGTTGCTTCAGGAATTTTATCACCAAACTCTTCTACTTGTAAACAAATTATTTCTTATTTCATACTTCATGCTTCTCTAGGCAGAACGATGCCGGCGCTGTCACTCCTGATTGTCTACTGAATACTGTCTTGTAAACCCTCGGGGTCTTTTGTTAAATTGACCAATAAAAGAGATATTCATTTAAATTATGCAAACATCTTTCTTTTTTTAAATTTGCATTCTTAAAAAAATCGTCATATTACAAGATTAACGTCTAATATGGAGTGAGTGAGTGTGTATGGTTTTACGCCGTTCTTAGCAATATTCCAGCAATATCACGGCGGGGGACACTAGAAATGGGCTCCACACATTGTACCCATGTCGAGAATCAAGCCCGGGTCTTCGGCGTGACGAGCGAACGCTTTAACCAGTAGGCTACCCGACCGCCCCTCTAATATTGAGACTTAATTAATTTTATACATTGAAGCAATCATAACCTTAAGTTATCAACATCGGAACACACACGTCACATGTTGATTTTAACGCTAAGATACTTTATTTATTTTCATTTTTAAACAACGCTGAAAAGCATGTAGTAATTGCCCGTGAGATATGTTTATATCTGATGTAACAAAAGTTACCTCCCTTTGTGTTTCAAGTCGTTTCTCAAAGTAAAAGCCCAAGCCTTTATTTGATTCCATCTCTTTGAAGCAACACATAATGAAACAAATTGGCAAATATAAACTTAAAAAAACAAAGTCTATTTTCAAATGTAAACACGACACTCTGTCTGGGATTGATAATGTGAAAGTTGTTATCTGCTTGCAAGGAAATTAATTTACTTTATTTTAATAAGGGTACTGATTGCGTGAGGCGACCAGGAGTCTGTACTGGCTATCTACCGTCGTGAACAGCTCCGGTCTTAAATAACCGCCTCTATCTGTTTAGGAAATAGCTCACATACCGTACTTACACAATATGGTATTTATAATATTGAGATATATTGTTTAGCATAGATACCTTGAAAGGCTGATAATACCCTGCTGCCTCGTTTGATTCCTATGCTGAACATTAAACAGAGCATCTGCTGTCCCGATTAACTGACGTCATTGTGACAAGATACTTTGCAGGTCTACATAACATTAATTGTGTGAGGTACATAAAAATGAAACATATATTGCACTTCAAGAGTGGTATCAAAGAGATTCGTATCGGAATGTTCAGGTGGTTTTCTTGTTCTGTTGATTTATGAAATATGTTTGAGTTTTCAAATAGGAAATTTGAATTCGGCGAAATTGAATTCTTGTGATTTTTTCTCAATTGTCAAGGCACCCACACCTTTTCGGGCCTCAATCTTATGAAAAATGATCACCAGAGGGCATCAACCCTAGAGTATAGTATTCACATGAGGGCCTCAACCTTCTAGTATAGTATTCACATAAGGGCATCAACCCTAGAGTATAGTATTCACATGAGGGCCTCAACCTTATAGTATAGTATTCACATAAGGACATCAACCTTATAGTATAGTATTCACATGAGGGCCTCAACCTTATAGTATAGTATTCACATGAGGGCCTCAACCTTATAGTATAGTATTCACATGAGGGCCTCAACCTTATAGTACAGTATTCACATGAGGGCCTCAACCTTCTAGTATAGTATTCACATGAGGGCCTCAACCTTCTAGTATAGTATTCACATAAAAACATCAACCTTATAGTATAGTATTCACATGAGGGCCTCAACCTTATAGTATAGTATTCACATGAGGGCCTCAACTTATAGTACAGTATTCACATGAGGGCCTCAACCTTATAGTATAGTATTCACATGAGGGCCTCAACCTTATAGTACAGTATTCACATGAGGGCCTCAACCTTATAGTATAGTATTCACATGAGGACATCAACCTTATAGTATAGTATTCACATGAGGGCCTCAACCTTATAGTATAGTATTCACCAGAGGGCCTCAACCTTATAGTACAGTATTCACATGAGGGCCTCAACCTTATAGTACAGTATTCACAAGAGGGCCTCAACCTTATAGTACAGTATTCACATGAGGGCCTCAACCTTATAGGATAGTATTCACATGAGGGCCTCAACCGTATAGTACAGTATTCACATGAGGGCCTCAACCTTATAGTATAGTATTCACATGAGGGCCTCAACCTTATAGTATAGTATTCACATGAGGGCCTCAACCTTATAGTATAGTATTCACCAGAGGGCCTCAACCTAATAGTATAGTATTCACATGAGGGCCTCAACCTTATAGTATAGTATTCACATGAGGGCCTCAACCTTATAGTAGAGTATTCACATGAGGGCCTCAACCTTATAGTATAGTATTCACATGAGGGCCTCAACCTTATAGTACAGTATTCACATGAGGGCCTCAACCTTATAGTACAGTATTCACAAGAGGGCCTCAACCTTATAGTACAGTATTCACATGAGGGCCTCAACCTTATAGGATAGTATTCACATGAGGGCCTCAACCGTATAGTACAGTATTCACATGAGGGCCTCAACCTTATAGTATAGTATTCACATGAGGGCCTCAACCTTATAGTATAGTATTCACATGAGGGCCTCAACCTTATAGTATAGTATTCACCAGAGGGCCTCAACCTAATAGTATAGTATTCACATGAGGGCCTCAACCTTATAGTATAGTATTCACATGAGGGCCTCAACCTTATAGTAGAGTATTCACATGAGGGCCTCAACCTTATAGTATAGTATTCACATGAGGGCCTCAACCTTATAGTAGAGTATTCACATGAGGGCCTCAACCTTATAGTATAGTATTCACATGAGGGCCTCAACCTTATAGTATAGTATTCACACGAGGGCCTCAACCTTATAGTATAGTATTCACATGAGGGCCTCAACCTTATAGTATAGTATTCACATGAGGGCCTCAACCTTATAGTATAGTATTCACAAGAGGGCCTCAACCTTATAGTATAGTATTCACATGAGGGCCTCAACCTTATAGTATAGTATTCACATGAGGGCCTCAACCTTATAGTAGAGTATTCACATGAGGGCCTCAACCTTATAGTATAGTATTCACATGAGGGCCTCAACCTTATAGTATAGTATTCACATGAGGGCCTCAACCTTATAGTATAGTATTCACATGAGGGCCTCAACCTAATAGTATAGTATTCACATGAGGGCCTCAACCTTATAGTATAGTATTCACATGAGAGCCTCAACCTTATAGTATAGTATTCACATAATTGCCTCAAACTTGTAGTAGAGTATTCACATGAGGGCCTCAACCTTATAGTATAGTATTCACCAGAGGGCCTCAACCTTATAGTATAGTATTTACATAAGGACATCAACCTTATAGTATAGTATTCACATAAGGACATCAACCTTATAGTATAGTTTTCACATGAGGACATCAACCTTATAGGATAGTATTCACATGAGGGCCTCAACCTTATAGTACAGTATTCACATGAGGGCCTCAACCTTATAATATAGTATTCACATAAGGACATCCATGTTGAATTATGAACACCCTATGATGAATCATGAACACCCTATGATGTATCATGAACATCATTCTATGAATCATGAACACCCTTTGATGAGTCAGGAACATCCTTCTTTGAATCATGAACACCCTATGATGAATCAGGAACATGCTACAATGAATCATGAACACCCTATGTTGAATCATGAACACCCTATGATGAATCATGAACACCCTTTGATGAGTCAGGAACGTCCTTCTTTGAATCATGAACACCCTATGATGAATCAGGAACATGCTACAATGAATCATGAACACCCTATGTTGAATCAGGAACACCCTATGATGAATCATGAACACCCTATGATGAATCATGAACATCATTCTATGAATCATGAACACCCTTTGATGAGTCAGGAACATCCTTCTTTGAATCATGAACAACCTATGATGAATCAGGAACATGCTACAATGAATCATGAACACCCTATGTTAAATCAGGAACACCCTATGATTAATCAGGAACATCCTTCTTTGAATCAGGAACACCCTATGATGAATCATGAACATCCTTCTTTGAATCACGAACACCCTATGATAAATCAGGAACATCCTTCTTTGAATCAGGAACACCCTATGATGAATCAGGAACATCCTTCTTTGAATCAGGAACACCTTTTGATGAATCAGGAACATCCTTCTATGAATCATGAACACCCTATGATGAATCATGAAAATCCTACTATGAATCACGAACACCATGTGATGAATCATGAAATCCATACAATGAATCATGAAAGCCCTGAGATAAATCTTGTAAACTATACGATGCATCATGAAATCCCTATTTATTACACCTTCCAAAGGGTATACGATATCATGGCTGACCACCTACGAGAAATATATACTGGAGAATGGATCTGAAATTAGTACTTGTTGACGGGTGGATTGCGTTTTGACGGGTGTGTTAAGAAAGGTGGCTACTATGCTGAATGATTCAATAAATTAATATTTGTCGGTAACTACGACAAACGGAAATGACTGAAACGGGTTGATCTTTCGTCCTGTCGGGACATGAACTATAAGCCTATCCTTAACATGCTTGAGAGTAAAAGCTGTAGTTGACTTCAACATAATCAACATCGTGCTCTGTAGACTGTTATGTCAAGGTCATAACTTCCTGTTAAACACTCTCAGATAACCTGAGATAATGTCCTACCCTACATTGACCTCTAAAACAATGTTCTCTTTGTGACAAACTTTGCGTTTCTAAATAGATCAGTCAATACACAGGACCCGTGAAGATCCGGGATAGAATAGGTCTTCAGCAATCCATGCTTGCCGCTAATGGCGACTATGCTTGTCGTAAGAGGCGACTTACTTGATCGGGTGGTCGGGCTCACTGACTTGGTTGATGCATGTCATCGTATGCCTATTGCTTGGATCGATGCTCATGGTGTCAACCACTGGATTATCTGGTCTAGACTCGATTATTTACAGACCGCCGTCATATGGAATATTGCTGAGTGCGGCGTTAAACAACAAACAAAATTCAATACACAGAATTTAGCCCTATCCCAAGCCTTGATTATATCGTTTGTTGGTTGGTTGGTTGGTTGGTTGTTTAACTCAGCAATATTCCAGCTATATGTCGGCGGTCTGTAAATAATCGAGTCTGGACAAGACAATCCAGTGATTAATATCATGAGTATCGATCTACGCAATTTGGATCGATGACGTGCATAAACCAAGTCAGCAAGCCTGACCACCCGATCCCGTTAGTCGCCTCTTACGACAAGCATAGTCGCCTTTTACGGCAAGCATGGGTTGCTGAAGACCTCTTCTACCCCGGAATCTTCACGGGTATGGAACCCTGCACGGGTCATGAGTATGCATCTTTTTCTCACCATTTTCACCTTTTCACGTGGCTTCTCCGAATAACCCTACTCATAATACTACCGATTTTATATCAGTTTCGTTGATTGGCCAACTTTGTAACTACATTCCTCCGTGGTATGGTTGTTGAGAATGAAATGCAAGTATAACAGAGGGAATGTTCCATGGACTGAGGCGCATTCGGTCAGGTCTTGCAGAAATAGGCTGGAATTTCGGAGTCATATTTTGGCTGGACTAACGTCTCTATGCGTTACGAAATCGACATTCTGTTCGTAAACGACATATTTCAGTCGATTGCAGGATTTTCCGGCAACTGGGCGTCGACAGATATTTTCCAAATATGATCATGTTTTTAAAGAAGTTGCTCAAGTGCTACAATCCATATGCACTGAATGTGTGTGAGGCAGGGAACGTGAATATTTTTTGAATGGGCGCTGCCATATTGTTTGAAGAAAATGCAAGTTATATGAGAGGTGAAATCTGATTGGTCAGTAAGAGGGACATAGAAGGGAGATAACTCGTAATAGCCACTGGTGGCGCTACGATCGAGCCTTGGAATTTCAACCTAGTTCGGCAAAAATGGAAACTGGACTTTTATAGTCAGTTAACTCCCTTGCCTCGGGAAGATGCGCCGAAGTCCCGGTTTCGATTCCCCGCATGGGCACAAGTTCATTTCCGGTGTCCCCGGTCGTGATATTGCTGGAATATTACTAAAAAGCGACGTAAAACCATACCTACTCACTCAAAAATGCCACTTTAAGATTTAGATGTTATATTTAGTTACTTGTATGAAACCGCGACATTGTCCCTTTGTAATAAGGGCAATCATACAGTTTTAGATTTATATACACCATGAGACATGCAAAGTAGGTTGTGAATGACTTGCATCAAACTGTCTGGGACTGCTAACAGGCACGAGGTTAGTCCTCCTTTAAGAAAAGCAGCGCTGTGCAACAAGTGCAGGTGTATTCTTGTCCCGTGAAACGCTTCGCCCGTATACCTGAAGCAGTTGATTGTGCAACGAGTTCACACGAGTTTCTACTCGAAGCGTTCCATGACTTATGTACTGGTTTATATCATGTAGACTTTTCAGGTCGATCGCTCAGTGGCAAGTCTCCATTTGACGCCAACACACATGCAGCGTAGGTGTGTGGAAAAGTTGAACTCAGCTGGTAAAATGTGCAAAAACGAAATCCGATTACGAACATAAAAGAATGCTCTCCATGGGTTAAGGTTTCGCGTTTTTCCCGTCTTGTAGACTTCCAATAATCTACTTTTGGCTCAGGTTTATCCGAATGTGACGTCACAGGCGTTGTCTGCGTTGTGTACTCTGATTGTTATGTTACCGCGGACCCCGACGTTTTCTACATTCGCTCCTAAATGTGTGCAGGTATCTATGTTTGATTCAGTTTGGGGTTAAGGGGTCACTGAAGTATCAGTGATGCATGTCGTTTGATTGTTGATACTGTCATCCGTGTTGTTGTTATTGTTCATCTTTGAGGTTTACACGTACACATGCCTGGGAGTCTGTTCTCGTGAGATCTTTCAGAACAAAGTGTGCTCTCGTTGTCCATGTTATTTCCATTGGCGTCGAGACATGTATTTTTGCATTTGAAGTTTTTTAATAATTATGTATGGTGTAGTAAGATTGAAATGTTGAAAGACAACGGCAGAGCGAAATGAGAGAGAGAGAGAGAGAGAGAGCGAGAGAGAGAGGGGGGGCTATTCACCATAGTTCGGCTGTGATAATCATAATTTTATTATTCAAAGTTTATAATTAGCTGCAGTGGAGTGGAGAAAGAAAGAAGGAAAATAGTGGTGTTGATTAGACGTGTACTGATTATGATGACTGGGTTGAAAAGGGATGAATGAAGGAAACATGGATGTAATTAGGAGAGGAATAAAAGTAGTGGTGATAGTCACACGGACGAAATTGTATGGCGAATGAAATCGACGGCGATAGACAGACAGAATTTGCTGGATGATAAAACCATTGGTTTTTGACGGACAATTTAACCTGCTTTGTGTTGAATAATGAATGACACAGTCATTGATGAATGAAGACGTTTGATGATGAATGAAATATACTGACGGACGTATGAAAAAAATTGTATGGTGGATAAATCTGACATGGATAGAAGAAAGAAGTGGATTTTGAATAAACAGTTTGAGTGAGAGAAGAAATTGGATGATAAATGACGCTGATGGACAGAATAAAATGGACGACGAAATTAATTACATAAGATATTAACAAGACGAAGTTGACGGTAGCATGGAATGGTGCCATTGACGGATGAGATGGTGGGATGGAAAAGGATGGGGAGAAAAAAGTTCATTCAGAGGGTGTAGGAGTACGTTGAATGGGGTGGGCGGAGGAATGATGAGGTCAAGATACAAGGGCTACTGGTCAGTAGAGTGCACAACCCGGGTTGACTAATGAGCAACAGACTTACATCTAGTCTCTGAAATGAATTATTTTACAGAAAAAAAAGTTGTTAAATTATAGTTATAAAATATAATAAAAAGGAGCCCAGAGACATTCTTCATTTTCAGATACTGCAGTAATCTAGACTTGCCAAATATTATAGACTTGTATGGGCTGTATTGGATATATTTGTTTCAGGGTCAGTATGACGACTTAATGAGCATGTATTAACTGATTATAACTACCCCAGAAGTGTTCATGACGTCGCACAGCGTGTATTGTTATGTAAGCTCTGGCTGATAACGGGGGTTGTGTCACCTCATGTCTTGGGTCTGGATTCATTGACCGATCGGATATCCTGTCTACATATTTTTTTGTACCTGCACAGATACACGTACTTTGAGAGCGGCATTTGGTCATGCAATATCGTTATCATCCCCTGCGTTGTGTCATGAAGAGAGCTAATAGGCTTCAAACACGAAACTAAACTCACAGGCCAAACGGAGCTTCGTTCTCCTGTATCATTAGGTCACAGTTATCACACTGTGATTTTTAGAGGCACATAACTCAAAAGTTTTCTTTGAAGATGTGCGGTGTATTTGTGCGTAATTGGGCTAAAGATAGACTCAGCGGGGTTTCTGAGGATTTAATAACTTCATCAACATTTCAAATTCCTGTGTTCAAACAACATCCAGCTACCCTGATCTGCCCCCACACGTGCTTTGCTGTGTACACGGAAGCCTGATCATTCTCTAAAGCTAAATTATTTATTGATTGATTGATTTATTTATTTATTTATTTTGCCACTGTTGTCATCGTCGTCATTATCCTCATTATTATTGCCATTATAATTATTATTTACAGATTAAAATAAATAAATGCAGCAAAGAGCGTTTAGGTAATCCTGCCACAGTCAGTCTGGTTAGGGCATTATTATTAATATGTTTTTTTATTATTAATAATATGACTATGTGAGTATAGAATGTCTGTGCATATATGTGATACTCATCCGTGTGTGTGTGTGTGTGTGTGCGTGTGTGTGTGCGTGTGCGTGTGTGTGTGCGCGTGCGTGCGTGTGTGTGCGTTTATCGGTCGAAGCATGTAGATACATTCGTGAATGCATAACAACATACGTGCAAGGACACTTTCAATGATTGCAAACATTTTCCAAAATCGTGTCTCTCGCACTACGCTTTGTAGACCCTTCCCTGACAGGCACAAAGTTTGAAAACAGTTTCTTTGAACCGTATTGAATACCCTTCATTGACAGTGCTGCGTCATCTGCGGTCCATAGCGTGTATAGACATTCCCGGTGCTTTTGTGCACCTGTCACAGACCCCATCAAGGGAGGTAACCCCGCCGAGGGGAGCGATCGCGCACATCTCACCTGTTGTGTTAATGGTGCTATTGCGGTTACTGGTTAAACGAAAACGTACACTGAGAAACGGGAGCTAATCCCAAATGTGTTTCAATACATGTAATCCTTTCAACGGCTTACTCAAGTAGTGGGCAAACAATCGCAGTGAGTTGAGCGCGACATCAAAGTCCGCGAATACTTTTCTCGCTTATGACACTGACACACACGAGAGGGTATTATCCCACGGGCACCCCACTTTTAAACGTCCAGCTATCTTCACGCTCGCCCCTTCCCCCCAATGCCCTTCCCCTACGCCACCCCCCTTTCCCTCGACAAGAAAACTCGACACCCGAAACGCCACCCGCTAAGAGAGGCATCTGGAGAATGCCGCATGTCACCTGCCTTAGAATCCATTGCCGCTTACTTTAACCTTTCACTGCTAGAAAAACAAATCGATAATATTACATTTTTTCACAATAAACCTTCAACCATAATGAGTGGGTACTTATATTTCATGCTTTTTTCTGATTAACTCGGTTAATATGCTGTCTAATATTATCTTGATTATTTTGCACACAATAAAATTATCGTATAACGTTTACATCACAGTGTGTCGGCCCGTTTCTATATTTAATAAAAGTGTTTACACGTAGATGTAATTCAGTATGTAAGTTATAAATTTTAATGTATCAATTTAGTTCCCGCTGAGCACGCAAGTGCAGTTAATATTGATTAAATATACATTCATTGTACAACAGGTTAGCTTTGAAAAGGTTAATGCTCATACGTCACGCGCCCCACTCAAATCTATTTGCTTAAAATTAGCAGTCGTACTCGTTAATTGGACCTGAAGCACTGCGGGTGAAACGCTACACTCCAGAGCATGTTTCCAACACAAAATGGCAGCGGAATGCCTTTAAAGTATCTACCGTAACAGGAAATTCTTGAGATGTCAGGAATTTATCATCAGACAAAAACGCCATTGGTTGTTGACATTGTGACATCTTAAACACGTGCGCGGGGAGACGGTTGAACTGTTTGCAGTTTTTATCAGTGGATTAAGGGTTGGTCGGTCTTCAATGTGTGTTGTCCGTCGGTCTGTCAATCTGTATGTCCGTGTGGAGGTGTGGAGGTGTTGTGATCCCCTCCCAGGCTATTCATGCATGATCCAGGATTGTGTCGGGACAACAGGCGAGACTATGTTAGTGTGCCTGCCAGTGACGAGCAGGTCGGCCTTCTTCAAGTAAGTACATACCTGACTGTGTAATTTATGTTTTTTTTACGGACGAATTTCTTTTCCTTCTACCTGAATGTGTCGTGTTTGAAGTTGTACATGCTCAGACATTTAGTTAAGTGGGCGGCGTTATATTAATATAAACTATATTTGATATGTAATCAATATGCAATAGAATATGTATGCGAACATGTACACACATTACTAGGGTTTAAAGTTCCGTCAATATCTGACTCAAAGCCTTTGTGAAATAGTCCGCCCGCCCTGTTTGTCACTATCGATTATTTTGTCTACATCACAAACTTTGCTTGAAGAGAAGGAAACTGTAAAAGATATCATCTTTAACAGGTTGAAACAGAAATACATTCACAATAGGGTTTTCGAACAAATTGAGAATGTAACTGTGCATATTAGGTGTATCATATGTTTTCATACTTAATGAATTTTCATTAGTGGATATGCATCAATAAGTACAAGAAAGTTGAAGGACATTTTAGTTCTTTAGTGGCTGACAAATTCACTCGATATACATCTTACCTTAATCGTGTTTCGTTTCATTCTCCTATCTGAGCGTCAGATGTGACAGCCCCGCGTGACTCAGGGTATTTACATGATTGACCTGCTATATTATTTATGTAGGCTATCGTGTATCATCAGTAGTATCAGTGCAGAATTATGCATACCGCTTTTTCTCCAGAGTTGTGTAACAGTCTGTCGAAAGTAGCTGTTGGCTGACTTATGGAGTGAGAAAGTAACAGTCACAGTGACATATAGTTATCAGTGTGTTTACATTAGCAAATATGGTTAAGCCATAAATATCTCTGAATGTGATAAATTCTAGAAATTATGCCTTACATGACAATGTAAAAGCAGACATGGTACTGTCATCATCGGCGCTTCCTTCTCAAAAGTAGTTGTCACAGCTTGTTTATTTCGGCAACCGATGTCATATGAAGCGTTTTATTTCAAACAGTAATGAACATCACCACAGGAGTTAGATTGACCCAATTAAAATACAAGGTCAAACAGACACAGTATGACGTCAAAGTTACCCTGACGCAATATGGCGTCCCAGTAACACTGGCGTAATTTGACGTCAATGTAACCCTGGCTCAAGAGGACGCCACAGTAGCACTGACGTAATGTGACGTCAGAGTAATATAGACGCAATATGAAATCACAGTAACACTGACGAAATATGACGTCAAAGTAACACTGGCGTAATTTGACGTCAATGTAACCCTGGCTCAAGATGACGCCACAGTAGCACTGACGTAATTTGACGTCAGAGTAATATAGACGCAATATGAAATCACAGTAAAACTGACGTAATTTGACGTCAAAGTAATATAGGCGCTATATGCCATCACAGTAACGCTGACGAAATATGACGTCAAAGTGACACAGGCGAAATATGACGTTGCAGTAACGCTGACACAATGTGGCGTCGCAACAAACAGAATGAAGGACCATGTACAGAAGACGTGCGTTAGAATTGATAAGGTTAACGTGTTACAGTTTTTTGGAAACCGACATTTGCAGATTAAACTGACGGCCTATTTGGCTTTTTGTACAATAACGTCTTCTTGTTACGGATATCCGGAGCATGTTTTTTATATGTCTTTTTCCCAGTGGTACTGCGATGTTCGTAATAGAACCATTGTTACCAGCGAACGCGCATGTTCTAACAGACCTCACTTTAACTGCTAAAGCTGTTGGAAAGGTATTTCCTCTTAAAGAAATGGCTCCACTGTGCATTATAAGAAAGAAGAGGTCGACTTTAAAAAGACATCTGTAGGCAATGTGGTTTCAACGATCTACGTCATGTTTGCACCATATGGCGTGTGTGTCATCTTTATAAGGAGATATGTAGTCAATGCACTCAACTAGCAAATATTACAATGGGACGGTAGGGTAGTCTTTTAGTTTAAGCGTTCGCTCGTCAGGCAAAAAACGGTTCGAATCCCCACATGGGATCAATGTGTGAAGCCCATTTCTGGTGTCCCCCGCCGTGGAATAGTGCTAAACGCTGCGTAAAACCACACTCATTCACTCACTTTTATCACATTGGTGATGCAGTATATGATAAATAAGGTCATAGTTGTGAAGACATCTTTAGCACGGATCCCAACACATCGACCTTGAGACCCGTGAAGATCCAGGATAGATTAGGTCTTCAACAACCCATGCTTGCCGTAAAAGGCGGCTATGCTTGTCGTAAGAGGCGACTAACGGGATCGGGTGATTGTGATTGACACCATGAGCATCGATCCACGCAGTTGGGATACGATGACATGCGACAACCAAGTCAGCGAGCCTGACCACCCGATCCCGTTAGTCGTCTCTTACCACAAGCATAGTCGCCTTTTACGGCAAGCATGGGTTGCTGAAGACCTCTTCTACCCCGGATCTTCACGGGCCTATTAGGTGCGGAATCAGCCCGTGGTTGTACTAGTATTTACTGTCTGTACACTCTGCTCGACTGATAACGCAGTAGACTATATTGAGGACATGATCATGTCACTTCACTCGTGATTATACACAGAATTACCACATCGCTATCTTTATCATCTATAGCTTCCTTATACAGTGAACTTGTTCACCCCAACACGAGAAATCAAGTAGATCTCTTCCGCCCAGAGGACTCTGCTCTAGATGGCTTCAATTGCGTTCGTGTAATGTAGCTTTAAGAAACCCATCGGATATTTGAAATTTAAAAATATTTAAAGTCACATTAATATCTTTAAATAGATTTTGTCAATACATTTGTAAAGGGTAACGGGATTTATTTCATAACTTTTTATAAACATGATGACGAATTTATTTTGTCAAATGACATCAGTGGGTGTTTTTTTCTTAAAGTATTATTGGAAATGAAAAAAAACTTTTTTGCTGGATTTATTAATCAACACAAAGCATTACGTAGATGTAAATACGAAATAACAAAACCACTGGAAAAGTACTAGTCTGGATTTGCTAGTTTTATCTCAGTGCTAAATACAAAATGTACTTTACAGGAGGTAATTTGTAGGCACTTTCAACATTCAAAAATAAAACTAAGTCCAAATTGACATGGCAGAAACAGGCTATAGGCATTATGCAAATAAGCCTGGAAAAAAAGTTATCAAAACAACAATAAAAATAACAGCTATGTTTATGTACATAATAATAATGACATGTAAGTTTTTTTTGAGAAGGGAATATGTTACTTTTACGTTCTGATAGTTTTACGATGATTAACTATCCCACAATGCCACTCACAAATCACTAACCACTGACAAATCACATGCACTTGGGTTTCAAGCACCTGTTTTCACCTGTCGTCAAGGTGTCATAGGTCATGGACATTCACCTTGATCTACTAACACCTGGTTATGCTCACTTTCACAATAGTCTGTTTTGTTCATATTTTTACACACTTTTATGTGTAAAAAGACATAAAAACCTTTGATACGCTGTATTTGTGCCAAGGCCCAATTAGTACTAATTGAGTTGTTTGAATATTTATATATTTTGTAAATTAACTGCATTTATTTAAAATCTGAGATCGGAAAAACAGGTTTTTTTTCATTTCCGTGAGTACTTTAGTTTGAGTTTTACTCTGTCTAAGAAGTTGGCAAACATCCAAAATGATATATCAATTATTGATGTAATTGACATGTACATCATGAAAATATAAATCGTCACCGCCAGAGAATTAGCTGCTGAAACTGATTTCAATGGGCGTAAAGGGGGAAAAAGTGATGACAATTACTGAAAATCGTGATGACATCAGGTGTTTTCGATGTCTGTATGTATTGTCTGTGCAAAGATGTATGTATGTTTGATATGATTCAACCAATCATCTTAACGGCTGCAGCTGTAATTCAAAGGCCTGTATTAAGACGTGGCAACAGCTGCAGTGATTCAGTGGCATGCATAGATGTAGCGCCGAAAATAAAAAATAAAAATGACCCAAAAAATATCCAAATATACTGTTACAATTTTAGGTGCGTATATATTATCAGGGGAATCAGACCCAGTAGCGACCATCCTAGCATCTCTTTGGGAGACAGGGCATCGTCTATCAAATACATGGGACGCTATGAATAGACAATAATGAGTATTGTCGGAGCTGGTCGCTAGTCCGGCAGACAGTCTCTCCCCCACGTGCACGACACGCGCCAAGTATACTTAGAAATATTCGCTAAGACCACTCTTCAAACGTAGTTTGTAGAAAGAACCTTTTGTTCTCGATGGTTAACCTTGCCCAAAGTAACAAGCTCGTGGGTTTATCAATGCCTGCGTGGTACGCAGAATACAATGTCTCCCGTGGTAATAGCATCCAGATATAGTCGACATTCTCAAGTGCACGGTATATTCATTTGAGAATTTCGCCATTATGAACGAGACACAGGTGTATATCGCAGTGCCCAATAGGCAATTTTAATAGTTAGGGCAAACATTACCGACTTACATGTATACATATTATGTCTTAAAATTGGATTGTTCTGTTTCGTTATTAATGGAGCTTTAACATTTTGTAAATTTCTGTACTAATACCAGGTATATATTTTTCAGAAATACACCGTGACAGAGGATACAAATGGAGGATATTTTACCGATAACCTGCGTTCATCGGCTGTGCTTGACGGTTCTAATTTCACAAATGAAAAACTCAAGCCTGAGGACAATGGGCAGCCCCCGTTTGCCCCCCCTCCCCGTTCGCCCGGCCACGCCCTTCCGCCAAAAGACGATGGGGGAGGGAAATTATGTGCCAGGAACATCCGAACGAGAGAAGTGATACTTATAGTGATTGGTTGTGTTTTACTTATCGGAGTAGCGGTTGGGACAGCTGTCGCCATCATACTGAGTCAGTCAGGTAAGAAATGTCATTTTTTGCCATTCAGGATGACGTCCAACGTCATCTTAAACATATGTAGCGATAGTAAAAGACACATATTTAAACAGGTTTCAGTATCAGCGTATTTCGTTAATATATATGTATCTTATATCTTATCCATAAAGTTGTACGTTTACTTAGCTATCTTGTTTTAATCTGCAAATGTCAGATTCTGACGTGGATGTAAGAGAAATGATATTTTCACACATATTGATGTCATAAATAGTATTAATATTAGCGAACATATAATAAATATACTTGTATATACATTGTATACAGGTCGATGATTTAGGGGTTTAGTCCTGAATCTGCTGTTTTACACCTGGCACAAGTTCTGAAACTTTGTAGAATAGAGTTGATTTACTTCCATTGAACACAACAGTGCCACGAACACAATTTTCGTCATAACATTTAGCATCACTTTCTTTGACTGTGATATTTTACCAACCGTTTTGGCAATTCCATCCCTGGTTTACTTTGACCTACAGCTGGCGTCCTTATTTCTTAAAGTAATCATTTCATTTTAGATATCTATGCGAAAAGTTTACAAAACGTTTTTAAACAGCGCCCTCCTATAAGCAAATTGTATAGGGTCCCACACGCTGAAAGGGTCACTCTGGTTTAATTGTTTTCGGATTGAAAGTGGAGAAAGAAACCCCGAATTAAGATGTAATCTTTCTTAGTTGCAAACAACACTATAATTGTATAGCAATAAAATTAAGCTGGAATAGTTTGACCTTGACATTGCTAAAATGATAAGAATCCCTCAACTTGAGATGGCGTCCAGCATTGCCTCCCCTGCTGTGAATGTTTATGTAAGTAAATAAAACACCGCACACAGGCTGGCCGTAAACAATTCCCATATGGGGGCCGGTACAATCTTGTCAAGTATCGTGGCCTCCATTAAATACCCTACATCTAAAGTACATTTCGTTAACTCGATACACATTGTAAGATTATTGTCATGGGGCAGAATCCTTAACGGCATTTGGACCTGATACAGGTACTTCGCTTGTCTCGAAGTGGAGATAACTGTATACATGTTCTCTTGTTCTGAGGACTTCGAAATCGCGTACGAATGGGATATTTGATCTTGGCGAGGGAATTGGATATTTGATCATCATGAACTCATTTTAGCTTTAATACTATTTCAACTTGTGTCACAGCTGGTCTGTCCACAGTCTTGTGTCCGTAGTCCTTTGATATCATCTATATTTCTCAAACCGCTGGACCAATAGGGCTTCCTCTTGGCATGCACGTTTCTACCAGTAATGGAACAAAAATATGTTCACCTTGGCCCACTTGCACAAAGCGATCTTAGCGCTGAGATGATCTACAAGTAATGGCACCAAACTATGTTTACTTGGGCCCACTTGCACAAAGCTATCTTAGCGCTAAGATGATCTACCAGTAATGGCACCAAACTATGTTTACCTGGGCCCACGTGCACAAAGCGATCTTAGCGCTAAGATGATCGTAACTCCCATACTTTAACATAGGCTTACCATAGTCGTAGCTAAGATCGCTTTGTGCATGTGGGCCTAGGTTCCAATTCTATGCTCCGATCTTTGTTTGAAGGTTCAGAAAGCTGAAATAACGTACCATTACAGTGTTTCAGTGGTGTTCTAGGCATCATGAGGGGGCACGGGTGGCCCAGTCGTCTAAGGCGCCGCGATTCGCTGTGCAGAGTTGCGTCCCTTGGGCACACCAGAAACCTATGATTGTGGGTTCGAATCCCGGTTCGCCCCGATTATGTTTCTAGGTTTGTCAGCACCGTACCCGTGCTCGTGGGTTTCACCGAAGAAGTAAACGTCTGAGACCCGCATCACTTCGGGCTTTCCTCCCACATTAAGCTGACACGCCGTGATGTGACTGGAATACTGTTAAAAGCGGCGTTAAACCCAACTCACTCACTCACTCACTCTAGGCATCATGATCATCATTTAAATTCTAGCTTGATGTGAACAAAATAGTGTGCAAACTTGTAAGTTTTTTATATTTCTCTCAGAAAATGATATACTAAATGTGACGAAAATCTTATGGAGGTTTTGTTTTATAAGCGTTTTAAGTTTGTGAAGAGATGAACGAAGAAACACAAATACCATTTGAAATGTTTACATATCGCCTCATATGAAAACTCACAGGTCAGACACAAGATAAGCTCGAATAACCATGTTATGTATTAGTGTTTTAATTACCTCGTTTTATGACGACGACGTATCTGTTACCTCGAGGCCATGTCTAGAGGCAATGTTCAGAACTGTGTTGAAGATTACATAAGATTATGCGACACAGGGGAAGCATTTTGTTATGTTAGTTGTACAAGAGTGGGGTATATGTCAGCTGTTCCAACTACAAGACAGTGACGTCATATCCGGGCTTTGGGAGCTAAGAAAATCATGTTCACATTTATCATGCTGTGATTTTTTTAGAAACACTTAAAACCCCTCTCGTTTTCTTCGTAGATTTAATGTGTACTTGTGATTAATTGGTCTGAAACGTGCCGGATTCCGGTTAACAACTGAACTGTCATCACAATATTAATTCACACTATGTTTCAGCGATTAGATTGTCAAGTTACATAATCTGCTTTATTAAACGTTTAATTCCGTTTTGATTAAAATGTAAACACATTTCAAAGTTCAAATTCTACCTTTGTGTTGTGTTCATAATTTATGTTGAAATGTTAAGATATTGTTTGTCCTCGTTAGAGATATACAGCTGTTGGAAAGGCTATCAAACCTTGAGATTTGACCATCTGTTGATCTCAAAACTCATTGAATGGCACCAATCTCCCATTGCCTATCTTTACAAGGAATTTGTTGTGAACAAAGAAGATTGATGAATCTGCAAAGCAATACGAGTCCATATCATCATATGTATTATCAGTTTTCAGTTATGAATCAATTCATATTATCAGTTACTTTTCCTCGTATTTCCACACGTTGTCATAGCTGTTAGCTCACCTGAACGCTTCATGAAAGCTGACACCGCGATGTCCTTGTCCGTTCGTCGTATGCCTTTATAACACCCATTATAAGCCTATATAACATCCATTATTAGCCTTTATAACACCCAATCGACAGACCGCCTCCGTGGTAGAGCGTCCGCCCGGAGAGCGGAAGGTCAGGAGTTCGATCCTCGGCCGCGTCATACCAAAAGACGTTAAAAGATGGTACTTGTTGTTACTTGTTGCTGTCTGGCGCTCGGCATTAAGGGGCTAAAACAAGGACTGGTCGGCTCGGAGTCAGTATACTGTGTCTGAGCGGGGTATTCATGTTAAACTGCGGCATGGCATCTCAGTGAGCAAGCACTCTAAATCGGCATCAGTCCGGACTAGTACAAGCAGCCACACACACACGTGCATGCACGTCGCTATATAAGTGCAATAATCTTGGACGCTAAGTTAAACCCAATTTCATTTTCATCTCACCCCAATCGACAACGGCAAGGTAAAGAATGACCAATGTTCCGTTCTATCACATTGCCACTGATGTAATCATATTGGAAAGGCAAAGATGGTCAGGTATCCGTCCAAACAATTGTCTGTAACTTGATAAACAATCATTCTTCCATTTGTCCTCCCTACTTGGACCGTCCTCTCAACTTGCTCTGAAAAATCTGATCTATTTTTAGACATCTTGTAATTAGGGGTATTGAAAATTACTTATTTGCCTGTAACATTTTCCGAAGATTAGGGATTAGGGACACAATAAACTCGTTGTGTGAACATATTAGGATTACAAACAATTCGGCAAAGTGTTTGAGTGTTAAAGAATCGTCCCTTACACAGTTCTACATCCCCCATGGCAACGGGTGAGCTACAGAACCTATTTTCTGCGTTAAATAACCGTACTATTTTGGTGTTTCTTCTTTGCTGAAATGTTATCAGTTTCTGAATGTTTCTGACATACTGTCTGGATGTAAATTTAGACGGACCAATCAAAATACACACATTGTAAGTTAAACAATATACAGACTGTTTTTCAGCTTCTTTCTCGTCTCTGTGCATTTGTTTCATCAGCTTGCGCTGCCAGTCTCGTAACACTGTGCCATGCACTAAGTGACAGGTCGTTCTCTTGAAGCAGGAAAATGTGAAATTATAATTTCAACTAAGATTCCGGAAAACTGTTTCCTTAGTCTGGAAATTCCAGATCATTACGTTCAAGCATTCACGACAATTTTCAGCAGAATGTGACTAACAACTGAACTTAGCATGATTTTAAATCCTGTGCTTGTATTCTAACAAATGTTACTATGATGAATCCAAATTGATAATGTGAGTCTGGCAGCGCACATGGTGCAGCCTCATGACCATGAACAAGCCCATCCTTTACACACAGGAAGCGGCATAACGGGGGGAATCTCTATGTCATTTAAATCAATTTACTTGGAAGGATATATCCCGTTACAAAAAATGTCAAACGCCATCGACAGGATACCCGTTTTGTAATTAGGTCAAGGTCGACCACACGTGTTAACCTTTTGTGAACACACATAGAGTTTACACTTCAGTTTACAATTCACAGTCATTTTGTCACGTGTTAGATTTCACACATCGAATAATTTAGAACCAATCCACAAAATTGTAATTATGGTGAGTTCAAAGTATTACAGGTTATATGCTCATAAATAACTTCCGAAATCAGATAATACTTTTGGCCTATGTGAAATCACGGATGTCAATTTCAATAAACATCTACAGTGACATATACTCTAAATGCAGTCATTTATGGATATAGCGAACTGCAATGTTAGTTCGTTACATACGAAGTTCGTTATTTACATAGATGTTATGCCTGACTTCGATATACCCAGTCTGTATTGTTAGTTTATCTAGCGTCGGCTTTCCTCGTAGGTTTTCCTGTATAGTGGTGGGCATAGTGATTTGCCTTGCCGTACCCCTGTTGGCATTATATTTTAGTTTCAAATATTATGCCCCTTTCGGCGCTCCTTACGTTGTTTTAGGAGGTATAGCCTGCAATGGTTCTCAGGGGCAGCAGGTGGGCCGCGGTCAGGTGATATACACTACTTTATTTCGGGAGCAGTCACGTGGAACTTTCAACAACATGCTTAACAATGGCGGGGCATTAAATGGCATGACGAGGGAGGGAGAGGATATGGCTCAACTGTATGGCGGAAGGTTTTCTGAAACAAACCAACTTTCCTATTAGCATATTTTTATATGAAGAGTAAAACGAACAATGGAGCATCATGACTGACATTGTTTGTGTAAACTATGTTTTTTATGACTTGTTTGCTTTCGAACCTTTTCATTGCGTTTCATAATGTTTCATAATGTATATCAAGTTGGTTGGTTGGTTGGTTGTTTTACGCCGCACTCAGCAATATTCCAGCTATATGACGGCGGTCTGTAAATAATCGAGTCTTGACCAGACAATCCAGTGATTGATATCATGAGCATCGATCCACGCAATTGGGACCGATGACATGCATCAACCAAGTCAGCGAGCCTGACCACCCGATCCCGTTAGTCGCCTTTTACGACAAGCATGGGTTGCTGAAGACCTATTCTACCCCGGAAACCTCACGGGTCATGTATTTCAAGATGTGCTATTATTATTATTATGCTTATTATTGTTGTTGCTGTCGTTGTTGTCCGTGTATTCAATGAAGACGAGTAAAATGACGGAAATATTCTCCACAATCGGCTTCGCCTGAATATTCCACTTCTTTGGCAAACACAACCGGCACGTGTAATAATCACATTCATTGCAAACTGGCAAGTATACAAGTCAACACTTTCCCAGATCTTTTTTTAAATCAGTAGTGTCTATATTTCAAAGGCCGTGTGCTTCACTGCGATATTGAACCAATACACGGCTTACGTAAATGTCCTAGACATTTGCGTTTGAATCAACCACACTATCATTTCAATAGTGCACTGAATAACATCAACCTTGGAATGTCACGATGAGATGTTTTTATAACCAAAACGGGATTATGTCTGTCTGCAAAAATGAAAGAATTCAATATGGAGGAGGTTATGGAATTTCTAACGTCACCAAGCCCTGCCAAGCGGGAGGGCAGAATGAAATGTACATGCGTGTCTACAGCTCAGGCTGCACTACCCACGGTCGGGATGAATGGGCTGACCGCTGTTATGATGAAATGTACATGCGTGACTACAGCTCAGGCTGCACTACCCACGGTCGGGGTTAAGAATGGGCTGACCGCTGTTATGATGAAATGTACATGCTGTCTACAGCTCAGGTCGCACTTCCCATCGTCGGGGTGAATGGGCTGACCACTGTTATGATGAAATGTACATGCGTGACTACAGCTCAGGCTGCACTACCCACGGTCGGGATAATTGGGCTGACCGCTGTTATGATGAAATGTACATGCTGTCTACAGCTCAGGTCGCACTTCCCATCGTCGGGGTGAATGGGCTGACCACTGTTATGATGAAATGTACATGCGTGACTACAGCTCAGGCTGCACTACCCACGGTCGGGATGAATGGGCTGACCGCTGTTATGATGAAATGTACATGCTGTCTACAGCTCAGGTCGCACTTCCCATCGTCGGGATGAATGGGCTGACCACTGTTATGATGAAATGTACATGCGTGACTGCAGCTCAGGCTGCACTACCCACGGTCGGGATAATTGGGCTGACCGCTGTTATGATGAAATGTACATGCTGTCTACAGCTCAGGTCGCACTTCCCATCGTCGGGGTGAATGGGCTGACCGCTGTTATGATGAAATGTACATGCGTGACTACAGCTCAGGCTGCACTACCCACGGTCGGGATGAATGGGCTGACCGCTGTTATGATGAAATGTACATGCTGTCTACAGCTCAGGTCGCACTTCCCATCGTGGGGGTGAATAGGCTGACCGCTGTTATGATGAAATGTACATGCGTGACTACAGCTCAGGCTGCACTACCCACGGTCGGGATGAATGGGCTGACCGCTGTTATGATGAAATGTACATGCTGTCTACAGCTCAGGTCGCACTTCCCATCGTCGGGGTGAATGGGCTGACCACTGTTATGATGAAATGTACATGCTGTCTACAGCTCAGGCTGCACTACCCACGGTCGGGATGAATGGGCTGACCGCTGTCATGATGAAATGTAACACTTACTCACAAAAGACAGTTTTGACCCGTGAAGATCTTGGTTAGAATTGTCGTAAGAAGCGACTAACGGGATCGGCTGGTCAGGCTCGCTCACTTGGTTTGAAGCATGTCATCGTATCCCAATCGCGTAGATCGGTGCTGATGATGTTAATCACTGGATTGTCTGACCCAGACTCGAATATTTACAGACCCGCCGTCATAGAGCTGGAATATTGCTAAATGAGGTGTTAAACAACAAACAAACAAAACAAAATAAATTATCATTCAGTGTGTGGCGCATCCCGTGCAGAATGCGTGAAGAAAGTCAGGTTTCAAATTCAGAGAAGAACATGTGCTAAATTTAGTTACTGTCAGGTCGATGATACCAGCTCTTCTGTACGCCCTAGACGTCCACAGACGAGGTTACTAGCCTAGGGACAATGACCTGGTGTTACTTTCTAACTTTCTTTCTTTCGAGTATTGCAGCTGAGGTGTTCCACGATTCGTCACGTGTCACAGAGTACTACATACATTAACAGCATAATGTAAGCCGACCGTGCAGATAATCTACGTATGTGGACAACATTTAAGGCGGCGCGTGTATGTGAATAACTAAATAAGAAAACATACAACTTTATGGACAACAGCATCTGGATTATGGATATTACATCTTCTGTGACGTTTCGATGTAGATTATAAACACCGTTTTCAAGCCTGGTGTTAGAATCTACATTTAAACGTCGTTATATGCAATAAGCCAGAAGTGGTTATCCATAAAGTTGTACGTTTTCTTACTTACTCGCCGACTTCTAGAAGGCCAATCAAACAGTTACAACACGTGTGATGACACGCGTGACACTTAGTGGCGACACAGGGGCACGAATGATCCAGTTGTCTAAAGACCGCACTTCGCGTCTGTTAGGTGTGGGTTCAAATCCCGGTTCACACCGATTGTGTCTCTTTGTTTGTCAGCATTATACCCGTGCTCGTGGATTTCACCAGAGTGGTAAACGTCTGAGACTTGCATCACTTCGAGCTTCCTCGGACATCAAGCTTGCAAGTTGTGGTATAACTGAAATATTGTTCAAATCGGCGTAAAAACAAACTAACTCACTCACTCATTAACCCGGCACAAGTACAACTCTCTGACATGTTTGTTTTGTTTGTTTGTGTGCTGTTTAACACTGCACGCAGCAATATTCTGTAAATAGTCTCGTCTGGACCAGACAATCCAGTGATTGACATCATGAGCATCGATCCATTAAAGGAGGAACCTGTTAAATATGTCTTTCAGAGTTGGTTAAGTCAGTGCGTTAAATGCACGAACTGAAGAACAGGAAACAGAATTGGAATACACCCATTCTGTCCCAACAAGCTGTCATGAAAAGCTTGATCAAAGCGAAGGCGTATATACATCTTTGATCAAAGTTACTTATCAAATAATATCACATATAAAACCAGTACTTTTACTGAGAAGGAAATCTACCAAAACCATGCATCAGTACTATCAACTTTTGTCTTGACTCTACAACCTGAAGATATGACGATCCTTCTTTTGTTCCGGATTCCAAATCTACACAAACATCCGTACATATATTGCTGGGTCCAGCAAATGTACTATTAAATCCCTGTCTTAATGCAATCAAGGAAGGACTTGCTATATATTCACATAATTATTTGAGACAAGTGGAACACTGCCATGTGGATTCTCAAAAACTCAAAGGATTTTCTTGACTTTTGCAATCTCAGAAAAGAACAAAGTCCAATTCTATCAAAACTTGATTTTACAACTTTAGACACAATATCCCACATGACAAACTTAAGGAAACACTTCATTCTTTGATTCATGGGGCTTTTGTTACAACTCGGGGTGACCACAGATACAGTTACATATCTATCTTCAGTGGTTCAGGGCAATTTATCCAAAATGAAAGCAAATGTCATCTGAAGTCTACTGCGACAACTATATGAAAGGGTGGACTTATTCATCGATGGCATCTATGTAACATTTTGGGGTGAGACATTTAGGCAAGAAGTAAGTTTCGCCATGTGCTCCCCTTCCTGCGGATTTCTTTCTTGATACAAATCACTCGGAATTTCTAATCGGATTGGCAAAGTCAAAACTAGGTAATTTAGCAAAGAAGTTTAACTTTAGCTTCAGGTATATCGATGATCTGATATCGTTCAGTATTCATCAAATAGCCAATACCCTACCGCTGAATTACCCACCTAAACTAGAAATAAAGGAGACCAGTGAGACCACCTTATCTGTTTCGTATTTAGATCTAAGTACAGTAAAGTACGGTTATAACGAACTCAAAGGGACTACTAATTTTAGTTCGTTATAACCGTAGTTCGTTATAAGCATATATACAGCATAACTACAGCAAATAGTCGGGACCAAAAAGTAGGTTCGTTATATCCGTCAATTCGTTATAAGCGTGTTCGTTATAACCGTAGTTTACTGTATAAAGATTCAGAGTGACTCAAACGTTCTCCACAAGACTGTATTGCAAGAGGGATGACTTCAACTTCCCAATTGTCAACTCTCTTGCAGCCCCAGCCCTTGTTGTCTACATTTCACAACTTTGAGGTACAATCGAGTATGCTTTTTCAACTAAGATTTCACAAACCGTCATACACTCTTGCTCAAAGTTGTTTGATCAAGGTTACAACATTCAAGGCCTCAGTTGATCTTTCAAAATGTTTTATGGTAGATATGTGGAGGACATGTCCAAATTGGGCACATCAGTGACAAATACGATGTCCGATGCAATTCCCTGTCTTGACTTCTACTATATGTTCCTGTGCGTTTTCGGGTAAACAATTGACTTGCCTTTGCATGTGTTTAGGACGAGTGCAACCGGTGGGGCAGGATACACCCATCTTTTACCGAACACCTGGTAGCAATGGTGACTCATAAACACATGCTTATGGTGTAGTCGGAATCATACAATCGACTCTGCTTTTGGCAGAGATTTCTTATGAATATGAAAAGTGTTTTGTCGCTTGTATTTTTCGGTATAGAAACTTTAAAGCCCTACTTTTTTCCAACTAAACAACCAACGGCCAATATCTAAGATACAGATTACTGACTAGTGCTAACAGGTTGTTCTTGCGCTAGTACGCGGTTAAGTTTATGTCGTCAAGTATGGCATTAAGAAGCAAGACACGTGTGTGTCACAGGTGGGCAGCCCACATTGCAAGACTGTCGGCCACGTGTGCCGGCCAGATGTAGGGAAAGAGCGTGTTGGGACTTAACACACGCCAGTGATATTGTAGATAGTGGGTTGGACTAAATTCAGTACACTTAAACACCACGAGGGACAAGTACGTCCGTGTCGATTAACGTGTGCACGTATGTCCGACATTTAGCAATTAAACACCATAAGACAGCAATCTCTGGATATATATAGCACGCGTTTTGTCGACGTGACGTCGAAATGTCCTGTTGTGAAGGCAATATGTGCTGTCGTTTGATGTTGGTTGTGTAACATATCACTTTTTCAGATCCGATCTCATTGATGATGGCCGTTAC
Source organism: Haliotis rufescens (assembly GCF_023055435.1). Taxonomy (NCBI): domain Eukaryota; kingdom Metazoa; phylum Mollusca; class Gastropoda; order Lepetellida; family Haliotidae; genus Haliotis; species Haliotis rufescens. Next base: position 26,669,435 of record NW_025963779.1, read on the forward strand.
GGCAGCCATATTGAAAATTCCACGAGCCGATTTCACTTACGCGTTGTGATGTGATTACATCAAAGGCCAGGAGACGACAACAAATATTACTTACTTTTAGTCAGAGATAGATATAATTAACTTATTTTACTAACGTCCAGCTAAAAAAAACATCTCCATGACTAAACTACTTCAAGCGTTGCCTTGTGCAGACAAAACGCTTAGTCATAACAGTGAGCAATGTAAAAAATTGTTTGAGTAAATATTTACATATATCCCTTCACTAATGTCGCTTTTCCTGTTTGCGAGCGAAAAAATATGACCTAACATTATGTCATTTATGAACACGAAGGGAAATTCATGCCAGTTTTGGTGTAAAAACGACAACCTTAACATCCCAGCAAATATAACTGTAACTTCATCACGAACACATACTTTCAACATAAGGGTGTGATGGAAAATAGACTTTGAACAAGGAGTTCTCGGATAAGAGATTTCCTGTTCATTGTCCCCCGTGCACCTGTTTACTGACTCCTGCAGCCTGCAGGGTATATATCAAGGTAAAATACTAAGCCGGAAGAAGTGGGAGGCATTATGTTGATACTTGTCCAAATATTTGGCAGTAAAACCACAGGGGAACTCGCCAGTCCGATTTAGTCCTGTCACAGTAGTTTATGTCCCGTCGGTGCGTGGGGTGGCTGGGTCGGGGTATTTGGTGCGGGTTTTTGAAAAGAAAAATATAAGTTAAGCACACGATATCAGTGTTTGTGACTTGTTTTCAAGGTATTTATCAACCTTATTTATTAAGCCCGTACCTTACTTGGGTGTGTTTATGTCACTGACATTCATTCCGTGGCTGTTTATCAACACCTCGTCAGTTTGTGTTTGATGTAAACCAGCAATCATTAGGTAGATGACATTCAGGACGTATCATATGACGGGTACCCTGGCCTAGAATGCATTATACCTGACTGCCCGATAGCTGATCATACTATCAACCATTGGTTTGTCTGGCAGAGAATGCATTATTCCCAACTGCACTGGTCCTTGGTTTGTCTGGCATAGAATGCATTATTCCCGACTGCAATGATCCTTGGTTTGTCTGGCATAGAATGCATTATTCCCGACTGCAATGATCCTTGGTTTGTCTGGCATAGAATGCATTATTCCCGACTGCGCTGATCGTTGGTTTGTCTGGCATAGAATGCATTATTCCCGACTGCACTGATCGTTGGTTTGTCTGGCATAGAATGCATTATTCCCGACTGCAATGATCCTTGGTTTGTCTGGCATAGAATGCATTATTCCCGACTGCAATGATCGTTGGTTTGTCTGGCAAAGAATGCATTATTCCCGACTGCGCTGATCGTTTGTTTGTCTGGCATAGAATGCATTATTCCCGACTGCACTGATCCTTGGTTTGCCTGGCATAGAATGCATTATTCCCGACTGCAATGATCCTTGGTTTGTCTGGTCTAGAATGCATTATTCCCGACTGCAATGATCCTTGGTTTGTCTGGCATAGAATGCATTATTCCCGACTCCGCTTATCGTTTGTTTGTCTGGCATAGAATGCATTATTCCCGACTGCGCTGATCGTTGGTTTGTCTGGCATAGAATGCATTATTCCCGACTGCGCTGATCGTTGGTTTGTCTGGCATAGAATGCATTATTCCCGACTGCACTGATCCTTGGTTTGTCTGGCATAGAATGCATTATTCCCGACTCCGCTTATCGTTTGTTTGTCTGGCATAGAATGCATTATTCCCGACTGCGCTGATCGTTGGTTTGTCTGGCATAGAATGCATTATTCCCGACTGCGCTGATCCTTGGTTTGTCCTGTCTAGAATGCATTATTCCCGACTGCGCTGATCCTTGGTTTGTCTAGCATAGAATGCATTATACCTGACTGCATGGATTACAAAAAGTGAAAACTGTAAACAGTAACAACAAATTATTTGTAACACAAAACATCCACCAACTTAAAACTCAGTCAGTGACAAATACTAGTAACTACAAAATCCCTCTTTAAATATGTCATCTTGCGCGGTGTATTTCATCTTGTGTTTCCATTCAGTATGCAACTGAAAATCATATATCCAGACAGGCCTAGTTGTTGCGTGGAACATATGACATATGGATTACCCAGTACCTGATACTCTATGAACCGATAACGTTGTTATTTCCAAGACACGTTGCCGTTAACGCTACATTAACGAAATCTACTTTAACTATGTTCGCAGTTATTAGAGTATTTCCGGTTCTCCTAAATCTCCCAATAACCTCATTTTAGCGAGGGTTTTATACCTGGTCGGGGAGAAGCTTGAGGCGACGAAATCATTTCATCCCTGACATAGTTTAGCCTTTACAAAAACATTCCGGTGAAATTGAAAGTATTCTGAAAATATTCTCAAGCCGTTTATGGTGATATTACACCATTGTATATCCGCGTGGTGTCTTCACAGTCGGGGGGCACTTTATGGCAGTATTTGGACTTCAGGCGTAATATTTCTAGAACTTTGTCAAAACATACACGCCCCTTCATGCAAATAAAAGTGATAAAAATCAACATTTAGGCAATCTTTATCACCAACTGTGTTCAGTTGCCTGGGAATTTATAAAAGAATGAACCCGTTTTCGTTAAAGTTATTTTGGTTTTATTTTGTGGTACTCAGTAGGATCAGCTGTAGCGTGAATCACGTGAGAGTCGGATTCAATAGAAATTCTAACCCCATTATTTGTACTGAATTTGAAAGTAATCTAAACATTGAAAGGCTGGCAAAATGCAATCCTTAGAAATCATCGTGACTCGGCGTTGTTGATACAAAACTTAATTATTGATGAATAAAGTATTTTATTAAAAATGCCATAATACATGCCATGAAATCTGTGAACCATGGATCTGCCTTTGTCTACCCTGCTGAACTCTTTGTTGGGTGGCTCAGTGTACAGGTACGTTGAACATTGAGGGACGTTTTGAACACACAGAGAACCAATTACACAAAGGTTGCGCGAACTGATTGAATGTCTGTGGTTAGTTACAAAAAGTAAGAGGCAGAGAAGTATTTGCATGTTGCTTTTGTATGTTTGTATTTCACATGCCAACATATATAATATGTTTAAAGACGAAAATATGTCATGCATTCTTGTTGGCAGCTTATACAACAGAGGGAGTGGGTGGGTGTTTTGGCTGAGTGTGTGGGTTGGTCTTTCGTTGTGTGAGTAATTGTGAGTGAATGAGTGAGTGGGTGGTTGGGTGAGTGAGTGAGTGGGTGGTTGAGTGAGTGAGTGAGTGCAGCATTATTCCAGCTATATTATGGCGACCTTTAAATAATTTAGCCTTGACCGCGCAAACCGGTGATTGATAACATGAGCTATGACCCACGCCACCTTGGCACGATCACGCAATGTAAGCGTATCCAAATTGTTTTGATCGATGCTTATGACATCATCCACTGGATTGTTTGGTCCAGATTCGATTATTTACAGACCGTCGTCTTATAGATGGAATATGTGTGCGGATATAGAGTGTGGCGTAAAACAAACAAGTAAACAACGGTCACAATTCCACTTGTAACGCACCCAAACTCTACACAACGTGTCCATGGCGCCAACAACAAACAAAAAAAAGAGATTTATGTGATTTTGAAGTAGAATTTGAAAAGTTGTGTCTTTGATTTGAAATGTGCCAAGGATTCAGCAAATCCCAAGTAGTGATACAGAGTATTGCACTTTGTGGTTGCTGGTACTCCGAAAGAGCGACATCACAAAGTTTTGAGTTTATGAGAGGGGACAACTGCCCTCCTCTGGTTGTTGGAACGGGGAGATGTTGTGGGAGTATACATCTGCAGGAGATTTGACAGGTATTTTTGGTGCAGAACCAGTTATGGACTGATACGCTAGGGACAATATCTTAAAGACTTGCTTGTAGAGGCAGTCAGTGTAGAGACATGAGCACTGGTGTTGTGTTCACGAAATGCAGGTGAAATTCACGAATTCATTATTAATTCAGGTGACAAAATGGGATGCTCGGTTCTGATAATTTTGCCATACATATATATCTTCCCCATGTCCTTTGTCATGATTATTACAGGACGTCGTGTTATAGTTTGAGTACTGCGGTGTAAAACAGCATTCAACCACTTAAGGCAATACGGAAAACATGGATTGTGGTCTTGCAAAATGCATCCATTTCTCCTGCGACATTGGCGATTCAGTATTCAGATCAACATGTATTACTCAAAAGAAGGTAACGCAGTTGACCATGGCGGAGTACTAGTTACTATATTCATTTGGAAAAAAACAGACGTTCTTTAACTTCTTTTTAGTAATATATATTATCTTTGCTGAAATTTGTACTGGATCTATGACTTGGAAGCTTCGTCTCCTTGGTTCGCCACGTATCACAGCGTTGAAAAACGTTGTTCCGATGATTTACTGGGCTTTGTTTCACTCTGTATTTAGTTGGTGAGTGACGTTTAAACATAACGTACTATGTTTGAAGTTTTTGTTTATTCTTTTTTTCCAGATTCATCGTCTTCATCAACATTGACAACATCATCTCCGTCCACATCATCGTCATCAACAACACCAGGTAGGGTAATAACAACATGCACGTTTATGTAGAACATTTTGCTTTTACTTTTAATCTCACTTTAAATTTTAGTCATTTTTCTATTTCCAATGTACACAGATCTGATTTCTTTTCAAATACACAACTATCTTAACAACATGGGGATGACGGTCTATGGAACTGAACGTTGTTGCGTGTACATGATATGTACTATAAGTATTGTGTAAATAGTACTATCATAAATAGTATCAGTACTATAATTATCGAGCCATGTTATGGTAATCATGTTTTCAGGAAACACTGCAAATTATCGCTAAGAACCAAATACACGTTCAACTCTTACTCCCTTGTAACAATACATAACACGTTATCTTTTACAAATGTTTATTTATCTGTATATTTATTCCTTTTTTTTAACTTTTTTTTGTATTTATTTATTTTATTTTATTTTTTACTTTATTTCATTTTATTTATTTATTATATTTTTTATTTTTTAATAATAATTATTTTTATTTCTTATAACAAATTAAGTGACTTGTATATATTTTAATGTAACACTTGGCAATATATTTTATTGACTGTATTTTTTATGCAATTTGTGTCTCAAAGGCCTGCACAACCAGGTGTTGTACACCACTTGTCTACCTCTTTTGATATTTGATGAACAACACGTGACACAAAATATTCTTCTTTTTCTTCATGATATATATTGCTCACTAATATTTATCAGAACAGTTTATCATAGCCTTATCTCTACAATCTAACAAACAGGATTTTCATTGGTCATGTAAGCATTATTATATTATCCATATAATTATCATGACGTCACAGCATGCCAGAATGACGTCGTATCTTACTTTTTAAGATCATTAAAAAAAGAGCCATGCCGCAAATAACCACTTACATTTTGAATATACAACGTCCAAAAATGTTATTGTTTGAAACCTCCGACTTAGTTTCTAAATTAAATGTGTCAGGGTCGCATAGTCATTAAGACTGTCACATCTCCCAGAGTTGACATAAAAGCCGGTTAGCGTTAATGGCGGTCGCTTAAATGATGACACAGATGACGCAGCTCCACCTACACCACCTACACAATCGGAGTATACCCCCCCCCCCCCCCCCCACCACCCCCCACCCCCCCCCACCCCCCCCCCCCCCCCCCCCAACACACACACACCACCCTGAAGTATGATTAACGTGTACGTCGATGACCGCCTTCCATTCCCTGACGCTCGCGCCCATTGTCTGTTTGTAAATTCATGTCCATCCAGCACGATCATGTCGCTGAGAGGTTAAAGAGCTTGCAATGGGTCGTCAATTAATGATAGTAACACCATGTGTGTCGGTTAGAGGGGGTGTAACGCGCGTATGTGTGAAACACCTCACTTAACGTGTTTCCTGTATGGAGCGTCAGATAGACAATGTGCTAACGATATTTCAAAGGTGAATCACGACGGCTGATGGTACGGTTTATTTGACCTTTGAAGACTGACCTTCATCTCAGCCAGACAATGTTTTGTCTCAGCATTGTACACCATTACTGCGCGTTGGGCGGTAATAATACATTAGCGATTTGTTCACTGGTAAAGGGCATATAGTCTTCACTATGAACAGCTGGTTCATATATTAATGCAGCATACTTGTACTAGAAAGTATCTATAAACGTAAAATCGACCTTGAATATGCGCGGTGAAATATCGCAATAAAATTTCGCCTCAAGTGTTTATTCAGAACAGATGAAGTCACCTCAGGTTATTGAAACATGTCTGTGTTTAACATATTCAGATATAATACCATACACCACAGAGTTTAGTATAACGTAGTACGTGTTATTCCCGCAGTATTATGCATGAATGTTTGATTCATTTCCTTTGGGGTTTTGGAATGTAATCTTCGCTACGTAGTAAATATACCTCACTTCATGGTAAACATATTAATTTATGCATACATTCTTAACTTAAGTGTATTGACAAAGGGATCGAGCATAAAGTATTCTTGGGGTTGGGAAGGGAATTTTTGTTTGTGACAATATATTGCAAGTCAGCAATTCCAAGACATCCATTTTTTTCTCTTAGGAACTAGATATTATTCTGTAGAGTCTATTTCTGATTATTTAACGCTGATTATGCTTCCAGTTCATATATCATACGATGGCAGTTTAACATTACAACACGAATGGAAGGGTACAGAAGAAGAGTTAAAAACAATTTTTTCAAGCGAGGTGAGCATTTATGTGACGTGTACAGTGTCACATTTTCATAGTTATTGTTAACCCATCAATAGGTATTCACTTGGGTATCCATGTTATTGTCGTACCAGTTATTGTTACACCGTCAATGGTATTGACTTGGGTATCCATGTTATTGTCGTACCAGTTATTGTTACACGGTCAGTGGTATTAAGTTTGGTATCCATGTTATTGTCGTACCAGTTATTGTTACACCGTCAGTGGTATTGACTTGGGTATCCATGTTATTGTCGTACCAGTTATTGTTACACGGTCAGTGGTATTAAGTTTGGTATCCATGTTATTGTCGTACCAGTTATTGTTACACCGTCAGTGGTATTGACTTGGGTATCCATGTTATTGTCGTACCAGTTATTGTTACACCGTCAGTGGTATTGACTTGGGGATCCATGTTATTGTCGTACCAGTTATTGTTACACCGTCAGTGGTATTGAAGCAGTATTCCCACACCAACGAACGGTTCTACATATTGTGCCGATGTTGTTATTGTGGAGTTAACGTAGATACAATCTTAAATTATGGGCAGATTAGGGATGGCGGTTGTCAACGGTGGCCATGTGGTCAAAGGTGTCGCAACTTGCTATGAAGAGTTGCGCCCCTTACCTGTGCCAGGATTCACTGGCCTTAGATTCGAATGTTTTTTGGCCTGTAAGCACCATACCTGTGCCCTTTGGTTTAACGACAGTGGTATATGCCGACAACCTGCGTCATTTCATCTTATTGTCATGAAGCGTTATTGTATCCAGCGCAACTTTTGAAAGGGTATACTATGTGGATATATTGTACTGATTTCTATATGCACAAACAGATAAAATACTATCCACCAGTGTTCATAATAAAAGTTCAGTAACAATCTAACGTTGTGACTTGCATATGGTCAAAGAACACAATGTTCTTCAATTCTTCGTCGACTCCAATCTCAATGTGATACACACAAATGAATCATGGCCAACTACGTTTTATTTCAGATGGATATCATAGTGGAAGACACACCTTTAGAAGAATCCTACTCTGGCTCCGATGTCCGGAGTTATAGGTAGGCTTAATATTGAACATGACCGCCTCCGTGGTCTTGTGGTAGAGCGTCCGCCCGGAGAGCGGAAGGTCCAGGGTTCGATCCCGGGCCGCGTCATACAAAAAGACGTTAAAAGATTGTACTTGTTGTTACCCTGTCTGGCGCTCGGCATTAAGGGGCTAAAACAAGGACTGGTCGGCTCGGAGTCAGTATACTGTGTCTGAGTGGGGTATTCATGTTAAACTGCGGTATGGTATCTCAGTGAGCTAGCACTATAAATCGGCATCAGTCCGGACTAGTACAACCAGCCACACACACACATACACGTGCATGCACGTCGCTATATAAGTGCAATAATCTTGGACGCGACGTTAAACCCAATTTCACCTCCCCTAATACTGAACATATGAAGTGTACGTAAGATCGGTTGTTACGTGTAACTTCCATAAAGTCCATTGTAGATCGCCACAACTTTCAAACTGACGTGTGACGCTCCTTTTCAATGTGTTTGGTTTTCAAAATGCCATTTCCAAATAGTGTATCCCAATGTGTACATCATATATACCTATCATAGAATGAATAAGAGACAGTTTGATTGACAGAAACCCTTGTAATCTCTATTTAAATTTACGGGGCGGTCGGGGAGCCTAGTGGTTAAAACGTTCGCTCGTCCCGCCGAAGACCCGGGTTCGATTCCCGAAATGGGTACAATGTGTGAAGCCCATTTCTGGTGTCCCCCGCCGTGATATTGCTGGAATATTGCTAAAAGCGGCGTACAATCAAATTCACTCACTCACTCTCTATTTAAATTTACATGTACTTTGCAGTGAGACAACCAGTCAGCTGGCGTTCACTCTGTTTTTCACATCGGGGCTACTGGACTTACCGGTGCCCACCCCAAGCCCGGGGGTAACGGACAGGCACGGGTCCTTCATCGAGACCCAGCTCAGGGAGTCTGGAGCCGGAAAGGACAGCTCCCTGGGGATAGATTCAAAAACTATAAATATTGTTGGTGAGAAACTTTAACGTTGAAGCACATTTACCTTAATTGAAATTTAGTAATCATTTATTTACTTTTCATTATTTAATTTGTGTGTTTGCCATATTTGTACACAATCTATTGTGGGGGATATAAAACATTGGAGGATTGTATTGTGGTTTTGTCATGTCAAAGCGAAAGTTACGATTCTGTTTTTTTTGTCAAAATGTAGGATCTTGCTCCCACAGTAAGATGTTTACAATACCAAATAATTATAAAAATTGTTGGGTTTTTTACATTTTGCAGAACACATTCCAAGTTCGTCATTATCATCAACAACAGGTAAGCAATTCGGAATTAAAATATATCTCGACTTCTCATGTGTACAATGGCTGCTATGGTTCTCGGGAGTACAATGGTTACTGGGGTTTTCAGGAGTACAATGATTACTTTGGTCTCAGAAGTACACTGGCTTAGTGATACAACGGCTACTGTCGCTCTCAGATGTACAATGATAACTGTTGTTATCAGGAGTACAATGGTTACTGTCGATACGACAGTTCCCCGTGTTACTACGATCAAGTGCACTTTGTCTTGGGATCGTCAATACAATTACAATGGGTTTTTTTGTGACTAGTGGGTTTGGAATGAAAAGTATAATCTTCAAAGATAAACGGAAGGTCTCCTAACCTAAATGTCATTTCGTAAGTCAGCATTTTATTGTTTCCGTCAGCTTCATCAACATCAGAGTCAACATCGCCATCAGAGTTAACATCAACATCAACGACATCATCATCATCATCATCAACATCATCAGTGACACCATCAACATCAACTCTATCTACAACAGCATATCCATGTGAGTATATTTGTTCTCGGAATGTAAGGGGCGTATTCCCCTTGTCGTACAGTATTCCTAACTGCAGGCATTACTTGTTCTCGTCGTTATATGCTGAAATAATGCCGATCATGACGTTAACGTTTAACTCCCTCACTCTATAATTGATGACCAGCTCTACTTTCATGAGCTATCAAGAATGTGATTTTTCTTTGTAGCTTCTTCAGTTACAACACAAACGACAACTTTACAGAGTGCTACTACAACTGTGCCTTTACCTCCAAGTAAGTTAAATCTTGATTAACAGCATATAAATATGTTAAATGAATGTACTAATTTTCACACTATAAACTACAAACTGCTTCTTTAAATTGATTTTGGGAAAAAGTTCTCCTCGTTGATCTGGAAAGCCAGTCTTCAACACGGTTTCTCCTGGGAACGCTTACATGAACGCAAAACTGTTCTTACATAACATAACTTCGTTAACCCGGAAATGACGGTATGTAATACAGATGGCAACGTTTAGATTTATCGTGTAAACGACATCTTCGTTATGTTCCAGCGCAATGCTCCCCTCTTGCCTTCGACCTCTGCCGCAGCGTCGGTTATAACGTCACCTACTTGCCCAACATGTGGGGGAGCACCACAGAAGACCAGGCCATCTCTCACTTCTACCAGATCGTCAACAGCACGCTGCAGTCAGAATGTTCCCCTCTCACGCTCTTCTACTTCTGTGGACTTTTCTTCCCTGAATGCAATATTTACCATCAATTTATCTACCCTTGCGTCGATGTGTGTGAGGGTGAGTAGTCATGATACCATCGTCATCATACGTTATTGCACGTTATTGAACGTTATTACACGTCATCATACGTTATTACACGTCATCATACGTTATTATACGTTATTACACGTCATCATACGTTTTTACACGTTATTGCACGTTATTACACGCCACCACACGTTATTGCACGTTATTGCACGTTATTACACGTCATCACGCGTTATTGAACGTGATCACAGTCTGCGACACGTTATCACGCGTTCTCAACACTTTACGAGACGTTATCAAACTTTACGACACGCCATGTCATATAACGACAGGTTATCACGATTTACAGCATACTATCAAACAGTATCTCATAGCAAGTCCTATTATCACACTTTACGACACATCTCTTATTACGACACGTTATCACAGTGTACAATATGTTATCACACCTTACAAAACAATATTGCGACTTTATAACACTTTACGACACATTATCTCTAAGTACGACATTTTATTACACTTTACAAAATCTAACGACATGTTATCACACTAAAAAAGAAACAGTGGTAAGAACTAAAACAGTTTTTAATGTTGATATCGCCTTTTATATGATCTCCTGTTGTATGATCTCCTGTTGTATGATCTCCTGTTCATTCTCCTTAATGAGGGTCGTGAAGGGGAAGGTCACAAGTCAGTAGTCAGTAATGAGGGTCGTGAAGGGGAAGGTCACAAGTTAGTAGTCAGTAATGAGGGTCCTGATGGGGGAGGCCACAAGTCAGTAATTTGGTCAGTAGTTGGTAGTCCTTGTTTTTTCGGTTTGGACAGAGAAACAAAACACGCTATTAGCGGAAAAGCTGTCAAGTTGAATATGAAATGCAAAATCATCTCTATGCCAGTGCGGATCTACAGTCTGCCTGTAGGGAAAACAGGTGGACAGCTGGTTCTGCTTTCCTTTCATTACTGCAATGCGTGTTTTGCAAATACCTGACTGGTTTTGTTATGTCATTGGTTCTAGCTTCATACGACTTGTGATATTTTAGCACAATTAGAATAAAGAGTCAAGTTTTAATTTACCCTGAGCTGTTTTGTATGGCCATTTTCAGTTAAAATCTTACTCATCTTACGTTTACCTTACCCCCATCTGGACCCTCCTTAATGAATCCAATTTCACGTATAATGATTATGTATATGAAGATAACCTAAAGCCATTGGTTAATGCAGTATGTTATTATGCAGTCGCTGCCATTTGTGCAGGATATTCCATGGTGTCTGACATTCATGTTGTTAAAAAGGGACTGGATTCGACGGATATGCCTCATTTTGCATATTACTCTGCAGTGTTTGGAATCCTTAAAAAGGACAAAGACAAATACAAACTCCCACTTAAACAATTAAGTCAATAGCTGTTCTTGTATACTATGGTCCCTTTTGTTTGTATTATCATTTTTAGAGATAAACATCATTTATAATGTCGTTCACTTGGTACGAAAAATTATTAATCGATGTGAGTAAATTAAAATTTTACGGTCAAAAACTCGGCCCAGCGTATATTCATGCTCGTGTGATCAGTTCCACTTATATACATTATTTCAGCCGTCAACCGAAATTGCATTGAGGAAAACACCCTCCGCATCAACTGCAGCTTCTACAACACCTCTCTGCCGTGTCTGTCGCCGCCGTCCCCACCCACAACGACAGTAGCACCCGTCAGCTCCACCCCACCTAGTGAGTTTTAACACTCCTATAAATCTCACAGTAGGTTCGGCTTATCGCCACTAACATGGACACATGTGTTTCTCCTCCTTACGCTGCTCAAAGGCGAAAATAACTGTCTTCATAGCAATCATCAGACAACTGAATGTTGTCGTTGTTGTTGGTCTTGTTGTTGTTGCTGCTGCTGTTGTTTGAGCAAGGTACAAATTAAGACAATATGGTATTCATTTTCACATCCATTGTTATATAGTGGACATACATGTTATAACTTATCAATTGCATACCACTTTTTCGTTGGTGTTTCAACGTCAATAGATTTACACGAAAATAAACAAATACTGAAAAAGAGACGTCACCTCAGATATTCTTTCCTCTTCAAAATTTTCAGCATGAGTTTAAAATATGTTCAGGAAAACGCACTTGTTAAAAATTCAAGTACAACGTATAATCTTGGTCGGAATTTTAATCGCAACCAAGCTGAGGACAAAATATCTCATATCCAATGATCCGTGATTTTTTCACATATAAGGCAGTGACTTCCGCGAGCTGCATATATTATCCCGAGACAGGGTCAAAGGTTGCAGGTTTGATGCACAACACGGTGCGCCTATTGTCCTGGGCCGGATGAAGCGTTCTCGTTGTAGACAGGAGTGTTTACTCAATACTAATATTAATAAAATATTAATAAGGACAAGGACGACAACAACTATTTACCACCTGACCGGTTTATAAACACTCTTGGTGTTTGTAAATATTATATGAAAATATTGATGATCTCGGTTTCTTGGGTAAACATTAAAATTTCGAAGTAATTGGACACTAAAGAGGTATGATTAATGCCGCGATGCCCTATCAGGACCACTCCTGTCCTTGAGCGTCATATGCGGCAGTAAAACTTTGTTAAAAGAGCAACAGGATTTCTACAAAGAGAGACAAGCCCTAAGGCGGAGGTATTTAACTTCATATATAAGATCGTCATGTCATTCTCAACGACTCATCTCAGGATTTCAAGTCGCGTAATGACCAACGCACTGCCCTTCCTCCAGATCATGAACTTCATGAAGCTGGTGCTGGGGTATCATGATAACTCCATCATTTTTTCAGACTCTTGTACAGCTTTAACTTTGGACACTTGTAGAAACGTGGGCTACAACAGGACCTTTCTTCCCAATATTATGCTACATGGATCTATCAGCGATGCTGTTGATGGGTTCCACATGCTACCGGAAACAGTCCTACACTCCAACTGTTCAGAGTTGGTGACGTTCTATCTATGTGGATTATACTTCCCTGAATGCAGCGAGGATGGAAAACCGTTATACCCTTGCAAGTCTTTGTGTGAAGGTATTGAATATCGACATGTATTGTACTTATTTATTTATTGTTTTGTTTAGAATGTTGATATTAACATATGACACTATAAAGATGCTATTATATGACGACTGAGACCATAAAATAATTGTATTATTGTATGGTCTCTGATGACCTATCAATAATTAATATTAAAAAAAAACACTTTAAAATCCATCAAATGTATTATTTCTGTAGTTGAAAGTGATGTCTGGTCCCAAATATACTTCAGAGCTATATGTTGTAATTTTTAGATATTAATTTCAAAATTAAAATTTGTATATAACCGATACTAAGTATTTAAATTAGCTGGTAGCATGTTTAATGTAGAAGTGTTTGATCATCTCTTTAAATTTCAATCACAAACGTATCAAAGGGAGAACATTGCTCTCTCTCTTTTGACAATGTTTGTTAAGCACAGGTGTGAAATACAATGTGACAAACAGCGTCAGGGGAACATACCTAGACTTGCCAATCATTCAACATGAGCAATATTTTTAAGCTCGTTCAACCAATATTTTATCTGAGCTAAATAATCATACTTGAATGTGAAAAAGTGAAAGAAACATATATCATCCACCTTCAGCTTTGAACATTGTATTGTGCCATTTGTGTGTGTCCGAGTTCTTAGACAGTACCCTTTTGTTAGTAGGAGTTTAATATTTAAAACAGATAATTGAGCGTTTATTATGGTTAACGTAGTATTCAAATAATGACGACTGAGTGTGTTTGGTTTGACGCCGCTTAAAGTAGTTCGTTCACATCGCGGGATGTCAGCTCATTCCAAAGTGATACAAATGTTAGGGTAACTACCAGCGTGTGTAAGGTGCTGACAAACCAAGAAACATTATCGGGGCGAATCTGGGGTTCGAGCCTACAAACAATTATTCTTGGCACAGCTGTGATGAAACTGAAAACAGTTAGCAGGCCTCAAAGTTTAAATTTTTACATAGTAGCCGTTTGGCTACAAGTATATTTGTCCAGAAGCCAGTGGTAAAATCAAGAAGTCAAGCCAATAGTGTAGGTCGCCAAAAACATTTGAAATCATCTTTCATCAAATAACTATTTCAATATGTACAAGTCATAGCACTAGTCTTGGAATTGTATATTAATGGAAACTGTACTTGATTTTTGTTACTTGTGACTCCAACGTGACGAACAATGATGCAATTTATGTTACAAGATTATATTTGTATATCCTTGCTTATCCAATGAGCATTGTCAACTAAAATGATGTACTAATTACATTAATATTTCTGTATTTCTGTTCATTGTCGACTTTAGGAGGAATTATTTGCGAGTACAATTATGTTTTCCAAGATCAGCTGTTATATATTTTTGTGTCTACAGATGTGTAGCAATAGAATTTAGTCGCCACAAGATTTTTTTCAAGGTAGTTATTTGGCTACCTCGGAATTTTAGACGGGAGACAAACTGAAATTTAGGTCGAATTGGCTACCGTTTTAGTCGTAACTTTGAGGCCTGGAGTTACAGTAAGTTACAGCGCTTTAGACTGCTGTGCCAGATAACGGTTGCTGTTAGACATAGCGACCGTGTAAATAAAGGGTCTATTTACATACCAATGATTCGATTATCCGAAACTGTGTTGTTTGAAACGACAGGGCCCGGTTTAAGAAGGTTTAGTTGTATTTGTTGTATTCATCTATATGTAAGAGTGTAAATATTGATGCACCCGTTTCATCATATCTTAGTGTGAACAATCTGTATCACATGTGTATATTCTGCACGGTAGTCATATCCTCCACATCGTTATTGTTAAAAGTGCAATATTCTTCCTACAGTGAGTGAGTTTTGTTTTACGTTTCTTTTAGCAATATTCCAGCAATATCACTGCGGGGAACACCAGAAATGGGATTCATACATTGTAACAATGGCGGGAATCGAACCCGGGTCTTCGGCGTGACGAGCGAACGCTTTAACCACTAGGCTACCCGAGCGCCTTTATACATACATACATACATACATACATACATACATACATACATACATACATACATACATACATACATACATACATACATACATACATTCAAACATACATACATAGGGGAGGTCGGGTAGCCTAGTGGTTAAAGCGTTCGCTCGTCACGTCGAAGACCCGGGTTCGATTCCCGACATGGGTACAATGTGTGAAGCCCATTTCTGGTGTCCCCCGCCGTGATATTGCTGGAATATTGCTAAAAGCGGCGTAAAACCATACTCACACTCACATACATACATACATACATACATACATACATACATACATACATACATACATACATACATACATACATTCAAACATACATACATTCAAACATACATACATAGGGGAGGTCGGGTAGCCTAGTGGTTAAAGCGTTCGCTCGTCACGTCGAAGACCCGGGTTCGATTCCCGACATGGGTACAATGTGTGAAGCCCATTTCTGGTGTCCCCCGCCGTGATATTGCTGGAATATTGCTAAAAGCGGCGTAAAACCATACTCACACTCACATACATACATACATACATACATACATACATACATACATACATACATACATACATACATTCAAACATACATACATACATAGGGGCGGTCGGGTAGCCTAGTGGTTAAAGCGTTCGCTCGTCACGCCGAAGACCCGGGTTCGATTCCCGACATGGGTACAATGTGTGAAGCCCATTTCTGGTGTCCCCCGCCGTGATATTGCTGGAATATTGCTAAAAGCGGCGTAAAACCATACTCACACTCACATACATACATACATACATACATACATACATACATACATACATACATTCAAACATACATACATACATAGGGGCGGTCGGGTAGCCTAGTGGTTAAAGCGTTCGCTCGTCACGCCGAAGACCCGGGTTCGATTCCCGACATGGGTACAATGTGTGAAGCCCATTTCTGGTGTCCCCCGCCGTGATATTGCTGGAATATTGCTAAAAGCGGCGTAAAACCATACTCACACTCACATACATACATACATACATACATACATACATACATACATTCAAACATACATACATACATAGGGGCGGTCGGGTAGCCTAGTGGTTAAAGCGTTCGCTCGTCACGCCGAAGACCCGGGTTCGATTCCCGACATGGGTACAATGTGTGAAGCCCATTTCTGGTGTCCCCCGCCGTGATATTGCTGGAATATTGCTAAAAGCGGCGTAAAACCATACTCACACTCACATACATACATACATACATACATACATACATTCAAACATACATACATACATAGGGGCGGTCGGGTAGCCTAGTGGTTAAAGCGTTCGCTCGTCACGCCGAAGACCCGGGTTCGATTCCCGACATGGGTACAATGTGTGAAGCCCATTTCTGGTGTCCCCCGCCGTGATATTGCTGGAATATTGCTAAAAGCGGCGTAAAACCATACTCACACTCACATACATACATACATACATACATACATACATACATGTCACTTGTGCCTAATCCATCACATTTTTCGCCATACAATATTCGCTACGGAGCGATGTACAGTGTGCAGCTGTCATATGACCCTGTTCGTCTCCCTGTTGGTAGAGCTTGCTGCAACCTGTGGGTCCTCCGTTACCATGCTTGGTTGTGACTTCCATAACAATTACAACAGCTGCATGGCTGCACCACCAACACCAACAACACCGACAACGACTACTTCCACTACAACTGTAACTACGACTACTACTGTCTCAACTCCTACAACGCCAGGTAAGAACGCCACCGTTATCTGGAACATAACAACTACGGGAAGGCTTTCTCGGTGACACAGTTCCATCTATCTTTCATGTTCAATAAATAATGCTTGTAATAATATTGCCAGCTCTCCGTAATTTAGCAGCTTCTTATGCAGACAAGTTGTCGGATTATTGAGATTGAGAAGCAACCCACTTGACACAGCTCCTAATTCAATCTAAGACAGCTCGCCTCGCACAACACAAGCGATAGAAAAAAATGTAAAGAGTTGCCCTTCACGTGTTTACATTTGGCAAAAGTTAAATTATGACCATGAACACAATTTCACAAACCTGAACAATGAGACCGTTAAGTAGGATACCCGTGCATACATTGAGATATAATGCTGTCCTGACCACGTTTTTAACACTTACAACGAGACTGATAAGAAGCTCACTTGTAAACAAAATTATAACGATAATATTGATTATTATTAATTATTATTATTATTATTATTATTTATTTTTATTTATTTATTTTTTCTAAAATTATTTATTTTTTATTTACACAGAAACAGACTCTTTTTCTTTATCATTACTTTGAGAATTATTTTATTCTCTGCTACTATCGATATTATTAAGTCATGTTGAGCTGAGCAGCCTGGTGTTGATTACAGGTGTATTGTGTATACACCTGTACACAGTTGGAATATAACCATCATTTTGGTTCCAGATAAATGCATTGAGTTTGAAGAAGAGCTGTGTAACAAGATCGGATTTAACATGACGTTGATGCCCAACGTTTTCGGACTGCCGACAATAGAAGATGCAAAGCAGTATTTCGCCCAGTTTCCGAAGGGCATAGTGCAAGCAGAGTGCTCTCCCTTGACTGAATTTTATGTCTGTGGTTTAATATTTCCCAAGTGTGGAGATGAGGGGCAAATTCTGCAGCCATGTAGAAACGTTTGCCAAGGTAATACAAATACGTTGTGAATCATTGATAAATCAATTTATTGAAGAGAGTAGTCTTTTGCCAATTACTCATAATGGATAGGTCAGCTGGAGTTTTGTTAGAACTTATGTGAGTGAGTGAGTGTGTTTTTACGCCAACAATATCACCGAGGGACACACCAGAAGTCGACTTAAGACATTGTACCGATGTTGGGAATCGAACCCGGGTCTTCGGCGTGACGAGCGAACGCTTTAACACCAGTCTACCCCACCGCCCCTCAAGCATAGGTGTTGTCAACACTCGTAAAATGTATGTTACGGTTGATGTACATTTAAGCCTGGATGTCCTTGCTTACAATAGAAGCTGTATCGAAGCACCGGTAGATCGAGACCACCGATATTAAACCATTAGCCCCGTTATGGAATCTCTTGGGGGTCATGAAGTTGCATTGTCTTAAATGTTATACACTACACAAAATAAGTTAAGGACCACCCGCATCTGTCATAGTTACTCTGACATGACACACATGCAATATAAATAATTGGTTGGTCCTTAACTTCTTTCGAGTAGTATGCACACATCAACCAAGGATCATTTTTGTCTATAGATTAAAGCTGACTTTGAAAGAAAAAGGTTTGAAAGAGAGAATCCATGTTGGTGTATTTTAAACCTTCAACCAGTAGTTATGGTTAATTAGTCGGGAGAGAGGGGCGGTCGGGTAGCCTAGTGGTTAAAGCGTTCGCTCGTCACGCTGAAGACCCGGGTTCGATTCCCGACATGGGTACAATGTGTGAAGCCCATTTCTGGTGTCCCCCGTCGTGATGATGCTGGAATATTGCTAAAAGCGGCGTAAAACCATACTCACTCACTAGTAGGGAGTGAAAAAATTGCTGTCTCATTAATTGTAAATTATTTCCATGTCATTTCTTTCTGTTAGCGATACGGCGAGACTGTTCCACCGCAAAGTCCATGTTCGACTGTGAAGGGAATATGTTCAGTGACACCGACTGCCTACATCCCCCACCTGAACTGCTTACAACAACAACATCAACAACAACGACGTCGACAACCACAACAACAACGACAACTCCTCCTGGTAACCACTCGATGTACAAATGTTTTGATAATGATACTGTGTAGATTAGGTCTCGAGCGGAATAGCGTGAGGCAAACTACATTCTTCATTCCTGTTGTCTCGAAGCCTGTTGTCTCGAATTCGACACTCGAAACTAGCTCAACTGTTTGAACATCAGGTTGAAATGCTATATTTTTGTATATTGAAAAGTGAGTACTGTTCAATATTCTACCAATGTCACGGCGGGGGACACCGGAAATGGGCTTCACACATTGTACCCATAAAGGGAATCGAACCCCGGGCCATCGTCGTGACAAGCGAACGCTTTAAACACAGGGCTACGCCACTGCCCGTTCCCATATTGTGTTTTGTTATTAATGTTAGGGCATTGAAACGTAGCGTGGCCCGTCGGAAGTTTATTTTCAAAATAGTTTATTTGTGTTTGGAAGCGGGCAGGAACACTGCTCAGTTACCACGTTATGCAAAAGAGAAACCCGTTATAATATGTCATGTCTGACTTCAAAACTGGATTTTTTACCGTACAAAATCAAAAGTAATTGATCGCCTTGAAACAAACGTTCAAGTGGCTTATTTCAGATGACCATGTGATGAATATAAAACACAACCTAAACTTGTCATGACCTGTGTACATTTGGGTTATCGATATTTCAGCGGTCTGTACAAGCATGGCACCATTCACCAAATGTGCAGATGTCGGGTATAACACGACCAAATTCCCAAATCTGTTTGGAGATACAATCATGGCGACCGCAATAAACAACTTTGACGGTTTTGCGGGAAAAAGTCTTCAGAATAACTGTTCCTCCATCGGACTTGACTTCTTCTGTGCCTTGCTGTTCCCCAGGTGCGAGGAAACGCCTGGCTTCAAGGGGATGCAACCCTGCAAGGATTTCTGTGACGGTAGTTACCATATCATTTTACATCATAATACTACCGTATATGCTCCAATTGTGCTCCTTTTTCAAAATATTTTTTGTGGTAGACAAGGGTGGTTATTCGTTGCAGGAATGTATCACATTTGTCAAGCGACGACTACGGTTTGGTGTTAAAAATATATTTTCAGCATCTGGGCCCACTTGCACAAAGCGATCTTAGCGCTACGACTATTGTAAGCCTATGTTAAAGTATGGGAGTTACGATCATCTTAGCGCTAAGATCGCTTTGTACAAGTGGGCCCAGGTGTATTCAGGATTCGAACCCAAGCCAACAGGATGACAGACAGTCTAAGGCGCCACAATGCAGTTTGCAGAGTTGCCTACCTTAGCCGTGCCAGGGAACGCTCGTGGGTTCGAATCCCAGATCCCCAAAATTAAGACCCGTAGTGTGTGAGTTCTATACACTTTCCACACTAAAGTCTCCGTAGTCTGGTTGATAGAGCATGTGCCCGGAGAACGAAAGATCGGAGGATCGATCCCCAGCCGAGTCATACCAAAAGACGTTAAAAGATATATATCATAAAACAAGGACTGGCCGGCTGGGGGTCAGTATACTGTGTCTGAGTAAGGTGTCTACGCATAGACACGTTAGTCCAGCCAAAATATAACTCAGAAATTCCAGCCTAGTTCGGCACGGGTGCGTGCGTGTCAGTTAACTCCCTTGCCTCGGAAGATGCCTGCGGCGTGACGAGCGAACGCTTTAACCACACTACTAGTTGTTACCCTGTCTGGCGCTCGGCATTAAGAGGCTAAAACAAGGACTGGTCGGCTCGGTGTCAGTATACTGTGTCTGAGTGGGGTATTCATGTTAAACTACGACATGGTATCTCAGTGAGCTAGCACTATAAAACCAGCAGTAGTCAAGACTAGCACATTACACTATACGTCGCTATATCAGTGCAATAATCTTAAACCCCATTTCACCTCACCACACCTCTTACAACGTCAAATGCACCACTGATGGTTTTCACTCCATGTAGCTAACACCACATAATGTAACTGTTCATAGCGGCCTTAAGTCAAACACTTTAAAGTCGGCGTTTAACCCAACTGATACACGGATATACTCTTCCATTAAAGTCACCGTTATCAGTATTGTCTCTGAATACCTTGCGCCATCGTATTTTTTGGTATGGCAAAAGAAAACTTAATATCATTCACACCAAGTTACGCTATTCCACGAGTCCACTCAATTCATTTATATAAAATTGACGCAAAAACTGACCCGAATTGCACCTGCAGCACTTTTCTATATATCATATAGAAAACTCTTTCCATTATTTGTTTGAATGTCCATTATATACTAGTCGAAGAGAACAATTAATATCAACATTAAGGCGCATACTTAGAAGAAACAAGTGAACCAATCAACGTGAAACTTTTGTCAGAGGGAAGTGTAAACGTATCAACAAGTCATAATACATATGTATTTAAGGCAGTGGAATCTTACATCAATCAGACCAAACGCTTTGTCTAATTCAACTTTTTTTTCTTCTACTCGTATATGCGTTTCTTTCTATTCCCATCATTCCTTATTGTACTTGTCATCTCTAGTGTATATGTAATTAGTATATGTAAATACCACGGAGAGGGTGTCCTAAGTTGGATAACTTGTTCCTAATGCTTTTCCATTTGTGAATAAAATATGTTTAAACTAACACCTCTGTTTCATTCATTCTTCCAGCTGTGGTCGGGAGCTGTGCGAGTTACATGCCCTTTCCATTTGATTGTAACTACCTCCCCTCCGACCCGAGCAAGTGTATCGCAGCGCCCTACACCCCTCCCACCCGGGGGCCACGTGAGTAATCTGTCTCATACTTCTAACCCCTTCAGGTTTCTTGTAGGATTCTCCTGTGGACTACCGTGAAACCCGCGATGATCCGGGGTAGAATATTTCATAAGCACCCCATGCTTGTCGTAAGAGGCGACTAACGGGATCGGGTGGTCAGATTCGCCTACTTGGTTGATGCATGTCATCGTAACTATACAAATTGCGGGGATCGATGCTCATGATGCCAATCACTGGATTGTCTGGTCCAGATTATTAACTGATCAAGCTTATTAAGAATGGGGTGTGTGTGTGTGGGCGGGGAGGGGGGGGGGGGGGGGGGGGGATATGCCACTGAAGAGTGTTTGATCCTAACGTTTTCCATGTTGGATTCTAACATATTAACCGTTATGTGTTACAGCACAGTGTGTGAACCAGACGTTCGGCTACTGCAGAGAGGAAGGGTTCACCAACACCCGCCTCCCTAACTGGTTCGCAGAGTCGGCCGCGGGGTCAGAGATCGCTTTCAACCAGTACGGCAAGTCCACGATCCAGTCCGGCTGTTCCTACCTGTCCAAGTTCTTCTACTGCGGGATAATGTTCCCCCAGTGTGAGGAAGACGGGAACGTCACCTTACCCTGCAGGAGCGTGTGTGAGGGTAAGCTGTATGGGGGTGTGGGTGGGGGTACGCTGTGTGGGGTTTGGGGTAAGCTGTGTGGGGTGTGGGTACGCTGTATGGGGGTGTTGGTTGGGGGTACGCTGTATGGGGTAGTGGGCTGGGGGTACGCTGTATGGGGGTGGGGGTACGCTGTGTGGATCACCATCTCACCTGTATCTTATACGTCACCGTCTCACCTGTGTCTTATGGATCACCATCTTACCTGTATCTAATATGTCACCATCTCACCTGTGTCTTATGGATCACCATCTTACCTGTATCTAATACGTCACCGTCTCACCTGTGTCTTATGGATCACCATCTTACCTGTATCTAATACGTCACCGTCTCACCTGTGTCTTATGGATCACCATCTTACCTGTATCTTATGCGTCACCGTCTCACCTGTGTCTTATGGATCACCATCTCACCTGTATCTTATGCGTCACCGTCTCACCTGTGTCTTATGGATCACCATCTCACCTGTATCTTATGCATCACCGTCTCACCTGTGTCTTATGGATCACCATCTCACCTGTATCTAATACGTCACCGTCTCACCTGTGTCTTATGGATCACCATCTTACCTGTATCTAATACGTCACCGTCTAAACCTGTGTCTTATGGATAAACATCTCACCTGTACCTAATACGTCACCATATCACCTGTGTCTTATCGATAAACATCTCACCTGTACCTAATACGTCACCGTCTCACCTGTGTCTTATACGTCACCATATCACCTGTGTCTTATGGATCACGATCTTACCTGTACCTTATGCGTCACCGTCTCACCTGTGTCTTATGCGTCACCGTCTCACCTGTGTCTTATGGATCACCATCTTACCTGTATCTAATACGTCACCGTCTCACCTGTGTCTTATGGATCACCATCTTACCTGTATCTAAAACGTCACCGTCTCACCTGTGTCTTATGGATCACCATCTTACCTGTATCTAATACGTCACCGTCTCACCTGTGTCTTATGCTCGACGAACCCTATACAGTGGCGGATCAAGGAATGGGGTGGGGGTTGGTCGGGGTGGTTTTGGTACACTGGGTTCTGGTCCTTAAGTTCGAACCCCCTCCCCTTTGCAATATACGCACACAAACCATGGTGTCACCTCTCATTGTCATTAAATGTTTTGAGAATGATTATGTTTTTCCACAATGATTATGAACCCATTAATCACTTTTTTCAGAAATGACAGCTAGCTGTGGTTCAGTATGGAGTTTCCCCATGGACTGCCGGGTGTTTCCCGATGACACAGAGAAGTGTCTCCTGCCCAAGGCCCCGCCCACGACGACCACAGCAATAGCCCCCTCCACCACACAAGCCCAGGGTAGGTACCCGACATACATGTATGTTTTAACAACAATGGAGCTGGCCAGTCATTTACTGTCATGTCAATTTAATCATGCACATTTATTTGGTTGGTTATTTTCATCCTTACCCCCACAACTTATGGGAGCGGAAGGGAATTTAATGGGGACAGGGGTTGATCGACGTACGCTTAATGCATACCACGGGTGTATGGCGGGACAGTGTCAAGGGAGAGACAATCTGATATTTTGGGGGTAGCCGGCTGGAGTATTTTTAACCAAAATAGTGAGTCATCGAGTTTTACCCAACTCAAAAAGGTTCTTTGCTCGACATGGTACATGGCCATCCCAAAGCTATGTTGTAAAAAAGTGTATAGTTCCTCATTTCACAGTACTGTGTTGATAAGGACAATGGATTCTATCTCAGATCTGCAGGAAACGATTTTTTTTGCAGGGGGTTGATAAGGCCGGGACTGTACGACTCAAAACTCTCAGTAAGCGATGCTTTTATGTTGGCGGTTGATAAGGGCAATGAAAGTCCAAGTTAAATCCTTCAGAAAGCTAGGGTTTTGTTAAAAGAAATACAGAGTATGTCTGTAATGAGTTGCCCCTATCCACAGCTGGGTGTCGTCGGATGACAGTGGACCTGTGCAAGGTGTTCGGCTACAACGTGACCTACCTCCCCGACGGCTGGGCCTACACCACTCTGACGGAAGCCTTCAAGGCGTACGAGACCTTCGGGGAACGCGGCGTGGCCCTCGGATGTTCAGAGAACGCCATGTTTTACTTCTGCTCGGTGTTGTTCCCACCGTGCGTCAACGGCAAGCCACAGTGGCCATGTAGGGACGTATGTGAAGGTAAGGCAGCGGGTCTGCGGGTGTAACAAATATAGATTCAAACTCTGACGTTGACAAATGACGCCATCATCCTTGCAACCCGTACACGTGTTTCCCAATGATCTAATTCCCTCAATTGCGCCCCTTTGGCGTGCAAGGATCTGATGATTCGAACACCGGATTTGCCCTGATTACGATCCTTGTTTCGTTTGCACATTGATGCAAGATCTTGCTGGTTGCACCAACGCGATATACAGTCGTCGTCTCCTGGAGCTTCCCTACCTCATTGACACGCTAAATGATAAAGTGATGCTAAATGGTAAAGTGATGCTAAATGATAAAGTGATGCTAAATGAGTGAGTGAGTGAGTGAGTGAGTTTGGTTTTACGCCGCTTTTAGCAATATTCCAGCAATATCACGGCGGGGGACACCAGAAATGGGCTTCACACATTGTACCCATGTCGGGAATCGAACCCGGGTCTTCGGCGTGACGAGCGAACGCTTTAACCACTAGGCTACCCGACCGCCCCTGATGCTAAATGATAAAGTGATAAAACCGGCATAATATGTTGAGGTGTTAAACCAAACCCACTCGCTGCAATGTCATACCGTTTGAATTTCATGTGTGTATATCTAAGTCTTTATTACAGACGTCAACAACAACTGTCTGTGGACAAAGGACCTGTTCAGGCAAGACTGTGCCATCCTGTCTGATCCTGATGAAGCCACCTGTCTTCGACCTCAGCCCAAAACACGTAAGTAATGCATCGTCTATGTGACCATAAGAAATACTCGTGGTATTGAATGTGTGGGGCTGATGACACCATGATATTGGCTGAATGTTGATGAGAAAGTGAAGCATACCTTGTGTCTTAAACTGAGACCGACCTTACGTCACTGATAATGCTGAGTACATAGTAAAACAACATGCAGGCTCTCATAGTCATAATCATAAGTAGCAACAGCAGCATCATAATCTATAATACCATAAAGGCCTCAAAGCGCCAGACGTCACACCACAGAGGGTAATGTTCGAAGCGCAAAATGTATCTCTATGCAAGTGAATGCAAAACATGTTCACCTTGTCTGGAAGACATTGTCACGGGAAAGCAAGCTGAGCAAGCTGAGCAGACGAGCAGACCACGCACTAAGGGACGTAACTCTAATTTCTTACGAACCGGGCTGATATCGATCGTCCATTCAAAATGCATTTACTGACCATATCATCCTTGAAGGGGGTGCCGTACAGATCCCCATACAAATATATCAAATACAGCCCATGCAAGTCTATAATGTTTGGCAAGTCTAGATTACTGCACTATCATCTGAAAATGAAGAGAGTCTCTGGGCTCCTTTATCATATTTTATTAAGATAGTTTAACAACTGTTTTTTTCTGTAAGATATGTTCATTTCAGAGACTAGATGGTAGTCTAGGGTCTGGTTTTTAACCTCCCGTAATATGACCGTCTTCATGTTGGCTTTATCCACATGCAAAATGCATCATATTATTGATAGGTATATGTTAATAACCGTATATTGTCTACTGTTTCACTACCCATGTCCATGCATCGCTTTGTGGTCATGTATATATACTCCCTGAATATTTTTTTCTCTACTTCACAGCGTGTGCGGCGAACGAATTTTCATGTTTTGGCACCAATAAGTGTGTACCGAAGAGCTCCGTCTGCAACAGATATAACGACTGCGGTGATTGGTCGGATGAGAGGAACTGTCCGGGTAGGTCTAGCGTCTCGGTCTGCGATGCTTCCTTCTCCATGTTGATTCCTACACAATAAAACTTATTTTCACTATAACTGACTCTGTGGGTTTATCCCGAAGTTAATTCATGTTCTCAACAAATCCTGTAAATTATGGCAAATCGTAGTTCGTGTTCCTAGAACTAACGGTAGTTCGCTGAGATTACATCTCTAACTACGTTCAGTTACCGTTATCTCGATATGACAATGTCGGTAAAATGTAACCAGCCCTATCTGAAAAAGTATGAAAAGAAATATCTTGAAGGCGAATGAACACCAACGTATGAATCCGGATCAATCTGGTTATTACGGCCCAGTTAAAAAAAGTACATGATTTTGAATTTTTGTTTAGCATCATTTTCAGATACAAAAGTAATTTCTGGGTAAGATACACTTATCCCCAGTTCGAGTGTAAAACTATGAGGATCATATACCGCCGTGCTGAGTTGGCTTAAATTGAACAATTGTTAAGGGGGTTTGAGTTAAAGGGAGGTCGAGTTAACGAGGGCGAGTTAAAGGGAGGTCGAGTTACAGGTGGGTTAGAGTTAAAGGAGTTAATGTATGTTTTATCCTTGCCTTGCAGCGTGTAATGAGTTCCAGCACAGGTGCGAGATGGGGTTCTGCATCAAGTCCTACCAGAGGTGTAACGGCGTGGTGGACTGCCCCGACCGTAGTGACGAGATCAACTGCAGTGAGTGAACAAACCACCACTAGAGATGTAACAGGGCACTGGGCATCTCCAGGTCGCGGCAGCACACGTGAACACAGGGCATCTGTCTTGTTAAAAGCGTATTCCACTCATCCAAAACATTCAAAACATTTAATGATTCAAATCCCGTGTACATTCCGTCATAAAACATTTAATCATTCATTTTCAAAGGATGTACGGACGGTGTAGTAGTCTAATTTTGTTAAAGCGTTGGGCCCGTTCCACAATGTTTACTAAGCGCTACGGTCGTAGTAAGTCTATGTTAAAGTATGGTAGTTACGATGATCTTAGCGCTAAGATCACTTTGTGGAACAGGGCCTGGGTCGTCACGCTTCGATCCCCACATCGATACACTGCCTGAAGCCTATTCCTGGTGTGCCCTGTCTTGATATGTCTAGAATATTGCACAACGCGGCGTAAAACTATACTCACTCAGCTAATGCATGTGACATGTCCTTCTCAGATACATGTGCTGCCATAACAGGGTACATCGTCAGTCCAAATCGAAGACATGTTCAGTAGATTAGTACGTTCGGATAGTGGTGTAAATATATCTGTGTTGACGTGCTTCATAACTTTTATCATACCTCCATGTCAGAATGATGAGATCTGATTGGTCCACGTGAACTTGATAAAATGATGTATATCCCGCCTTGGAGGGAAATGAATTTCTCAGCGTGAGAATAAATCCCTTATACCCCGCCACGAGCAAGTCAGGCTGCACGTGGGTTTCTGAGAGGCAGAATAAATCCCTTATGCCCCGCTTCAAAGCAAAAACCCACACGATGTTTCCGAGTCAGTGAAATGCACATGAGTTACCCTCAGCTCAATCGAACAGCTGTTTTCTATCAATTTTGAATTTGTTTTAATTCTTTTACAATGTCAGATTAAAAATATGTCGGTAAGATAAATTCATTGTAGCAGGATCACTCTGGGTACATGGGGTTTTAAGCGTCCTTCGTTAGGCTTTATACCGCTCGCCCCCAGTGCGCCGGCTCGTATAAAACCTAACGCGGGACACATAAAACCCCATGTACCCCGAGTGATCCTGCTACAACTTTTAATATAGATCGAATCTTTTAGTCTTTGGTTATTCTAATATATTCGGATAGATTCCTGAGAAATGATAAGCTTGAAATGAGTGACACGTGCCGTCAAGTCGAACTAAAGTCTAGAGTTGTCCTTGGCAGACTGTAGTTACGGGCAGTACTCCTGCGCTGATGGGACCTGCATAATGTCGGAGTGGGTCTGCGATGGAGAGAACGACTGCAGCAACGGGAAGGATGAAGCAGACTGTGGTATGTGAACTTCAGCAATTTCATCCTACATTTATCTTGCTCGTAGAGGAACTTGATTGAATTAGGAACACGCCAACAGAGCCAGAACAGTCCCGACTTCCATGGATTTAACATTAACGTGTCATGAACAACGTGTAATAAAGGCTCTTTTGGGTCCACGGAACCACTAAAATTTTGAAACGAGAAACCAGTAAAAACTTCCGATGAGCTGTAGTCGCAAGCTAGGGATTTCTCTTGACGTTTAATATAAGTCTCTTTTTCGCATATTTGAGCCACATTTACCAACTTCATCATGTCAAAAGTTAAGAACTTGAAAACGGAGGGCAAGCTGACAGTCATATAAACATGTACTATAACTTTCAAGTTTCCAATCTTCCTGACATCTCGTGAAAAAAGATATTTAAGGCGGCTATGCTGGCAGTAGAACATGCGGATTGGTTGTTGGCAGTTTGAGTTGATTTAATGTACATAAAGTGATATGCACTAATCTACCATACCATACTCTGTTTGCAGGTGCGTGCAAAAGGTCGGAGTTTGCTTGCCGGAGTGGCGAGTGTCTGCCTATAGACCAGCACTGTGACGGCACTCCCCAGTGCGCAGACCTCTCAGACGAGCGCCAGTGTAGTAAGTGAGACAATTGTTCACATGGTTATCATGCTCGGGTTAAACCAGCGGCACTTGGGTCTGTTTGTGAGGGGAGAAAGTGTTGGAGCAAACTAGATGTATCTCGCGAGATGTACAATGAAACTCCCTGCCTCTCCGGCATTTCCCATGGGATCTTAAATATAAATGAACAATGCTACGAGCGTCGGTTCTAGCAAAATGGTACAGCCTAAGACCGGCTTCATAAGGACCCGTGTCTATAACTGTTTAATGTTCAAAGTGGTGTCGGGCAGTCGGGTAGCCTAGTGGTTAAAGCGTTCACTCGTCACGCCGAAGACCCGGGTTCGATTCCGACATGGGTAAAATGTGTGAAGCCCATTTCCGCCTTGATCTTGGTAAAAGCGGTGTAAAACCATACTCACTCACGCACTCAAAGTGTTGTCAAATCTTACTCCTTTCACTAAGATCTGACTGGGATTTATACATTATACATTTGTCATGGACTTATGGGCAGATCCAGAGTCAATACACACGCATTGTCTCAATCTACATCCTCCTGTATTGATGTATTGATGTATTGATGTATTTCGTGTTTCAGTCTTTGCTCCTGAGGAGAAGCGGCCGTTCAGCCTGCGGTTCGAGCAGGAAGGACTGATCCCTGTGTGTGCCTCCACGTTTAACTCCACCATGGCGGACCTGGCGTGTAAGAAGCTTGGACACAAGTGAGTAAATTGTTACAGTGTAATGTTCGGTCAAAGCTTTGAGGGAGGGTAAACCAGTCGTCCAAGACGCCGCAAATCCTTGCTGTGCAAAGTTTGCGTTCCAGGGCCCTGTTTCACAAAGCGATCTTAGTGCTGCGATTGTCGTAAGTCAGTGTTAAAGAATGGGAGTTATGATCGACTTAGCGTTAAGATCACTTTGTGGAACGGGGCCCTGAGACCTATGATCAGGGTTCGAGTCCTGCTTAACCCTTATTATGTTTCTTGGCTTGCCAGCACCATGCCCGATTCGTGGGTTTCACCAAAGCGATAAACGTCTAAGAAAGGTTTTCCTCCTCAATCTGACACGCATGAAAGAATATTCAAAGTGACGAATATCCAGTTGTTTCCTACTCAGCTTACTTAGTGGAGCAAGAGGGTGGCCTAATTGTTAAGGGGTATATGACGATTATTAACTGAAGCGTAAAACCTTACTCACTTGCTGTAATAAATACCAATTATTGTTTGTTTGTGTGTTGTTTAACGCCGCACTCAGCAATATACCAGCTATATGACGGGTAAATAATCGAGTCTGGACCATACCATCCAGTGATCGACATCATGAGCATCATTTCAAAGCCATTGGGATCGATGACATGCATCAACCACCCGATCCCGTTAGTCGCCTCTTACGACAGGCATAGTTGCCTTTAAATAAGATTGTTAGACATGGCACAGCCTGCAGTGTAAACCATAACAGCTATATCTATTTGTTGCAGAGGTCATGAAGAATGGCGGACGGTTCGACATACGGTTTTTGCCTATGCAGTCATTGACGGCGTGGGGCCAGAGACGACCGTCATCGGGCGCGCTACAATAAGGTACAACACTGAATAGCGAGTTTTTGTCATACTTTGTTAGTCATTTTGTTCTTATCTGAACATCTTCCTATTGAGTCCATATGCTGAATGCAGTTTGAATCTAGTCTGATTCGAAGACGGGTTGGGAATAGGAGGTGGAGCTTGGTAACCAAGTGATTATAGAGTTGGTTTGTCACGACAAAATTGAGGTTCGATGCCCCTCGCTAATATTCTGATATTTGTTAAGCCCGTTATTAGTGTCCCGTCGTAAATGGAATGTAAACCCTCACTCACTCACTCACTCACTCACTCACTCACTCTTGCAGAATAGATACGGAGCATAATGATATCGTACATAGGTACCTTATCAATTATATATCAAATTTGTCATCCATCTATGACCGCCTCTGTGGTCTTGTGGTAGAGCGGATGGTCCGGGTACGATTCCCACGAGATGGAGTCTCAGGGGGCTAGCACTATAAAATCGGCATCAATCTGGACTAGTACAAGCAGACGCACGCACGCACACACACATACGTGTACATGCACATCGCTATATAAGTGCAATTAACTTGGACGCGATGTTTGACCCCATTTCACCTGACCTCGCCTCATCCATGTATGTTTGTTTCTTTTCACAGAAGCAGCTGTCCTGGTTACTCGGCAGTAGTTTTGAAATGTCACCCTAAAGGTAAACACTCACAACATAACTCTCTGTACGAATACGGGGCTATACATCTTATCATAATTATAATGTGATAAAAATTGTTATTCTTGAAAAAATCGATTACTGAAATAGAGTATTACACGTGTGTGACTGTTTGCACAGAGTGTGGACACCCAAAACCCCACCGCGTCTCCTACATCGTCAACGGCAATAACGCCATCGACGGAGAGTGGCCTTGGCAGGCTTCGATACAGAAGAAGGGGAAACACTTTTGCGGGGGCGCCCTCGTCAGCCGCAACTTCATCGTTACGGCCGCACACTGTGTTGAGTAAGTACCGCGGGATATATATTTTAGACGTCTCTTTGTTTGTGTTTTTTGTGACTTTCATTTGAGAAAGTTTATTATGGAATTAACGTTAAAGAAAAATTGTTTAATTTTGCTCCCTTTCTTTTTTCGGAACATTGACCTTTAAAACGACCACTGCCTCATTCCACAGAGCGATCTTTGCGCTAAAACGATCGTAGCTCCCAATACTTTAACATATCGTAGCGCCAAGATCACGTTGTGGAAGCGTGCCAGGTTACTGGGGAGACCAGTTGTAACCCGAAATATCCAATCTTACTTACCAATGATGTATATGTATTCCAGAGCGTACACAAGTGACCACAAAAACATCGAGGTGGTCCTTGGAGCGTCCAACGTCAGTGCAAAGGAACCGCAGCAACAACGTTACAACGTTAAGAGCCTGACCATTCACAACCACATCTACCACCAAAAGAACGACATCGCCCTTGTCGAGATCGACGGCACCGTCAACTACACCGACTACATCCGCCCCATCTGTCTTCCCGACAAGGATGATGTGTTCACAAAGACCACCCAGTGTTATGCAGCAGGCTGGGGAATGACCAGGGCAGACGGTGAGTACCAGGCGCCGTTTTATTATTTATTCCTGATTTTATTATATCAATACTTCATTAATTGATATCAGAAAATGAATTATTGACATCACAAATTCGAATTAATGATATCAAAATAATTATTGATGTCATGAAATAATTATTGATATCACAAATTCGAATTTAAGATACCATAAATTGAATTTCTTACATCTAAAAATGTATTTTATGATATCTAAAAATGTATTTTATGATGTCACTAATCGAAGTTTTGTTATATAAAAGTCTGAAGTATTTTATTATATCATAAATTCGTTTAAGTGATATCTAAACATGCATCGGATTTTTTTACTCTCAAAATTTAGTTTGTGATATCAATGAATACATTTATTGATATCTCAAAATCGATTATTTGATATCAATAAATTGATTATTGATATCATAAAGTAGGGAATAAACAGTAAAACAGTGCCTCATGCACATGCTCCTGTGTACAATGCGCACGTCACACATCTCTCTCTCTCTCTCTCTTTGTTTTTTTTCACGATATCTAGGTGTCCCAGCCTGATAGTTAGACATAGTTACAGTATAAGTACATCCTTACATCACGTTGCAGGTCCAGCGTCCCAGTGGCTGAAGGACGCCAAGATGCGACTGTGGAACACGGCCAAGTGTAACGGGTCCTACGCCTGGAATGGCGCCATCAGCGAGACTCACCTGTGTGCTGGCTACTACTCCGGGCTCATCTCTATCTGTGTGGTCAGTCATTGCTCAATACGTGCTGCACTTAATGGGATGAACAGAAAATGTTTTCCATTTTTTAGTATATTGAACTTTTTCCTAAACCATATGCGTTTGCAGTCAATAAATAAACAATCTTAATCTTGACATTATTTTCGTTCGGAAAATTATTTTCGTTGATATACGTTCAGTACTGAAATCAGTTCCTAGACTGGGGGCGGGAACAAAAGACCTGGTATTTGTTAACTTTGGAGTCGGCGGATAACAGTACTAGTGTTATAAAAAACACGCCTTACCTTGTACACATGTCATATGTCATCTATTTTCCTGAACAACAAACTCATTTATTAAAAAATATGATAAAAGACGTTTTATATTTGCAATTAAAATAAACAAACAAAAAAAGGTTTGGCGACAGAGATACGATTTTCCTTGGATGACTGAGGATAATAGTACTGTACTAAACATACAAATCTGCTCGTCCTGTCCACTTGTAAGACACTGATTTGTTTACAGGGTGACAGTGGCGGCCCTTTGATGTGCCAGACGAATGACAACAACTGGAAGTTGGTGGGCGTGGCCAGCTACGTGGCCAAAGGCTGCAACGTGCCCGCTCGCCCCTCCGTCTTCAGCGACGTCAACGTCTTCAAGGA
This sequence comes from Haliotis rufescens, assembly GCF_023055435.1. NCBI lineage: Eukaryota > Metazoa > Mollusca > Gastropoda > Lepetellida > Haliotidae > Haliotis > Haliotis rufescens. The sequence continues at coordinate 26,703,035 of NW_025963779.1, forward strand.
GTGGATTGAAGACAAAATAGGTAGACCACTTTTTCTCATATCTAGGGTATTATTGCATCTTATCAAACCCGCGTTCATCGTGTATTTGGCATTATTGCTATATGATTGACTAGTCGCCGTCTTGTAAAAAACCATACAAGTCTCTTCGCGGATTTGTACCCCGTTGTTTGCGTTTATACTTCCATAAACGCAAAAAATATTCAAGTCAATTCTTTAATATCCTGAGAAAAAAATACACATTGAAATATACATGTGTGTTATCTCATAACAGGACTTAAAGAAACCAATATTTAGTTTTTAACAACTTTGTTGACATGAAGAGATACTGACAACATGTTTTAATGGTTTCGTGAGGGGTCATTGAGATCAGTCTGGTTGCTTTTATTACAGCACATTGAGGCCATATCCCCTTTGTACATAATAATGGGGTCACGGTCACAGTAACAATTTTTAGGCTCGTTTTTGTTAACTAGAGTATAAGAATTTAGAGAGAATGACAATAAAACAAACATTTGTAGAAGATCGAGAGCATTAAATTTATGGATATTCGGATGTATATGATATGAAGATGGAATATAAATATGTAGTAAATGATCGTATGCAAGACACGCAAGCAGATCATGAAACCCATCTTCCACAAGTTTAGAAGAGAAAATTTTACAGGATCTGTCATTTCGGGCAGTTTTATTTCTTCTGCCAATTTCAATTTCAAGTCAGTGCGAACTGCATCTAAATCGAGATAAGCATGTGTGAAGTTTACAAACATGTATACAAGTAAAATACTGTTCACAGTTAAAAGTTGTCTTAAACTGGGAATAGAACGACTTTGTTGCAAATCACGTACCCATATCTCTTGGAAATTATCTTTTAAGCGTTGTGGATACGTGGATTCTTTCATACTTTCATAATTGTCTCTATATAATGTATTAGACTGAAAAATGTATTGTTTTGGTGATGTTTTAGAGTGCAAGTTCCGCTGCAGGAATGGCAAGTGTATATTTGACCGGGAGAAGCTGTGTGATCGGAAAAACGACTGTGGCGACAACTCGGATGAGATCGAACTCTGCAGTATGTTCTGTTTTATTGTTCTGTTTGTCTAGCTCGATTCTGATCATATTGATTTTATGCTAATACACACTGACACATACCTTGACACCGTCTCTGAATACAGTGACCTTGACAGCTGAAACTTTACATGATGGATCACAGTATTGTAACCGAACTGGGTTCTGAGGTTCAACATGGCGGTCACGGCAGCCATATTGGATGACAGGTAGTTTAGTTCCCATACATACACAGGGCAACTGTTTTGAAAATCAGTTTTGTTCAGCTGATTTTTAATCATCTCCATTCTACAAGTCGTATTTTAAGTACCACTTAATGACTAGATTATTATTTCTTTTATTATTTTGTTAATTCTGCAAGTGCGCAAATATCGGAGTGAGGTCCATATAAACTGCTCTGTCTCCTTACAGACATCTCTGTCAACTGTACATTTGATGACAAGTTTCTGTGCGGTTACAACGGCAGCTGGCACCTTCGCACTAAGAGCGACTACGACAACCGTTACCCACTGTACGACCACACACACGGTGCCTACCCGGGTAAGTGTTGACTGCTACTGTGGTACTCTACCATGGACGTATGTGGCTTCTTTAAGGCAATAGATAGCTTTGTACGGAACATGTAAAAATAAATTAACCTACTTTAATGTTTGTTCAGAAAATTATCATGATTGAGTAGTGGTGAAACCTTTCTTGTTGTCCCAAGTATTGTTGTGATGCAGTGCATCTATCATTATTTTCTCATTTTCTTATTTCTGTAGGGTTTATGTATGATTCAAGAATGCCGGCACTCTTGTTGGTATCGGATATGTTTATGAATTTATAGGGCTGGCGGCTTGTTTCTATGAATTTTGTTTATGATTTGGTAACTGTGACCATCTTGTTTATCCAAGATATGTTCATGATTCAGCAGCGGTGATGTCTTGTTCTTTCAGGTATGTTCATGATCGCGAAGTCTCGCGGCAAGCCCCTAGCGTCCCCCCGTTTCACCATTAACACCACCCACTGTGCCAGCTTCTACTACCACATGCGGGGACGAGTAACCGGTGGGCTTCAGGTGTGGACTCACAGACTCCCGGAAGTGGGCAAGAATGACTGGTTGCCCGTCTTCCGTAGGAACCATTACATGGGCGAGGACAATTGGGTGCGGGGGGAGTTCACGATCACCCCCGAATCTTATGAGATAGTCTTCTTCTCTGATGAGCAGGGGAGGATTGCTGTCGATGATTTTATGATGGTGCCCGGAGCCTGTGCCGACAACGGTAGGTTCTGTTGTGAGTAAATAGCATGAAACAATACAGGTTAGACTACAGGTAACATAGCAAACAAGTCATTATCACATGTAAGCACATTACATTTGATTCATAGTTGGTTGGTTTGTTGTTTAACGCTGCACTCAGCAATATTCCAGCTATATGACGGCGGTCTGTAAATAATCGAGTCTGGACCAGACAATCCAGTGATTAATATCATGAGCATCGATCCACGCAATTGGGATCGATGACATGCATCAACCAAGTCAGCGAGCCTGACCACCCGATCCCGTTAGTCGCCTTTTACGACAAGCAGAGTCACATTTTACGGCAAGCATGGGTTGCTGAAGACCTATTCTACCCCGGAATCTTCACGGGTCTGATTCATAGGATTATTCTGCTATCATATCTTCTTAGAAAGCAAGTTGTGTCCCCGCCGTGACATTGCTGCGTAAAATAACATACTCACTCACTCGCATGAGACCAATACAAGGCGAACTCGTATATACATGAATAATTCTTATGACAAATGTGATAACATGTGCCTTCAGAAAGTACATGCAATGAGACGAAATAAATGGGTTTCGTGGTCATGTTAACATCTTGCTGCACGTGCAGGTTTTTGAAACATGTGCATGACTCAGTGTCTGGTGATCTTCAGGTTGCCCTGACGACATGGTGGCGTGCACTTCCGGTGTGACCCTGCAGTGTATTTGGAAGGACGCGCTGTGCAACATGGTGGCGGACTGTGACAAGGGTGAAGATGAGTCGCGGTGTGCGGCGCCTGCTTTGGCATGTGACTTCGAGAGCGGCCTGGAGTGTGGACTGCGGCAGGCGACCGATGATGACACCCACGCCGAATGGAGAATGATGAATGCCTCTACCACTGACAGGGAACTCACTGACAATACCTACAAGAACTCATCAGGTAGGCTGTAGTGTTCGTGAAGCTATATGACCCATACCATAATCATAAGTAATCTCTGACAAAGCAGAGTCCATTTTAGATACATAAGTATGTGTTTATGAATCACTATTAAATGATACCATGGATGCTGGAGTTCATCCATGGACACTTTATACGATTTATATTTCGGGTCCATCAATCAAAACAGACCCCTGGTTGACAATGTTTGTACTCCGTAGATGAGTAAGGAGTAGATGAAGCCAGCGTGATCTGACGTGATGTGACGGTTTTGTTCGATTAGTAGGTGAGCTGAGCTGAGCTGAGCTGAGCTGAAATGGGGTTTACGTGGCGTTCAAGATTTTCGCACTTATATAGCGTCCCGGTTATATAGTGCTAGCCCATTGAGATCCCCGTTTTATTAGTAAGTGTGGCCAATGCAGAGCCATAGTATTATCTATATTGTCTGCTCCTTTAGGTGTGATGCTTCTACTGGACACCAACTATCTCCTGGAGGACAAGGAGGTGAAGATGCACCAGAATCTCGTCCTGAACCAGCCCACAAGCTGTCTCAAGTTCAGCTACTTCAGCAACTCCCCAGGCACCATGGAGGTAACACAACGCGTTAACACATCTATCGGTCTTCCATGTAGTGTCACACTGGAATTTAAAGAATAACCAATGAGGTAGAGGGATTACGGACCCGCTGTCCCGAATGAATGCAGGATGAAAGCATCCTAGCTGTAATTCCGAGATTCTAGCAGGCTATTCAATATATTTTCAGAAAGAAAAGAAAGGAAAATATCAACCCTGCTTAAAAAACTTCGCTTTATTCAACTTATTGTTCATATGAAGTAATGTTACCAGTTTTATCATATCTTTTAAACCGACCATTCTGCATTGAGAATTGCCAAAATTCTCATGTGGATATATCGAAAGTTATAACACTCGATTGTTCTGCCTCTATATGTAGTATCTGAATATATATCTCAGTACATTCAATGATCATTTATGGTCTTTGCTACTCATTTGTGATCAGCATTTTAGTTCACATGCTATAGAAATTACGGGTATAGAACTGGTCCCCAGCAACCTATGCTGGTCGTAAAGGGTAAAAGTCCAGTTTCCACCCTTGCTGAACTAGGCTGGAATTCCTGGGCTCGATCGTAGCGCCACCAGTGACTATTACGAATTATGTCCCTTCTATGCCTCTCCCATGGACCAATCAGATCCCACCTCTCGTAACTTTCAAACAAAATGGCGGCGCCAATTCAAGACGATCTGATCGATAATCAAGATCTATATTGTAATAAAACGGGCCTTACATCGCGAAGTGCATCAAATCACGCGAGCACCTTGATTAAAAACATGAAAAGATTTGAAAAATATCTGTTGACGAGTTGGCGTTGCACATGCTTTGTAAATCCTGCAATCGACCGAAATCTGCACGATGGTTTACGACCCGGATTTCGATTTCATTGCACGATTTTGATTTGACTATGCAAAGACTTGTTAGTCCAGCCAAAATGTAACTCTGTAATACCAGCCTAGTTTGGCAAGGGTGGAAACTGGACTTTTATAGTCAGGTAACTCTCTTGCCTCGGGAAGATGTGCAATATATGATATCATCTTTCTCTCGACTCAGATTACGTACACGAGGAATGGCTCAGGTGTCGCCAACCTGCTATGGGACATCAAGAACAGGCGAACCCACGGCTGGGCGAAGACGCAAGTGAACATTCCCGTCTCCGGCAGCGTGAAGCTGGAGTACACCGTCATCGGCGGTGTATACGACCAAACCTATAAACCCTTCATCGCAATAGACGACATCCACATCACTGAGGGCACGTGTGGCCAGTTTGGTGAGTGTGGGAAGTTGAAGAAATGTGTTTTTATCAGGATATCGGGTTTTTTTAACTTTTGTTTACATTTTTTTACTCATTGGCTGTTTTGTGTCCTAAAATTGGTCAATATATCATTTGTTCAATTTTATTACCAGGCTGGTTTATTTATAGAATCCCGCGATAGGCGAGTTATGGTTGTATTAAAACAATAACTGAGAGTGGGTTAGTAGCCTCCCTTACAAGAACGTTCAGGTCCAGATGACAAATGATAGCCATGTATTCTAGGTGCATACAATTACATGCATGTGTCTTTTTTGTGTTGGACAGATTGTGATCAAGATCTAATGCCCTGTGCTTCTGAGAACTACTGCCTACCTCAAGGCAGTTTCTGCGACCGTCGTGTGGATTGTAAGGACGCCAGTGATGAAGCCGGGTGTAGTGAGTTGTCTCCCTTTTTGAAATTGTTTTCCCCCAGACTAGAAGTTTCTCACAATTAGATCGTTTCGAACTTATGACTTCCGAGAGCTACCTGAATTTATTAACGGCAACATGTCGCACGAAGGGTGTCAGGTAATATTCGATGGCTGCCGAAAGTCTTCGATGTAAAAATTATTTGAATGAAATGTCTTTATTGTAAAATGAAAATACTAAATTATAAGAGTTTTGATTTAAATATATCAGGTAAAACTTGCCGAAAGCCTTATTGTTTTGAAATAAGTATATGCTGGTGTTGGATTATCTAGGATAATTTTCAATGGAGGTGTACCTACAGCGAACCCGTGAAGGGTCTTCAGCAACGCATGCTTGTCGAAAGAGGCGACTAATGGGGTCGGGTTGTCAACCTCGCTGATTTGGTTGAGGCTTGTCATCGTATCCATATTGCGTGGATCGATGCTCATGATGCCAATTAATGGACTGTCTGGTCCAGAAAAGATTGTTTACAGATCCGCCATATAGCTGGAATATTGCTGCGTTAAACAACAAAGAAACAAAGAAACATAATTACAACGGTACAGTTACACATTGAATACCTGTTTCGTATTTACCAGAATGCACAGCCGAGGAGTTCAAGTGTCCTGACGGCCCTTGCATCCCGCTGGAGAAAACATGCGATAGACACATGGACTGTTTGGACAACACAGATGAAGCGGAGATATGCTGTAAGTCTTTAGAAACTGATGTATATATTACTCTGAATGACAAGTGCGTTCTAAATTGCTGTGCAAAAGAAAGTATGCACTTCAAAATTGTATTTGACCCATACATTAGAAATGTTCCAAAACATGCTGAAAACAATGGCGGAAACACTGAAACTTGAGGTCCAAAATACAACTATGACACCGGTATTAAATACATCCCTATCGAATAACCATTTCTTGTTTGTTTAATTTTTGGCCATCAAACATAGGTATATACTTTTATATTTGCCAATGTGACAAGTCGGTTTTGTACCTTTTTTTGTGGTACATACCTTATTTTCAAGTAACCATATGTAACAAATAAATGTCTATGTCGTGTGTCGCAGTCTTGTTATATATCCTCTTTAAAGGGTTTCATGAATGCATGTAACGTCAGATGTCACTATAGGACATGTGTTATGGATCCTCATTGATATGATCCCTTTCTGTTTCAGCACATCTTGTTTCGGTCAGCTGTGATTTTGAAAACCACTTCCTCTGTGGTTACACATTTAACGACACGGCGTACAAGTGGGCTCGTCGTTCAGGGGAGACAATCACGCCTAGCACAGGACCAAACTCGGACCATACTTTCGGCAATCACACAGGTAAGTTACAATAACCACGTGTCATGTGTCATTTCATCTGTTAGCTCGTCAGGATGAAGGCCAGGGTTCGATTCTTCTCATTGGCATAATTTGTGAAGCCCATTTCTAGCGTACCCGACGTGTTATTGCTTGAATATCGCTCATGTGTCATTTCATCTGTTCGCTCGTCAGGCTGAAGGCCAGGGTTCGATTCTTCTCATTGGCACAATTTGTGAAGCCGATTTCTAGCGTACCCGATGTGTTATTGCTTGAATATTGCTAAGAGCGGCGTAAAAACATACTCACTCTCTCACTGTCGTAAAGACGGGCCCCTTGGGGATTCCGGGATATGATTGGTCCCATTAATTAGTTTGAAGCAGCTAAAATGGGTGTCCAGGCTCAGTGACTATATTGATTGCATGTCAATGTACCCTAACAGTGTGGCACGCTGATCATAATATCAACCACTGGATTGTCCGCTTAACTCGATTATTTATAGGCCGCAGTGGAATAGTGCTGACTGCAGCGATAAACAATAGTCACTGGCTAATAAACTGACAATTCAAATTCACATCAATTATGAATGGTATCATTTCATCAATTACAGGGGCGGTCGGGTAGCCTAGTTGTTAAAGCGTTAGCCCGTCACGATTAAGACCCGGGTTCGATTCCCGACATGGGTACAATGTGTGAAGCCCATTTCTGGTGTCCCCCGCCGTGATATTGCTGGAATATTGCTAAAAGCGGCGTAAAACCATACTCACTCACTCACTCATCAATTACACATCAACATAGTCTTGGTATGATAATTATTCGATTTATTTAGATTTAACGTAAATAAGAGGGACACCTCAGGGTAATTGGACGCCATCACATATTTGATTGTATAACAGAGTATCACATTTGGTCCTCCTTTATGCAGGTCACTACATATACGCAGACGGCACCGATGGGGTCACAAATGCAATAACGACACTGGAGTCGCCCTCATTCACCTCCAGTGGCAACGGTGTCAGCTTCTACTACCAAATCTACAGCGCGTTCCAACAGTACCCCCAGTTCCAGAACATGCACCTAGGCAACTTGACGGTAAAAGTGCGGGACAATACGAACGGTGTGGTCACGCTTCTGTTTCAAGACAAAGCGGACGGGAATCAGAGGTGGAAGCGTCAGTGTATGGACCTACCAGTGTCCCAGAGCCTCACGCTGGTGTTTGTTGCTCAGAGAGGTAATAGGACACAAGCTGATGTGGCAATAGATGATGTGAGACTCCTCAACAACAGATGTCAGGACGGTAAGTACAGAGCTGGGTCGGATACAGGCGACTCTCGTTAACGCCTTATGTTATCACTAGTTTTCCCAAACCACAATGTCTGTTGTCAAAAGAACAATTTAAAATCAAGTGTTTCTTATGAGGAGTGCTTCATGTCAAGTGGACCCGTGAAGATCCGGGCTAGAATAGGTCTTCAACAACCCATGCTTGCCATAAAGGGCGACTATGCTTGTCGTAAAAGGCGACTAACGGGATCGGGTGGTCAGGCTCGCTGACTTGGTTGATGCAGGTCATCGATCCCAATTGCGTAGATCGATGCTCATGATATCAATCACTGGATTTTCTGGTCCAGACTCGATTATTTACTGACCGCCGTCATATAGCTGGAATATTGCAGAGTACGGCGTTAAACAACAAACCAACCAACCAACCAATCATGTCAAGTGACCCAATCGTCCTTATTGTCCAACTCACCTGTGTAAAGTGATTCAGTTGTTATGTAAAGTGATGCAATTGTTTTGTAAAGTGACCTAATTGGTGTCTAAAGTGATCCAGTTGCTTTGTGAAGTGACCTAATTGTTATGTAAAGTGATCCAGTTGTTTTGCGAAGTGACCCAATTGTTTTGTGAAGTGATTCAGTTATGTAGTGACCCAATTATTATGTGAAGTGGTTCAATTGTTATGTAAAGTGATTCAATTGTAATGTAAAGTGACCCAACTGTTTTGGGAAGTGATTCAGTTGTTATGTAAAGTGACCCAGTTCTTTTGTAAGGTGACGCAGTTGTTATGTGTAGTGACTCAATTGTTTTGTGAAGTGACGCAGTTATGTAAAGTGACCCAGTTATGTAAAGTGACCCAGTTGTTATGAAGCGTTATCCAGTTATTTTGTAAAGTGACCCAATTGAGAGATAGATAGAATGGCACGTACCATTGACGCCCAATATATGTCATAGTGGGCTGAAGATTTCAGATATCACAGGATCATTCAGCAGTACACTGATTATTGGGTTTGAATTTCAGAACTCCCAGATTCCATTTCCACGATCCCGACAACTGCCGCACCTGGAAGTAAGTCGTATAATGTTACTCCACCACATATAATCATTGGCACAGTTGTGTTGAGTCTATTCAGATGTACACAACAGTAAACACTCCATCTTTCTGTAGAGAATGATGCGGCTAAAGCCAGGCTTTTACACAAACAATTCTGATATTGGTATTGCTGCTTACATGGGTTTAAATTACCAACATTTTCACAACTTTACATGACTGAAAACAGTCCCACAAACACTGCAAACTTAAGGTCCACAGCTATGATAACCATCAAATTCATCGCCATTGAGTAACCTTTTCTTGTTTCGATTTTAGGCACAATCAAAAATGGGTGTACACTTTTATTTGCCCGTCAGTTTAGCAAAACCTCGGTAATTCGATATGACGCAGGATCCTCTTTATATCAACACAGGACATTACTCCACTTACAGGCCCTTGAAGATTCCGGGGTAGAATAGGTCTTCAGCAACCCATACTTGCCGTAAAAGGCGACTATGCTTGTCGTAAGAGGCGACTAACGGGATCGGGTGGTCAGCCTCGCTGACTTGGTTGATACATGTCACCGTATCCCAATGGCGTAGATCTATGTTCATGATATCAATCACTGGATTGTCTGGTTTCCAGACTCGATTATTTACAGACCGCCGTCACATAGCTGGAATATTGCTGAGTACGGCGTTAAACAGCAAACAAACAAACAAACAAGACTCCATTTACTCCATGATTGGTTAATCCGGGGATATCACGTGGATATCACGTGACTGGAGATGTAACTGGGGTTCACTGTATATTTCTCACAGTATGACTATAACAGCAATTGATGACATTTCAGGCTGTGAATCCGGAAAGCGGAAGTGTGACAACGGGATGTGCGCACCGGCGGAATACTTCTGTGACGGTATTAAGTACGACTGCGTGGACAACAGTGACGAACGCAACTGCTGAACGCACACGTGAACATGATGCGTGCTCTATTCTGTGATATCTCGGGAAACAACCACCAGATCTGAGTCATCGGGAAAAAATCAATACTCCAAAGAAGAAATTTGAAATATATATTGTTAAACATAGAAATTCTGTGAAACTACAATTTTCAGGTCTCTCTGTATAAAAAAGTAATATTCATCCATTCTTTCTAATAGTTCGAGAAAATTTAAATGATGAAAAGTGTTTAGGTAAACACCCGTTTATGGCATTGACGAAATTAATTAATTATTTGGATATTAATTGTATATGTATTGATGTGATTTGTTTGTTTATTATTTACATATTGTTAAGATTAATGTTCTTTCTGTTGGATATTTTCTACTTTTTATATTACGCGCGGTATTAGAAATGTGGATGTGAAGTGTATTATAGAGGTCAGTTGTCATCTTTGTATATGGAAGTTATTTCGTGAAAGGTTTTGTTAAATGTTAATATCTGTCATTCATTGGAGACGTTTTTTTAATATTACGATATTAATTCAATATTATTCCACCATGTGATGTGTTCGGGAATGCCTATTCGTAATACACTTGTTATGTAGACTTTTCCTACACGTGTAAAAAAGGGTGTTACAAGTGACAAATTTATTGTTTGGAAATAGATTACAACAGTTGTGATAATAGTTCTGTATTCCATGTAAATATTAATGCGCATTATAAACAATGTTTTAACCTTCAAGATGATCACAACTTACGCCATTATGGTTTTCTTAAGGTAAAGCACGCTTACAGAAAACCCCGTTAGTACAGACCCAGTTAACATTAACATGTAAAGACCCTGAATAACAATACGTCTGGGTTAACGGGGTTTCACTGATTTATAACTGGAACGCAAATGTATACTCATTTTTAAAGTGCATTTATGGTTATGACAGTTCTGGTGGTTATGATCGTGGGGGGAGGGGGTCTTTCAGTGAACAAAGGGTCTATTTATGTCTTAAAGATTTATATGTATCCGTACGATTTATTTGTATCAGTGGTTGTGATGAAGAGGTGACAAAACGCTGCTATTCAGAGTTGCTTATGTTTAATGGCAGAACCTGTCTGTGCTATACATATTATATATATATTTATGTTAATTATGAGCAAGATACTTGTATTATATTATATTGTATATTCAGAACGGCCGAATGTACGAATGTAGGAGCGTATGAACGAATGGTTCCAAATCTATTTAATCCATCTGCCTTTACTTAAGTATGTGTTCGTCTTCATACCAGTGCAAATAGTATTCATCTTATCTCACACGCTACTTTCATTTAGCAAGGTTATATTATCTTCCATAAAGAGAAGTCTAATACTCACGTCTTTTCATCAATTGAAACTTTCAATTCATCACCCACGTAGAAATGCCTTCTACTTTTTCAACATGTATTCGCTCAGGTCTGATGTTTAGAACAATATATTCATGCTATCGTCAATTCACGACTCAGTAGTACATTTTCACTTGAGAATATCCCGTTTCTTTATCTCAAAATATGCACTTTCATCTTTCTGTTTAGCTATCACTGTGTGTGCATCGCTCCATAGTGACCGTACAGCCTTGTTTTACATACGTATAGAAAGCCCTGGTATAAAAGTGTTTTACATTAAGTTGTGTTGTGGCGCGTTGTAGCTCACCCTTCCAAGAGAGCTTACAGAAACCGTTGAATGTTTAGATGTTTAGATTTCTTAGCCCACCGTTTAGTATGATTTCTACTCGGGGTTTTTAATGTTTACTGTCTCACCGTCTGCTCATCTCGACAATATATACATAGATAGATAGATAGATTCTTATTTTTAAAGTCAGGGGCCATTTTAAATTGTTGGGCGAAAGAAATTATACACTTGAAAATCGGATTTGACCGAACAATTACGAACGTTACCAAAAGGCTACAAGTCTGAAAACAGTCGCCGAAACACTGCCATCGTAAGGTCCAGAACGCAGCCGGCAGTCTGATACTCAATGGTATGATGCATGTAATATCGCCTACGATACCCGTATCAAATACATCACCGTCAAACATGGGTGTATACTTTCAATTGCCGGGGGCACGGTAGGCCCAGTCGTCTAAGGCGCCGCGATTCGCTGTGCAGAGTTGCGTCCCTTGGACACGCCAGAAACCTATGATTGTGGGTTCGAATCCCGGTTCGCCCCCATTATGTTTCTAGGTTTGTCAGCACCATACCCGTGCTCGTGGGTTTCTGAGACCTGCATCACTTCGGGCTTTCCTCCCACATTAAGCTGACACGCCACGATATAAATGGAATAATGTTAAAAGCGGCGTTAAACCGAACTCACTCACTCACTTTCAATTGCCCATCAGTTTACATTTAATTACATGTTGAATCACCATCTTGAATTGCTTTAAAATGTATATTTATATTCATTATTACGCAATATAAATAGCACTTAAAATATCCTCCCTGTCCGTGGATGACCTCGTGGGATGTATTTCACATATAACAGAGCCTAACACGGTCGCCTCCTTGTAAGCGGCCTGTTCTACAAGTGTCCATTCCCTGCTCGAGTCGTCTCAGAAGTGCTACTGTTGGTGAAGACTCGGTGGAGAGCTATTTATTTCAGCGTTATTAAATAGATTATATTTTGTTAAATTCGTGTCATTCCTATAGTAGTCCTAGATGTTTGTGTATTAATACCTGTTACCCACACTAGGTGTGTCTTTGTGCATTATTACTGCATGTTAAGATTGTATATACAAAACAGGATTGATTCTATAAACAGAACAGGTTTAATTCTTTTAATATTATATGTGTATATAAATATTCAAATTAAATTATGCGACGTTAGAGTCCAAACTTTCAGACAGGAATTTGGACAAACTCAATCAATGGCAAATTGAGCGTGTCACCCACATCCTGTTAGTTGGTATGTGCAAGAATATTGCATTATCGCTAAAAGTCCCTCTGAAAATTAAAGTTAAAAAAACTAAAATACAGTTTAGGTTAAAAAGAAATCCTTCATTTATACATAATGTGTGTTATGATAATGGCAGCCTCAGCAAATTCGATTCAAGTCGTTCAAGCTCGACTTTGTCTGGCAACTCGTATTTTATTATGTATACCACTCAAAAGAAGTTAAAGAACAGCTGACTTCTTTCATATGACTCTACTTAAAATGTCACGCCATGGCAGATTAGCTGTGGTCATGTCAAACCATTGGGTATTCCTTAACTTCTTTTGAGTAGAGTATACCAATGTACATATTAATTATTACCCTAATCACTCAGAAAATGGGTATCAATGAGTTACAGAAAGTGGAGCATTGTCTTTCTGTAATTAATGCCAATTTCTATCAGGAAGTACTGGAGGCCTGGTGATCGAATCCAAGACCCTTCCTAATTGTCATTAATGGTTGTCAGCACCATACCCGTGCTCCCTGATTTCTCCAAAGTGGCAAGCGTCTAAGACTTGCATCACTTTGGGCTTCCCTTCCAAGTTAAGCTGTTATAACTCATACACTGAACTGAAGCGACCCTACCAATGACTTGCCATCTGTAATGCGTACGATTTGTTTTTATTCCGCAGCCAACCCAATGTTTCGTGTTCATTGTGTCATTTCTTACATGCATGTTTGTTGGGCCTTGTCACCAATGTTGTGTAACTTATGCAGATGGAACCCTAGGGGTGCGTCCCATCGCTGTCATATTTTGTGTATTTATATACATATGTCTGTATTTCACAGGCAAAGCTCCTGTTGTGAATCTTGTTTGTATTGCGGTTGTGGTCGCTTGAAAAGCGATATATTATTATCATGATGAGTGATTGTGTAAATGAAATATTACTTTATGTAAAAATGCTATGCAGTTGTACATTTTCATACGAAAATAAGTTGTATATTGCTACATATATTTTCTGATAGAACGTTCTGATACATAATGTACTTGAAAAGTATAAATAACAACAAAAATAAAATATTCAAATATTTACATGTTAATTCCATTTGTTTGTATGATGGTACTAGATTGTCTGCAACTGATATATGGATAATATAGGCGGATGGGGTAATCCTGAACTGCATCACATCAGTTGCTATCGCCGATTCTGGGTTTGAATCGGTCCCTAGAAACCAATACATGTTGTATTACGAGGCGACGCAATGGATTGTGTGGTCCGGCTCTGTGACTTTGTTCATTGTGTGTACTTGTACCGAGGATATCCAACGCTGCTCATAATATCAATCATTGGTTTGTCTGGCCAAAACAGCATTTGTGAACCTATGTGAAGTGTGCCTTGACATGAACCTCGACTTTAAAATTAAACCTTGCCGACGCTAGAGAATATAGTTACTGTTATCACACCGTCTTGTCACGGTGGAAATGGAACGTTGAAATTACCCACAAATTCAGATCCATGCACTGACAAATCACTGACAATACCCACACATTCAGCTCCATGCACTGACGAATCACTGACATTACCCACGAATTCAGATCCATGCACTGACAAATCACTGACATTATCCACAAATTCAGATCAATGCACAGGCGAATAACTGACATTACCAACAAATTCAGACCCACGCACTGACAAATCACTGACATTACCCACAAATTCAGATCCATGCACTGACGAATCACTGACATTACCCACAAATTCAGATCAATGCACTGACGAATCACTGACATTACCCACAAATTCAGATCCATGCACTGACAAATCACTGACATTACCCACAAATTCAGATCAAAGCACTGACAAACACTGACATTACCCACAAATTCAGATCAATGCACTGACAAATCACTGACATTACCCACAAATTCAGATCCATGCACTGACGAATTACTGACATTACATTATATTCGTACCTTGGAATATTATTTTCTAAATCATTTTCATGGAAAAAGAAGTTTGGTTTTATCTAAATTAACAGACAAATTGTAATCATAACAATACTGTCACCAAAGTATCAATCTGTTTCTGAAGACCAATAATTGTGGATGAAATAAGTGCCACATCGTCAGAAAACAAAAGCAGAAAAAATCGAATGACATCGGGATGAAGCTGAACACCAGATCCGCATATAGATTCTATTTCATCAGCAAGTTCATTAATAAACAATGAGAACAATAGCGTGATTACAGCGCATCCTTGTCTTAGTCCCAGTGTGCAATCAAAATGGTCTGACAATATATTGTTAGCTCTGACACATGCCTTAACACAACTATAAATTGGTTGTAAGGTATTCAACATTTTTGAAACATTTTAGAACATACCATAGTTTCTTTCTTTTAACTAAATCGAACGCCTTAGTAAAACCCACAAAGGCCAGATAGAGCTTGCCGTGTTTAGGGATTATTATAACAGTATCTGTATAAGAGAGTGCAAAATAATAATGTTGTCTGTGGTGCTGTAACGCTTTCGGAATCCTGCTTGCTATTCAGATATTAGATGTATTTCCGGACCCCCTGCCTCCCTTTTGAAAACCGAATATTGTATGTTGGAGGCAGTGATATTGACTGTGTGAGTGAGTGAGTTAGGTTTAACGCCGCTTTTAACAGTATTCCAGTTATATCGTGGCGTGTCAGCTTAATGTGGGAGGAAGCCCGAAGTGATGCAGGTCTCAGACGTTTACCACTTCGGTGAAAACCACGAGCACGGGTATGGTGCTGACAAACCTAGAAACATAATCGGGGCGAACCGGGATTCGAACCCACAATCATAGGTTTCCGGCATGCCCAAGGGACGAAACTCTGGACAGCGAATCGCGGCGCCTTAGACGACTGGGCCACCCGTGCCCCCGATATTGACTGTGAGAAGATTTTGATATTTTGGACCCCTCCCATTTAAAACTGCTGCGTCCGCCCTTGAATGATATCATCAACATTACCATTTGATTTGTGGAAGATAATGTCAAAATGATTATATCATATCAATAGATATATTTGGATTGTGTAGATTAATTCATAACTCGTACTAGTTGCAAATAATATTGTTTTGATAAAACATGTTTGACAAATTAGTTTTTCAATATAACTTTGAATTCATGACTCATGGTATATATCAACTTGTTCTCGTCGCGTTTTGACTGAAATAACGCTGATGCGACGTTACATTTTAACTCATTTACTCACTTATATCTCGTACAGTTCTCCAAAACTCTTTCGTATTATTTATGTTGGCTGTTAGTTTATCACGAATAGAATCATAATACCTTACTTTCGTCTCCCGCAATACATTAGTGTAATCATTGCTCGTATGTATAACGACTGTGGGACAAACTGTTTTTTACGCTTTCTAAAAACCGCAGTAGATGTCTACGACATCCACATCTATAGAAATTGCATTCCTTGTCAAACATTTTGTTAGAATTATTACATTTGATCTTTACGTATTTCTTCATTGACTCAGTGGCTGCACAAACACAATCACTCAACAAACACATACCGCTTTATCTATATCCCGAAACTCAGACGAGAGTTTGTCTCTGAATAGATACTGTTGATTGACATCCCACTTGAACCTGTACACTGCAGTACAAGTTGTCTCGGCGGTCTCAGTGGCGTGTGACTGAAATGAGCACATCATAGGAAGATGTGATGAATCTGACCTAGATTCGATATTGAATGCACAACACGTCGTAAACAAGGCATCTTCCCGAGGCAAGTGAGTTAACTGACTTTAAAAGTCCAGTTTCCACTGTTAAAGTCAGTTAACTCTCTTGCCTCGGGAAGATGTAAACAAGGGAGACGGAGCAATGACACAGTCAACCACGCTTGCTCCCGAAGAGCCTATAAATGTGAGTGAGTGAGTGAGTTAGGTTTAACGCCGCTTTTAACATTATTCCATTTATATATGGGCGTGTCAGCTTAATGTGGGAACAAAAACCTCGAAGGGATGCAGGTCTTAGACTTTTAACACAGCGGTGAAACCCACGAGCACGGGTATGGTGCTGACAAACCTAGAAACATAATCGGGGCGAACCGGGATTCGAACCCACAATCATAGGTTTCTGGCGTGCCCAAGGGACGCATTCTGCACAGCGAATCGCGGCGCCTTAGACGACTAGGCCACCCGTGAAAAGCGACGTAGGTTCAGACTGGTAGATCATAATCATCACTGTCGATGTTAACACGTGATGCTATATCGTCTTCTCCCGAATCCAGCTTATTTTTGTACCACGTGAATCCTTCAGAATTCACGTACGTACAAATCAATAATACAACTTTTTCCACATTAACAACAGACTCATGTAGCATCAAGAACACTGGGCCCGTGAAGATCCGGGGTAGAATAGGTCTTCAGCAACACATGCTTGTCGTAAGAGGCGACAAGTGGGATCGGGTGGTCAGGCTCGCTGACTCGGTTGATGCATGTCATCGATCCCAATTGCGTGGATCGATGCTCATGAGGTCAATCACTGGAATGTCTGGTCCAGACTCGATTACTTACAGACCGCCGTCATATAGCTTGAATATTGCTGAGTGCGGCGTTAAACAACAAACAAAATCAGGAAAACTGCATTTTTCCGTTCGTGAGTGAACTTGACTAGACTGGTCGCTGTTTTCTTCACACACAGAGCCATACCACCAGGTGATCGCTCAAGCTTGGCTGTTCTAGTTACATTAACACAATATGTAATATGTAATCGATGTAAATATCATTGTCAATGTGAGTGAGTGAGTGAGTATGGTTTTACGCCGCTTTTAGCAATATTCCAGCAATATCACGGCGGGGGACACCAGAAATGGGCTTCACACATTGTACACATGTCGGGAATCGAACCCGGGTCTTCGGCGTGACGAGAGAACGCTTTAACCACTAGGCTACCCGACCGCCCCTCGTTGTCAATGTTATCTTCCCAAGTTTTTGTTATTTCAAATATATTAAAAGTTTGGAGAAAGTTCATGAAGTATGTATCACATATGTACTATGTAAAAAACCGCTAATATATATAACCGCTGTCTACTGTAAATCCTCCGGAAAGTTGATTTTGTCGACCATGTGGTGTGAAGTCAACACGCGTTGTAGTCAAAGGGAGATAACCCTTGAAAGCCAGTTCCTTACGAATACTTCATTTGTTCTCCTTGCTATATGTTGAGATATTGCCGATGTGACCTTACACCCTATCCATGACTCATCTCACGTTTGATAAGTGAGATAATCTGGAGTTAATCTCCCGGCCGACATGTCTACTCACGGCCATGTGATCTATTCCGCTTCCTACGTTACTAGTTTAGGATGGAAGCGAGCCTGGTGCAGACATGAAGAGTTTTATATTGATTGATTCTGAACACACAATGCCATTTAGAAAGTGGCCAAATGTAACACATGTTATATTTGGGATAACACTTTCTAAGTAAAGTATAAATTCTTGTACTTTTGAGGGGTTGAGTTTCATCCGAGATTCGAACCCACACTCTCAGAGTGAGGCAGAGTGAATCACCCAAGGAACAATACTCTATACATAGCAAGCAACTATAACCAAATAGTAGGTCGACTGGATGAGAATAATGGTAGCATAGAACAGGGAATTGCTGTGGACGATCTCATTTATAACTATCATTACTTACTAGTATATAATTATCATTACTTTCTTATATATAATTATCATTAACTTTTTACATATAATTATCATTACAAACTAATATATAATTAACATAACCTTCTTACATATAATCAACATTATTTTTTTCTATACAATTATCATTACTTACAAATATATAATTATCATTATCAATATATAATTATCATTACTTTCTTGTATATGATTATCATTACTTTCTTGTATGTAATTAACATTACTTTCTATTATATAGATATTACTTACTAATCTATACTTAACGTTTCTTACTAACATTGAAAAAATTATCTATGGCCATAACACTGTCAACTTTGCAAATGCCATCTGAATTTAACTGAGAAAACGATAATGTGTAACGCCGGACTTCTTATTGATGACAACTGTGTGACATTTCGCTATGCATATGAATCGGAATTTCTGCTCGGATTGACAAAATCAAAACAAGAGAATTTGGGCAAGAGTAACCTTAGGCTCCGGGTGTATCGCTGATCTGCTGTCCCTTCCACTGATTTACCCACCCGAACTAGAAATAAAAGAGAACAGTGAAACTTTGGAGGTACACTTGAGTATGATCTTTCATAAACACATGCTCGTCATATGGACAAAATCGACAGTGGACTCTGCTTTTGGCAGAGATTTTGATGATGGAAATGTCTTTGTAGCTTTTATTCAACGTGTAATGACACTTGGTACACGTGTAGTTTGTATTGGAGCTCAACATGTGTGTTCCGTTTTTTGTGATATTTTGAATTTTTACCTCTTTTTTTTTTTACCTTTGTAATATGCCTCGAAATTATCTCAAATTTGCAATGCTTTGCACTGTAAACATCATCTTCTCAGAAACACTGAAAATTCACATTCTTGTTCCAACCAATCAGGACACCGAATTTGCTCAACAGTTTTGAATCCACATGGACGCCATATTGAAAGAGCTTTTATAGGTCATTACTCGGGCAGTTTTGTTCCAAGTGTAATGAGATTTGGTATTTGGATTTGCGTAGTTTTGTAAAAGTTTGGTTCAACCTGTATGTTTCGGGGTTTGTTTGCATTTTTCAGATATTTTACATTTTGACTTTGATTTGATCTTTTCACTTGAGCTGAAACTACCTTGAAACTTGGTATATGTGTTTAAGCTGGCATGCCGTGATATAACTGGAATAAAAGCTGCGTTAAACTCAACTCATTCACTCTATAGCCTGCATTGCTTAGTCGTTAATAAAGCTGCATTTACTTAAAGTAAGATAGCAACATCATATTTTTACTTGGATTAATATATACTGAACCAAATTAAAAACTTCACAATCCTAAAATTTTAACATTTTGACCAGTTATCATTGTGGGCCCTTATTGTGTATTTAAACAGTAATGGCCGCGTATTGTCTTCAGATAACACCCGTTTTTGTGCAGGTGAATCGATCAAAATCATGTGCACAGCACTATAGTGGCAAAAGTGTTTTTTCACGTGCAACTGGTCACGTGGCCATAATACGCACGTGTTTTCAGCCATACTTGTTAGCAGTCATAAACAAAAAAAAGAAAAACACAAGAAAACAAAAGTCTTTACGGCCATTTGTCATGCCACGCCTTTCAAATGTGCAACGTGAACGTGCCATCAGCATGTTGCAGACGGGAACGTCCGTAGCTGAAGTCGCAAGGACGATGGGTTATAGTCGACGGACTGTCTATGATGTACAGACGCGTCTACAGCAAACGGGTACCACCGCTGATCGCCCTCGGCCAGGTCGACCACGTGTGACGTCACATGCAGAGGATACGTCACCTCCGTAACCGATTTTTGACGGCTACATCAACCAGAAATGAACTGTTTAGGGGTAGACTGAGTGCGCAAACTGTTCGAAACCGTCTGGGAAATGCTCACCTTCAAGCACGACGGCCATACTGCGGGCCGATTCTGACTCAATTACACAGACGTCAACGTCAATTGTGGGCACAGCGACACTTACGATGGACTCAGAGGAATTGGAATCAAGTCGTCTTCAGTGATGAATCCCAATTTAATCTTCGATTTGCTGATGGTAGGGCGAGGGTGTGGAGGCGCCGTCATGAACGTTACGCCCAGTGTTGTGTACAGGAAGTTGACAGATTTGGAGGCGGAAGTGTCATGGTGTGGGGTGCTTTCTGTGGCAATGCACGTTCCAGGCTTCCTGTCATCCGTGGCAACCTCAACGCTGCTGCTTACCGCGACCAGGTACTGGCACCAGAACTTCTGCCTTTTATGGCAGCACATGGACCGGGTTTGATCTTCCAACACGACAATGCCAGACCCCACACAGCAATTTTGACAAGGAATTTCCTTCAGAATGCGGGAGTCAACGTCATGGACCTTGTTTCCATCACATTTGTCAACCCCACCTCTCTTAAGACAATCCAGAGTGACCTTGTTTCTAGGAATTTATAACACCTCGCCCCCCTTCTTCGAAGACAATCCAGATTGACCTTGTTTCCATCACATTTGTCAACCCCACTTCTCTTAAGACAATCCAGAGTGACCTTGTTTCTAGGACATTTATAACACCTCGCCCCCCTTCTTCGAAGACAATCCAGATTGACCTTGTGTTCAGGACATTTGTAATCCTCCTTCTCTACAGTTAGTCCAGATTAACCTTCTGTCCCGAATATTTGAAAAGCCTCCAAATTTTTTTTTCAATTTGTGTGCAGAAAAAGAACCATCATTGCTTTCACCTATACTTCACTGTTACAATAAGCTTAGGTGAAATGGGATTTAAGGTTTTCTTCAGGATTATGGCACTTCTGTCGTGACATGCATGCCTGTGTGGATGCTTGTACTAGTCCGGAATAGCACATGTTTTATAGTGCTCGCCCACAGAGATACAATACTGCAGTTAACATTGATACCCCACTCAGACAAAGTATATACACGGACTCTGACTGTATCCCCTTAATGCCAAGCGCCAGGCAGGGTAAAAGGAAGCAACACTTTTTATCTTGGTATGACACAGCCAGGGATTCACATGACAAGGTTGTTTTATCAATAAAGCATTCCAATGGAATTTTCAAAATTTAAAGTGCCCATAGTCACAATGTCCTTAAGACAGTGTGTGCTCAGTTTGATGAAGATATCTTTAAAGTTTTGTTTTAGTTGAGCTCTTGAAAAAACTCTAATCATGAAAAAAAAAATATCTAAAAATGCTGAAAGCAACAACAGGATCATGTGGTAACTAAGTGTGCAAATATAGCAATGTTTTACATGTCTGGAATGTTTTTTAACTCTAGTTTTGCTTTCAGTCTTAGTTCATCTCTATTGCATTCAATAAAGAAGGAAAATCCTCACAACCTAAAGAACTGTTAACTATAGCCTACATGACTTGCCAGTATACACAAACATAAATATAGCATCAAAACATGTGCTTGCTTCGTGATCAAGAGTTGCTTCCCTTAGTTCCTACAGGTACCAAGCCAATGAGGTGATCAAGAGTTGCTTCCCTTAGTTCCTACAGGGTACCAAGCCAATGAGGTGATAAAGAGTTGCTTCCCTTAGTTCTTACAGGGTACCAAGCCAATGAGGTGATAAAGAGTTGCTTCCCTCAGTTCCTACAGGGTACCAAGCCAATGAGGTGATCAAGAGTTGCTTCCCTTAGTTCTTACACAGTACCAAGCCAGTGAGGGGAGTGGGCTTCAACTTCTGACAGTAATTCTGCCCATTAGTTTTGAACACAGACATTTGGCGAGACTGACAAACATGGTCTACAAAAAAATGGGATTAAAAGACCAGAAATCTCCTGGACAATTAACTGCGCTTTCTTGAAAAGCATCTTTTTTTCCTATTTCAAATTTTTAAAAACATGCCTTTGGCGAAATGGATACCATGTTAATTAAAGGTGTAACAGTATTTTTCAGAAAAACTACCATAAAGTTAGGTTTTCTTCTCCACTCTGCTAACCAGGCGAGTTCAGTTATCATGGAGTGCGTGAGTGAATTGGGTTTAACACCGCTTTTAACAGTATTCCACTTATATCATGGCATGGCATCTTAATGTGGGTGGAAAGCCTGAAGTAATGCAGGTCTCAGACGTTTACCACTTCGGTGAAACCCACGAGCACGGGTATGGTGCTGACAAACCTAGAAACATAATCGGGGCGAACTGGGATTTGAACCCACAACCAAAGGTTTCTGGCATTTCCAAGGGATGCAACTCTGCACCCCTCCCAGTTATCATAGAAGCATGTGATGTCCTCGCATTCTAGTTGACATCATGTCTGTCTCACAACTGCGAAAGTACAAAAAGAAAGAGAGTGCTTCACAAATTGACTGATAACTTTATAATGTCGATAAACATAACATTTTTCAGATTTGTGGGTTTTAATGAGTATTCATGATGCTCAGAAATTTTAACAAATTGAAACGTTTTGCCAACACTGTCGGTTACTAATGAAATTTCTGGACATCAAGTACTCAAGAAAACCTACAAATCTGAAAACATATAATGTCTTTCTCCTAAGTTTATGACATAGCAAATTGCTTCAAGCGAGATCTTAATATTCCTCCTTCAAATCTCTGTAGTTCTTATTGCGATAAAAGTCAAAAGTTCTACAAGTGTAACCAAATAACATACTTTGTTACTTTACGTGGGTCAACATGGAATCTTATTGTATCCTTGTCCCGTCAATGTCTGCATTACTGCATCCCCGTATCAGTCTACCATGACTTACTGAATGAAAACAAACAAAAGCATAGAATCTAGCATTTATCCAGGCCTCTTGCATGCAGTTACTCCACAAACATATTATGTACAAACAGACACACCTACCACTGATGATCACGTTACACATACAAGCAATCAAACCTACCACTGGTGATCACGTTATATCCTCAACAGTAACTGATCATATTCATTTTGTTCATATCTTCATTTAATAGAAGCATGCAACTAAAAACTCTTTTCCTATTCCTTGAAGTGGTACAGTGCACTGGTGTTCAATTAGGTTGAAGATAAACCCCATGGTGTTTCTAAACATTTCGATTTTTACCCTTAAACAAATTTCAAACTAAGAATCTGCCATGAATGCTTTGTCATACAATTTTAATGTCTGGTTCTTTTCATTTACAATTAAAGATGTATATCAGTTCATCCTTAGACAAGTGTGGGTTTTCTAAAGTCCAGAGGCCTAGTGTAAACCTTATTTCCCCTGTCCACAGAATTTGAAGCTAGTCATGCTTGAACAAGAAAATAATGGTTACTATGTTTACATTTTCTTTCAGTAATATTTTATTTCCAACTTGTAGCACAATCGAAGGCATTAAACTCAGGTTCAGGATTATAGAAAGTCACTCTTGATGCACACACCTCATACACAGTGAGTCTGTCATCTGACACTGTGAGTCTCTATTGATGTACCCTACAGCATGTGCTGTCATCACCTCTTTCTCCTTGCTGTCTTCGTTGTCATGGGGGCTGCCTCATTCTTCTTGGGATCTTTGTCTATACATATTTGGTTTAATCGGTCAAGAATTTCTAATGTAGTAAGATTTCCTGTTTTGAAGAGCAGTTTCTGACCATCAGCTGAAACATTGTCAGAGAAATAAGATTCAACAGCTATTTTTTTCACTGTACATTAATCATGTTGTCACCTTCAACCTTAAATATTTTTTTTAATTTGAAGTTTACATGATAAACAGTTTTTCAATTGGACAAGAGGTCGGTCACCTGACCGCGAAAGACAAGACAATTTGACGTTCATATGTTTTTTCACGAGACTGTGTTCTTGAAATGACGTAAACACTGACAGACTACTTCCACATTCCTGGGGTACACTCTAGGAATTCCCTGGCATGAATACGTACAGAAATGTACTTTCTGATCATTTAGACCCTTTAATCTTGAACTCAACGTTTTAGTATACATTGAGAATCGTCACAATCATTTGCGAAATCCTCACTAAGACCCATCAAAATGGGTAGATCAAAACGAAGAAATGCACATCCAAACTATGGTAGTATCGACTCGATCCTTGTTTAGAGTGACAGTGACAGTCCACAGCAATCTATGAGTTTACCTTAGTGTCTATTTGACACATCTTTAATCACCTTTCAATGATCGGCCAATTGATCAATGATGACTAAAACATGTAACCGCCATGGGTTCATTAGCAAATCCCGAAATGTCTCCCGTCACGGCCATTTGGATGTCTTGTACTTGATGTAAATGTATTACGACTTGCTGTCATTATGACTGACTTACTGATGTATTTCTTAACAGACCTTCCTCATCTAATAATGATATTATTTGAATACATGTGTTTCTGAAGAGCAAGTTGTGGATCCATACGCTCATGTCACCTGTCTTTTTGAGGAACTATTTTATTCCGGGACATAGCTGGTTGTTGTATGGCTGTCAGTGTAAACATGAAGTTACACATACTAAATAAAATTGTGTATAGATCTTGGCCTACATCCTTTGAGGTAAGAAATTGTGATAAAAAATTACAAGAATAGACTTTCACTTTGTGTGAGTTCATTGGAGTATGAACCTTCATAGATGGAGGGCCAAACTATGAAGGTTCGGAGACATTTCTGAACTAACCCTGTGTACCAAATGAATAAAAAGTCATCTTTACTGGATGAAGATGAAGGAGAGGAGGATGATATCACGAAGAAACTATCATTTCTTTCGGAAAACCTTTTCTGAATCCTTTGTCTTTTTCATCAGATTCATCAACTGTTTCCCATCCCCTCAAAGCAATAACATGTTTACATGTCGATAACTATCATATTAAAAAGAAAACAGACAATAAAATATCAATGGCGAATAAAATTACCATTTGAGGTGACACCATTATCAACAATATCAATGGCCAGTTTATTATCTTGACTTACAATGAGCCTAAAAAACATTTAAAATGCTGTGGTAGATTGCAAGAAGAAACAAAAATAATATTTCAAAAGGTTTATGCATGGAGTATGTGAAATTTAGCTCAGCATCCGTCATCATGGATTTATGAACAACAAATTTGTAAAACAAGACATTAAACTGGTCTGGTCAAAGATTATGTTTCTTACAAAAGTTTATGTCTATGCGAGGATCAGATCTGTCCGACTTGATGTCCAGTTTCATATTGACATTCTCATTAGTTGAGATCAATTTGGGCGACTGCAACTGAAATAATACCTCTCTGAAAAATAGACATGGCAAACTGTTAATGGTAATCATTACAACAAAAAGGGTAGGGTGGTTGCAATTGGATCTTTTAAAACCTAGTCTCCTGCATGCCTTGAAGCAGGTTGACTAATAACATCTACATTACATGAAATGGAATTGGTTTGGCCTTAAAATCATACTTATGGAAGTGTAGCTTAAAAACATTTCTGAGTCCTTGGATTTTAACCCCAGACCTTCTAATTCAGGTTCAGAGTTAATCTGACACCTAAAACGATAATATTCCCAAAGTTGTTGCAGTTCACTTGCACTTGGTAGCAGCCATGTAGATATTCATTGCATTTAAAAAACAATCAGTGTAAAAGTAAAAGGGGTGGTGTTGGGGGTTAGTATGACAACTGTAAATGATCCTTTCAAATAGGTTTGTTTGCTTGTTGTTTTATGTCACAATCAGCAATATTCCAGCTTTATGACGACGGTCTGTCAATAATTGAGTCTAGACCAGGCAATCCAGTGATTGATATCAGCCGCAACGATCCACATAATTGGGATACAATGACATGCATCAACCAAGTCAGCGAGCCTGACCATCCGATCCCATTAGTTGCCTCTTACAACAAGCATAGTCGCTTTTTACCTTTCAAATAGGAAATGATGATAAAATGATTGATGGAAAATAGTAAGCACTATCCCAATAATCAGTTTGGAAAGAAGAAATTGGATATTTTGGATATTCTGTCCATGTATTATCATTACTAATGACAGTATTGAGACTAACGAGGTAATTTTGCCCGGAATTTGGACTTATTGCATGAATTATTCAACACAATGCCGTGTTCATCAGCTGATCACCGTTACACCTCACATCTATATTGGCTCATTAGTATAAATGACTCTATTGTCGAGGGAAGTGTATTCGTTTCAAGTTTTCACTATTTTTAACAAACATAAAATCATTCGACATAAGCAGCTGACAAGTGTCTCTTACTGAACTACTTCTCGTGGACTGTTTCACCACTTCCATCAATACACGTGATAAACATGATAAAAGCAGTAAGACTTTAGTGTGCAAAGTGGGACAAGTAAATCAGATTTTCCTGTAACAAACTAATAAATTCGGAATTCTGTTTTCATTCATTTTCATTTATTTGATTATATAAATACCTGATTGACCGGACGTTATCTTTATACGGATCAAAAGTAAATTTCATATCTTTCACAGGCCTAAACTGCAAATTCCTCAAAATCTTTCCTATAGATCGGTTTGCCATGATGTTTTTGGTTTTCCGTGCGGTAAAAGAGAAACGGTTCCTGGTTGGACAATTACGAATATCACGCCCAATACATTTCTCCGTTAGAAACAGTTAGGGCGATATTTAAACTGGTTTTGTTATTGGCTTCATTCTGACCAATCGCACGCTGTCTTACAACGCCTAATGGATGCTCTTGCATCGATCGTGTCTTCTTGTCGTAGACATCTGAATTTAGATTTTTTGTGGGGAACAGTAAGTCGAGGCAGAACAATCAGTGTAAGTATTGTAAAGGAAGATCAAAACAAGTTAACGTTCACGTTTAACCGTATATCCGTTATTTTAATCTTTTCTGACAGAAGAAAAGTGTACGTTTTTGTGTCGCAACGACAGCCATATTTGACCTGGTTGGTCATAATAGCGCGCCACCTGTGTACATAACCACTGGCGATATGGGCCACGATGTGTTGAAATGTCATGTCCCATATGTTCATACGACCAAACAACGTTTACAACGTCCGAAGTACATATACTGGTCACAACTATAGCGTTGATATATGGAAGTTTAATCAGACATTTATTCGTTATAGTGGAATCAAAAAGGTAAACAAATTAGCCAAGCTGTGCCTGTCGTTTTGGACATGTTGTTACAAGGCAATTTTCAATGGCTCTTTGTATTTTCATTGTGATTTGGATACGAATTAGATGATTTACAACATGAGAAGTTGTCGATCACACTAATTATCATTTCCCAACCTTAAAAAAATATGTAGGCCTATGAACAATATTCATTAGGCTACTTATAACATCCTTAAGTTATCATGATTATTCAGATGCTATTCCAAATCAATGAAATTTGCCACAATCAGATACTGACATATTTCAAAGTAAAAGAGATGTTTCTTTTTCCCTAACCAATATGCGCATACACATATGCCCATATACATATACTGTTTATACCTATGTTGTTTAATGCCACAATCAGCAATTTTCCTGCTATATGACTTCAGTCTGTACACAAATGAGCCTGGACCAGACAATCCTGTAATTGACATCTGATCATGAGCATCGATCTACACAACTAGGATACAATGACATGCATCAACCAAGTCAGCAAGTCTGATGACCCGATCCTGTTCTTCACCTCTTATGACAAGCATAGTCGCCTTTTACGACAAGCATTAGTTGCTGCAGACTTATTCGAATCCAGACCTTCATGGGTGCTGTTTACATATACATGATATATTGTATATGTAATGTAGGACTCAGATCTATTGCGGGACTCTGAGTATTATGCCAATATCTGCCCTTTTTCGTGGAATCTGTCATAGATCTGAGACTGTGACATGGATCAGAGTCCTACCATAGATCTGAGTTCTACATATGTACTACTCAAAAGAAGCTAAAGAACACCTGATTCTTTCATGTTACTGTTAGACAGCCTGTGGTCTTGTGGTAGAGTATTGCTCGGAGAGCAGAAGCATGGGGTATCCTCGGCCTTGCCATACCAGAAGACGTCAAATGATGGTACTTGTTACCCTGCCTGGCACCAGTATTAAGGGGATAAAACAAGGACTGTCCGGCTCGGAGTCCTTACATTGTGTCTGAGTGGGGTATTCATGTTTAACTGCAGCATGGTATATCAGTTGCCTAGCACTATAAAATCTGCATTAGTCAGGACTGGTACAAGCAGCTATATATCTTGTGATTGGGGGCTCCCACAGTTGGTATTCATCAAGCTTAAGGGAGAGAGGGTTACAGCCGTGTCATTGGGCGTCAACCTCATCAGCTGTAAACACCAGTGGACAGAACAAGATTAACTGATAATAACAAGCTAGAATCTGGCTTGTGAGCTTTGGAGAGGTTAGAGCTGAGGCAATCTAGACTTTTCAAATCATTTTAGATTTATGTTGGACTCCTTTTTTTCTCATTTTACTGTTGTTACTCAGCAGAACTTTACTATCTGATCCTTAGGGTGAACACTGACAGTATCACTGTCAAACCGAAATAAGTAGAAGCCCTCTCTTGGTTACACTTATACATCAGGGGTGAAGAAAAGTTCACTTATCCTCAGGCACAGTCATTTTGAACAGGAGTTAATTATTGCCTTCCTTTTCACATATAAGCACATTTCTTGCAAACTCGCACCTTCAGATTGGGAATATACGTGACTTGATACTTTCACACCTGAATAGCTACATTCTGCTTAAACTACCCATATCCTCTCACTAATAATATTGTTTTAATTTTGGCCACTACTTGAGATGTCTCACTGAATGTTGTCATGGAAGGAAATACCACATATTGTGGTAAATGAGAAATGTAAATGTAATATATATTGAACGGTTGTTTGTAAACAGATATCTTCAGGGATCTATCTGGTATCTTTAACTAAGTGCCCATAGCAGACAACTTTAGGGATGTCACCTGGTTTGGGATTAACAATTTGGAAATCGTACCATTGTTTGCTGCAGACTTTATGCTGAGCATCTTTCCCTGAAAATGCAGCGTTAAGTCACTGAACCTAAATGCAAAATTCTTCATGTCTTACATACATTGCCTGGTGCTAGGTTTTGTTTGTTTGTTTGTTCGTTGTTTATTGCCACACTCAGAAATATTCCAGCTATGTGACGTCAGTCTGTAAGTAATCGAGTCTGGACCAGACAATCCAGCATTGATTCACTCAATTGGGATCGATGACGTGCATCAACCAAGTCAGTGAGCCTGACCACCCAAACCCGTAAGTCGCCCCTAACGACAAGCATAGTCACCTTTTACAGCAAGCATGGGTTGCTGAAGACCTATTCTTGTGGGGAGAAACAAGGACTGGACGGACAAGTCGGAAACATTGTTTGATTATCAATTTACAAAAGAAAAAAAATGTTGAAATTAATAAATTTACGGCTATACAAAGCATGCATGAGTGTTTGCCAAGAGCAAAGCATTGGGACATTGGCACAGATTGTTATGCGTGCTGTGAAATCCCACAAAAATCGCACACATGGGACATGGTACAAATATTGAAAATACATTACAATATAGTTCATGTGATGTTCAGACTCAATATATATGATCAATAAAATAAGATACAATTCCATAAACATTGCTGTGATTGATATTGTAATCAAGACTGTTTCCTAGCTTGCTAGTTGCCTGTATCTAAACCAGTTAAGAGAAATTTATGCTAAAACATTTCCTTATACCTTTGTACTTTTATCTCAAACCTTCTCCTATTTCCAAATCTGTTGTTGAATAGTTTATCAGTTTTTTGGAATATTTATATGTTATACCTTAATGTCATCAACAATTATACATTTCTTTTCTTATTCATTAGTGGTTATTTTGTCTTGCAGAATAACGCAAATATATATCAGTAAATTCTTTGTGGGATATTACATCCAACTGTCTATCAGCGTCATTATACCACAATGTGAGGCTTTCAAATGAAACAGTTCCATACCATATTATTAAATATGTTTGACAACAAAAATCAAATAATCACATCATCCTACAAGTGCTAAATTCAGTGATTGAAATTTAGGGGGTCTGGGATCTTTGAGGCTTGCTTTATGCCTGGATTTGTAACTGTCTTAACACTGTCATTGATGCAATTAGAGTGAGTTTCTGTACTTGGTATGTTCTGAACTGAAATATAACATTTGAAACCTGTTGTTGTCACTCATGTGTTTGGGTTCCAAGTATGATTTTGTACCATCAAATCAGCTTTTAACATAGATCTCCACTGAAAAAATAGGATGTTTGTCTCCTAATTCACTGACATTATTATTTAGTTATAAGGTCTGTCTGCTAAGTTGCCATACAACTTGAATAATGTCCATGCAGCATTAAATAAAATCTCATTGCCAGGCATTTTGACCATTATTATGAATAAAAAACATTTTACAGTGTCCTAAACATATACTGCCTGCCGCCTGCACAAGGCAGGTATCTTTTCTCTTAGGCTGCATGAAATCTCTTCCACCTGCCCGACTATCTGGCAGATAAATTTAAGACTACTTATGTGTTCAGTTTTATTGTAAATTCTCCTTGTAGATTCTCATGTACCGTATTCAACGTAATAAGCGCCCAGGGTGCTCTCAAAATTAGAAATAGGGGGCGCTTATTAGAATATTATTTTGAGTTGAAAGGTCCTAAATTTCGTGGTTTATGCTAACAGCCTGAAATGTTTACATACGACATATATTTTTCAAGAATTTGATTGCCCATAATTAAGGGTGATATAACACACGAGTGCGTATTATACACGGATAAATAAGTCTTGTGTACATTGATCAATCGGAAGGGGTGCTGATTGGGATTGTTCACTGGCCAATATATTAGCAAATTTCGCCGTGGGCGCTAATTAGAGCGGGGCTCTTATTACGTCGAATATGGTAATTGTCTGCATCATTTCAACTGAATGAAGACGTAATTTTACTCTTGTTTTTTATGATTTTTCAATATTTATTATTCTTGGATGCGGGCTGGTAATCTCGAACATGGGCAGGCAACACTTATGGGTCACCAACCTGACTGTCTTGTTGGGTTTAAAAATTATTTCAAACACTGATCACACAACAGAAGATATTTGTCACTTAAGTTTAAAATTAAGTATTATTTCATGATAAGACATGAATATGAAGAGACAACATGAACCCATTAGACAGGTTTGAGGAGTCATGCATGATGATGGAGACAGTGAATGCAAAGAACAGTCACTACACATGCTCAAATGTTCATTACAAACTTGTTATCCAGATCATTGTTTCTTATAATTATCATAATCAACATCACCAAGAGTGTGTAAAGCTGCCCGATAGGGTAATTTATCACAGTACACAGTGCTGATGGCACCTTTGTTCTTTTAGCAAAGCATGTTAAAATATGTTCTGAAATTTCAGATGCCACGATCACGAAGAAAGAGGACCAGAAGTAGAGATTCCAGTTATGATGATGATTATCGTCACAAGAGAAGGAGAAATGATTATTATGATGATGATCACTATGATGCCAGACATTCCAGAAGGTGGGTACATTACTCAGCCATTTGACCTTGGCCTTTTCTTTATGACCATTCAGTTGAATTGACTCAAAATGCTTTTTTCCCTCAGAAACTTTGTAAATGTTTGCCTTCATTGTAAGGTAGAAGTGTGTGGACATCAATTAACACTCTGCTACTTTCGCCCAAGTCTAGTCAAATTCTGTTTGGCTTAGTAAGCTGATAATAATCCATATAACCATGCTAAAATCTACTGAAATGATGCCAAGAGCGAAGTTGTGGCTAGAAGACTCAAAAGTTTTCAGCTCAGATTGAATTAATCAAGTTCAGTTAATTTCACTTAAATGATTGCATAAATGTTTTTAAGAAATTAAAAAGCAATGTTGAAATGGTGACAGCAACTTCTGCTAAATGGCTATCTCTGCTGGGTTTTAGACTAAAACAATATGCAGGTGAGCTACAGTGCTTAAGTTCCATCAGTTACTGAACCAGATAAATCGCGTTTTTGTGAAACTATTTAGTTTTTACATCCTTTACATTGCCTTGTCATAATGAGAATTGAGATCCTGTTTTTCGTTCCAACTTCTTCCTTGTATCCCAAGTTGTGAGTTTATTGGCGTATCCCTGTTTCAAGTTAACAATGGTTGCTGCACCATCTCTGGTCCTGAATAATACCTATACCTAAACTCATGTTTTCTGGTTTTGCAAAGTATGTTTTGTGTACTGCTTCAAAACAAAATGGTGTTAGATATCACCCAAAGACTAAATAACATTACATTTTTTATCTTTTTGCCACATGCACACATGAACCACTACTACCTCTGCTGTCAAGAGTTTTTTTTTAAACCCGCTCATGGCAGATATAAGAGACTTCATACCTGATTTATATACGTCCTATATACTCGAGAAGGGGGTTTCTGAATTGCATTGGATGACATTGAAGGTCAAGGTCATAAAAGGCTTGCGTTCAGTATTTATGAATTTGATGAAACTTAGTATACATGATCTCTAAGGTGGGTCTCAAATGCATCAATATAAGGTCAAGGTCATTTGAGGTCAAATTATGAAACATGGTCCGAATTTCACAAAGTTTTGGATTAATTCATGGAACATCAGTGTCTCATTAACAATTAACACACAATTATCTACCTACAGTCATGTGAAGCTGCATTTGATCAGTAAATAAATCTGTAATGGTTGAAAAGCATTCTTTGGGTAATTATGTGGAGTCTTGTGCTATTTTGTTTTCTAAAAAAAAAATTCAAGTGTATTTGTACACTATCAACTGATAATTATTTGAGTAACCATGGTAATGGTGATATATTTTGCATGTTTTATACAAATCTGCAGCTTATTTTGAGCTCTGTATGTAGATATTTAAGAATGCCAATGCCAGTAAAACAATAAAAATGTCCTGATGCCATTTGTCTGCGGCAAAATAATTAGATCACAAGCAAAGTCCAATCCCACATTGTCCCTTCAATTTCAACCAAGGGACATAACTCTTCCATACTTACCAACAGATTTTCTCTTTTAGAGCACAAGTTGCTTCCCTGTAGCCCCCCTTTTTGCTGCACAAGCATGTTTCCATTAATAGCCCATTAGTAGTCAGTGTCTAGGCAGGTCTGTTGGCATGGGGCCAAGATTCCAGCCCACGGTGGGAAGTAGAGCCAGCTGCTTGTACAGGGTGCATGCAGTAGCTGCTGCCTACATACATACCAAACCTGTGTGATGTGCAGTTCCACACAGACAGGCCTTCACATCCAAACTTCCAGACCAACTGTCTTACTTTGTAGAACTTTCTTTGATGAATTTAATACAGTTGGAGGAAAACGTGTTTGTTGGTTTGTTTTAAAGGAAACATTTAGGACAGTACACTAATCGACATATTCTTCTTGTGCTATTACTATGATTACATGTTAAATATTCACAAAATACGTGTAGTTCCCTGGTGCTGAATAGATCTCTAGAATAGGTCCCCAGCATCCCATGCTAGTCCTGAAGGTCTACTAGAGGATTTGGAGGTTATATGTGACCAGGCAGGGATTTACCTGGACATGCTCAGAGGCTGATATTCGGCCCCAAGTGACAGTAAAAATTCCCAATTTGAATATACGATTTCCCAATTCCCAATTTATGAAATTAGGGACATTAAAAATGTCTAATGTGAACAATGTTGCAATTTTCCCCCCAGTTTTTCTGCTAAGTGCACATTGTTGGAATCTAGGAAAGATCCCAGCCAGGGCCCTTGCCACAAAACCATCAAAACAAAGATGGTCATAAGTCAGTGCTTGAACATGGGATGAGTCGTAGGGCTACGATCTGTTTGTGGAACAGGGCCTTGGATGATATATCATATGTGTCATCTTACCCTGATGTAAATAGTTGCTCATGCTATCAACCTTGTGTTTCCCTGGCTAAGTACAAAATATTATGTTCCTGGAAGTTTGCTGTCCGTGGCGTACTGCATCATTCACTTACTCAGTAGTGTTCATTTTAGTCTGCACCCTTGCACCAGTGGCGCATTCAATTTTCAGTTGGTGCACATTGAAATGGCACATTGTTCCAATCGAATAAAATTAATAGTTCTTAGTTTGAATCTAAAAAACAAACAAATAAAGTATCCCGAAACAGAACAATGTGAGTTTGTTTTGATTGTAACCTCATTAAAACTCCAAATCATGCACTCACAAATCATGCATTACATTAGCCTTGGTTAGATTGCTCCCTATGTCACTATGTAAGGAGCTATACTGTAAGTTGAGTGTAAGGAGCTATTTTGTACTCTGCACACTGTTTTAGCAATAATTATACACAATGTGATGCCCATGAGACGCAGTCAGGTAATTGCACCAAAACATATATAGAGCTCAGTGATTGGTCCACATCACCAGCCGTAGCCAATCATATATCAAGATGCCTACTGCCATGACATTGCAAAGCACGGCCAAGCTGTCATCGATCAAATGGCAGACCATGATATCTTCTCTCTTTTTTCAAATCAACGAAAGGCAAATGATGCTCATGCATATGACATTTATGATATTTCTCCATTCAGTCAATGACGGTTTAC
Source organism: Haliotis rufescens (assembly GCF_023055435.1). NCBI lineage: Eukaryota > Metazoa > Mollusca > Gastropoda > Lepetellida > Haliotidae > Haliotis > Haliotis rufescens. The sequence goes on from NW_025963779.1 coordinate 26,738,161, forward strand.
TTCAAGAAGTTAGTAGCACTAATCTGATCATGGTTCCTGTAAATAAAATATTTGGCGCGATCCTCCAAATCAGTTCACACATGAATTTGACGAAATTTTTGTGAACAATATTGAATGAAATTTTGCATAAGATTAATAAAATAGATTACAAATATATTAAGCCCAGGTACATAATGAACACTTTAGTTATAACCAGATAGTGTAATAATATGATTTAATTGCATACTTCATCCCAAATTTGTTGACATGGTATTTATGATGTTACGTGCGGAAAAACCATCAAAGCTCGTTGAAGGCGTGTATTATGCGCACCCCCTCTACGCAGCTGTATTCTTTGGGGAAAAGTACCCAAAATACTCATGAAAATACAGTATGATGTATATTTTTGTCAGCAATGGCCCATGAGGATTTCTGAGTGGCCCACATTTTGAAGGTTAAGTGTACCATGGGCCCACTTATTTTCAAGTCTAGAATGAACACTGACTCACTTATTCAATAAGTGTAGTGTAGCATACATCAATTTCTTGTGTATCTTAATTGTAGGATATTGTCAAGATGTAACAAGTAACTCATATTATTATGGCCATGTGTAATGTAGCCGAGTTTACAATTCTAAAGAAGAACCTGACAGTCAGTAACATTTGGATGACATGCCTGGCCTCAGCAACATCCATTTCTTGTGGTGTTCTGTTATCATCAACTTATCTGCTGCCTGAGATTAAGCATCCTCCGTAGTCACAGCTAATTAAATTTAAATTCGGTCTGTCAAGGTATCCTTTTAACGATAAGGGTCTAAATTCTACTGAAAGTGGAAATTAATTTGATATACATGTGAGTTTTTGTTATGATTTGTGGAACAGGTTAACTGTGTAATCGTTTATACTGGCAAGCACAGCTGCTCTTGATAAACTAACCCGACTTCACTCTGTTTCTGTTAGCATACCCATGCTGGGTTTCAACTTTATAAATAGGCTATTTCAGGTGCATGGCTATATATATACACCTGTACAGCATTAAATGGCCAGTTTTCTAGAGGTTTTTTGTCATTTACTACTTTCCAAATCTGATTTGAAAAAATTAGGACATCTTCCTGACACTATCTTTGTGTGGTTACCTGGTTGTGAATTTTCCATTAAAGTCAGAATTTGTCTTTTTTGAAAATGTTATATAGTTATTGTATTTTTTTTTATCTATGCCGACATTTTTGTTCCCCAGATCCCTGGCGATCTTTCAGTCAGTTGGTAAATCACAAGCGTGAGCTGTATGTATAGCCAAGTTAATGATCTGGAGTAGAAAATTTACACACCCAACATCAATCACTATTTAAATTGTTTGTTTGTTGTTTAACGCTGCACTCAGCAATATTCCAGCTATATGACAGCAGTCTGTAAATAATTGAGTCTGGACCAGACAATCCATTGATTGACATCATGAGCATCGTTCCACACATTTTGGATACGATGACTTGCATCAAACAAGTCAGCGAGTCTGTCCACCCGATCCCGTTACCTCTAATGACAAGCATAGTCGCCTTTTACGACAAGGGGGCAGTCATGTAGCCTGGTGATTAAAGCCTTTGCTCGTCACGCTGAAGACCCAAGTTTCGATTCCCGACATGAGTACAATGTGGCCCATTCCTGGTGTCCCCTGCCATAATATTGCTTTAATATTGCTTGAATATTGCTAAAAGCGGCGTAAAACCATACTCACTCACTCACTCACAGGATCTTCACAGGTCCACTTTTTAAAGGTGTGACTTCTGATAACTGCTGTCTATTGTAACAAATTCTTAGTGAAGTACAGATTCTAGCACTTTTGGGGGGGGTTGAGTCCCATAGGGGACACAAAGTCAGCGATCTAACCCACTCAGCTACTGAGGCTGTCTTTTCTTCAGCATATTCAGATCACTCCATGTGCAAGTGCATATCAGATGTTAGTATTTGTTACAAGATCGTGTATTAGTGAAAATAACCATAAGCCTGTGAGGTGTTGATCTGAAATGTCAAGAATGTTCAGTTGTCAGTGAACTACTCAACTAGAACCCTACCCAGTCAATTGATGTGTAGTTAGTAAACAGTAGGATTAAGTTAAATGTTTGCGTGGATCCAATCTGATCCTATTGACCACTGATTTTCTTAGACGATGCTATTGACCACTGATTTACCTAGATGATCCTGTTGACCGCTGGATTGTCTGGTCCTGATTGTACAGTGTTTGACACTGACCACAATGTGTCACTTGTCCAAAGGACCAGGGGGCACGGGTGGCCCAGTCGTCTAAGGCGCCGCGATTCGCTGTGCAGAATTGCGTCCCTTGGGCACGCTAGAAACCTATGATTGTGGGTTCAAATCCCGGTTCGCCCCTATTATGTTTCTAGGTTTGTCAGCACCATACCCTTGCTCCTGGGTTTCACCGAAGTGGTAAACGTCTGAGACCTGCATCACTTCAGGCTTTCCTCCCACATTAAGCTGACACGCCGCGATATAACTGGAATACTGTTAAAAGCGGCGTTAAACCCAACTCACTCACTCCAAAGGACCAGCACATGGAAACATCAACTGGTCCTGTTGGATCTCTACTAGACGCAATGGTGATGACCTAGCAAAGGTTATAAATGGCATTACTTCTTTCTAATGTTACAGGGCGGTCGGGTAGCCTGGTGGTTAAAGCGTTCGCTCGTCACGCCGAAGACCCGGGTTCGATTCCCGACCTGGGTACAATGTGTGAAGCCCATTTCTGGTGTCCCCGTGCAGGGTTGTTAAGGCTGCTGGTTTTGCTTTGAGTTTAGAGTTGATCTATCGCTGATTTCAAAAGTCGTACAAGTGTAAATTACTTTGTTTCATCCCTAAAATAACACCAGACAACTGGACCACCATTTAGTTAATTTTACTGGTCTTTAAGAAAATAAACTTGATGCGGACCAGAAGACCAGTGTTAATGTCGAACACTGCTGTACTACTTGCCAGGATAATATTTGTTATGCACTGGTTTTGCTCAGTAATATTATCTCCATTATCCGTCCTCAAGGTCAACAATCCTGACCCCTCTCTAAAGTCCTTCTGACCACCCTCCGCCCTCCCGTGTCAAATGTGGTATTCGTCACTTGTTCCGGTCCTGTAAGTGTGTAATTAATGATAGGCTTAATCCCCCTGCTGTGGACAGTGGAACCATACAGAATGGAATTGACATGTGAGACCAGGTGGACCTCTTCTTATAAATAAATAGCATTATGATAGAAAATAACTTACCAAAATTAATGCTAGAAACAAGAACTATAAACATAAATGTTGAAATTTCAGAAAATTAATTAGCTTTTAAAAGGATATGTTAGATGCAATATGAAGTTTGGATTTTGTAACTGATGTATTTGTGTTCATCTTTTTATATTATAGACATATGTTGGTCATTAATAATCATGTGGCTTGATCCAGGTAGGGGTCAGAGCAAGGCCTTTAAATGGAATGTACTCTGGTAACTTCAAACACCATCATCTCTGCTCAGATCCGGGATAAATTCCGACCACTGGACTATACTAGATATAGGCTGTAGGCTATATCGTATATATGTATCATGGTGTAAAAGACCACTCTCTCACTCAAAGGGTTCTGGCATAGAAATGGTCCCTAGCAGCCAATTCTTTTGACGGTCACATTAAATGTTAATTATTTTAATCACTGGTTTGTCTGGTCCACATTAAATGTTAATAATTATTTTTATCACTGGTTTGTCTGGTCCAGTTGTTGTGATACACGAGGAATATTGAATATTATGACACATACCCAGAATATTGATCACTGCAACATGATGGATAGATACTGGTAAAGGGAAGGTCATTATTTCGCCTCACACTGTCTGCTACGAGCAAGTCTTGTTTCTCAACTGGTGTAAAGTCTTATTTGTAGTGTTGCATATGTCCAATTCCAACACTCCACTTGTATTATCGAAGGTCAGTAGGAACTAAGCAATAAAATTATCAACTATTTCAGAGTCAACCAACTGTATTGTTACTGTAGAGGATTCATATCAACAGGCTTGGACGTTCTGTTTAGCAGATTGTTACAAATTACAAACTGTAATTTGGGAAAGAGGCGGCTGTGCCCAGATGTCAAAAGTGCAAGGTCCTGTATGTGCAAGCAAGCAGAGAAGGCAATTCAAATGATAGTCAAATAACAATTATACAATCAATTCAGTTTCTATATGGCAGTATGAAAGTGTCAAATATATGCTGTGCTTAACATCTTTCTAGGAGTGTGTATATGAAGATATAAGATAGGTATGCGATAAATCGCAAAGAGCAATTAAGAACGAAACATGTTTTATTTAACAATAAAACTTTATTCTATCATGATGTCATTTCTGGAGATTTGAATATGCGCTCGCAACTTGATGACATGTATTGGACGACATTGTTTTGGCAAGGGATGTGTCTAGTAAGTTGTTCCCCGTAGATTTAGCTGGGGGATGCAGTTGATCGCAGTGGCCAAACAATAACATTCAAAAGTGAGAGAGATGTGACATACTGACAATCGGCAGTAGGAGAATAGGTACAGATAATCGATGTGAGAATATACGCGAAATACCAAACTTACCCTACATGTTCATAAAATGGCCTTCTCCAACATTGCCGAGTGTGTAGTGAGCCGGCTTATTATCTCATTTTGGAGACATAAACGTGAAGTTTACTTAATGCAAGCAAAGACCTCTCGCATTTTTTGCATTTAATTCACACTTGGGTTGATTTCAAGATTTACAGTATATTATCACTATTAACATTGTAATTCTGGGCAAAAGTCTTTTTACAATGGTAGCTCTGTGAAACAAACATTTGTAAATGCTAATAATAGTTACTCTGTATAGTGTACATATTCCTTTGAGAATGCTGAAACAATTGCTAGGGCCATAGCACTTATTTGTTTAGTCATGTCCGATAATGTGTTGAGCTTCATTAGCCAATTTTAACCACCACATTCCATGTGAAAATATCAATGCCGATCATGTTTAGTCAAGTGAATATGATTGAAGAACACTTAAGCAATATCAGGAGCTGATATGGATTTACTTTGTCAAGTTTGATTTATACATTTGTTGTGCATGGTTATTATCAATGTGATTAAATTCAGTAGTTTCATGAAGTCATAAATGATAAGAAGATTGACATCCAGATGGGTCGATTAGAGTCTCTGGACAATGTGAAATACTGTATGCACGCATATCCCGTTTCAAGTAAAAGTATCATGAATATTCAGGCTTATTCAGCAGTGTTCAGAACTGCTTTCTACGTTTGATAGTCACCGGTTTCTTGAGGCAGTTTATCATGGTGGTAATTCCCTGGGGTCATGCCCCTCCATGTTGGAATGTATGGAGGCCTGTTTACATCTCCCCAGGCTTGCTGTTGGTCAGATGAACAGTTGGTGAATCAGTCCATCAGGGACCATCTCAAGACTTCCTTCCATGTTTAACTTGATCAGTAGGAAGGGGGTATTCACAAGAGATAAATAATACCCTCATATTGAAAAGTCAGATGATTGAAGCATATTTGCAATTTCAGATAATCCAAAATTGATATTAATGTGCATTCTGTGGAAGATTTGCTCATTATTGTTACTATCAGCATCCTCATTGTTAAGGATTGACTTCAATGATATTTGTGTTTATGGGCATATTAACGTAAAAACTGATGTCCACACTGTGTGTGACGTGTGGACAGAAAACAATAAATGTGAAATTTTAAAAAGCTTGTCAAGTCATTGGGGTCAGTGTTTTGTTTCTCAGCAGCGTTTGGTGACCTCATGTAACACTTTCTGTTGAAATGCCTCTCTACAAAGATCTGAGACTGGAGCTAAAATCATTGCCCACCTTAACCATGCACCCAATATCACTTAAAATACTTCTAAATCCGCCAGCACCTTTTGCAAAAAATTATCTGATATTTCATTAACAAAATGTTCATGCAAAGAAAATGTGCATCTCCCCACGAGACCATAATAGCACTATTTGTATTTCATTTTGTATATCAATGTTTATGATTTTTCATTATAACTAGTCATGTTCATGCTTTGTACCCTGCTCCTTGTGGGTGTTTATGTACAATTCTTCTTCTTCTTCGTTTTCTTCTTCTATGTCTTCTTCTTCTTCGTCTTACTCACTGACCATGCTTGGAACATTATAACCAACATTTTGTCTCAGTGATTTCGTTAGAGGGTTCACAGTTATGCCATATGCATATTATCATATTGCTTTTGGATTGTTTTCAATTATATCCTCAAATAGGTCAATTTTTGGTTGAATGTATCATGTACATATATTAAATTGTTTGAAAGAAGGCCATCAAGATCCATTGGTATTGGATTTGGATTGGTGTTGGTTGGAAGTCTGAAGTTGTTTTTGACAACTGTTGCTTGACCTTGGTGTGAACTTTGTTTTATAATGCTTTCCACAGACCTAACAGAATAGATTGAAGTGCCTTTGGATAGATTGGATTCTTTCAGAAGAAGATGACAGGAATGCATCATGACATTCTAGGATTAGGATGTAGTTGTGAGAAAATTGTACTGCCAGCTTTGATTTTTCTGGGGAAAAAGAGCAATGTTATGATGTTTTGACTTGGATGTCAAACTGTTATCATTTGTTGTGTAACTAGTAGTATTGATTGAAATGTTGTAATGTTGGTTTGAGACCAAGATAGTTTCCACTTGCTGATTTATGACCTCATTGACCATCCTTTGTCCGATCAATGGAAGAAAGTCTTGAGTTAATGGTGGGGAAAGAGACAAATGGTTCGTAATTGTTTCCCATCATGGAAGGAACATTGCAGTATATGAGTTACCGGTAGGATCAGTGCAATAGGCATGTAAACAGTTGTCAAGCCATTAGCAGTTGTGTAAATGCCAATCGATCTCATATACAGGATAGACAGCAAAAGAGTCTTGATGTTCCATGTTGTTTTTACATTTTGAGAATCAAGATTGAAATCATTGCTGTGCTTTTTTCATTATGTAATAATATTAGCTCGGATGTTAAATGGGGTTGAAGGATTTTAAAGTGTGGTGATTTTTTTTTTGGATTTTTTTTGAGTGATGACTCCTTTAATATCATTTGATACACCAAGCATATAATAAACCTGATAAATGAAATTAGTGCAATGTTAGCCTCAATTTCATCCTCATCCTCTTCTTTTTTCCATCTATTATGTTAAAAGTAGCATACATGAAATATATAGTGATCAGAAAATCAGACAATTGCCACCCACTCTGACTCTTGAGTTATCAGGGGCAGTCGGGTAGCCTAGTGGTTAAAGCGTTCGCTCGTCACGCCGAAGACCTGGGTTCGATTCCCGACATTGGTACAATGTGTGAAGCCCATTTCTGGTGTCCCCCGCCGTGATATTGCTGGAATATTGCTAAAAGCGGCGTAAAACATACTCACTCACTCACTCACACTCACTCACTCACTCACTCACTCACTCACTCACTCACTCACTCACTCACTCACTCTTGAGTTATCATCATCATCCACAAGTTCAGCTCAACATGACCCAGAGGTCTGAGGCCAGATGCATTTCACTGTGCAGAGTTGCTTCCCTTTTCACCGCCCTGTTGCTGATCATTGCCCTGTCAGAACTTGTGCATGTGGGTTATACCTGGCAAAGACCTGTATCATTATTACCTTTCATCCCACATTAGCACATGATTAGGATGACAGTTAAAGCTGCATAACCCAAGCCATCTTAATCAGTTGTAGCATAGAATTATCCCCAAAGGCTATTGAATATTTAACGAATAACCAACAAGCTAGGAGAAATTACGTAATATCTGTCCAGAGTGTAATCTTCAAGCCTTTGGCTAGGGACTTACAGGATCCATTTACAAGGGCAAAATAATCCGTAATTCTTTTCTTCTCCTTTGTTCAAGCAGGATATTCTCTATATTACGCTGAACATACTAACATACAAAATATCAACCCTACCAAGGACCTTCACTGAAGCCATACTATTGTTACAATGCGGTAATGTTACGAATTTGTAAAGCCATGAATAAAGTCATATAGTATTGTTCTGTACAGATTGTAAGGACATCCCGGACCAACCATAGCAAATCTGTTCTCAAAATCCTCTTACCGTGTATCCAAATCCATCGTCTTCACAGTTTACACAAGCTTTGAAAAGACAATTTGAAGAACTATTCCTCATAGAAACTGACCAAGTTACCACAGAAAACAGCCATAAACTTCAACCTCTGATTAAAGACCAATTCGGCTACAAGGACTATCTTTCAACAGTAAAAAATAAGGGGGAGGTATGTGAATGTGCCAGCTGATTGAAAGCTGTACCCAAATTCTAACAGGGTTTAGACTGAAGAGCATGTTTTACCATCATGTCCTTCCTATAATAATAAACAAATCAATACTAGAAATCAATGACCCAGAATTAAATGACAAAATTACCCTTCTTAGTCAATTATGAACCCATCAAAAGAATATGCATGTGCAATTGCAAACATTGTGCATGAAATGTTCTCCTTTGGGATGAAAATGTTGCTTGGATCAATGAAAAACTAAAGTATTCTTAACAGTTCTATTTCATATTTTTAGATGTATGCACACCTTAGTTATATAATTGTTACATATATCCCACTGTATAAAATATGGAAAAAATGTCCACATTTATTACACCCTGCGCCATGAGAGTTTTTTGTACAATAAACTTCTCACGGGTGTCTTCAACTGTGGAGCATGGTCTCCTCGGTTAACAAATCGACACTGAGAATCGCTAAACTAGCCATACCGAAAAGTTATTATTCCCATCCTGTATTCCTTTATGGGAAATTATCCCTAAGTGTTTCCCTTTTAAAAATTAGGGCTATTATTGAAAGTTCCCAAGTGTTTTGAGATGTTCCCCCCCCCCCCCCCCCCCCCCCCCCTCCTGTGAGTGGCTGCAGGAAGGGGGGCTGGTGCTGGTCAAGGAGCGTTACATCAGCAGACACAGAAATAGAGACAGACAGATACTCTGTCCAGATGGTTGGTATGATATAGCATATTGTTGTTACAGTGGAAGGGATGATGTGTCTGGGAGAGGATGTGGCAGTTGGAACCATGCTTCGGGCTGAGTCAGTGTCTTGACTGCTGGACATGAGCAGGGAGATCCCTGCTTAGGCTTAATAGAAATAATGGTCTGGTTCCGAGGAGAACACTTCATTTCAAAATAGGTATAGGTGAAAAAGAAATACAACTAAGTTGGCCAGTTACTTAGCTGAAAGTGTTTTGTCAGTGTGGCTTAGTTTTTATGCCTATTGAATACGATTTACCGTAGTGACAAATTTGCTCGCACAGCCAGCCATATGGAATGACCATTTTGGACCTTAGGAAAGTCAGTTATGCATGTGGAGAGATACAATTTTATTAATACCTTAGGCTTTTAATAAAAATAAATTCATAACTACTTATGATTTTGGGAGGGGTTGGGGGAGGAGAGGGAGAGATTGGGGGATCAAAGCCTGTTTTAGTGTTGTCCCAGTTGGCCAGAGAGACCTTGATTAATGCCTTACATACATTTGACTTGTTCAGTCCAACTGCTTCAATTCGGAGCGCCTGTTGATGCTTTACTGTTAGAATCTGGGAGCTTTGTGTAGGTATGCAGATGAGATGATGACTTAAGCACCCTTGTGGCATCAGGAACAGATGGTAGGGATCAAGTTACCATGGCGATGTAGGATTCAGTGGTGCCGATATCATCTGCTGTTATCTGCTCCCATACATGACACAACACCAGCTATTCAGCATGCTTTCCTTGTAATCAACTTGTAAGACCCTTCTGGAACAAATCACATCTTCAAGTAACAACCATGGATGATCCTAAGTGGCAGTTGTAGTCTGTACATTGATGAAATAAACTGATAATCCTCAAGTATTGTTGTTGGTCAAATGTTAAGTGATGTGTGGTTACACTGAACATTAGAGGTACTCAGTATTAACAGTATACCACAATTTGATATACTGTATTCGATATAATAAGCGCCCAGGGCGCTCTCAAAAGTAGAAATAGTGGGACTCTTATTAGAATACAATTTTGGTGTAAAAAACAGAATTGAGAGATCATAAATTTCATGGTTTGGTGAACGCAAGAAAAAGACCGCCCTCAGTATTTTACCCCTTAAGATATATATGTCTCTTACAAATAATACTACCTGCATACTTGCACGTATTACCTTACATAATCTATGTATTTGTGAAAACGCACATCCACATTAACGATGAGTAAAAATGATCATCGTTCCAAACAGGAAGTACCAGTAATCAGCAGGTAAAGTTGAAAAATAAAATATAAACATCCGCTTTGTGTCTGCGATTTTCAAATATTACCTTGTCTTACTTACCTTTATTTTTCGGTTATGATTATGTATTTAATTTTTATTACCACTTTCAGCTACACATTTGTAAAATTAACTTGAATATATTTTCTCCAAACTTGTTTGTTGTTATTATATGTCGGCTATGGCGCTGGTCATGACAGGTCACCAGTTCAAAAATCGATATACTGTATTCGACGTAATAAGTGCCCAGGGCGCTCTCAAAATTAGAAATAGGGGGCTCTTATTAGAATATATTTTAGTGGAAAAAACAGAGTTAAAAGATCATAAATTTTGTGGTTTATTCTGACAGCCTGAAATGTTTATATACAACAGATATATTTTTCCAGAATTTAATTGCCCATAATAGGGGGGGAAAAAACACACGAGTGTGTATTATACACGAATAAATAAGTCTTGTGTACATTGATCAATTGGAAGGGGTGCTAATTGGGGTTGCTCACTAGCCAATATATTAGCAAATATCGCCGTGGGCGCTTATTAGAGTGGGGCGCTTATAACATCGAATACGGTATACAGCTTGTGATTGAAAATATTACAACCACCTCCCTGAGATTAATTTGTAAACATTTTCTGAAGAAAATGAATGCAAATATCCTAAAACGTACTTCTAGTTTTTAACTTATCATCGTTTTTAGAAGTAGAATATTCGCATAACAGCTATAGCCACAGGCTAATTTGCATATCATGTGACCAGACTTTTCTCTCATTTTTTTAACAAACGCTGAAATCAGAGCAGACTGACGCCTAAAATATTGTTTTGAATAATTATTTGCTACTAAAACTGCGACTGTGAGGTGCATGACAATCATCTATTTATGCATCACCCGTGTATCACTACCTCCCCGTATGGCTTCGATGACAGCATATGATGTAAACAAACAAAAGCTATGCAAATGGAAAGTTTTTCACGTTTTGATATATGTTCTCACGGAAAGTTAACCATGACAAATGTTTATCATGATGTGTAGACTCGTAAAAAAAAGGAAACAAGAAAATAAGATCATTGTTGCTTTGATAAAGATGATTTCGCGCTGTCTCTGTATGTGGTAAAGCGGGTTCTATGAAACGGGGTGAACGGAAGTTGTAAGTATCGTAGGGACACGATTTCGCCAAAATTATTATGTAAACTTTATTGAATGAAATTTTGAATACAATTAATGAAATAGAATACAGAATAAGTCCAGATATTCATTGAACACTAAAATAGTGTAACAAAAGGTTCAACTTGCATAATTCAATACATATTTGTTGGTATACTATTTCCGATAACGGATCATGACAGTCATATATATATACGACACCCTGAAATGATACTAAAGAAAAAGTCTGTGCATATTTTACACGAGAGATATATTTTCCAGAATTTAATAGCCAATAATTAAGGGTGCTCATAACAGACAAGTGCGTATTATACACAAATAACTTTTGTGTACACTGATCAACCGGAAGGGGCGCTTAAGAAAATTGTTCACTTGCCAATATATTAGCAAATATTGTAATGGGTGCTAATTACGTCGAATACGGTACTAATGAATGCGCATCACAATACGTTAAATACACAATAAGAAAATACAGTATTTCGTGTTTTTCAAAATCATGCATATTTTCATCTTGTAGGCAAAGTTTACATGTTAAGTGACAAGTCGAATTGAAACTATAAAATTCAGAAGTAAGCAAGTGATCGATTGTGACTATATAAACATCCAACAAAAGTTGTCAAAACTGCGTGGAAATCCAATGTATAGGCACATTTTGGACTTAAAAAAGAAAAACAGAGAAAATCGAAGATAACATCTCAGTATGCAAACATTTGTGAAATAAGCGGTGATAACAACAAATTTAATGATACACATACAGTTACATTATCCACTGAAAATGCAGTCTAGATGAAAGAATCCTACAATCTACTGTGGTATGTAACGCATACATGAGTACATGAATCATTGTTGCAATCAATTGCAATTCGAAAGTCAGATATATACCCATCACTACTGATCACGAATGACTGGAATACTGCAAGCTTGTATTTTTGTGTTTGTTGTTCACATATATGCCAGTTGAATACCAAGCTTGTCAAATATGGTGCTGCACAGTTTTAAACTGATATAGGGACTTGTGGGTTGCGTGACCCTTTACTTGTGAAAATGATGGTTTACTTTGCAATATATAGGCCCAGAAGACCTGTGTTGCTCAGAACGAGACGGACATTATATTATATCCATCAAGCATTGTAGTGGTTATCACAGGGATTCATCTAGACTTGCTCAGAGGCCCATATTTGTCCCCAAGTCTGCAATAAATATCAGTTGACATTCCAAAAAAAGAATTTAGAATTTCCCAACTCATAATATGTAACTACTGGCTTTGTAGAGGTGAGTGGGAGTTCACAGATCAGGACCAGTGAAGTTAAAGGCATTTTTGCTTAGTTATACTTCATTGCAATGAATGCCATGTTGTTGATGTTGACATGGTTTCAGAAAGTAAGATAATTATTATATAAGTCCCAATTTTGAACAAACTGATGATTTTTGTTCCCAATTTGCCTGCCAAGGGCATTTAATTTGGAATCCTATATAGATCCCTAGGTTATGAAGTGGATGATCTTGTGAAATTTGTACCTAGCTTTAAAACAAGGTATATTTCACCCTGGTGTCAGAAAGAAGTAGGTTATTTCAGCTTCTCTGATGTATGTGTATAACATGAGAAACTCATTGTGTAGGCCTTCCGGCAGCAATTAACCAACATCTTTCTGGTGTATATCATTCTTCATGAACTCTGCGATCGAGGTCCATTTATTATCTTTGGATGACATGATGTATTGCTCAGTTGATTCATCAAGATTATTCAAGTACTGGTACACACTAGGTCAGTGTTCAAATCAATAGGAAGTTGGCACATAAGCATCTCAGTTCATGATTATTAATGGTACATTGTCATAAAATGTTCACAACAGGAGAGAAGGACTAACTAAAAGCTTTGGTCCACCCTCCTCACATCTGCAGGGATGAGAATCTTCTGCGGATCCGCAAATTTTAGTGACCACAAATTTGTTAAAACCTGACGTCTTCCCCCATAAACACCCCCAAATTCATCTGGACCACGCTGCATTGCAAAGATGTTTCAGCTGAAAAGGAAAATACCCGTTCTCATCGGTGCATCTGACTCCCGCTTTTTGTATAGAGCTGGTCAGGAATCATGAACATTTAAGGGTATAACTCAACTCAGTACTCAGTTTTTGTGTCTATAGCGGTGTGCTTGAGTTGAGTAAGTCTTCTCTTATGGGTTTGTATTCACTGCACAACTCTGATGTGAATCTGGGTCCACATGCACACCATCTTAGTGCTAAGACTATCGTAAGCCTATGTGAAAGTATGCGAGTGAGGGTCATCTTAGCGCTAAGATCGCTTTGTGCAAGTGGGCCCTGAAGTGTATGACAACATATTATAAGTTGCTCTATCGCAAAGATGAAACATTAACCGCCGGTCATAGACTCTAAGTTAAATCACCAAAGATACAGCATAGAATATCAAACAAGAAGTGAATTAATTCCACAGCTAGCAAATTTCTTACCAAGGTTTAACCTTGGCTTTAAAGCTTGGGGTCCAGGGAACGCCCAATAATTAATGCCAGCAGTCTTTACAGGCGATATGAGGTCCTGTAAGGTATCGTAATGGTGTAATGTACTGTAAGATTTGATAATCGCTTTGATTTCAGGATCTTTCTATTTCTTGTCAAGAATTTAGTCCAATGATCATTACTGTGCAACCTGATGGACAAACAGTTGTGTGTTTCTGCGTCCATTCTATAAATTTTTGCCTACTGGACACAGTGTGTCATGTAAAACCCTGACTTACGATAAAACTGAATGTGAAGTTCTTAAGCTATGACATCGCTGTTTTGTGATATTGTTGCGTGACATCAAAGCACTGTATGACGCCATCAATGGAATGTCAGTGCACATAAGAAAATAAAGACATTGCTCACTAACCTATTAAAATTGTTTTCCTTCTGATGAACATTTTATCCACACATTGCCAAAAATATTTTAAAAAGTCAAACGCTATAAGTTATACCCTTTTGCCAAACTGTGAGTGAGTGATTTCCCTAAATGTCTCTACAGTATAAGTGAGTAGTATAAGCAGGATATAACAAGCACCAAAAGAATGCACACTAACCCCTTTCTTTTTCAAAAGCTTAATTCCCTGAATGAAGATCGGTAGGCATCTTGAACAGTGTGCCTGTTAAACTGGTAGTAAAAAAAATTGCCAACACCTAATTTTGTAAGCATGTAAACAGACTAACCATCCCTGTGTACCACCTGCATGTACACACGTACACCAATCTGTTTTCAATAGCTTAGCTAGAAAAGGAGCCGTTAGCTAGGAAAAATAACCAATTTCATACAATAAATCTCTCCATATGTTTTCAGATTTGAAATTGAAAACAGCTCAGTTTGGGATTTGATTTTATTGTTTGTGTTCTTATGATCATTTTTTTTTTTTTCAAAATAATAGACTTCCTGATGTCTGAAAATGCACTTATTTTATTAGTATGGTGCAATTGTTTTTAGGCCAGCCATAGTGGTACCATCCAGATTCGAGTTAGAACTAGTCTTCAGCAACATATGCTGGTCATGAGAGACTTTAGACAACAAATAAACCAAACTAAACCCATTTGAGACCTGTGTTATTTCCTCCCTGATCAAGACCTGTGAAGATCCGGCGTAGAATAGGTCTTCCGCAACCCATGCTTGCCGTAAAAGGCGACTATGCTTGTCGTAAGAGGCAACTAACGGGATCTGGTGGTCAGACTCGCTGACTTGGTTGATGCATGTCATCGATCTCAATTGCATGGATCAATCGATGCTCATGACGTCAATCACTTGATTGTCTGGTCCAGACTCGATTGTTTTACAGACCACCGTCATATAGCTGGAATATTGCTGAGTGCGGCGTTAAACAACAAACAAACAATCCTCCCTGATCAAACTGACAAGCCATGATAAAACTAAAATACTGTTCAAAGTGTTGATAAGTCCAACTCACTCCATCACTGTTGTTTTTGTCGCCATAATCCGTGATCATCATGTTATGATGTCAAATGTATCTGTTCCTTCGAGTAGCTGTAATATTTTCCTTCAGAAGTTTCTATTTCCAGCTTGAAAGCAATTGCAATTTATAACTTTTGGAAAAATCAATAATATCTTTGTCAATCGGATATCAGATTTTAAAAGTTGAATTTTTATCCCTCCAGTTTGAACAATGGTAATATAGCGGTCAGCATGTCCTTTTTTCCTATTTTCCATTTCTAGAGCAGAACTCCAAAACCATTGAGTAAATTTTTCAATAAACAGTTCAGTCTACTGGTGAACTGGTGTCTTGTTGATTTGGAATTTGTTTTTGTTAAATTGTTTATGTTTTCATGACATGAAGTAAGTTGGACTTACACTGAAAATGAGGGTAGTACTTGTTTCAGGAGCAGAACTCCAATACCAATGAATATTTGTAGATGAAACTTGCTATGCAGATCAGTCTTGTGGTGAACTGGTATGAGTAACCAAACTCCCTTTCTGAATTGCTCCAAATCGGGTTTGGGTAGGGGGTATATATATGTCATCTCCTGATGATTCATGTTTAGTTCAAACATAATTTACATGTAGGAGCTCCAGACTTCATGCTTTGGGCGAACAACAGTCATTATATTTTCATTGCTTCTGTTTACAGTTTTCGTTTTTTAGATTTGAACTTAAGATTTAATAAGAAAGGGTCACTTTGTTGCACAGCAATGAGTATGTTGAAACAGGGTCTATTTGAGGAAAAACTCAACCCTTTGAAAATCTGGCCATATTACAATGAGGTACTTCATTAAGTCATTGCACTAACTTACATGTTGCAGGTTGTTCCCTCCTTGTGTGGAGTGTCTAAGGGGACCTCAGTGTAGGACAATACTAATTTGCTGTGAAATGTCTGACATCCTGTGTCTTTTCCTGTCAGAGTTCCTTTTGTTACGTTGTTGTTGCCAAACAATGGTGAATTCAAACTTTTCTGTACCCCCCTCACTCAAAGCGTTTACCGGAAGGAACCAGTCAAAACCATAAATTGCTGTACTTCCCACTGCAGGGAAGATCAATGGGGCACTAGAGTGAATGTAATTCACATCTCGAATGTTCAGACCCTCCAGTGTTTTCCTTTTGTGTCTATTGTTTTACGCTGCAGTCAGCAATATTTGAGCCATATCATATGGTCTCAATTATAAACCTTGCCCGACACACCAGTGATTAATAATATTTCTATCAACAACATCCCATGCAATCTTGCGATGATGACATGAAATCAACCATTCACAAGTCTGATCATCTTACAAGTAATAGAATGCTGTGGATCGATTCTGGAGACCCACAGCTATGTTCCTACCATTGTATGGTCCAATATGGATATAACAATGTCAACGTGTACTCAGACACCCATCCCCAGAACAGTCCAATTCCAGAGCTATGAAAGTTTGGTGCATCATTGAACCAAAGTCATCCTGATAAGCTGGAATTTTTTTTCTTATTTTTAACAATATTAATATTTAGTTTGTGTATTTTGTTATTTAGACGAATGCCTGTTTCCCTTTACATCCTTCTAAAGATGTAAATGTTTCTTTTTTATAGTCGACTTAGCAGCGAGCGTCGTCATCGAGAGCGCCGTCACCGCCACAGAGAGCGTTCCTACTCCAGATCTAGATCCCTGAGCCCAAGTCACCACAGTCGCAGCCACCACTACGGAGAGTCGGATCAAAGCTCACGGTACCGCTCCGACAGCCGACGACATCGCAGACGTCACCGCCATCGCAGGAACAGACGGTCGTATTCCTCAGGCTCAAGTCGGGTAGGTGTCGTCCTTGGGTTCATGTGTCTGTGTAGATAAAGAGTCCATAACGTAACGTAGTTGTACACATAGTTGCGTAGGACAGTGTTAACGATAGCAGGCAGCGGGACTCCCTGGACGGGGTCATTCAGGTTGGTATCATCTTGGGGTGGGTGGGAAGGTGCAACTTGCATCAGAGTGTAGGGAGGAGAAAGAAATGGTTTTGGTGTTCCCAACAAGACTCCTGATAAGAGGTGAGATTATAGGCTAGACCTAACCATGCAACAAAAGACAGGGTTATGTGGGACAGCAGATTGGGCAGGGGCAAGCGATGGTTATGACTCAACATAAGGTAGGGAACAATAATAAATTACACCATAAATATGAAGTTTATACATCATTACACCAAGTATTTTGTGGAACAAGTCTTCGGAACATATTCCAGTTTTTTTTACTTGTGTGATAAGGGATGACAGTGGGACCTTGTCTGATTTGATTCATCACATTAATGGACAGCAAAACTTTTAGAATGAGAGATAAATGCTTTTGGAAATGTATATGTGTCCTTAAACACATTTGTTAATTTCTAAATTTGACACATGCATTGGTATTTTTAACCTGTCTGCAACATAAAGTATTGCAAGTCTACATCATCTGTTGCCATGTGATACGAGGCTGGTGCTGATGCAAAATTTGGCCTGTAATTACAGAATTCAAATTGTAACTAAATGATCAGTGTTGATGATGACCATGAAAGCAAAACAGTAGATGTTGATAAAACTCAAGAAGTTACAGATGCAGTGGATTTCAGTAATTGTTTTGTCCAACATTCATGAAACTTATTTAGTGGGAAATATGCGTCAGAACAATCACCAGTTAGGGTTGAGAAGTTTGAACCCCTGCTGTTTATCTACAACATGGTAAGTGTAATTTGCATGACTTGTATTATCCACGTAAGTATAACAAATTACAGTTTGATTGTTTGCAGCTGCAAATACTTACTTGAATGTATTTAGATATGTTGGACAACAGCGGCAAAAGTCTGCGTAGCTGGTGGTACTCTTAAACAGTCACAACAAGCGTGGCCTTGAAGGCTAACACCAGTCTTTTATCAAATAGTCCTACAATGACACAATAATAGCCCAGCATGCATACAAATGATGGTTGGTTCATTATTCTGTCAAGGTTTCTATGTTTGAGAGGGGAATCCAAAACTGTATGCCAAAATTTTCGCATGAGCATTTTGGGAAAAATTAGCCCAAGCTCTTGGACTAGGCAATGGACGTAGAGAAATTTTGCCTTGACTAGTGCTCAGTCAAGTTAGGATATTGATTTGTGAATAGAGATGGTGAAGTGGTGGGCTAGCTGTGCTATGCATAAGACTAATAGTGAATGTTGATTGTGGAATTGATGGGGGGAAGACTTCAGCAGATGGACACTGTGGGCTTGTTCGCCTGCCAAACCAGGCGCCAGTCCTTGGCCCTAGACTGTTTCTGGAGATATTGATGGTTTTTATCGAACCCCAACCACAACTGTTGACTTCTGCTTTGGACCACTCAGCTGTTTCATGTTCTTCTTCTGTTAGAACAATTTTGGTGGATCTGTGATTTTGTTACCTTGGAGGTTCTGCCCCGGACATGGGCAAATGGCTCATTTTGTGATTTCTTGCTACATTGTGTTGTTTATGTTGTGGTGATCATGTGATGTAATTGCTCCGGAAGATGAAGATGTCGGGGACGGATGTTACATGCGCTCCATGTGAACAAGCATATCTTTGATACATCTTCATAATCAGGCAGCTTGGGATCAATATTAAACTAAGTGATGTGATGAATTGTAAATCGGGAAATAGACTCCGTCCTCCAGGATGAAAAAAATGCCACTTTGGCACATGTACCACTGACAATTTGACCCGGCTGCGTTTGGCTGGTCTGCCAATGTGACACTGGACCTGTACTTCCGAAGTGTACATTCTTACACCCATGGTGAGGCTGTAACTGGGAAGCTCCCTCTCAGGAAGGCAGTGCTTCACGTTGCGGGTTTAGGAGCAGTGTGATGTAGGTCAAAACATACTGGATGCAGTAAGGACACATCTGGTGTGTGCTGTCCTCCAACATACCACAAGATGACATCACATCATGAGATTAATTGGTCATTATGCTGACAATCAGGCCTCTTGATTGACAAGCAGTTTTAGCAGGAATGTAAATAACGCCTTCACTTGTTTTCCTGTTTCACTGATTGTTGGAGGTGTGGGTCTGTCACATGAGTGACAGATAAGCTTTGTTAACAGCAGTGCCAGTGAACCTCATATGACGAGACGGAATTGCAGGCAGGATTTCCTGTATCCACGATGAGAGGATTTACTTTGATAATGGTCAAGTTGAAATATTCAGATGTTACGGATGGTTAACAGAAAACAACTATGACATGATGTGATCTGAAGGGGACGACCACAGAATTTCACAGATCAGGTTGGACATTTTTTCTAAATAATTCCTTCTCTAATGGTACTTAAAATATGCTACGTGTAAGTTTTATCAGTACATTAACCTTCAATAGTAATCCCTTTAATTTAAAAATAAATAGCGTAAACAATTTTCAAGATACTATTAAATAGGAACATTATTGAAAACTGTACTGTTTAATTTAGGCTCTATATAGTGTGAGTGTTACCATGCATTTCCTAATACTAGAAGATCTTGACTTAAAAGTGTATATGTGTATATATACATATATATATATTGAGCAGTGTTTGCAATTGTAGTCCTTCAACCATCAATTTGGCGCACAGTGTTTCACAATTACTTTCATCATTGGGTTGAATATTCAGGTGATCTAGGGTCATGCATGCAGAAAGCATTTTTGACACGCTTCAGGGTAATGTCAACGGTCACAAAATTACATGATAACAATGAAGAAAATATTTTCATATATTATAAAACTGGTATTTTTGGTTCTGGCTATGAATATTATTCAATAATAACCAACCATCCTCTCGTGATTGTGTGTTTAATGGAAAATAATTATGAAAAAAATGGTGCCAAAATGATTGTTGACATGCTATAGGCAATAAAGACAAGGAATCTTGTCAGGATAACCCTATTGTTTAGTATCAAAGATTTTATTAAACGTTTAGTGAGTCTTACATTACTTCACACTCTAAATACCTCATGTTTTAACCCTTATCATCTTTGTATTAAGATGGGATTTATTCCATTTCCAAAAGTGTGGCAGAAAAATAGCCTAGCTGATGGTTATGTAGGAATAAGAGCTTGCCATGCTGTGGAATGGCCATATCAAATCCCACTCATGGAATATGCAAATACGGATGAGATATGTTTCATATTTTCATATCTCAAACTCTTTATTGCGTTACGGGATAATTTTAAATAGAGGAATCTTGATGAAACTTGACTCGGTGGAAATTCTTAATTTGGTTTTCTGTGATCAGCATTTTCTTTCACAAAGTAAACATAAAGACCCACTCCCCAAGACTCTTGCCACTGCTGAAGACACATCACTGTTCATGATATTGGTCAATCTACTCCTCAAATCCACATAAGTGACAGATTTTGAGTGAACAGTATGGGAATTCTGGCATATTGACAGAATCACATTTCAGTTGATTTTGGTGACTGTCTTGACCCAGAAGTGCTAGCCTCTCCTGGGATCAATGGAAAGAGGGCTGAATATTCTGATTGGGATATGGGTGGTGAGAGTCCTGGAGATGATTGTAGGAGTATAGGATCTTCAAGTTGACTAGCTGATAGACAGACTTGGGTAATGGTCTCTGCCAGATGTTTTACTGCTAATTAAGGTCAAGCGGTTTGATGCCAAATTGCCACTTTCCACAAATTAATGGTTTATTGACTTTAAATAAATCTGAATGGGAATTTACTTAACTAAACTACTATTCTATTCACAAAATATATTGTTGATTTAAATTTGTAACTACAAAAACCCAGTACATTTTTTCATTTAGGTGGTCACTGGATTGCTATAAAAGCCATTTTGGCAAAATACATTAGTTCAGAAATAATTTTCAATATATCG
Organism: Haliotis rufescens; assembly: GCF_023055435.1. Taxonomy (NCBI): domain Eukaryota; kingdom Metazoa; phylum Mollusca; class Gastropoda; order Lepetellida; family Haliotidae; genus Haliotis; species Haliotis rufescens. The sequence continues at coordinate 26,759,435 of NW_025963779.1, forward strand.
TGATTATCTGTTAGGTAACACACTAAGCATGGTTCTCAAAGTATGAAGATGCTTGTTCATAACATAATTTAAAACAAATATAAGTCAAAATATGTTACTTTTCCAAATATTAATTGCTACACAAAGTGGTCTATAATCCTGCTTACCCTTTTTCTTTGCTAGTCTCAGAAAAAAGTAAGGTCATGTTTTAATCAATGATTTTGTTCAAATTTTATTCTTGTAAAAGTGGAATTGTCATGTCCCTAAAAGTTGTAAGCATTAATACGGTGCTGATCTCTTCAAACAAAGAAAACTTTCCAAACTTTTCCAATTTTGAAAACAATAAAAATGTATATACCTTCAGACCAAAATACCAGAAATATCAAACAAGCCAAACAAGTTAGATAATACTTGATGAGTAGTACAGTTATGGAATGGCTGTAGTATGTCCATGGAAGTATAACCACAATGTTTACACTGCTGCCTGTCCTGCCTGCAGGGGTCCCAGCAATCTCCCAGTGGTCTGTAGATAACAGCAGGAGCGGCTGAACTATATCCATCTTCACCAGCCATCTTGTATTGAAGGGAGGAGGAGGAGGACACCCCAGGAATTCTGCCTCCCCCTCCTCTCCACCCCTCCCCCTCCTGCCTGCACCCATGTGGTGCTTGGAGAGTGAAACTCTAGCAGATGCTGCTACCAGTCTATTTTTAGCAGCCCCCATAGTTCAGTGGATGAGGTTTCACCCCCTCTCTGATGTAGGCAGTCTGCTCTGTGAGAAAGCCAGTGCTCCATAGGCTCTGGAACAATTTGGAGGGGGAAGAGAGATAGATATATACACCATCTACACAACAGAGGATATTCTGGGAAGGAAAAGTCATAGCTGGTGCAGCAGTGCTTTTGTTGTTGGCGGTGCTACATAAAGTTTGGCTGAGTTGTTTTGAAGCAGCCCCCACTGGAGGCATTGGTTCCCCTCCTGTCACTCTCGTACCTTTAGGCTGGCTTACTACCTTCTCTCAGAAGGAGCAGGCTCCTGGCTCAGTCTTTCGACATGAGAGTAGATGTTCTAGCTGCTTTCAAGGAAGTTAAAGAATGGGGGAAAAATATGCCTGCTTCTGAATCAAAGCGGAACTTGCCTAACAAGGTATGTGGTCGTGGGTTACTTGGGCCATAGTGTGTAGTGGCAGGGACAGGAAGTTGATACATTTATGTAGGGCATGCATCAGAGTATGGTCAAGGTACGGGAAAATAATAATAAGTTTACTTTTTGTCATATTTCGTTGAAACAGAAAATGTTGATGATTATTGATGGAGTTATTTTCTGTTTATTTGGATCAAATGTTATTTTCACAAAAAAGTTTTTCTAAGTACTACTTTTTTCTGACATGGCTGTGTTTGTTTGGTTGACCATAGATCAAAATTATGGGTTTGAATTTTATCAAAAGAGATTTCGGAATTTGGTAATGATCCAGAAAAATACTGGTTATCTATATTTTTAACGTGGACCAGTGCTGGTAAGACAGATACCCTCTATGATCAGGGATGAATCATCACAAAGCACGCCATGTATTTGGCAACACTGACCTCAAATTCTTACAGCACTGTTCACCCAAAGCTAGGTCTAAACATACCTAAACTTCTTATTCCCTGGCTGATATAAAACACATTTATGAGATGAGTGTGAAAATTGATCCTGTGTCTGTTTGGGCTGGTTTCAATTCCAGACTAGGGGAAACTGGCACCGACAAACACGAAATGTCAGATTCATGCATATTCATAGCAGATAACGTAAGGTTGGTATGTTTACATCAGTGGCTAGGAATTACACAGGAGGGTAGTGTTCCTGAAGTATGTCCGAGATTTGAGTAGATGTTGGCCTTTCATTGATACATCTGTATAACATGAAGTAGGTAGTAGCATCATATATGATGGCCTCCTTGGTGTCGGGTTACAGTGCAGTCTCTCATCTCACAAGCCTATATATAGGACAGTCTCACCCCCAACCATTCATGTCCTGATTTCTTCAGGAACACTGACTTTGGCAATAATTTGGTGTTTGAAATTTTTAATTCCGCTTTCAGAACTACCACCTGGTGTGATTGGAACATATTTATTGACAGAACAGTGGCTGGATTGGAAAGCTCATCAACCAAGTGACTGTTCTGTGGATTAAATATGTGCTTGTTCACAAAGTTTATTAAAGGTTCTGAAAGTATCATGATAGATGTTTTCATAAGGATTGACATATCTAAACCTGTAGGCAAGATATTTGGTGAAAAATACGTTTATAAATATATTAAAAATATATTTAAAATATATGTACAGTTGTGTTCAATTTTGGTATGAGAATAAGCATTTTGGTAAATATACAAACCTGACAAGGGCAGAAGACTGAGGTCATGTGGGACATTCCTGCAGCATTTGCATACTTTGAAGTCACAAACATAGACTAGGTGATAATAAACTTGGCAAGGTGATATTTCTTTAAGTATTACATTTGTCTGGGTAGTTAACTGGACAAATGCCCTATTGTTTGTGTAATAATAACAAAGTTGTACTAAAGGGAAAATAATCCCCTCAATTTGGTGAGTAACAGGTCCCAAAGAAGATGATACAATTGGTATCAGGGATGTAAACACCATTACCATGGAGTCTTCAAAGGCTGGCTCTTCCAATCAATGGCATTGTAATAAAGTTTGTAATGTGAGGGGGAATGATGGCTACCCCTGGCCATGTTTCCAAGCATTCATGTGTTTTCACTGCCTTGGTGGATTTCTTCTCATCCAGCTAAAACTACATGTTGGTTTCTGTTGCTATACCAACACAGAGTGTAACCACACAGCCTGTCTCAATGCTTTGGAAACTGGTCTTGTGTTCTGTAATGAGATTTGGGAGGGAAGGCATCATGGCCTTGTAACACTATTGATAGTAATAGAATTTTGCTTTACTGCCTCTGAAATGGATGAGGGAGAGGAAATGAGGTTACATGTATTGCTTTGACAACAGAAAGGTTGCCAGGCATGAATGTCAATAAATGCCATGTTAATCAACATTAACAAATTGCTGAATCAGTAAGCCTCAGATAGACAAATTGGTCAAAAGTTCCCTAGCACCAGGTATTAAATAAAACTGCAGCAAAACACGTTCTTCTGTCTGTTCATTAGATAAGTATGTAAGTGTGTTGCCTTTTGTGCTGTTGATATCCAAGAAACTTCTGGGTAGGTGTTATTAAAAAGAAGTGTGGGTCAAGTTATTCAACATTTAAGAAGATTCTCTAAATTTGGTTAGGTAGGAAAACAGTTTATACACTCATACAACACGTTAAAGTATTGTAAATAACGATGGGTGTTTTGCAAGTGACAAATAACATTGAGACATTTTCATGATTTTTCTCTACTTTTGATTGGGTGTGTTGGGGTAGCCTCGTGGTTAAAGTGTTTGCTTGTCATTCAGAAGGCCTGGCTTTGGTGCCAACATGGCTACAATGTGTGAAGTCCATTTCTGGGGTCTACCACCCTGGTATTGCTAGAATATTGCTAAAAGTGGTATAAAACCATATTCACTTGCTCACAGAATCACTCTTTATCATAGGACATTCACTCATATTGTTACCAAATTTGAAAAAAAAATAATGTCTTCTGCACATTTTGGATGATAATGTCCTAGAATTTTAAACCTTGAATATGTCAAATAAACATGGGGATGTTATGAAGGTATCTCGCTCTTGTGCTGTGAGACCACAGCGTGAGTCAAATGTCAGAGTTAAATATGATAATTGACTGTACAGTGGGACGATGATTACCCTGTCAACTAGATGCTGCAATTTCCTCGGGACCAAACATCACGGCATATTTACAATGATGCAGGCCATTGTTCATTTCATCTGTAGTAGAAGAACTACTATAATGGTGTGAAACAATTCTTACACAAACACTTGTCTATGACTTGTGACATTTGAGTCTAAAGGGCTAGTGCAGCTGGGAGATTTATGCATCATGTTCGGATCTATTTGGCCTTGTAAAACCATTATCTTTCTGAAGTCCATACCCAGCAAAACAGATGAATATTCTCGTATCCAAATTCATTCAAGATTAATTCCCTAACGTTATTTAGATGCGTAACTTTGTAGTCTAGATCAAAAGAGGAATATGCCATTGTGATGTCTGGACTCTATCAAGGATTTTATTTAGTCAGATGATCACATAAGTCAATAGATAATACAATCTAATTGAAAAACACTTACAATAGAGGTTCTGCCGTGGACTCAGTTGCTTCATCCCCAGTGCTTTGGGGGGAAAATAATAAATAATACAAATATGAGAATAGTTGTTTATGCACTAATAATGTTTGACATGTAGATGAGAAGACAATTTTACCTTCAGGTTCCTCTTCTTCTTGCGACATTAATGTATGCAGCTGATATTAGTATTTGCATATTGTTTCTATTTTTAAAAAAAAGATTAAACAAACTGTTTTCCTGGATTTGGCAAAGCAATATCAACCAAGGTTATACGTGACCCCATTCTGAATGCCAGTACCAGTTTTGTGAATGGTTGGTTCTGTCATATTGGAAAGTGTCATCAAATATTCATAACTTGGTGGTGTCCCCATGGCTATAGACTTGTGAGCGAGAGTTTTCACTTATCCACACAACAAAAAGGATGGTGAGATATGTTTTATGCTGTATTTATTTATTGTTATGATGTATTGTGTTATCCAGACTTCAAACTTGAAGCAGATGTTTAATTTCTAATTTACAAACACTGACCCATTGGAGGCAAGAGTGACAGTATGAGTGGAAATAATATAAAATAAAGGGGCCTTTTCGTGTTGTATTTCAAGATCCTCCCAAAGTGCTATGTAGAACTATTGCTCATACTGAATGTTTACCTCACCTAAGTTTTCAAAATCAATTTTCCATGATTTCTGTTATTTTCTGTGACATATGATACCATGGGGATGTGGGTGGGCACTGGGCCCTGTTCGCAGTGGACTCGGGGGCACGGGTGGCCCAGTCGTCTCAGGGGCCGTGATTTGCTGTGCAGAGTTGTGTCCCTTGGGCATGCCGGAAACCTATGATTGTGAGTTCGAATCCCGGTTCGCCCCGATTATGTTTCTAGGTTTGTCAGCACCATACCTGTGCTAATGGGTTTCACCGAAGTGATAAACGTCTGAGACCTGCATCACTTCGGGCTTTCCTCCCACATTAAGCTGACACGCTGCGATATGACTGGAATACTGTTTAAAGCGGCGTTAAACCCAACTCACTCACTTGCATTCAACTCTTATGTGATGATATTCTGATATTTGGACCTCTTCATCGGACTCATTTGCATTGCTCTTTCTCCACGTAGTCTAATTATCAACTAGATTATCAAATGGGACGGGCTATGGGAGGGCCAGTGTCTTGTCAGTGTGAGTTATCTCTGGGTTTGATTCTCCACATGTGGGGAATAGGCCCCCAGCTCCCCATGCTTGTCATAAGAGTTGACTACAATAGGGACTGGGTGGTCCGGCTCTGTGACTGCTGACTTTGACAATATACCAGTGTGGTGGATCGTTAAATTTTCAGTCACTGGTTTGCCTGGTCCAAACCTGATTATTGCTGTCTGTGATTGAGCTGGACTACTGAATGTAGCATTAAACAACATTCACACACTTATTCATTCATTGAAACCTGTGAGTTTAGAATGTTTGCATAATAAAATGATGCTGTTTAGTTACTCACTTATTAAGCGAAGGGACATAGATATAGTGATAGCTTTTGATTTTAAGATCACTGTCCTCTATATGGGTCTCACTTCTTGCTTCATACAGTGAGTTGTGAATAGATATATGGTTTGTTTTCAAAGATTTTATAAATCTAAGCCTGTTTTATTTGTCAAGCATCAAGTTTGAAGACTGAGCACACAAGGTGAAATATTCTAAACGTCCATTGCCAATTAAAAATTGATTTGAAGTAAAGTATATTTCTTTGCTGTTAGTATTAGGTTGACATGCTTGTGTTGTGTATGACGTTTAATATACACATGAATTTTGACACGATCTTTACTTGGCGTTGCCTCCCCTTGTTTATCTCATATGTGCCGATTGTGGCGTGTCGTGCCGCCCAATTGCTGTAACGGTGACTGAAACCCCGAACGCTGACATCCTCTGAACAATTCGACTTTCCTCGATGCTCTCTTGACCACTTCCTGTCCGATGTGGATGCTGTTGAATGATGGGATTGAAATGGCGGTTGGGTTGACAGGAGCAGCCAGAGTCAAGTGAAAGAGCACCAAGCGTCAACGATGACGATGATGGTCACCTGATCTATCACCAAGGCGACGTCCTACAAGCACGATGTACTCGACTTTCCGTAACGTTTAGTCTAGGATATCTATGTTATTGTTGTTTACCATTGCCTCAGTTTCATGCAGATACTTAATAATTCTGATACAAAATGCTTCATTATACTTTGACACTTAGTGTATGATTTCTTTGATATTTTTGCTTTTACTGATGTCATGGATCCTGTGAACAGGATGAGTGGCTGCAATACAGAAATCCCCATGTATTTGGGGGTGCTTGTCATAGCTCGTCCTTTTGACTAATATGTCATTGCTTAAAATGCTGATCTGGCTGAACTCTTTTTCCTTGGAAACTCTATTCAGTACTGCAGACTTGCCTTAAAAAATCTTTGACTTTGGAAGAACTCCCTGATGTGAAAAATTCTGATAGACCAAACCAAATTTCAAAGTTCGAAGGAATGATTCCCCCATAATGAATTATTTTGGTCGAGTAACGTACAGCCGTCAATAATATTGATTCTGGGTTTGAGATGTCACTAGAGCTGTACGTGTTGAGACCCTTCTTTTTACCCAGGCACATCTCATAGGAGAGTTAAACAAATTAGGCTTGAAGAATTTACTCCACATAATAAGTTATCGATAAGACGCCAGCCTGGCTGTAGAATTAGGACTCCACGTTTCTTGACATGAGATGAATTCTGAAGCAAACATATTTGCTTGTAGCCCCAGCAAGCCAAATATTCAAAATTTAGCCATGAAGCCTGCGACATGTTTTACCTTACAGGATGTATGCAATGATTAAGAAATGATTCTGCACTTCACTATAAATAATTGCAATGGCTGTTTTTGGATAGATTCATTGCAATGTAATTATGTCCTAGACTGGTGGCTGGATTTTGAATGTTAAAGAAGCAAGTCTGAAGTATGGTTACTGGTAGCTCCATAATGCTAGGTACATTGGTTTGCAGGGGTCTGTCATGGTGGTAGGATTCTGAAATGTTGGTATTGTCTTGTTTGCAGATGAAGTAGTTCAGACACTGGGAGAAGGTACATTTGGCAAAGTGGTGGAATGTAAAGACCGACAGAGGTAAGTTAGCTGTGTTTAGATAGACAGTATTGTTGTTGTCTACAGGAAGTTGTCTATGTGCTGCAGTTCGCTGTGCCTAGATTGTTGGTGGTGGGTTCAAATCCCAGAATCTCTCTAGTTGTTGTTTTGTCTTCATGGTTCTTCATGAGTTGTAACCATTATCTGATCCTTACAGTGGACTTTCTTTCAGTTGGCCTTGGAGTTGTAAATGGATCCAGGATTTATCTTGACCTGCTCCGAGCAAATATCAGTACAAATTCCCAAATTGGAACCACAAATTTCCCAGTCAATGTTGTGTTGTAATAACTATTGTTTTGGCTGTGTGGAGGTGACTTCTGTTTCACTGTGTTCATAGCAGAGTTAACCCCAACTCACTCACTCACTTTACTCTATTTCACTGACCACTTTTAGCAAAATAACTATTTTCCCCCAAATTGCCCAGAATAAGTCCCTGGGATCCTAATAAAAGTAACTATGGATGTTTTATGAAAGAGAAAACATGCAGGGATCTCCGTTTGGAAACTAAACATCAGTCAGACATATGAACTATCATCATTCTTCACCTTGCTGTAATAGTTGGGGTGGATTTATCTTTGTCATAGGCCAGGCTTAGAAATAAACCCTGGCAACATTGAGAAACACCCAAAAATGTTTGATACTGTACCAGCCCTTAGGATACATGGCTCAGGCTCGTGGCCTTGGGCTGATTTCTATACCTGGTGGTAGGCCTGACAGTGTGATCACAGTGCACCCACATCATCTGATGGGCCATGTGTGACATGATTCCATAGCATACCACTGGAAAAAGGCAGCCAACGTTGCCAATGTCTTTGGGGGAAGGCAACTACTGTTTGTTAAGGATGCAAAAGGTGAAACTCTCTTTCAAAATTGAGTAATGTCCAAATATTTTGTACAAAATCTTCCAGAAACAAACACACGGGTATATACAAACGCAGGTGTTCATACCAACACACAGGTACATACAAACACACAGGTACATACAAACACACAGGTACATACAAACACACAGGTACATACAAACATGCGGGTACATACAAACACACAGGTATATACAAACATGCGGGTACATACAAATGCAGGTGTTCATACAAACACACGGTCACATTCAAACACACAGGTACATACAAATGTGTACATACAAACACAGGGGTACATACAAACATGTGGGTACATACACACAGTGATGAGCTCAGAAGCAACTGGTTCCTTATCCTAGGTACACCATTTTCTGGAACCCATGTGTAATTCGGGTTAGAATTGGTCCCTTACAACATATGCTGGTCATAACCCTGAGGATTCCGGGTTAGAACTGATCCCTTTAACCTATGCGACCGCCTCCGTGGTCTTGTGGTAGAGCGTCCGCCCGGAGAGCGGAAGGTCCAGGGTTCGATCCCGGCCGCGTCATACAAAAAGACGTTAAAAGATTGTACTCGTTGTTACCTTGTCTGGCGCTCGGCATTAGGTGCTAAAACAAGGACTGGTCGGCTCGGAGTCAGTATACTGTGTCTGAGTGGGGTATTCATGTTAAACTGCGGCATGGTATCTCAGTGAGCTAGCACTATAAATCGGCATCAGTCCGGACTAGTACAAGCAGCCACACACACACATACACGTGCATGCACATCGCTATATAAGTGCAATAATCTTGGACGCGACGTTAAACCCCATTTCACCTCACATCACCTTTAACCTATGCTGGTCATAAAGGGCATCTTAATGGACCAGGAGATAAGGCTTGCTTACTTGGTTGAGCTCGTGTCAACGTATGCCAATGGCATCCATCACTGTATCAATCACTGGATTGTCTGGTGCAGACTTGATTATTTACAGGCTGCTGACATGTAGCTGGAATATTGCTGAGTGTGAAACAACAAACATACAAGTACCATTTTCTAGAAGTTGGTCATATTGGTGAACGTATGTCTATTTCCCAATTAAGCTGCTGGTGCCGTTCTCCATTGAGATAGCTCACAAAGTATCCTTTGTTCAATAATAATAATTGATAGCCTTTCAATAGATACCTAATGAGTAGATTTTAAGATAGTTGCTGTCACCAATATGTTCTGCTCCCTTGATGAATCTGTTGGTTGTAGATGTGTGATGGTGCATCCATTGATGAACCATTAGCAACTAAGCATCATGTCACTATATTGGTATTCTGAGTAACTTGGTGCATAGTGAAGTGTAGTGTGTCATGGCACTCCCAACACATGCTAATTGACCTGACACTGACATGGTATTTACAGCACTGAATAATCATAAATTGGCTTACTCAATGCAAAAAAGTCATCGCTTAGACAATTTAGAGATATCAGTAAAATATGATATCATGTATGAAACATTTGTTACATTTGACCACATTCTAAAAGGCTCTGTCTATTCATAGTTTCAGCTATGAGAGCAATGCCATTTCACTTTTGTCAGAGGGGTAAACAAAGTATGTGACCTAGACCACCAGTTGCTTGACTTCCATCTTAGTGGCTAGTGGCTGAACGGGTTAGATTGCTGACTTTGTGTGCTGGCAATTAGGTGCCTCACTCTAAGAGTGTGAGTTTGAATCCCAGATGTGATTCCACCTAGAAAAAGTATTGGAATTTGTACTTTACTGAGAAAGTGTAATCCCAAATTTGAAGTATGTTACATTGTCTATTCTCATTATGTATATTTGTACAGATTGTGTCTATGTTGGTTGTATTGAACTTATTAAATGACAGCTCAACCTTCCAGTGCTGCACAACGCCCACTGCATATCTCCTCTAAGCAATACTTCCCAAATCCATCAACCAAATTTAATATGGGGCTACAAACGACCCTTCAGGAATCCATTGAATGTGGCACTGCAGCTCTAAACCAGGGCCTGGACAAGCTGTGTGACACAAAGACCCAATCCTAAGTTATGTACAACATGTCCAGCTCACTGCCTGGGAACTACCCACAGTCATCAGCTGATGGCAGCATTGCCTGTGCCACATTTCTCCATGCCCTTTATGTTAACATTAGGACTGTCTGAATTCAGGAGCTATTGACCTTAAATGTCGGGTTCATGCTATGTATCAGTGTTGATCATTAAATGAGGTAGATATTCAAATCATCAACATGGAGGACACTCTTGATGAATCGGAATTTAATGTCTTACTTTCCGCTAGTTACATTTTATGCCTCCTCATGGAGTTGTTCAATCTATGATTTGCACATTGCCATGTTTAGTGTCCAACTAGTGGTATCAGTCCCAGATCAGGTCTGGACATTTCTGGTGAATGTTTCTCTTGGTAGAGCAAGTCTATTATGTAAATCTTTCTGTGGGCTACAATGGGAAACAAGACCTGTTCATGTGTGTTGCTCTTTATCATTTGGATCATGCTTGTTAAGACGTTTCGTTATCCTCTGGGGCAGAATCAGGCTTCAGTACCCAATGCTTGTCATGTGAGCCGACTATCGGATGGTTCCTAACAGTGCAACCCTGACATTCATCATGCCCGGATGCAAGGGTAGTTGGTCATGTCATCAAACACTTGTATACCTGGCTCAGACTTTATTTACAGGCGACCGCCTCCGTGGTCTAATGGTAGAGCGTCCGCCCGGAGAGTGGAAGGCCTGGGGTTTGATCCCCAGCCGTGTCATACCATAAGACGTTAAACGATGGTACTTGTTGTTACCCTGTCTGGCGCTCGGCATTAAGGGGCTAAAACAAGGACTGGTCGGCTCGGAGTCAGTATACTGTGTCTGAGTGGGGTATTCATGTTAAACTGCGGCATGGTATCTCAGTGTGCTAGCACTATAAATCGGCATCAGTCCGGACTAGTACAAGCAGCCACACACACACACACATACACGTGCATGCACGTCGCTATAAGTGCAATAATCATGGATGCGACGTTAAACCCCATTTCACCTCACCTTTATTTACATGCTGTCGTTATATCTCTGATATATTATTGACTGCTACATATAACAGTACTCACTCACTTATCCACTTGTGAAATATATCAATACACTTGGGTTATGATGTCAGACCGATGTTGAAAGTAAATAAATTTAAAAGTCACATTTCTACTAGTCCTTATGATACCTTAACTATTGGACAGTTTGGCAAGGACTACAAGACTAGTGCCAATTTCTAACGCTGATTTGTACCATTTTAATGGCTTTAATAACATGTGAACTAGACGTCTTTGATTCTTTGTTACTTTTAGACATTTCTAGGGTCTGAGAATATATATGTATGGTATTGGGAACGACTTGACAATCACCCAAATCTTCTCGAGCATTTTGACAGTATTGCGTTAGAAGTAACCTGGTTTCAGCAGTGTCTATTTTTGAGCCTGCCTACACAGATAGAAAGGAGCGTTACAACCAACATTAAAGTAGACGTAAATAACTTCATGTTTTCAGCAAGACTCATCTTACAGTATGTCGTCACGTTTGGAATTTAAACTACATGAATCATGGAGCTTCCCCTGTGTATCATTGTCTCCTTCATTTAGTGCAGATGCTTGAATCTGAAAAAAACACACCATTCTCTCATGTTTTTTTGTTTTATACCACAATTGGGGTAGCCTTGTTTCGATTCCCCACTTGGGCACAATGTGTAAATCTCATTTCTGGTGTCACCCGCCGCACTATAGCTTGAATGTTAGAATACATAGAATAAACCAAACTCACTCACTCTCACACTCACTCACTCACTCATACCACAAGTATAGATCTTTTCCTCTGTTTCGTTCAGCCTGTTGTAAACTTTTGGAAGAAGCTGTTCCTTCAATGTGTCAGATTTGTAGACTTGTCAGATTTGTAGAAGTTGTGTATGTGTGATTGTGAAGTTGAAAAGTTGTATATTAGTCTTGTATAGGCGACAGGGTGTCCTAGTTGTGGATGTGATTCCTTGCTACAAGAACTTGGTTCATTTTGAGACATAAGTGGAGTAATTTTTTACACTGGCAAGAAATGGCTCATAACGAGCCTGTTCTTGCAAGTGTAACATCCTATCCTCGCTCCCCCACACATTAGTGTCAGTGGTGATGTGATTATGTCTTAGCTTGCCAACAGATACTTTGTTCAGTGGCTAGTGTCTGCTTCGCATACAATTATGAGGTGGCCGAGATCAGGGTACATTCCGCAGAGCTATCTCAGAGCTATGACTATCGTACGTCTGTGTTACTAACTTAGTATGCAAGTTACGACAGTAGTGGAAGCAACCCCAGGAAGCCCCATTAACTGCTGATTGTGGAAGTACTTGGATGAGAGACCATGTGAGAGAAGCTGTGATCTGGCTGATTCAGTTGGCAGCATTAGAAATTGGCACTCGTCTTATAGTCCTTGCCAAACTGGCCATTAGTAGAAATTTGCCCTTTTTAAGGGTTTTGCTATATGTTATCATTATAAGGACTAGTGGACGAAAATTGTTAGTTTCTACGGCTGGTTGGCTGGTGTACCAAGGTGGCAGTGGCAGATATGCCTATCTTTACAATTCTGGTGCAAGACATTGTCGCTGACATGGACAAAAAGAAACATACACGCAGTATTTGTGATGAAATTCAGATGCTTTGATAGTTGAAGTATGCTTGTGTACCTTATTTCCATCATTAAAGAAGGCAACCTGGAAAAAGAGGTCTATCAGACTTTCAGATTTGAAACTACAGCTTCATTGTCAGGATGGATGTCATGTCTGCATATACTCTCACCATGAAGCAAGAGCTTATATGGCACAGTGCTCCGTCCCCAGCACAGCTTGCAGGTCATACTCACTCACTCACTCACTCACTCACTCACTCACTCACTCACTCACTCACTCACTCACTCACTCACTCACTCACTCACTCACTCACTCACTCACTCAGTGGTTGGAAGTGGTTGGAATGTGATCAGCTGTCAATGGTGTAATTTTATTTGCACAAGAGTACTGCTGTTAAGAATTCTGCGAGTCAGTCCTAATTAGTGTTGGTCTGTTAACTACAGATTCTACAACATGACTAGAATATGACTGTTGACGTAACTAATAACTGGCCAGGCTAGACAGCAGGATATCAGTACACAGACACAGACACATACACATCAGTACACAGACACATACACATACACATTCACATTCACATTCACATTCACATTCACATTCACATTCACATACACAGACACAGACACAGAAATAGAAAATAAGAATATCTACTATATGGACCATTACAAATCTTGCACAAGTTACTGGCTTACAGGCGACCAGACTAATGATGTATATAGCCATTATCGGTGGAGATGGAGAGGACAATGGGGCCCTTGCTCTGGGCATGAAGTGTGATTGAATTGTGGAGATTTGTGTCTACCAGATTGCCTCTTGTTAGGGTAAGCATAACATAATTACGTTGATGATTAGGCTCTCATGCATGAGTATCCCGGGATGGGACTACACTGTTAGACAATTATCTGTAAACAAGGGAATGGGGTTGTTCAGTGTTTGTTCCACAGTGTTGCCAATAGTGTCAGTAACTATGACACACTGTTACCAATAGTGTCAGTAACTATGACACACTGTTACCAAGTGTCAGTAACTATGACACACTGTTACCAGGTGTCAGTAACTGTGACACACTGTTACCAAGTGTCAGTAACTATGACACACTGTTACCAATAGTGTCAGTAACTATGACACACTGTTACCAAGTGTCAGTAACTATGACACACTGTTACCAAGTGTCAGTAACTATGACACACTGTTACCAAGTGTCAGTAACTATGACACACTGTTACCAAGTGTCAATAACTATGACACACTGTTACCAATAGTGTCAGTAACTATGACACACTGTTACCAAGTGTCAGTAACTGTGACACACTGTTACCAAGTGTCAGTAACTATGACACACTGTTACCAAGTGTCAGTAACTATGACACACTGTTACCAAGTGTCAATAACTATGACACACTGTTACCAATAGTGTCAGTAACTATGACACACTGTTACCAAGTGTCAGTAACTGTGACACACTGTTACCAAGTGTCAGTAACTATGACACACTGTTACCAAGTGTCAGTAACTATGACACACTGTTACCAAGTGTCAGTAACTGTGACACACTGTTACCAAGTGTCAGTAACTATGACACACTGTTACCAAGTGTCAGTAACTATGACACACTGTTACCAAGTGTCAGTAACTATGACACACTGTTACCAATAGTGTCAGTAACTATGACACACTGTTACCAAGTGTCAGTAATTATGACACACTGTTACCAAGTGTCAGTAACTATGACACACTGTTACCAATAGTGTCAGTAACTATGACACACTGTTACCAAGTGTCAGTAACTATGACACACTGTTACCAATAGTGTCAGTAACTATGACACACTGTGACCAATAGTGTCAGTAACTGTGACACACTGTTACCAATAGTGTCAGTAACTATGACACACTGTTACCAATAGTGTCAGTAACTGTGACACACTGTTACCAAGTGTCAGTAACTGTGACACACTGTTACCAATAGTGTCAGTAACTATGACACACTGTGACCAATAGTGTCAGTAGCTGTGACACACTGTTACCAAGTGTCAGCAACTATGACACACTGTTTGGAATACTTTGTGTGTATGTGTGTATCTGAGTGTTTTTTGTTATATGCTATATAAAACTCCAGCTATTTGACTGTGGCCTGTAAATAATCGTATCTGGTCCAGATAATTCAGTGATTGACATCATGAGCAACAGTCCATGCTATTGGGATTCAGTGACATGCCGTCAACCAAGTGATACTTCAGTGATTCACACCAGAAGCATCGATCTATGAAATTAGGATACGATGACATGCAATCGACCAGTTACTGTGACAATTTTGGGAATAGTGCATCAGTTATTAGACACTCTGTTGGGAATAATTTGTCAGTGACTGTGATACACTGTTGGGAATAGTTTGTCAGTGACCGTGACACACTACTGTGAACAGTTCGACAGTGACTGTGACACACTGTTGGGAACAGTTCATCAGTGACTATGACACACTGTTGGGAACAGTTCGTCAGTGACTATGACACACTGTTGGGAACAGTTCGTCAGTGACTGTGACACACTGTTGGGAACAGTTCGTCAGTGACTGTGACACACTGTTGGGAACAGTTCATCAGTGACTGTGACACACTGTTGGGAATAGTTTGTCAGTGACTGTGATACACTACTGTGAACAGTTCGTCAGTGACCGTGACACACTACTGTGAACAGTTCGACAGTGACTGTGATACACTGTTGGGAATAGTTTGTCAGTGACTGTGACACACTGTTGGGAACAGTTCATCAGTGACTGTGACACACTGCTGGGAACAGTTCCTCAGTCACCAGACGCATTGCTGGGAATAGTTCGTCACTTACTAGATCACACTATTGGGAATAGTTTGTCAGTGACTGTGATACACTGCTGAAGTCAGTCACAAGCTGACACTTCCCCAGATGCTTCTTTCTTCTTGCCCTGGCCATCAGCCAGCACCCTCAACAACACCATTCCAGACATTCTTCCCAACTTACAGGAGATAGATGAACACTGTGGCATACAGCTTCTGTCAGGGGATGCTTCAGCCCACACTGTTATCTTTATTTAGCTGGACTGACCACCGATTGACTTATCCTCCACTCTCAAACAGGGCACCTGGTACCTCCTTACAAATGCCAACTGTTTGGCTTGTTTCTATTTTCAGATATGCCATCAGTTCTAACACAAAAAATATGTGGTTAGAAATAAATAACCACATTAAATTGTGGTCTGTTTTATCAGCCATTTGTAAAACAGATGTCAATTGAGACAGTGGAGTAACACTCTTTTTTTCTTTTTTTTCAAAAGAACCTTTTCTCTTCTGCAGTTTTCATGAGGAATCAAGGAAACTAGACTTGGTTTCGTTTTAACTAGACTTGCCTAGGCTTTTAGTAAAAAAATAATATATATATGCTGGTATATAAATTCCAGTGATGGCACAGGACTAATGAAACAGAAGTGGTTTGTATATTGGTGACAAAGCATGAGGTATCCCTTTTCAGCTGTTTAAACTGGATTATCATTGTTTTATTTTAGGGATCATGTACAGCAGGTGTTGAGATTGTATTTTAGCTAGCAATCACTTAATCAAGGGTTGTGTTGTGATCTAAGCATGCAGGCTGATGAAGGGTCCAGCATGGTACAGTGTATGGTGCTCCCGGAAATCCCAGAAAGGGGGAGATCTAAATGATCAATACGGCAATCAGTTTCTACCCATAAATTCCTTGGCTGTGATAATATTTATTACTTGTTCTCTATCCAAGCCAATTAGCTACAACACCAATACACTGAGCCATTGATAGTGCAGTTTGTTGACTGATGCTCGGCCAATATTGGTAGAGACTTCACTGCAAGGAAACAACTAGATTCGTTTTGCCATAATGGGGATCAGCTGTTTGCCTTACTGGCCCTTAATCTGAATAAGGTGTCAGATGTTTAGTTTCTGTAACATCTTGATGTTTGCTTTACTGATTAGAATTTGAGAAATATGTTTCAGAAATGAGGAGAAATTAGAATTTCCAACGTATGGGATATACTTCACTGGTAATTGTTTGCACGTCAAAAGTCTGTTGAATTCTTGAAGTTGAAAGACTGCTAATGACTTTCAAAAACATGAATTCTACATATTTCCAAAGAAGATATTAGTCTTCTTGTACTTGCTATTTTCACGATTTTTTAACAACTCCATAAAGTCTCTTTATATCAGATCATGTAAGACATGGCTGCAATACATCATAAACAGTCTGCCATCTTCATCCAGACAGTTCCATGGTGAAGTCTGTAAGTGTTGGTGAGACAACCAGCTTGAGCTCCCAATACAATGTCAGTGATCTATGGACACATGGGCTGTTGGAGACAGTAGAGGCTTCACTACCTTCCAGCATCCATCATTGTCAGGGTTTTATGTGATGATTCACAAGAGGTATTAGAATTCTCCACATCGATTTAGTCCACCTCTGTTGCACCGCTGAAATGGCAATACTCAGACAGGAACCCATGAACCTAACATTTATCTTGGATATTGTTTCAGTCTAATATGCATATCTGTTTAATCAAAGGCTTGATGATTTTTTATCCCATTTTTTTCTGGGACTGAGGAAACAATGTATTTCCGAATCTAAATAAATCTCTATTTTGCCACTGATTTTGGCAGTCATTAAAGGATAACTTCAGGAAACATACTTTCATCATGAATTTATCTAGATCTGCTGAGGCCGATATTTTGCACCAAATTTGAAGTAGTCCGCAAAAATTCCCAGAAGTTTTTATTACAGTAATAAAGAATGTTATGGCTTTTGCAAGAAGACATGCATTTCACTGACAACAGGACCACAATCTCATTAAAATCAGATCTTAGTTCTGGCTATCGCTAAACAAAGATCTGAGGACATCCCATTATGGGTCACGTCAGAACGACCTTTCATCCAACCAATCAGAGTGTCGCTTACCAGATCATGAAAGTGACAGTCGGAATGTGTTTTCTAATCATGCAACCACGATATATTTAACATGGGGTATTCCGAACGACAGTTACGGGTTTTATGATTATATCCATACAATCTAGGCCATCTATAAGCCATTCCAGAATGTTCTTCTTATCAGTTTTAATTTTTAATCGAGAATACGTCAAAATATGTTTCGAAGTGTAGTCGCCAGTTTGAAACTAGTGTTGTAAAGCTTGAGAAAGCTACCTTCTGATTGGCCAATGTCAATTACTTGTCAGTCATTTCATTGGTCAGTCAAAATTCGCGAAAGTTCGTTCTGACGTGACCCGTAATGGGATGTCCTCAGATCTTTGTTTAGCGGTAGCAAAAACTTAGATCTGATTTTAATGAGATTGAACAGGACCAATAACCAAGAGGCTTTAATGTTTTTTGCATTGAATAACATCTTAACATTTAAGAAAATAAAGACCTTTCAGATAGTCTGACTCCAAATTTTGAACAAATATTTTTCTTCTCACATTTTTTCTGCCAAGGGCACAATGTTTGGATACATCTATTTGAGAATTGACTTTCACTTTGTGTGAGTTCATTGGAGTATGAACCTTCTTAGAGTGAGGGCCCGTCTGTATGAAAGTCAGTTCTCATAATTTTTTACAACACTATTTTATACCTCAAAGGATGTAGCTAGATCTATACATGTTACTTCATGTTTACACTGACAGCCATACAACAACCAGCTGTATCACGGAATAAAATAGTTCCCTAAAATTGTTGGTTGGTTTGTTGTTTAACGCCACACTCAGCAATATTCCAGCTATATGATGGCGGTCTTTAAATAACGGAGTCTGGACCAGACAATCCAGTGATTGACATCATGAGCATCGATCCACGCAATTGGGATACGATGACATGCATCAACCAAGTCAGCGAGCCTGACTACCCTTCTCATTAGTCGCCTCTTACGACAAGCAAAGTCGCCTCTTACGTCCAAAGAGAGGTGACATGAGCATATGTATGCTCAACTGTTGTAGTTTGTTTACAAGAAACGTATTCAAATAATATCATCATTTGGTGAGAAAAGTCTGTTAAGAACTACCTTAGTAATTCAGTCACAATGACAGCGTGTCATAATATATTTACATCAAGTGCAAGACGTCAAAATGGCCAACCGGATAAACGGGTCTGGAGAGATTTCCAAAATTGTTAATGATCCTGTGGCGGTTGCATGTGTTAGTCATCATTGATCAATTGGCCGATCATTGAAGATAGATTATATAGATGTGTCAAATAGATACAAAGCTAAATTCATAGATTGCTGTAAACTGTAACTCTCAAACTTTCTGAAGTTTCTCAATGTCTGATAATACGCTGAGTTCAAGATTAAATGATCTAAGTGTTCAGAAACAATGCTTTTGTATGTATTCATGCAACGGAATTCCTAGAGGTTTTCCCAGGAATTTTAGTAGTCCGTCCTTGCTTACGTCATTCATGTGGGGGCACGGGTGGCCCAGTCTAAGGCGTCGCCAGAAACCTATGATTGTGGGTTCGAATCTTGGTTCGCCCCGATTGTTTCTAGGTTTGTCAGCACCATACCCGTGTTCGTGGGTTTCACCGAAGTGGTAAACGTCTGAGACCTGTATCACTTCGGGCTTTCCTCCCACTTTAAGCTGACACGCCGCGATGTAACTGGAATACTGTTAAAAGCGGCGTTAAACCCAACTCACTCAATCACACTACATCATTCATGCTGACAGTCTTGTGATAAACGTATGAACATCAAAGTGTTTCGTTCATACGCTTATGAACGTCAGTTTCACAGTCATGTGACCGTCGTCTCTTTCAATGGAAAAGCTGTAGAATGTGAAAACTTCAAATAAAAAAATTATTCTTGTATAAACATGCTATTTCATGTGATATAAGTGCAATCTGTCAAAACCTTTCACTGTTTATTTGCCCTTTTTCTGGTCAATTTTGTTTGTGTACATATTATTCTTTAAATGTACGAACATAACAGAAAATATTCTATTCTTGGTCTTCAGAGTATCATTGACCCTTTTGAATGTTCATTTAACCATTTTATGAGACGAGTACTGGCGAGGTGTGTATTACTGAGTATCTGAGAACACTTAAGCGTTTGCAGAGGCTGAAGGCATTAATTTGGCTCATCAGGAAAACAAAAAATAAACCAGAACTTGGTAATGCAGGCTGTTCATACAATATTTGTATATATACATGAAACAGAGCCTTTTCTGATTAATTTGCCGTCGAATCCGGACCTGGGAGTGCTTAAAGAACACTTTGTGCTTTTCATAAAATGCTTCC
Organism: Haliotis rufescens; assembly: GCF_023055435.1. Taxonomy (NCBI): domain Eukaryota; kingdom Metazoa; phylum Mollusca; class Gastropoda; order Lepetellida; family Haliotidae; genus Haliotis; species Haliotis rufescens. Next base: position 26,779,590 of record NW_025963779.1, read on the forward strand.
ATCAGATCTTTACAAATCTACTTCATTTCATCTCGCAGTGGTATTTATAACTCTGATCTAAGTCTGAATGTTGATAGGTCAGAAGATGCGTTCATCCATCTACCAGCAGAACATGCATCCATCTTCTTTTATCTTTGACACTGAAGTCTGCAAAATCAATAATCCCCAACAAACACTTGACTTCAATGAATATTTAGCTGACAGAAGGGAATAGTGTTTTCATAAAAGCATTCCACTCCTCCTCTGTGGGGAGAACATAATTCTCATGGCATTGTTTGTTGCATTTTCCAAATAGGAAAACATTTTGAGTCTGGTCAAGATAAAGAACTGATCCCTAGCCCTGTTGAGAGGCTGTGGTGGTTGTAGAAGCTGTTGGCTGATTTCTTCTTCTGTTGTGTGATGTTCACTTTATACTGCAGCTGTTAGGTAATCTTTGATGTGACACTTTCATTAAGATAGGGAAAATGTAATTCTTTAATCTTCAGGTCCCCGTCGTAGATCAGTAGATGGACCTAAAGAGTTTTTGTGCTGGATAATATTGATATTCCCACCTGTGTGATGTAAATGAGGACTAAAGGCTTGCTGATAGGCTTCAGAATTTTGAGTTCCATTTCAGATGTCAGGAAGCTCTTTTAACATGTCTCTTCTTCATGCAGAGACTGGGAAACCAACTTTTATCCCGTTATGGAGGGATTAGTTCATTATATAGTTTTTTACCTAAACGTTTACTTCATGGCCTGCATTTACCTACTTTGTTGCTTTTGATGTCCATGAATATGTTGGACAGCTATTTCGTTCATTGAGTGTTTGTAATGTAGAATGCAATATCAAAGTTAAGGAAAAAATCTTGAAGGACATAATGACAAGACAAGTTTGGTAAAACATTGAGTTGCTGCTGCTGCTGCTGCTGTTGCTGCTGCTACAGTTGCTTTCATCAATGCCTGAATACATATAGTCAGGTCATGGTGACCTGCAAGAGTGTCTACACAGAAAGTTGGTGTGATGTGAGAATGGGGGCAGGTTGACTTGGTAACACTTGCATTGGGTAGCTTGAGGAATGTAGGCACGGAGGACTTGGTGGGTGTGCGCTGCATTGATGAGTAGTTCACATCATTAGCTATACACACTCTAATGATGTTTGTGTGTGCCACTTCTTCTGTTGGCATTTTTCCAGTTCTAATGTAAATATCAGGGCTAAATTTTATGTTTGCTTCAGATTTTGATTCTGCTAATGGTAGTCTGCAGCAGGTGCAAAATGGATTTACGTCATTGCTCTCTGCCTCCCAGTCTCTTACCTGATCAACTCACATCACATCATGTTTATTCACGTATTATTGTCTGAAAACCCTTGCCTTATCAAGTATTCAGAGATAGGAATTGATGTGAATCAGATACGAAGATATGACATAATCTGTGTGTAGGCAGTCTGTCGGAATGCTGAGGGAAAATGGCTGAGAGGCAACACAATTAGCTCCCCTCCTCTCCTCATCCTCATCCTCCCACAATATGTGGGCGGAACAGTGATACACTCACTATTGATTTGAGACCGTGTTCTACAGATGATTTGGAGACCAGTAGGTTCAAAGATCAAACTGAATTAGGTCATAGCTGAACTGGTGTCGATGTGTGTGATTGTGTTTGTGTACCGGGCTGTAGGCAGGAGATCTGTGACCCAGCCACTGAACCTGGTGAATAGGGAATAATTTCTCTCCACTAGGGAATAACTAGCTGGTAGAAGATTCCAGAATGATTGATTGTGATTTATAGAATTGAAGAAAGTTTCTGGTTAGATCTCTTGATATGCTTTCTGGTCTTTTAGCTTGATTAGGACTTCATTGAGTTGATTGATGACAAATTCTTCAAACTTAACTTATTTGTATGTATTTAGTTTACTCTGATGTGGTAAACATGTGAGCAGACTAGATAAAGATGTAATACCTTCCAGTGAAGTATCAATAATCAGGACAGATGAATGGCATCCCAGAATGTACTGGAACTAACCTGAGAAATTATTAATATGTGCTGTGCCTGATTTGAGACTATTCTTCATTTCCGAAGTATGAATTCCCTTGGCAAGAAGACTGTTATTGAGGTGACTGTCGCGTCCCATGTACTATTATAAGCATGTGATGCAAACTAAAAAGTGTCCAATTCTTAACTGGCAGATTTTCCTACTTTTGAATGTATGCCACGAGTTCTCGTATTGAAAGGATTTCTATTACACTACACATGAAGCAGGAAGCATTTGATCCAGAGGCCTAGGATTAAATTCTCGAACATATGGCTGTAGAAATACACTGTTGATTAACAAGAAGAATATACTCAATAAGGATTTATGCCAGTTGTAAAACAAGTCATTATATTAAATATCATTTTTGGCAGACACATCCAATGGAATGTTTTAGAAGTGTCTTTACATTGTTCCATTGATGGACAAAGACAGTTGGAGCGAGGCAATTGTATTTTGAAGATGGTAACCTAAAGTTGGGATCACAAACATCAAACATTTCGTCAGAATGATTCAAGAAGCTACTATGAAAACGGTTGAAAGAAGAGATGGTATTTTTAGCCATTCTAAAGTGAGATCGGCAACAGGAAGAGTGACGTAGCTTCATCTGTTAATGTCAGAGCCAAGTGCTTTACCATTCTGTGTTACCACCTACCTGTTTTGTAGACATATATAGACTCACAGGTTAATGGTTATGTTGTTAGTAGGGACAGTGTTCTTGTTATTCTCCAATAGAATCATGCACACCCTGCTTGCAAGGTAAATGAGTTAAGACGGGCAATAATTCAGTCATTACTTGGTCTGACCACTCTAAGTAATTGGGAGCTTCAGTCTGACCTGATTGTGGGTACTAAGATGCTTTGCATTTGAAGCCACTTGTTGATAAAAGTTGGTTGGTTGGTTTGTTGTTAAACGCCGCACTCAGCAATATTCCAGCTATATGACAGCGGTCTGTAAAATAATCGAGTCTGGACCAGACAATCCGGTGATTGATATCACGAGCATCGATCCACGCAATTGGTATCGATGGCATGCATCAACCAAGTCAGTGAGCCTGACCACCCGATCCCGTTAGTCGCCTTTTACGACAAGCATAGTCACCTTTTACGGCAAGCTTGGGTTGCTGAAGACCTAGTCTACCCCGGAATGTTGATGAAAGAAGGGGAAAGACTCCAAAGTATGGCCCCAGGGCTTAGAAGATTGTCCAGTGTGTTCTCAATAGAATTGCCAAGTCCGTGTGAGGGGGAAAGGCCTTGATCTAACCTCAAACCCTAACCCTTGATCTAACCTCTAACCCTAACCCTTAGCATGTCATGATGTGTACATGTATAGCCGATACAGAATTAGGCTATTCTTGTGGTACAGATTTGAACAAGTTTAAGCTGGAATTAATGATGCTCCAATGAATGATTATGATCAGTAATTGAACATTTGGCCTGTACTGATGCAATGATCAGTTGTAATGGTCCATGATTACCAGTGGTGCTTTGTGGTATTTGATAATAGGATTTAATTATGATGTCCCAATTATTCCCAATTTGTCTTGATCCCTGATGGTCAATTCTGACTCGATAGACATGGGTGGCGCCGTGTTGGTAAACACTTGCATGTATATGTAGTACCTTCCTGACCTCTTTTATTTGCTTATTTATCTGTAATTGACCATAAACAGATACTGTTTTTATCTGTTGGATTTATCCTGCTGAGAAACCCGTTTTATGATAAAGTGTACTATTGGCTTGGTGTAAAAACATGTCTCCAAGGAAACACAAAATATTAAATAGAAAAGTAAAAAATTACAGGGAGACGTTTATTCATTATTGATGACCCATCAGAATGACAGAAAGGCCGACATATTTGTTGATAAGTGGGTAATGGGCCAAATGTTCTCAAATCTAGAATGAACTGTCCATGTTTACCTTTTCCTGGGGACAAGATTGGGTGGGTGGGAGGGTGTGTCAGCTAGGGCTGGGACGAGTCCACATTTACTACCCAGATACCCACCCCCCTATTACCCGACCCTACACAGGTACCGGCTGTAGGTCTCAAGTGTTGGATACAAAATATCCGATTGGGAAATGTTTGACGGTAGCCCTGGCAAAATGTATTTAGATATACATTTAAAATTATCTGGTCATGCACACACTGAAATTTACTGAAGTTTTATCTTTATACAAACACAGAAATGCCAACATTAGTGAATTGTAGTGTAACCATAGAGTTTTAGATAATTTCTGTTATAAAACAATATATCACGTGACTAACCACGGGTCCGGGTAGTCCTGTGGGTACCCGGGTCCTACTCATTACCCACCCAACCCGAGTACCCCAGTTGCCCGTCCCAGCCCCAGTGTCAGGGATGATCAGCATCAGTTGTAAAGAAAGCAGTCTCTACTTTAGTCCACTTTGTTATTACAGGAGTCATAATAACTCTTGTAAAATACAATTACTTGATCTTAGGCCTCCAATACAGTTGATGTGATTACACAACACTTTCTGTTTGTTCTTACACGCTGTAATAATTTCCTCTAAACCACTCGATCCATCTTTAGGATCTACAGTGTAAACAGCATAAAACACAACTGCATTTATCAGCTATGAGTGTAGCGATATGAGTAGTTTGTTTGGAATATGAGGCAGCCATCTCTCCCCATCTGGCTGCCCTCCATCATAACAGTCTTCCCAGGCATAACTTTACACAGTCTGGCCATTCATTCCCAGCAATGGCTGCCATTCTTATCCAACACTTTACACATTGAGCTGTAGGCATCACTCACAGTGATATATTTAATACAGTAATCTATGATGGATTGGTTTTTATTCCATATTCTTCGTTTTTTCACAGCGTTTTGGTTATTCGGTGAATAACAATTTATCTCATATAAGGCCACATACTGATATCATTGGGTGTGGGTCTAGAAGTTGCCAGTTTTGTATCATGACTCTCTTTAGGCTTGTTATTCTCTTTCAAGTTCAGCTTTGTTATCTCACATACATGGCTGTTCTATCCCTGAACTTCATCGAGGACAAGGAAATGAAACATGTCTAGTTTTAGTTATCACATTGACATTTGTGGTAGATGAGATACTGGGGCACATTATCAAACATCATAACATCCAGTCTCAATCAGTTGGTTGTTGGAATACTTAATAAAACATTTTCTTCTATTCCAGTCCAAATGAAAGAGTTGCCTTAAAAATCATCAAGAATGTGGAAAAGTACAGAGAAGCAGCCAAGTTGGAAATAAATGTTCTAGAGAAACTGAGGGAGAAGGATGCTACAGGAAAACAGTGAGTAGACTTGTGTCAGATTTACAATAGTTCTCACAGAAAGACTTCAATAGAGTGACTGTGATTCTAAGTTATGTGTATGGCCAGCTGTGTTGGACACAGACTGGTTAACTCTTTCAACATCGCATGCCGGTATACCAGCCACAATGTTATGAGTCCCCAGACACTGCAGTTTGGTATGTCAGCCACCGTAACTACATCAAAATAATATTTAACTTTATGAACCTACCTGTCATATCATTTGTTTATTAAATATCACTATTCACTACGTCTGAAAACGTGTACAGTATAACATGGATATAACAAACTACAAGGAACTGGAGAAATCAGTTCATTATATACGTTTTCGCTTGGAAACGTCTGCCATCTTGGATAAGACAAAACACAATACACATAATTTATTTCACTGACAAGATTAGTCCAATTACATGCACAGGTAAGATTAACATTAAGCAAGTTTAGCAAGGTTGAATCGTCAGCACTGATTGTTGATTCGCCGCTGATTGCGTATAGCCAGTTGTCAGTGACACTGAATGAGATTTCTCAGTTTGCTATAAACATCATTAATTATTGGTATTTGAACTTGTCGGGGATCGGATATCAGTTCGCTATATATGTTAGTTCACTGTAGAGAGTTTGATACGGAGCTTTTATGTGATAATATATGGGAGATATATTGGGGATTTTGTAAGAGTTTGTTGTATCCCTTGGTTCGCTCTGTTCGTTATATCCGTGTTCTGCTGTATTTCATTTCAATTCACCATATTTTATCAAACGATATCTTGGCTTTAGTTCCCTCAATTTTCACGCTCGGACACAATGTTTCTTGCCAAAATATGTGCGTAAGAAATCTTTGTCACAGTTCATAACTTGGCATATTTTAGATATGGGTTGCAATTTCATGTTTGAAACGTTCAAAATAACACAATTTAACCAAAATCTTTCATCTTAATCTGAAAATTAGATATGAGGACAGTATCCATTGCTGTAGTTTGATTGGCTGTCTTATGGCACATGTTTGAAGTTGGCAAGTCACGATACTTAAAGCGGATTACGTGAAAAAAACCAAATTCCTGTCAAATAGTAACACGTTACAATTACGAATATTCCCCGGGCGACCCAGGCGAGGTTACTGTAATATTATGGATGTGCAGAGCTTTCGAATGATACCAAACATTGTAGGAATCTTGGCACGTGTGACTCGTACAAAGCTTCGAAAAAAGAGGTATTTTCTCATGTTACTGGGTGGAAAGACACTGTAATCGAAAAATAGGTGATGATATAAGGGTAACGCTATTTTTCAGGGCATTATCATTTGCAGAAATCTGAGGTTTTCCAATAACTGCTCGACAAAGGAGGGAAATTGAAAAGAACGAGGGCTTCTGCAAATGATAATACCCTGAAAAATAGCATTATCGTTATTGTAGATAAAATGGATAGATTTTGTTATCAAATAAAAATAAACAACATTATCGTTTTTTAAACATTTACTCACACACAATGAATGTCACTGACCCACAAATATGGAAACGTCACTATTGAACATCAGTATGACATCATCAAACAAAGGGCAGGATAATGGCCCGTCGTCAAGCAATATGAAGGCATTATCAAGTTACAGTGCTCTGCTCATTTCTGATAACATGCAGGCGTTTTAATGATAATTCTCTCGATTTTAGCTATAATATTATTATTTAAAATTCTTTTACTTATAATTTTTTCAATTATGTAAACAATGGAAAAAATTTAAGAAGTAGGCAAGTGGATATTGTGAACAGTTACACACATCCACTTAGCTTATTGACAGACATGTCACAATCTGGAAAGACTACCAGGTACTTTTTCCCCCAAAATTGGCTCCATTAAGCACCGGTGGGCACGGGTGGCCCATTCGTCTAAGGCTTCGCTGTGCAGAGTTGCGTCCCTTTGGCACGCCAGAAACCTATGATTGTGGGTTTGAATCCAGGTTCACCCCGATTGTTTCTAGGTTTGTCAGCACCTTACCCATGCTCGTGGGTTTCACCAAAATGATAAACGTCTGAGACCTGCATCACTTCGGGCTTTCCTCCCACATTAAGCTGACACGCCGCGATATATAACTAGAATACTGTTAAAGGGGGCGTTAAACCCAACTCACTCACTTACCATAAAGTACCAATTATAATTGAGTTTTGACTAATTTGATTTAACTAAACTCATGGTGGTATCCCAGGTGTGTGCCTTGCTTATGTGATCACTATGCATATACACACATAAAAATATAAATAAATGGAATATAAACACCCTGATGGATGTGTGTACAGCATGAAAAAGTATCAAGATGAACTCCTGTTTATCAGCTAAAGGTCCCGTACTGATATAAGTGATGAGGAGTGGACAGTGCTTAGCAGTGTGTTCTATAGGGGTGTTACCTTGAACAAATATACTAACTAATGAGCACCTGTGAAGGAGATAAACTTTGTGGCAACATCTGCCACATGGGTCCAGAATAGGACGTTTTCCCGAGACGCCTATCTTTAGACTGGGTGAAAACACTCTTACACTTGCAAGGAAGGGTTGATATTTCAGTGGGTGTTTGCAGAAGAAACAAAGATGTTTATGACCCGTTACCATAGTGATACTCTCTGACTTTGTTTGCTGCTTTCGGTTGGCTTCCTTGGCGTTTGGTTGGCTTCTTTGGCGGGTTTTGTTTACCAACTTGTGCCAAATGCGTAGTTGTAGCCATTCAGTGTCATCACTGACGTTGTTGCTTTCCACTTCGACTTTCATTTCTGTAACATCTGATAAGAAATGGGAGTTCTAGAACCTTGTAAAATGAAAGGTTTTCTGGAGAATTTCTGAGATTTTTGTCTGAAAATTGATTTATGAGTTGCGTATTTGTTTTCTGTTGGGTTTGTTTACATCTTGTGGGAGGAAATTATTGGATGATGTCATCTACAGTGTTTCTACAGATGGACTTATGCCGACTGGCAAAACCTTTGTCTGATATAATTTCTTTCAGACTAGGCAAGTTGGCTTGTGACTGGCCAGTGTTTCCTATCTAGAGTTTTCCTACTTATTTACTTCACCTGCTGGACACACCAAGTAACAGTAGGCTGTTCATTCTGTTAGGGACAGACATGACCACTTGTCTGTCTGTCCAAGACAAGTGAAAACCCAGTTGTTTTGTACAAAAAATCTAGTTATTTTTCATTAAGTATTAGTCCAAAGTGAGCTGCTGACCAGTTGGGTATGACACCGGTATCTACCCCTGGTTAGGGTTACATTGCTGTGATAGTGTTCCTATGTCAACAACACATACTGAAGCTGAGAGTACTGATGGACTCCGTGTCATTTCATTTGTGGGTTCATGTCCATGGACTTGAAAATTAACTCAAAATGATTCCAGTTATGGTAGGGATCAACAGTGATTGTTAACTGGGAATGTGTATGTAGTTACAAAGACATTATTACTTACCTGTGGCTCATAAATCTAGGTATTTGTTGTAATGCTTAGTTTTAGATTTTTCACATGAGATGAGATGTTAAAAAACACCTGAATACAAGAAGTATTGACTTTATGAAAATACCAATTTTGAACAAAAAAAGTTTTTTCCCCCAAATTGCCTGCTAAGGGCACTCAGTTTGGAGGCCTTGATACTGCAGCAATCAACATATAACACAAGTGTTCTGAAAGAAAATTCATGAGATTGATGACCCATTCTTTTCAGTTAGTTGTTTAATTTATTATGAGGTATTAGACGGCATGCCAAGCATCTTCAACACCTGTATCATGCAGTGTATAACAAATGTTTCTTCAATCCCTGCATGCAACCATATCGTAGAGGTTTTAGAGAGGTTGTCAGAAGGCCTGTATTTCATAATGTTAGTTCCTGATATCGGACTACTGCACATTTCATAGCACAAGGAATGACGCTCAGCGACTGAAAAAGTAATTGGGAACACTGAGTCGTGGTCATGATGTCCTTTAGTAAAATGACTATGGGCTGTGTCAGAAGTATCAGTGCTGTTGGAGTCAGTACATGAACTGGACAGAAACCAAGTAGAACTACCAAGTTGTCTGGCCCTTGTTTTGCACAGCAGTAGAAATTCTCCTGAAACATTCACTAGCCAGGGAAAGTGAGGACAGTGAGAACACCCTATAAGTCCTCACAGGCCATGAGTTCTACTTGTCCTCCATGAACCTCAGTCACTGAGATAGCAGACTAGTGGGACTTTCTGTCCCTGGAGTGCAGGAATGTATCCAGATATGTGGGTCTTCGGGAGTGGTCACTTAAGATTTTAATTATTTGTATATCTTGTATTGCAGCCACGACCTAAGGATGACCAACTCTAATAGACCCTTACTTTGTTTGTGACACACAGATCACATTTGGATCCCCATATCTTTCTTGTGTTAATTCAGCAAATAGACTTTCTACCTAGAACATTACTTTCCCAAAATAGTATATATATCTTTCCTCCATGCCACCTCCCAAATCAGGTAATTTAATGTAGAAGTGCACAGTACTGGTATACTGACATAACACGGTTTGAAATACTATTGAGTACATATCACAATACATTTGGAAAATACTGGTGTATTGTGTTTTTCAATATCATTCATATTTTCACATGTTGAGAAGGGGACTTAAGTGACAAGTCAAATTAGTATTATGAAATTCGGAAATAAGCAAGTGATTCCTGTGATCGAAAAAAAGCAAAACTACTTGCGACCAGCTTCCTGTATATAATGTGTCTATTACACATGCTTTGTGACCATAGCAACAGCCAACAAAATGTCAGATGACTACAAAGGTGTCAATATATGAGGGGGAAGTCCTTTATCATTTGGGTTATTTTTGTTTAGGTTCATAACAAATTACAGACGAAAGAATGAAGACAATATATTGTGGTACATATCACAATACATGAATCATTATCACAGTAAATTGCAATACGAAAGTCAGGCCAACACCCATCACTAATTAGTATGTTCAACCTGCTTCATATCCACCGGGATAGGACTATTCAGTGTTCGAACAGAAGCATGAAAATCAAGGGGTCATTGTAATAGCCTGGGCACCGTTCCACAAAGAGATCTTAGCGCTACGATAAGCCAGTGTTAAAGTATGGGAGTTACGATCAACTTAGCGCTAAGATGGCTTTGTGGAACAGGGCCCAGTATGTTAAGCGTTATGAGGTCTTGATTCAAATACCAAGGAGGACTTTCTCCATGGATCCTTAATTTCGAGCACTGTAATTGCTAGTAATTGTTTTATGGGGCTTTTCAAATGACCGATCAATCAATCTTTTTTTAAAATGGTTAATTGAGAAGTATCACCTCAGCGCACCCATCAGCAGTTTGACAGTTATGAATGGCTAAAGACTGTTAGCTCTTTCAGGTGAAATTAGCTTGTCAGAAGTGCTTGCTCTTGAGGTTAATTGTCTCTTTTGCTGATTTCAATATTATGTCTTCTTGGAAAGTGCTTGTTGAACCAAAACATATTTTTTTCTTGATCTTCATGTATCAGAGCTTGGGTGAGGTTTTGCTTCACTACAACTTGCATACATGTATCAGAGCTTGTGAATGAGGATTTAGCAGCAGGCATAAATGTATCCCAACTTATGTCTGGAATATTGCAGTGCTGTGTTAAAACACACACACACACACTGACACTAACAAGGGCTAACACGCCCCCTTCCACAAAACATTTTTCAAATTTAAAGGTTTATTTTCATGTACCTAGTATTCTGTTTCCAATTATTCCAAGGGTAAGGTTACCAGAACATACTCAAGGAGAAAGTTTCAAAATGTGATTTTAACCAAATATGTTTTCAAAAAGTGGGTGGCTCATAATATTATATGTCAAATACATTATTCGAATTTGCAAATTATTCTGTGAAAATGTACTTTCACAAATTGCCGTATATCAAATTATTGATTTGGACAGAAACAAACCTTAAGCTATTCAGTCTTAGGGGGCACGGGTGGCCCGGTCGTCTAAGGCGCCGCGATTCGCTGTGCAGAGTTGCATCCCTTGGGCACGCCAGAAACCTATGATTGTGGGTTTGAATCCCGGTTCGCCCCGATTATGTTTCTAGGTTTGTCAGCACCATACCCGTGCTCGTGGGTTTCACCGAAGTGGTAAACGTCTGAGACCTGCATCACTTCGGGCTTTCCTCCCACATTAAGCTGACACGCCGCGATATGACTGGAATACTGTTAAAAGCGGCGTTAAACCCAACTCACTCACTATTCAATCTTAACCTTGTGAAGTACAGTTCTGTGTTGCTGACACAACATTCATGTCACACTGGGAAAGGGGAGTTCTGATTGGATACAGTACATGTCAACTTCTTGTGGGGTACCCATATAATATTTGATCAAAGGAGTAATTGTGAGTTGAATAGCCTCAGATTGGATGATAGCCACATAGCCTATTTCTTTGATAACTTAGATGTAGTGTGACCTGTGAAGCATGATGGCCAGTCCCTGGAGTTGATGGAAACCTGTGCATCTCTCCTCGAGATGAATTCATGTTCCATGATGTAGGACTGGGGAACATTATCTCCGGCATCCCAGCTTATCTCAACCCAATTACTTGCATGTGGTCACATCCTGGCCCATCTTGAGCATTTCACATTATTTGTGGAAAAACTCGGTGAGCCATGATATTTTCTAGAAACTTGTCATACCCATCAATAAACCCATAGGAGCTTCCATAGTCACTCTAGTGCCTTCATATCTTCTATGTCATCTGTTAAGACAACCAGTGCACTGACTCTGGTGATACTGTTATATTGGCTCTATCAGCCTTCAGTGTCGGGGACAAGCAGGTTGTGAAGACCTGAACACAGGAAGGAACTCCCTCTAAATTCCAGGCTAAGAGGAAAAAGTTGGAATTTTTCTGACTGCAGTATCATGCAACAAACACACTCACTCACTCACTCACTCACTCACTCACTCACTCACTCATGTGAAGCATACTGTTGATCAGTACCCTTACAAGTGTGACCTGCCTTAAAACAGATAAACATTGTCAAATTCACCATGTTCAGTGAAGTCATGAATTGAGTTGCATAATGATTCAGTCAAAAGTTGGAATTTTGCTGACTGCAGTATCATGCAACACACACACTCACTCACTCACTCACTCACTCACTCACTCACTCACTCACTCACTCATGTGAAGCCTACTGTTGATCAGTACCCTTACAAGTGTGACCTGCCTTAAAACAGATAAACATTGTCAAATTCACCATGTTCAGTGAAGTCATGAATTGAGTTGCATAATGATTCAGTCAAAAGTTGGAATTTTGCTGACTGCAGTATCATGCAACACACACACTCACTCACTCACTCACTCACTCACTCACTCACTCACTCACTCACTCACTCACTCACTCACTCACTCACTCACTCAGTTCAGTGAAGTCATGAATTGAGTTGCATAATGATTCAGTCAAAAGTTGGAATTTTGCTGACTGCAGTATCATGCAACACACTCACTCACTCACTCACTCACTCACTCACTCACTCACTCATGTGAAGCATACTGTTGATCAGTACCCTTACAAGTGTGACCTGCCTTAAAACAGATAAACATTGTCAAATTCACCATGTTCAGTGAAGTCATGAATTGAGTTGCATAATGATTCAGTCAAAAGTTGGAATTTTGCTGACTGCAGTATCATGCAACACACTCACTCACTCACTCACTCACTCACTCACTCACTCACTCACTCACTCACTCACTCATGTGAAGCCTACTGTTGATCAGTACCCTTACAAGTGTGACCTGCCTTAAAACAGATAAACATTGTCAAATTCACCATGTTCAGTGAAGTCATGAATTGAGTTGCATAATGATTCAGTCATGTTGACTGAAACACCAGTACTTCTAATGTTAAAGATAAGCCCAATCCATTAGATATCCTATGGTTAAACCATGGGCATGACAGTTTAGTGAGTTGCAGCTATTACCCTATCAAATTACCTACAGTGAGTCCAGAGTCCCTCACGCTGCAGCCCATTCACCATTATCTACTGTTTCAGAGTTTAGAAAGCGCAGATGTTTTAAACATTAATGTACATCATATCCCCAGATGCTTTTTTGGATTTTGAGCCAATTGTAGATTTCTGCACAGGATAGTATCGGTGTTGACTGTTAGATGGCAGTTGGTCTGCCAGTTGTTCAGTGTGCTGTTGGTCATGATGTTCACGAAGTGAGTGTCTCTCATGCATCCAGCATGGAGTGTAGTGTGTACTGGCTGATAGCAGTTGGTCTGGAGTGTTGTGAGTGGGTACATGGTATCTCTCATGCGTCAAACATTGACTCTGCTTTTAAACTCTTGACGTGCCGACACTCAGACATAGCTTGTGCCCAGAGCAATGATGGGACAAATGCTTTTGTGAAAACAGTTATATGAATAAAGAATCAAGGGATATTTTTTCAAGATGCTTGATGTCTTCATGCCTACTTAGCTGATAACCATCATCTTAATATCAACGCCAAAAATATTCATGGTAAAAACATTTCAACTATCTTCTTGAAAATATGCACCCACAGCAATGAAAGGAAAATGTTTCTTTCATTATTTAAAACAACTAATTAGAATCTCTACTTAACTAAGAGCGTGTTAACCCAAAAATAACATTTGTTAAATTCTGATATAGTTTGCCATCTTCATAAAAACAGGCTGCATATGAAAAAATACATGATTCTCAAAAGTGAGGAGGGAGGTTGGACATGATGCCCAAGATTAAATTGATGCACCTGTGTCCAAGAAATGTTCCTTTAATACACTGTATATATTTTAGCATTAGGTAAAGATGTACTATCTACAGAGTTTCTCAAAATGATGTCTTCATTTAGTTACAGTAGTGATGTTTTGCTCTTGTTGAAATACAATTTTAGTTATCAATGACAAACTAAGTGAATAAACAGACAAGAAAACATGAAAGAAGTCTCACTGTGGTGTCTTTAGATATTTGGCATCATCCACTGATGAAAGCGTATCATTAAGCTAGCAAGATGAGCCTTTTATCATTATAAGTTCCGCCATAACCCTAAGTGGTCTATACAGAATTATGTCTTTTGTTTCTGAAGGTTTATTTTGAAAACTCTAAGCTCAAATTGTCAAAGACAATTATAATGTCTTGCATCAGTCATGATTTCAACTTCTTTCAGCAAGTTCTTGAGTCAGCCAATATCAGTTTATATTAAGTAGATCAAAAGTCACATGTCCAGTTGTCTTGTTTCCAATTGAAATTTCATATAACCTTAAGCATCATATAATTATGCTTTGAAATTAAGTTTGCTCAATTTTGTTTCAGTCTATGTGTGCGGATGCTGGATTGGTTTGACTACCATGGCCACATGTGCTTGGCATTCGATATGCTGGGACTCAGTGTCTTCGACTTCCTCGTAAGTTCGTCAACAACTTTGCTACAACCCTTTATTACGACTGAAGTAAACATCTTAAATCCAAATTTCTGCTTTAAATGTATTCAGCTGATATTTCTTCCTCCCATCTGTAAGAGCCTGGTGGTGCTGTTACTGGGCAGATTACAACATCTGCAGCATAGCACCCATCTTCGTCAGGGGAGGTAATTGCTTCCACAACTGTTATGAAATGTCAGGGAGACCAGCATGCGCTGGAAGGTTCCCTGAATGAAGCATAATGGCTGGTGCAGGGAACATGTGCTAGTTGTATGTGAACTAGTCTTACTCCTGCAAATGTCAGAAGTAGTTGTGAGACTATTAGCATGGGGTTGGGATGGGCTTGCAGTAAGCGATCCTGCCTGAGAGCAGGTTACTGTAGTCTGTTTAAACATCATGGTGTTGGAGAAGTCAGTTTAGTTCCTGTATATTTTCTTGCTCATCCCTTCACAGTACATTAGGTTCAGCTACAGATGGGGAAACATAGGCTTTGCATGTTATTACCAATGCTGTGTTCATTTCATTTCCTGTGTAATGTATTGTGAATTTACAACACGTCCTTTCTGAATATAACCTGTTTAAGGCCCAGAAATAAGTTGCTTGTTCTTAAGCTTCTCAAAGATATAGAATATTAAAGAGCCATGGTTTACAGGGTGTTTATCAGATTGTGTTTGTTGACTTGCAGAAAGACAACAACTACGTACCTTACCCCCTTGAGCAAGTCCGACACATATCCTACCAGCTCGTCTATGCAGTTAACTGTAAGTGTCGTCCCTCTGTCATCCTGGAAAGCCTCCTGTTTCTTCAATACTTTTGGCTTGTATTACTTCTTTGTAGTCTTGCAGACCGTTTGTCTTTTTCGACTACCTCATATATATGTACTCAGTCTGTGACTTTCCACTAGTCCGAAGTTTGAGTCTAGTAAACTGTGTTCAGTCTCAAAAGCTCAACTTATAACAGTTGATATGCTGACACTAAAATTGATGCTAAGAGCCATGTTTGGGCTAGTAGAGTCAAAA
Organism: Haliotis rufescens; assembly: GCF_023055435.1. NCBI lineage: Eukaryota > Metazoa > Mollusca > Gastropoda > Lepetellida > Haliotidae > Haliotis > Haliotis rufescens. Next base: position 26,795,332 of record NW_025963779.1, read on the forward strand.
GTTTATGGCACAGACTGTGTACTTCAAGATCTATTTATCCTGAAGACATTATTTAGTATTATTGCATAACATCAAAAGATCTGCAAGTTAATGTTAACAAGGCATTACTCAATATTATACAGTATGTGAAGCAGACTTCTTGTGTTTCCCGATGTTATGGCTGGAATATTGTAAATGCTGTGTATAAAACACAGTGACCGACTAGTTTTCTACAAATAGTTTTTTCTTGTTTAGGTTGTGATGCTCTGTTTAACAAGTAACTTGACTCCTGGATTTCCCTTTTCAGTTTTACACGAAAATCAGCTGACCCACACAGATCTGAAACCAGAAAATATTTTATTTTTAAATTCAGAGTTTGAAGTCGCATACAATCAAAAGAAGGTGAGTAACGTAAGTTGATATTCTTGTATCTCACATCTTAGGTTACTTTCGTTGAACTTTGTTTATCTTTACCAAGTAAATACCAATAAATCAGGGGAATGTTTGTCTGTTTCTAATCAGGGAGATTAAGGAGTGTGTTTTTTAATTTGCTGGGTATTTCAGCTGGTCAAGTCAAAATATTGATTAGTAATCATAAGTATTTCAGCATAACTCCTTGATTTTAATTGTAATTGGTTGATGGGTAACTTTACAAGTCTCTACTCTCATTTGGGTCATCAAGAGTCTTTGTCACACATAATTATACACAGAACTATATTGGAATGTGTGAAGAACTTTATTGAGGACTGAGAAGTGTAGGTGACGTATGGAATTGTATCAGCTGGTTTCATGGCTCTGAAACAAGACCATGTTTTCATTGCGTTCAGGTCTGAATGTCTCCAGTCTAGACTCATCCAGATACAATTACATGTAGTTCAGACATAACAGTGAACTGTTCTTTGTCGACAGCGGAGAGACGAACGGAGAGTGAAGTCTACAGACATTCGGTTAATAGACTTTGGGTCAGCAACATTCGACCACGAACACCACAGCACAATAGTGTCAACGAGGCATTACCGAGCTCCAGAGGTTATACTAGGTAATACTGCATGATAAGTTAACAGTATTTGATTATACTTACATACCTACCCTTGTGATGCTCAGAGTAAGTATGAAATGTTATGTCGTTTATTGTTATTAGACCGCCTCCATGTTCTAGTGGTAGAGTACCACCCGGAGAGCTAAAGGTGCAGGGTTCGATCCCCGGCAGCATCATACCAAAAGACTAAATAAGATGGTACTTGTTGTTACCCTGTCTGGCACTCGGCATTAAGGGGCTGAAACAAGGACTGGTCTGCTAGGAGTCAGTATACTGTGTCTCAGTGGGATATTCATGTTAAACTGCGACATGATATCTCAGTGTGCTAGCACTATGAATCGGCATCAGTCCGCACGCGCACGCACATGCACACACACAGTTCTTGTGTGTTAAATGTCAAGGTCGCCATTGTGAAGTACTGTTTTTCTGACCTGTTTGCTGTGTTTCAGAGCTGGGGTGGTCGCAACCATGTGATGTGTGGAGTATAGGCTGCATCATGTTTGAGCTGTACACAGGCTACACGTTATTCCAGGTCAGTATCTCCCTCCTCCGTTAACAGAACACCAACCTGCTGGGCACACTTCCATGTTGAGAACAGCGGATTTATCTGTCCCGAACACTGATCAAATATCATGCATCCGATATATGTTAGGTTAAAACGCAATGATTGGGAATGCTTTTGAGTAAAACAAGTACATTACTTGTGCATTTGAATTGCCAAATCATTGTTTATAGCTTTTAACTCAGTATCTCTCGAGCAGAATTAAACCCCTTGTACCAAGATTCACAAGTAATGATTGAGGGAGAAATAATTATTTGCTGTGTATGCCCTGCACAAGAATGTCATCGTCTTTAATCGGCTGTGTCGTGTATTCACTGTAAGGGAGATAACTATAGCTCTATTTGTGTAGCCAAGTTCCAGAATCCATGAGAGCAGAAATCGAAGTAACAAAGATTACTTGATTGTATTATTGTTCCCGCATTCTGGTTCAGATCCTGCTTGTACTGAAGAATTTTATGATATTCATCAGTTTGTTGGTACATTCATGAAACAAGTGGTGGCGCTCCCGTTGAGGCAAACATCTAATGATCAGGCCCTAGATGAGTTAAATGATCTTTGATTGGCCTACCAACTAAACTTTGGCTGTAACCTGATTTGCTCCTTCCAGACACATGACAACAAGGAGCATTTGGCAATGATGGAGCGGATTCTTGGCTCCCTACCCTACAGAATGGCAAAGAAAACAAAGTAAGCAAAACACTGTGGCAATCTATACACTGTAATCTCAGTACACAGGATCACTGGTCTCCGATCTTGATGCGTCATCAGAAATAGTTCTTTTCAATAAATACAATTCAGAAAAAGTTCTGTCATGAATTTAGGTCTGTTAGTTCTTACTCTAGATTTTGATTAGGGTATATTAAAATACTTGATTTCCTATTTTGAGAAATAATATGTATTTTCTATTTATCCTTTTATCAAGAAGAGATGTATATTTAGTGTCATTGCTAAGTATTTGACTTTTTTATGACTTGACTGCCCTATGAAATAATAATGAAAGTAATTAACGTGCGGATTGGCAGAGCTGCTACATCATGCCTCCAGGTGACCCGTTAAGATCCGGGGTAGAATAGGTCTTCAGCAACTCATGCTTGCTGTTAAAGGTGACTTTGCTTGTCGTAAGAAGCGACTAAGGGGATCAGGTGGTCAGGCTCGCTGACTTGGTTGATGCATGTCATCATATCCGAATTGCGTGGATTGATGCTGATGATGTCAAACACTGGATTGTCTGGTCCAGACTCGATTATTTACAGACCGCCGTCATAAAGCTGGAATATTGCTGAGTGCGGCGTTAAACAACAAGCAAACAAACAAAGTTAGTGGTGGCTGGTAGCAAATGTCATGTTTAGATCATTATTGGTATCTGAACGTATACAGTAACACATGACTGCTACAGACACCTATTTGACTGTCAGTAATGACTCAATATGCAAGTTTGTTATTTGAATCACTTGAATCACACATGTAGCATAAGTTAGATATTCAATGAATCTCAATACATGTTTACTTTTCTCTATAACAGAAGTGAATACTTGATACATTGATAAACCCTTTGGGCAGGCCCTTTGACTCCCTGATGTGAATCAAGGGTTCCAACTTGACGTGTCTTCACCAGTAGGGATGAGTTGGTGGAGTGAGGGTCCCCTGTAGTATGCATTCTGTGACTACATGGGGGGAGAAACACTGCCTCATCTGGGTTGGTGTCTTCATTGCCCGGTTCTGTGGATAGGTGCCCACTTCATCCAGCATTGGTTGGCGTGGTCCTGACATCTATTTGCAACCATCAAGATAGATAATGCTGACCATGGCAATAAAACCTTGTCATTTACTCCTTTAGTCACATCAACCATACCAGCTAGGTTCGAAGTTACCATCAGTCCGCTAGTCTGAGGGCCATCTTGTAGACTTCCACTTTTACCATTAGATGGATGACAACTCTGTAGCTGGCCCTGTTCCACAAGGCGATGATGGTAGCACAACAACCATCATAAGTCTATGAAGTGTGGGAGTTATGATCATCTTAGCGCTACAGTCACTTTGTGGAACAGGGCCGTGATCATTTTGAGGACCATTGAAACTGAACGTTTCTAACCGTGTTGTCATGCACATTTTGTTTACAACAATGAAAGAGGATAAACATTAATCAAAAGTAATTCTCAGATGGGTTATTGACATGCAAATGGTCTTTTTCACCCTAAAGAACAAATTACTTCTGGCACGGTCGCCTTGACTGGGACCCGACCACGTCCGCAGGGCGATATGTCCGCGAGAACTGCAAGCCCCTCTATGTAAGTATGTGGGCATGCAACCTGGACCTACGTATGCATGCCTGGTCCATGATGTGCTAGGTAGAGTGTTCATCATTGTTGAGTGTACTGTTGAACAGGAGGTTATGGACAGTTCTTATCTGCAGCACCTAATTCCAAAGACTGGCACGAAGGTTCACATAGGTGAACTTCAAACTCTTTTGGGAAAATAAATTAATAAATTATACAATATATTTTTCTTTGGAAAAAAGGAAATATATATTATTCATTAATATGAATGTTAAATTCAGAAAGAAGTTGCTGAAGAAATAGAAGATTTTGAAACTGTATTTCATACAATAGATCAGAATGTTGTCCGGTTTCAAGAAGAAGGTAACTGTCGATAAGAAGCTTGCCCATCCTGAATGTTCCCAGCATGCCTGGCAGTTCTTGTTGTGTGCTGCATGTGTCACACCGCTTGTATTTTCTTTTATTTTTTTTTGAAGAAAGCAAAAGTATTTCTACCATGGTCGATTTGAATGGGAGGAGAAGAGTTCAGCAGGCCGCTATGTTCGAGATAATTGTAAACCACTCAGGGTAAGACTCGATGATCTCTTAGTTCAGACTGTAGCAAGAAACGGCTGCAGTACACCATCTAGATATCACCTTCGTCACGGTTCTTGTAGTATTAGTTGCTGATGAACTGGCTCAGTTATCAAGACTCAGAGAGGCTGGAAGATGAGCTTGGACAGGATATTGGTGGGCTGAGTTTACCTATCGGGAAGGAAATTTGATTTTTTTGATTGTGGATGGTGACTGCATGTTGTGGTTTGACTAATGTGTGAACATGTTTCTGTGATCATTTTAGATTAAAGCATAGTTTGTAGTAGTCTTCAGTTGTACATGCCATTGCAAGATTTGCAGTATTTCCAAGCTGTGATGAGTTGCACCCTTTTCGTTCGTCACATTGACAGGCAAATAAAACCTTTAGTTTCAGAAATTATCTTTTATTACAATTTGTTCTATATTTGGGATGGAGTGGGGGGTCATTCTTTGGACTAAAGGGCCAGAAATGGAAGATGTTTTCCCTCATCTGCTAATATCTGTGTCCAGTATTAACTTCACTGTTCTGGTAGTACTGAATATGAAAAAAAATAATTAAAGCTTCCAGGCTAAATATAATTTGGGGTGGAACTGACCACTGTTGGATTCATTCAGCTTCGTCATTCACCACATGATAGGTCAAGTGAACTGTAACCCACTTGCAAGTCTATCTAGAACTGTAGCTTGTACAGTGCATACCGTATGTGTCTCTGTTATATATGGAACATTAGCACTAGTTTAAGATGGCCTGCTCTCCACAGTCAGGGGCCTGCATTGTGAAGGTGTGACTCCCGGATGGCACACCTGCCTCATTCCCCCGCCCCCCACAATCACAGCACGATGAGTCCTATTACCCAAAACTAAACATGTGACCAGTGTGTGGCTCAGATGAGCCAGATTGAACTAAACTAAGTTATTCAATAAAATGACTGAGGCTTTCTAAAAGAAACTGAGATACTGTAAATAATGTCATGGACATTGTGACCTGTAAAAAGTGCTGTGTGGAAAATGAGGCACTATGAATTGTTCTGTCTGGAAAAGAAGGCACTGTGAATAGTTCTGTCTGGAAAATGAGGCACTGTAAATAGTGATGTGCAGAAAATGAGGCACTGTAAATAGTGCTGTGTGAAAAATGATGTGGATATTTTTAGGGTTGTTATTGCTGGTTTGGACATCACAGAAACAGGATTGTTTGAAAGACATGGCACTGCATGTTGTGGAGGCGAGGCCATCTTTAACCATGTTTGTTGAACTTTTCAGCTTTCATACATATGCCTGACTTTGTTTTCAGTTTGTATGCTTTACACCACCAGTGTTGATGTTGGCGGCAGCCTGAAGACCGCTGCATGTTGTTACTTGCAGCCGATGTGTGATATGCTTACACCACTACGTCCATCCTGGCATGAACACACCAATACATCCCTGTCAGTACATCCCTGTCAGTACACCCCTGTCAGTACACCCCTGTCAGTACACCCCTGTCAACCTATCCACCTGTATATTCCCCTGATGAAGACTGCTCCCAAATGGATTTGCTTGATACCTTCATGTTCCATAACTCAGTATTATGCTGCTGAGTTGTCCCAAACATTAGGTTTTATATTAAAGACATTTCTGACTTGAAAATAAGTTCTTGAGGGAATAGCATCCATTTAAGCTTTTCAGGATGATTTACACCTTTCATGGAAAGACAAGTTTCATGTGTCAAGGAAGGGCTGATTTTGCATGCACAGATATGTTTTATTACGATTTGATCATGTCAGTCTGGTCATTGCTGTTGTCAGTTGACGTTTCGTATTACTGCATGGATCATTCATGTTACTAATGTGTCCGAGTATCTCATCCTCGGCGCAGTACTTGGTTTATGTAGCTTTAAGCTGGTATGCATAACCTTCACTTTTACTTGATTATTCAGTCATTCATCTCAAGTACATGTGTAATACAATACCCAATATTACAAGTCCCACCAGCATTCGGAACACTCTACCCCTTGCTCCTGAGTTAGTAGTAGACTGCCAGTCTTTATTCTGCTGCTGTTGTGGTGTTATCTAGTCCACTAGATTTAGTGTCGGTTGAAGTTCAAAACATTTTTAGAAAATATAATTTCAATTTTTACAAGACTTAAAGATTAGTTAGCATACATGTTTATTTTACTTTGCCATCAATTGTGTAATGAATTTAAGTTTAAAAAACCTGAAGCCCTCTTCAAGTAGATTCTCTTTGGACTTCAGTTATTAGGGCCTATACATTTATCATTAAGTAGTCTTTTAATGATGTTGGGGCATATATGAAAAGATCTTTTCAGCACAAGTAGTAAATTATGCAGAATGTAGACTGGCGTTCCCTGCAGTACAAACTGTAATAACTGCTTAGAATAGATGTGCACTTAAAACTATTCTTGAAATTTTGTCTTGGATAAGATTTGGCCTAAGAACCTTGCCAAAGTGTGAGTTAATGCTCCAACAGTTTGAGGTATTGCAGGGATGTGTTGGTGTTTTGCTCCACCCAGTAGACAAACTCCTTGTTATTGATGTTGTATTTCCTTTCAGCACGGCCTGCGAGATAAAGGCGTAGACGACATCCAACTTTTTGATCTCATCGAAAAGATGTTGGACTATATGCCCGAACAGCGCACCACACTGAAGGAAGCGCTTAAACACCCCTACTTCAAGCCCTACTATCGCGAGGACACCCCACCCTCCCTCCCGTCCTCCGAGTGCCCACCCTACGAATCTTGTGATGGTAGTGACACTAACAGCCTGTTAGCTGCTACCCCTTCTTGCATGAAAAAAAATGCCCCCAGCAGCTCCCACTCACCGTTCTCCGACACTGACGATGCTATGAACGACAAGGCTACCAGTTTTACTCTGCCATTAGTCAAAGACTCGGGCTTTCATTCCCCTCACACCGAGGAGCAATTGGCTGAACAGCCAACTGCAATCACTCATCCAGAAGTGATCATGCCAGATATTGAAGTTTCTTTCTCACTGTCAAGTCCTTCCGATCAAGAGCCTAGTTCGCAGACTGCCTTGTCTGACGGTCACACATCGACCGCGGACTCATTTGGTACTGATAGTCAAATGCCCGACAGTGAGGCCTCTCAGTTTGGAGTATCTGATTCAACTGATGGGTTGGGCGCAGTCAGTTCTCTTGCGCCGGACCGAAACCCGTCCAATGCAAGTACACCAGATCCTGCCCCAGATCTGTTGCTGAGTTTTCTCACGGATCCTTATCACAAGATGGCAACAATGACTTCAAATGAGACGCCAGAATCTGATCGTTATTTGCCACCTGCTTCCGATCCTCAGCCTCCAACTCCAGAAACATTTGAGGAGGAGGAGGAAGGGGAGGTGGAGGAGGACTCTGAAGCAGAGGAAGAACGTAGGAAAGCTGAAAACGATCCTTGGCTCAAATTAGCCAGATCCCATCCAGAAATAAACACTGATATTGATGAGTCTTGTCTCAATTTGAATGATGATTTCTGTGATCCAAGGTGATTGACGTGGAGCAGTCCATGTCCATTTTTGACCACAAGCACTGGCAAACTGAGTAGAAACAGCAAGTGATAGAAAGGTCCATTGAAAATATGACTTGTTAGGATTATATAAAGGTTGTGTGATAGTTGCTCACAGGGTACCACACCCAGAAATTTACAAATGTGCCTTGTCAAATTTCATATGTAATTCACTTTGGTTAACTTGATCATCCTCACTGTTGAACTTAACCAAGTTATTGGGCCATTGATCGGTTCACTGTTGAAGCTAATTATGTTGATCATTGGGTACTAGTTCCCTCTTGACAGATCCCACAGTTGGGTAAGGATGGTGTCGCAACCATCTTGAGGACTAGAGTCCCACTTGCTTTGTATTGTGATATGAATAACGTATATATCTCAGTGAAGCTGTGCTTGTACAGTTGACTCCAATTCCAGTGATTAAATGTGCTTTAGTCACTTTTTGTTGATATTCTACACTTTATCATTTGTTTATTATTTGTATATCACTTGTAATAAGTTGTGTGGATTGTATTAGCCAAAATATTGTGTTGCGGACTTGCTGTGTTTAAGTTGTGTATATTTATGAAACAAAAAATGATTTATTGACTTGGTGCAATAAGGTCATGTACATTTAAGGAGATATTGTGACAGTGTAGGTATTGTGAAGGATAGGTACTTATTAAAAGATATAGGCAGACATCTTCGTCTACTTACATACTCTTCGCATGTTTCCGAGTATGTTACTTGCAGACAGTTGTTGAATCGCTGGAAATATTCAGCTGCTGACAACATTGTTAGATTTGAGAAGAAACAATCCATTGGTCAGCTTGGCCAGCTTGTGTTGAACAAAACTCATCCATATCAGTACGTATAATTCTTCATGTGGTCATTCTGTGCATGAGTATAGATGATTAACTGGGCCAGCGATTTTGAAATGAAGTAGGCCCTCTGCTGTTTCTGCTGGCCACGGGCTAAAGGTCCAACGGTTAATTGATCTGTGATCAATACATGAAGGCATTTAGTGTTGGCAGTATTGTTGACCATTTTGGTGTGTGACCTTGACTAAGCAACCCTTGACCTACCAGTATCCCATGCTTTGTGACCCCTGTGTTGCTTGTGAATTTGCTATGTGGCTGCTTGTCCTTCAGTGTGTTGTGTAGCCAGTGCTGTCAATCTAGACGTTCTTTTCACTTCTTAATCTAGCTCTTTATTTTCAGATTTTCTTCCAAGTCCTATTTTGTTCCTATCATTAGTACTGCAGCTGGTACGTCAGTTGCTTGCACACCTCCTGTGTATCAGTGCTTCGTCGTCGTCAGAGAGTCATGTATTGACATTGTGTGCTAGCTGTCTCCATGTCTACCACCTAATGTTTCATGTTGAGAAATTCTGTTGTGTTTTGGTTCAGTTCTGTAACCACTCTGGAATGGTTGATTCAAAATTTGCACTAAGTTATGGCAATGTGTATATATGTCTGTGGCATTTAAACTTTTAACATTGGCAGTTACAGTTCAGTTCATGTTTGTGAGTTCCTTCCCACAGAATTTCTCTGCATTGTTCGGATGTAAAGAAAGCAATGATATTGCATGTGCATGTACTCCGTTATGACATGTGGCCATCACTAATGACTACTAAACATTATTCCAGCGCTACATTAAGGACCCTGATAATGAAGAGCACAGACAGCTGTTTGACGTCATTGGCAAAATGCTGGAGTACGATCCCAGCAACCGAGTGAATCTCAAACAGTCTCTGCGACATGCGTTCTTCCGCAAATATTACGAAGAGGAATTGTTGAAAGAGCCTGATAACTCGCAAAGTAACGGCGACCGAGAAAGAAGCCATAGTTTGAGCAGGTGATGTGAAAGCTCGCTGCTCGACACTTGCAGCGCAAACTAGACTCGGTTCTCTAATGTTGGGTGGCATGGCTGCATTAACTAGGAGTAAACACTGTGTGAAGCTAGACACACATCCTTGCACGCTAAACCTTCAGTGGTTTGACCACAGTATGCATCCCAGCATTCTCGGCAGTTTCATCTATTGAAATTCATGTACATTTTACACCAAGCCCAGAACATGACCAGAGTTGCTAAATCTGAGGTCTCAACCAGCTAGCTTTATGGTGCAAGATTTGAAAGTATGTTAGACACAAGCCACAAATCATTTTCGTCACATGATTTGACATAAGAGTCAAACTGTTATCTGTGTCACCATGGTAACCTATACCAGCCACGTGACTTGTATTGCTGGTGCATGATGGGAGTGTGTGATCACTGTTACAACTGATGTGTGTAGTGCATCCTGCTGAATTCTCCATGATAGACTCACTGAATGGGGTGAGATAGTGCAATGTGTTTTCTTGTCCACAGCGATGGCAGTACAAGCAAAGACCTTCGACCTGAACAGGCCAGTTAGTTCACTTCCTGTGAATGTTTTATCTATGCAAATCAAGGTTTCAATCCACAGAATGTGAACCTCGGGTTTAGATGGCATGAAGTTGGATGGATTTGTACAACATTCGGCCCAAATCAAAATGTCACATCTATCCATTAGTTGGTTTTCAGTATTGTTCTGTTAAGTATTAAAATCATACAATATGCACTGTGCAGAATGTTGCCTGAGCATACTAAAATTATGAATTATGAGTAATATGGATCGGAATTATGTCAAAGTCCATTGACAAAAGTACAAAGTCCATCATGTGTGTCCCAATGAGGTATATCTCTGCATGGCCTGCCTGACCACCAAGGAGAGTACCATGCCCGATCGTAATATAGAACTCTAGTCCCCAGTACAACCCACAATGCATATCCTATTTGGAGCTACAAGCTGCCATGCCCCAAACACAATACCCTCAAACACAATACCCTCAAACTGGCCCCCATGTCCCTAGATAGGTTTGTGTCTATGACTAGTTAATGCAAGTGAGGAGTTTGTCACACAATTATGAACCCCTACCCTGCATCCGAGTACGTGCCCATACATAGGGGCCATCTTGTTTCTTGTGTACTGCTGCTGTGGTGAACATGCTGCTCCATTCTACCATCCAGGGAGTGTGCATCTGTTTGGCTGCACTACCAGAAATGCAGTGGCTGCTATGGGATACCTACCTTCTTAGATGTGGCAGGGGAGATAACTTCTTTATTGCATGTGTATGTAGGGGAGATAACTTCTTTATTGTATATGTCTGTATACAAGATGTCATTTTATTCTTGATAAGCCCTTATCAATGTCAGAAATGAACAAAACCTTTGCTAAGATATTCACGAAAACCTTTCCTACAATAGTCACTCTAGATAACCTTATTACCACTGGGAATTAGTTTTGTCACAGTTACCTGAAGCTGTGCTGAATTGGGCTTCCATGTATCTAGTCAGTGGTGACAACTTTGGTAATTTTCAAACATGTTCATATGCTTTGCTTGTACTGCGCTGTGTTGTTTGAAATATTCCTGTTCAGATCACAGGGCTTGAAATTAGGGGTGACAAGAAGTAAAAAGGAAAAGAAAGAAATACCAAAAACAACTTTTGCTGCAAAACAGATATAGAAAGTGACTGCTACTGGCGTTTTGTTCATTCAGTTAATTTCATTTGAACCAAACATCCCAAATGCAATAATATGATTTTTGGGTAGTGATTGATGCCACGCAAATGGAAATGCTGTAGACAAAGAACTGGTTAGAGGACATTTCTGTTTGCGCCGACCATAATTTCTAGCCCTGTACCTTGTGGAGAGTTGCATGTTCATCGACATTGCCATTATCAGGGACAAATACACTAACTTGGCCTCACTGTATTCATGATATTGTAAGTAACTTGGGTTTCTATAGGTGAGAGAAATTCATCCAATCAAATATTCTCAGAAATTGGGGTTTTATTTATAAATAGTTGGAATTCCAACTTTTGACCAATGTTTGAATGTTCAAACATTACTGTAATAGTTATAGTAATATCAGCTATGGAAACCCTGGGAATGAGAGAGGGTCTTAACATTTAGACGTAAATAGTCAAGTTGTAAGCATGATGTATATTGAGCTGTTATACTTGTCAAAAACTGCAGGTTGGATGTCTCTGTTGACAAAATACACTATTGAGTATTTTCCTATGAGCTATTTATGTGACTGGGGTATGTTGGATCTGATGCAACACGCCCCGTCTGGTTGGTTCCTCATGTTATCATTCATATATTTATTACACTAACATTATATCATCACATAATCATTCAACTGCACATGTAATATTTCAAACCCATTGATACAAACATATTTCCAAACCATTTCCATGATACAAGATTAATAAAAACAAATATCTTGTTTGCACAGAAATTACAGAAAATGTCTATTCTGCCTCTTTGAATAAAATATAACCTCCCTAGATGTATAAGACTTAGGTCAAGTTAGTATTCAGTTAAGAACATTTGCAATTGATTGTTTATGAAGCTGTTCATGTTTACACAGATAAATATATTTAAATCTAAATAAGGAAGATATATCAAGACATGTTTCATTGACCAAATGTAGGATCTCGAATGACCGTTGTATATTTGTAGATATGTAAAAGTGTGTATAGAATTCAGGTTCTTACTGCCCAATGTTTTAGTTTGTACAGTGTGTATCTAACAGGGTTTTACAGATCTCCTGCTTCTTGTAGAATGTCTATACTCCCTATCTCAACAAACTTGAATTCAAATTCTGGATCTGTTATCAAGCAAATACTCTGAAACACAGAGACTGCCAATTGTTGTTATGTGTTAATCTTCTAGAAGTAGTTTATTCTTGACATTCATTGTCATCATTCTACCATCACCATCAGTAAAATATTTAACATTACTCTTGAAGAAAGCGGAAACCATTTTTGAAAATATTACCAAACAGCCAACTTTTCACCCACTTTGAAGCAAGATTCCACATCCCGATGATACATGTTGGTCTAGTTTTGTGGTAGCTGCGAGCTGTTGTCGTGTACATCACTGACGCAGTAAGAACCATCGTCAGGCCTGTTCCCTCATGACATGTTTGCAATGGAGTGTTCCTCTCATCGGTGAATTTTGTGCTTAGCATTGTTGAAGAAATTTGATTGTTGTGAAATTTGTATGGTAAGAACAAGGTGCTATAGAAACTTAAACTAACAGTAGAATTGTTCCCGTATTCTTACTATCAACCAGCAATTTTCTTTTCAATTCATTAAGTACATTTTCAGTGTCCTATGACTTTACGTGTATGTTGGTGTTGCCATGGTTATATTAATCAACTACAAGGTAACCATTTTGTGGATGCTGAATTCTGGAAAATTCTGACATGGTGTCTTGTTAGAGCTGCGTACTGTTGGTGACAGGGGTGTGCATCTTGCTTAGTAAGTCACCTGTATCTTCTGTATCAACTTCTAGTTACTGTTTACCTCGTCTTTGTTAAACACAAAGATACTGCATCTTATAAGCTTCTTGCTGTGCCATCTATGTCAGTTATTCAAGGATTGTCTACTCATGTAATGACAAATTTAGGCATACTGATACCAAACTGTCTTAAGTGTTATTCCAGTATTACACTGTTGGTCAGGAGGAATGTTTTAGAAATATATTTTGATTTATTTTGTGATTTCCAGAATTAACTTAAGATGAAATTACGCTGACTGGAGGTATCAGTACTGCTCGGGTTAACGTTAGTTGTAGATGATGAACATTTATGAATGTGAAAGTTCATTTGTAATAAGGCTCGTAATTTCAAGTAAAACAGGAGATCTTTGTACATTGAAAAATATGTTCCACATGCAGTATCTTCTGAATTCTAGCTTACGATCAATTGCTGAAGTGTCTATTATTTGTTATATTTCTATTGCTGACAGCTGTCATGAAATTGTTTGTTTTAACAAACTCTGACCTGAGTTGTTGGGGCATGGAATCCATGTCTTCAGGATTTCTCTGTGCAATAATATTAGTGTCCATGAACAGTGGCCTAGGTCAGGGGATTTGTAAGGGCCAAGCTCATTATCTTTTCTTTGTCGGAATGTAGTGCTAACAGATGGAAACATTTTCTGGGCTGATTCCTGCATTCACAAAAGTGGTATGTGATGACTGAGAGGTCCAGTATTTCCCCCTGACTGAGGAGTATGTTAAACTGGCCAGTGGTGTAAGTGTATAATGTGTACTGTATAGACAGCTGTGTGTTGTGTGAGGAGAAGGTGCTCCACCACCTCCATCCCTTCCTTCCTTTCCAAGATGGTAGAGGACAACAGGGCGGGATAAACAGAACTGTCACAATGAATGCCTTGTATGGAAATTAAACATGTTTACAGTATATACCAAGCGTTTGTCTTCTATGGAATAACCTTCCCCATACAAAAGCAGTGCTCTTATATATACTACTCAAAAGAAGTTAAGGATCACCCGATTCTTTCATATTGGTAATGTTAATCTGTCATGGCATGAGAGAGTAACTATTGTAATATGAAAGAATCAGGCGATCCTTAACTTCTTTTGAGTAGTATATATATACACAACTTCATTTGTTTAATGAAATTAGTCATTTCACTGTATATCCAGACACCTGGGTTAGAATAGGTCTTCAGCAATGCATGCTTGCTGTAAAAGGAGACTGTGCTTGTGGCAAGAGGCGACTAATGGGATCGGGTGGTCAGGATAGCTGACTTGGTTAATGCATGTCATCGTATCTCAATTGCGTGGATCGATGTTCATGATGTCAATCACTGGTTTGCCTGGTCCAGACTTGATTATTTACAGACGTCATATAGCTGGTATATTGCTGAGTGTGGCGTTAAGTAACAAACAAACAAGAATTGTTATATCATTTTACCTGGGATTAGTTAAATACACATGGATTTTAAACATGTAAACATGCTGTCAAGAAAAGGAAGTTACAATTGGATGGAAGATGGCAATAATTTCGTAACCGTTCATGTTTAGAAATTACATTTGACGATTATGTAAATCTGTCTAAAAAACGGCAGCTAAAAACTGTGTTAGAAGTAAACCTTCCTTTGTGTTCATTCCCATATGGGAATTCAAATACATAAATATAAAGTCTCCATATTTCGGCCTACCGGCCTTCAAGCACACACTGAGTTTCGTACTACATTATTTGAGATCCTTTTTCAACTATTGCTCTTATATTGTTAAAATATTTTGCCTATTTAATATTTCTGTGCAAGAAAAAGGCAAACAAATTCCAAACTATTGTGTTTTTAACACAACACCGAGTAATGGTTTCAGCTCCCGATGTCTTAAAGCCTTATGATTGCAACCGTAGTCCTAAGGTTGACACCCAGAATTAACTCGAGCCATGATTGCTTTGTGAAATGGGTGTAACGTCAGACTGAAGTAACCATAATTCTTAGTGGTTAAGGTTAACATTAGCTTAGGTTGTTTTGTATAATGGGCCCTTGACTGTCTACAATTAGCTCATGTGCACTCATTCCAAGAAAAGCTCATATGATAACATTCCAAGAATAGCTCATATGATAGCATTCCAAGAATAGCTGATATGCTAACATTCCAAGAATAGCTCATATGGGCCTGCCATGAAGTGTTGGTCGCCTTCTCTGGGGCCTGTCATACTTTGCAGTGAGTGTGTGGATGTATACTCACCACTAAAAGAAGCGTGAACAGAAGTATCTACGTTGAGAAGAGATGTTTCCAGTGTGCACCAATTGGTGACAAAACTTACAACCAGTCATATCACGATAAGCTGCACGTGGTTTCCAAACTTTCACACTAATCCTGCACGAGGCAAATGGTGCACACGAGTCATGGATCTGTGACATCACATGTGATACGTTCATGAGCATCGGTTTACACAACATACCAGTATGTTCGTTTGTGCATCGAACCCATCTAAAATCTCATGAACATGCGTAAGTCTTCATATATTAACCAACATGTATGGTATTTGCGTTTGTTTTGTCAGTGATCTAATCTGCCTAGGAATCCCAGTTTAAGACTGAAGCCACTGCTCCAGTGCCAGAGTGTGCCAATCTTGTAAGCTTAGTTAATAATAGATCAGAAAGTAAGACTGATCTGTTGTAAAAAGAAGGGAGTGCTTTGTTGCAATCTAAATAGATGAACGTGATTAAATGGGATTCGAAACTCGGAAATCTGCACTATTCACTGCACATAGATACTTTTCTTGATAGTATCTTTTACCTCAATCCCAAATTATAGAATTGTGCCAGTCGGTTGGCAAAATGGACATATTAATGAAATACGTGTGATTAATATTTATCAGAACAGCTCGATTTAGTTGGGATTTTTTCCACATTCTGTGAACCAGGCGGATTCAGTTATTGTGTAAGCATGTGACATCTTATCTGAGAGTTCACGTATGTGATAAAGCGCTTCAAAAAATGACTACTTTTTTTGCTTTACAATGTTGATGAATGTGTTTTCAGCTTGTGGATTTAAATGAGTTTTTAATGAAATACTTTTAAAAAAAAGCAATCTGAAAACAAATGTTTATCTCCAAATAAAAAGACCTTGGGTCAAGAAGACACAAATGACACAGACTGGAATGCCATCATGGGTCCTCACTCCTGTAATAAAGCACTGGTTTGCATGGAACGTAACATAGACATGGAATTAAAGGTTACTGAGAAAACATTATATTCTTGTGCAGTTGAACAATTCTGCCTTCCATAAACATTTCGACTGCCTCCGTGGTCTAATGGTAGAGCGTCCGCCCGGAGAGCGGAAGGTCCGGGGTTTGATCCCCGGCCGCGTCATACCAAAAGACGTTAAAAGATGGTACTTGTTGCTACCCTGTCTTGCGCTCGGCATTAAGGGGCTAAAACAAGGACTGGTTGACTCGGAGTCAGTATACTGTGTCTGAGTGGGGTATTCATGTTAAACTGCGGCATGGTATCTCAGTGGGCTAGCACTAAATCGGCATCAGTCCGGACTAGTACCAGCAGTCACACAACACACACACGTACATGCACGTCGCTATAATAAGTGCAATAATCTTGGATGCGACGTTAAACCCCATTCACCTCACCTCACCATAAACCTTTTTGACAGATGTTGGCTGCCAACTAGTCACGTTGACTTCTTAAAATCTTTACTCAGAATAGGGGAGGACAAAGGTGAAACCAATAGTAACTTATTGGTATGTAAGGGGTTACATTTTACCCATTCTGGCAAATCAGGATAAGAACTTAACTCAAAAGCTAATAGCCCTTATAAAAACAATGGAGAAATGTGTACGAGCCTGCAGGAATTTGTACCACACCCGGGCTAGCAGGCTAGTGTTAAGTTCTAACCATTCAAATATTCCAGCAAAACATGATTTCAATATTAAGCAAACACCTTGGAAACATGTCTTAACGGACCAGTGTTTCCAAATGTGTTCCTGGTCAAAAACCACTGTCAGAGCAGTATATCACAGTGAGCTTCACACGTTCTGTCCATGCTGGAAACCCTACCTGAGCTAATACCTAATCACTCCCCTACCACACCACCCCCTCCATGGAACAACCGGAGTTGATAAGGGATGTGCACAATGACCAAGATACTAAGAAACCGTGAAATGCCTACAGACTTTCCCATAATTCAATGTCTAGCAGCACAATGTTTATCCAATGATTTTCTGAACTGAAATCAAAGGGCAATTCAGATTACACCAACTTGAGAAAGCGTTATTCAGGTTCTGTTCGTTGTTAACGCCGCACTCAGCAGTATTCCAGCTGTAACCTCGGTCTGTAAATAATAGTCTGGACCGGACAATCCAGTGATTGACATTATGCGCATCAATCTAGGCAACTGGGATACGATGACATGCATCAACTTAGTCAGCGAGCCTGACCACCCGACCACCCGACCACCCGACCAGTAAGTCGTTTATATAAAAAAAGAAAAAACTGTCCCTCTGTATAGGACTAGCAGATTCGTGGCCATGTATTTCCCTCTTATATCATTTGAGTTTGTCTCAAAAAGAAGAAATGGTGGGGGATGAGTTCGGGGTATTTGCCGTAATACAATGGAGACCTAAACACTGGATAATCCCGGACGCCATTAAGTAAACCTCCATCGTTTAAACAATCACGATGATGTCAAGCTATTGTTGCAGTTGATTCTGAGCTAGGAATTCACAGACATTTCAGAACGATTAACAAGTATCAGATGCAACTATAGGTCATTATGCAAAATTATAGGGAAATTCTGTCAACCATAACACGGCTAGAGTCGCAGAAATCACTCGAATCTGTAAACCCGGAAGTAGAATCAACAGAATCTAACAAAAATACATAACAGTGACACTTTCTTAAATGGTGGGTCACTGTCTAAACTGGTGGGCCATTTTGAACAAGAAGCCAAGGCAGCACAGACCCTTTTTTTTCAACACAAGGGAATTCAAAAACAATGGTAGCCCTAAGTTACAGCAGAGCAGTTTTCGGCTCACTCTGTTCGAAACCAATAAACACTGCCATGCCTGCAGATCATGTGTGTTGGCACAATCAAAGAGGAATCGGCAAGAATAATGATAATAATCATACACAGGTATTATGCCAACATAATACAATTTGGTTGTAAAATTCGAGTTGCGTAAAAAATATCATAATAATACCATATACAGTAAGATTTGATACTATGTTTTTGCATCAAAGTAAAAGACAAACAGAAAAATTATTAAGCTTGCACAGCCTCATTTACAGAATTTTTCATAAATCGGTAAAGTGAGTTGCTTACATGCATGGTGAAATATACATCAAAGCGCACAAAATCTAAAGGCTTGCGACATGTTGAAATACCTAGTGAAGCCCACATACAACATATCACGTCGATTTGTCAACTGAAATATCTTGACAACATACATGATCATACACGATGTTCATATAACACTACTGACTGTGAAAGCATGTACCATATATATACATAGCTATAGACTATATGTTGATGTTATATTATCAGTCTTAAAGACACGAACCAGGTTTATATACAATGATGTTCGGACATTGAAGTCTGTACATATATATACACATAGCTATAGACCATATGTTGATGTTATATTATCAGTCTTAAAGACACGGACCAGGTTTATATACAATGATGTTTGGACATTGAAGTCTGTACCTTGCAGGAGTCTGTCATGTGGCTTCCTGTGCAGCAATAATAATAATAATAATAATAACTACAGATTTATATAGCGCTGGTATCCAGTTCGAAGAACTACTCAAAAGCGCTTCATTTGAGTCTACACAAAAAAGAGACATTACACAGCTAGGAAAACACACAGCCTCAATACTCCAAGAAAGATTTGGTGAAAAGATAGGTTTTGAATCTTGATCGAAACAAAGTAGGACTGTCAATGTTCCTGATATTCAATGGCAGCCTATTCCATAGCTCAGTAAACCAACTTGAATCATGTAGTCACTGTAAAGCCAGTAACGTTCTGTGAGGAGAAGTTTAAGTGTTGCAGAGCATGACCAAGTTATTGCCACACAATTGATTTGTCAAAAATCAAAAGTTGGGAGTTTATGGTAAGTTTCTATCCAGTTTAATTTGTTGTTACACAGAAAACATACTTAGAGAGGGATTTAAAACAGGATCCATATCAAAGTGTGCAAACATTTCTAAAAGAAGCATGTTATCAATCTTTAACTGTGCTGCGTCCAGCAGATTTCTGATTGTGGGTTGTGATCGTGTCATCTCCTTCAACAAGCGTAGGTCACTGGTCACATGTAGGAACAGTAACATAATCATTTATTTGAAAATTAAATTTTGACCCTTCTGTAGCACCAAAATCTGATAACAGAACTGAAGTAAAGAATGTCACAGTATGTCCAGTCATCTCGCACTTCTCTTGTGAAAACAGTAATGCATAACACAAAATCAAAACAGCATCCGTTTAATCAACTTTATCTTTGATAATGTTCATTTTCTTAAAACATCAAATTCCAACAATATAACAAATGGATTCTTAAATGTGTTTGCTGGTATAAAATCAGATCAAATCACTACCAGTTACTTAATGCAGCATACTAATGTTGCTCATGGCTGAACCACATATAATTATTAATTGTTTCAAATAAAAAACACAATTTCAACATTTTGGGATATTTATCTTCTAATGTTTTGCCCCATAACAGAAATCAATATAACAGAACATAACATACTTTGATATTTTGACTAGGTTATATCCTACATATGTTACTTTGTGATTATATACATGAAATATTAATGAGAAACATCATTTGTATTTCATTTCTAAAATATCGTTTTGGCAATCAGCAACAATAGGAGTCAGGCCACTCCCTAAAAGAATGTGATCAAACTTTGTTGCCAATGTTTTGCAGATAAAGAACCTTTTGGCAATCTTGACTTAGAAATCCCATCTACTGATCGATGATTTCAAGGTCACTACTCTCCAAGCTCATTTCGGTGTTCATCACTCTAACTGCTTCAGTCTCTGCCTCAACATTAACACTGTCTGCCTCCGCCTCCAGTTCCCGATGCTCTTCATCGTAGGTATCCATCAGCTTCTTGATGAGGAGACAACGGGTCGCCCCACAGTCACACGGCACAGGGTGGTCGTTCTCATCGCTGTAATCATCTTCCACGTCCAGGAGCTCGATCGATATGTTGTAGTGGCGTTTGTTACCTTCGTCCTGTGAGAGTTCCACAAGGGTGCTGATCTCATCCCCTGTATCTATGGGGATCTCCTCTGGCAGCATGAACACTGTCTGTTTCCAGTGTGTCTGTGGAGAATCGGGCGACGTACTCAGCACACCACATGCCACGGAACTGTCAAGGGGAGAGAACTCAACATCAAACCAAGATGCAAATCCACGCAATATCCCAGATTTGTCCATCTTTATGTCAAGTTTTTGGCTAATCTTTTGCACGTCAGCAAGCGTAACAGTTTTTAAATCTAGTTCAACAACTTTCTGTGCTGATGCAAGCAGTTCTGTGGACTGCACTTCTGTAATCACAGGTTCCTTTTGAAACTTTTGAGTCACTAATGGAATCACAGAGGAGAAGTCAAACCCATACACGTTATTCCAGTACTCAACATGACTGGAATGATAGGAGTCTATATCCGTTGGTGCCACATACAGAGTTGCTTTCGATGGGGCCATTGTGCCATTTGAGGCAAGAAACTTATCTCTGGCATAAATAACAGAATCAAGCATTGCTTCATGCAACAAATAGAAGCCCATCCATTCAGATACCAGAACATCCACTTTTGTATTCTCTGGTAATGCTAGCTCCTCAACAGGGCAGTTGAACACCTCCACTTTATCTTCAAAGCCGTTACACTTCACAATCTCCTTACAGATCTCCGACATCTTGCTGGCTTCAACTGCATACACTTTCTTAGCCCCAACAGACGCAGCAAACAGACTCAGGACCCCAGTACCTGCTCCGACATCCAACACTACCTTATCCTTGAAGTGGGCAGCATTCTCCTCAAAGAACTTCTTGTATGCCTGCGTACGTGGGAAATCCTTCAGCATTAGCTCATGAACTGAGAGATCCTCATAGCTGGCAAAGTAGTTCTTTGGCTGGCAACTGACGGTGGCACCATGACTGTCTGTCATGTCCCCAGCACCATCTTCCTAAAAAAACCAAAATACATTTCCTTGGTATAAAAACACCATTTCAAGACTGATCAAACAAACACATGTGCATGTTATTCAAACTAACAGATTAAAATCCTGATGATGCATTTAAGACGTTGGATACCATTGTTCATGCGCATACCGGACGCGCATGTAACGGCGAGTATTTGTAATGCGGTTATGTCCCTTTGACTCACAGCTAATTGTACTTCCGCCAAAATGAACTCATAGAAATGTAAATTTGGGCAAGAGTTACCTCCTCTGATTCATTATTTTAGGGGTATGCTGTGTTGATTGAAAATAATTTGAATATCCTCTGGTAACATGTTGTTTTTATTTTATAATTTTATTTTACAATGAATAAACATTAGAAATTAGCCAGTTTGAAAAATATCTTGATTTTGTAAAATGCTTTTTTGACTGATGAATCAATTTTTTGGGAAAATGTGCTTTTTTAAAGTCAAATGATGTGTGAAATTAAAAATGTTTTGACTTGAATTTTCATTTTTCTGTTCTGTGTCATATCAATACTGTAATATGTCTATTTAAAAACACTCATTTAATAATCAAACCTTAAAATGACCATTTTATTGGCAAAATGATTTTATCATCCAGTGCCTCTAGATGGCGCACTTATTAAAAAAATGACGTGGTGACTTGGTTTTTTATTGCGTAATTTGATTCAGGACATATTTTCCTACAAAATGGTACCAAATATACCCATTTCTTGATTATTTTTTTTTGTATGCAACCTCTTTAATGCAGAACTATCATAACATGCTTTCAATATGAGGTGAGATAATACATAATTAAATAATGAAAAAGGTTTTTTGTCTGTCAAATGCTCACTCAGGGTCATTGCACCCTCCTTAGTCGTGCTTTAAAATGTGCTTCAGTTATCTACACATGCAGTAATATGAAAAACAACCACTATGTGGACACAGGCATGGGTCAGCATGGTTAGCAAGAGACATATTTTCTCAAAGGGCAAGTAAAGTATAAAGAATCTTGAGATATTTTTGCGAATATCAATTGTCCTATATATATATTAAGTCAATTTCCAAGATAAAATTGCTAAATAATCGGCTTTGAAAATGAAAACAAACATATTGGGGGGGGGGGGGGGGTGTGTGTGGCCTAAAAGTACCAGTGCAACTGTGCATGACAAAAGGTTTTCATTGGCTGATGTGTGATTCTTAGCAGCTATACATATACTGTTTCTGCTATTTCTCTTAATCTTACAAAAACATCTTCCCAAGTCAAGGGGGCTAACTGACTATAAAAGTCAAGTTTCTACCCTTGCCGAACTAGGCTGGAATTTCTGGGCTTGATTGTAGCACCACTAGTGGGTATTATGAGTTATGTGCCTTCAATATCCCTACTACTGACCAATCATATTCAACCTCTCATGTCACTTGCATCTGCTTCAAACAAAATGGCGGCTCCTAGTCAAGACAATCTGATAATCAAAATCTATATTGTGATAAAACGGGTCCTACTTCGTAAAGTGCATCAAATCATGTGAGCATCTTGATTTAAAAAAATGAAAAGGTTTGGAAAATTTCTCTTGACACCAAGTTGGCGGTACACATACTTAGCAAATCCTGCAATCGATGGAAATCTGCAAGGCAGTTTACGAGCTGGATGTCGATTTCGTTATGCAATTTTGATGGGACTATGCATTGGCTTGTTAGTTCAGTTAAAATATAACTCCTTAATTCCTGCCTATTTCGGCAAGGGAGGAAACTGGACTTTTACAGTCAGTTAACTCCCTTGCCTCGGGAAGATGACAAAAATAACAACATCATATACATTGTTGCCCAAATGGTACTAAATGATTAATATGTACTCACTCATTGATATATATATTAAAAGTTATTACTCAGTGCAGTGTATGTGAATATAGTTCACCAGTAAGTTGTGTAATATATTTTGTGACATATTCACCAATTAGTTGTGTCGTATGTGAGATGACCCCCTTAATCTGCTAATGTCTTTAAGCAATCACAACTCTCAGGTGAATTTGTCCCGAAAAGTATAACAATAGGTACTGGGCAAGTAGGAAGACCCCCCAAAAAGCAGACTGGCAGATTGGGTCCCGCCCACTTGATGAAATTGTGCAGCGCATCAAACACCGGGACCCCATTTCAACCCAACAAAGGGAATCCCCTTAGTGTTGGAATTTGTCGTTTGGGGGACAAACGCCTGACGTTTTTAATCTTCTGCTTGACGCATGTATGCCCTAAAGTATCACTGCAAAGGTGCTATGTTGACTTCACTTGCCCTTCATATTATCTGGTCAACAACCATAATGTCCTTAAGTGTTTCATCGGAAGATAAATCATACATGTAGTACCAAACCTTCATAAAGAATAACACAAATTTATTCCATAACGACCTGTTCTTTGAAATGATACATCAACTGTTATGATCAACAATATGATTCATGTTGAAAATGTTCAATTTTGCCAACTTTTTCTCAGTAATCAGATCTGTTCACAAGATGGCTGAAGTAACATGAAACATTTGACAATGTCAACAAGCAACCCACCTTGTCCATTTTCTTACAGGCGGGTCACATCGGATATAAACATCAGTTTCGAGTTGTAAACAGGCAAGGTTCTTCCCACATGTGTTTGTGGATCTAAGGGACGTAACTCTCAAGTTGTACATTTTAAGAAGACCGCCAGAAAAAGCTTGATCTTCACAAGTTTATACAAAACTTGAAAAATTTACGCAAAATAAACGAAAATGCAATTATGATGTTTCTTTCATGCTATTTGTTTGTTGTTTAACGCCACACTCGGAAATCTTCCAGTCATGACGACGGTTCATTGATGTATGTATGTCTAAAAACGTTTTAAGGATTGACTGTATTTTTTTCGGTTCATTGAGGTATGAATCAAAACGCCGATGTGGAAACTGTATGAATCCGCGTAGCAAATTTAATTATTACATAATTCATTCAGATTAACGCGGTACCGAGGAAACATGCACGACAAATATCAATCAGGTAGTTTCACACACTCCGGCGCAGTTGGTGACTTAGCATAACACCACTGCCACAGGCTAATTTGCATATCACGTGACCGGACCTTTCTTTTTTTCAAAAATCAGAATAGAATGTTATTACAACTGCGACAGTGAGTTGCAAGACAGTACCTATTTACTAGCTAGCTATAGTCTGGAAGGTAATTTAAGGTACAGACGTTTACTACAATATCTGAAAAACTATTGGACCTACTCCAATCAATGTTGGTATGAGATTATTAAACAGTCATATATAACCGGATATTACATTTAAAGACAATCGGTGCATGAATAAAAAATTTGTCTATTTAGCTATCAGTATATTTCATCATCGTCACGGGTGGAACGAACATTCATTGAAACATCCATCTGCATTATGCTACCCCTGCGTCACAGGGCCATATGACACAGTTGAACCAATCAACTCAACTCGAAAGGGTGCACGGGAATCACGCACGCACGAATACGGTGTTAGCGTCTCAAGACTATAGCTCTCCATATGGCTTCGATTCAGTAGTTCCTGAAACAGTCTCCGGAATCAGCAGATTTTCAGAGATAGGTAGCAATGTTCGTGTTCGCCTGTTCATGAGCCTTTGAGCAGGACTCGAGTCGAGACCCTGTGTCGATGTGTTACAAAAGTTCAGTATGGCCAAGTAAGGGTCAAAATTGTTTTGCAGTTTTCACTGCCTGTTCTGCATTTCCGTTGCTCTGAGGGTAGGCTGGAGACGATGTTACATGATTAAATCCCAAGTCATGAGCAAATGTCTTGAATTCCGCTGCTGAAACTGTGGACCGTTGTCAGATATGCAAGTGTCCAGTATAGCATGTCGTGCCTACTGTCCCTTTAGCTACTGTGGTTTACCCGGTATCTGCACGTTAATCAATTTCCCAATAGTTCGAGAAGTAATCTATAGTGATGAGACAGTTGTTGCCATCTAGAACGAACAAGTCTGCTCCAACTTTGGACCATGGACGGTCTGCTAACATTGTGACAAAATGGGTTCCTTAGCTTGTTTCCTGTCACTTCCACGTCAGATGTCACATTTTGCGACATAATCTTTGACTTCCCCGTTCATCCCAGGCCAGTAAATACATTCCCTTGCACGCCGGAGACATCCTTCTGCTCCAGTGTGTGAAGAATGATGTTGCACTAACAAGTCTCTTCTCAGGGCTCGGGGAATCACTACTCTTTGACATCGGTAGGGGATGCCATCTTGTACAGTCAACTCATCACGACAGTGGAAGTATGGTCTTGCGGCATAAGGAACATCTTTCAAATGATCCGACCAGCCCTTCCAAATGATGTCATACACTTGTTGTAGGTCTGCATCAGACTTGACTTTCTCCTGTATCTCTTCCATTCTTGGTTTAGCAATTAGGACGTAGTCTATCTTGTAACCTGGTCCATTCCTGTATCCGCAACTTCAGGCAGTGGTGCCCTGCTTAATGTGCCGGCTAACTGCATCCGTTTTCGAGGACTGCAGGCGAGCTGAATGTCGTAGCGCTGCAGTCTTAGCAATATTCTCTGCAGACTTTTGGGTGCACTGTGTAGTGGCTTCCTATACTATAGGCTCAAGTGGCTTGTCGTCAGATTGAACGTCAACTGGCCTTCCGTACGTGTATGGGTGGAACGTTTCCAGCCCATATACAACTGCAAACAATTCCCCCTCGATTTGGGCATACATGGTTTCGGCGTCTGTCAATGCCCTACTGGCATAGGCCACAGGTTGACCATCTTGGAGAGGAGCTGTGCCCAAACCTGACATAGATGCATCACACTGAATTGTGACCTGACTCTTTGTGTCGAAGAACTTAAAAAGCCTCTTGATATCATCGACGGCGTTTATCATGAATCTGTCCCGAACGCCACCCAAAATCCTTCAGAGTCAGCTTCCTTAGCGATTCACAGGCAGTGCTTAGTTGTGGGAGGAACTTGCTTAGATAGTTCACGAATCCAACGAAGCGAGGTACACCTTGTTGGTTTAAGCATATCGAGAACAGCTTTGGTCTTTCCTGGGCCAGGCTCTGGACCATTGGATGAAAGGCGATGTCCGATGAAGGTAACTTCCTGTACTTTGAAGGTTATCTTGCTGGGGTTGATCTGCAGGTTGCGAGCTCTGCAGCATTCCATGAGTGCTCTGAAGTTTGCATCGTGATCTACAGATGCTTCTTCAAAGGAGTCTCCTTCACCAAAGATGAGAATATCACCCGCAACTCCTCGTACACACTTAAGCCCTTCGATGACCTGATCTCGCCGTCGGAGGAATTCCTCTGGAGCGGAGGATATACCAAAAGGCATGCGTAACCAAAGAAAATGTCCAAACGGGTTGTTGAACGTTGTGATGTATGAACTGCGGTCTTCTATAGCCACATGCCGAAACCCATTCTTTGCGTCCACAACGCTAAACACTTTAGCTTTGCCAAGGTCTGGTTAAAGATATCCTCGATAGTTGGTAATGGCTAGTGACTGCGGAGAATTGCCCCATTTAGGTCTTTTGGATTGATGCATTTCAAGTTTATTGGGTTTCTCCACGATGACAAGACTAGATACCCAAGGTGTTGGTTCTGTTATAGGAGCGAGTATTTTAAGATTCACGAGACGCTCTAGTTCAGCCTTGAGCTTCGGCTTTAGAGCTAGCGGCACTTTCCTCGGAGGGTGAGCGACTGATGCCACCGAGGTGTTGAGTTGGATCTTGTACGCTCCTTCAAACTGTCCTGTTCGCGTTAACACGTCTTTGATTTCCTCTTTTATTCCATTCAATGTAAGTTTCTGGGGGGATATTAATTGAGTGCATGGATGTTGTCATCACTGTATCAAACATAGTAATCTGTTCCTGATCCACTTCATACTCATATGGGGCACGGGTGGCCCAGTCGTCTAAGGCGCCGCGATACGCTGTGCAGAGTTGCGTCCCTTGGGCACGCCAGAAACCTATGATTGTGGGTTCGAATCCCGGTTCGCCCCGATTATGTTTCTAGGTTTGTCAGCACCATACCCATGCTCGTGGGTTTCGCCGAAGTGGTAAACGTCTGAGACCTGCATCACTTGGGGCTTTCCTACAACATTAAGCTGACACGCCGTGATATAACTGGAATACTGTTAAAAGCGGCGTTTAACCCAACTCACTCACTCACTCACTCATACTCATAGACGCGTGACTGCCTGATATTGGCGTGGCACTAGGGTTACTGAGATCAATAAAGTCTACCTTGTACTTTCTCCCATCCTTGGGGTTGACTACTTTTACAGGGCATTTGCCTAAAGGCGTGACGACTGTCTAGTCGTACATTCTCAACAACTGGGATGTCTGCTGTAATTCTGTAGTAGGAGGTAGTAGAGAAGTTGGTATCAGGTTGCAGGTGGCTCCCGTGTCGACTTGAAATGAAACTGGTTTACCTGCAATGTTCATGGATGTTCATCCCACAACACTCACGTGGTTGCCGCCATTTTCTATGATCTCTGGCGCCTCGTTACTAACTAGGCAAGATGGCGGTACACCGGAAGTTATCATACACATGACGTTATAAAATGACGTCATACACAAATGCTGCTATTAGTCATACTACTTACCTGAGCAAAGTTGACCGCGTGTTCAAACAAAATAGCCACCTCATCGCTTGTCAACGGTTCCGCTTTATTCAGTTTGTTCCCCTTGCCTGGAGTTCTTTGCATTCATACGTTTCTGGAGTGTTGAAAGGCTTGGTCAGTTTGTTTGTTGTATAACCATTTTCGGATAGGTATCTCCCGGCTCTAGCCTGAAATGGTTTTAACATGTCCAGCAGATACTCAGATTTATCTTTTTTTCGAACAGTCAAAAGTCAGTGAGTGAGTGAGTTGGGTTTAACGCCGCTTTTAGCAGTATTCCAGTTATATCGCGGCGTGTCAGCTTAATGTGAAAGCCCCAAGTGAAGCAGGTCTCAGACGTTTACCACTTCGGTGAAACCCACGAGCACGGATATGGTGCTGACAAACCTAGAAACATAATCGGGGCGAACCAGGATTCGAACCCACAATCATAGGTTTCTGGCGTGCCCAAGGGACGCAACTCTGCACTGCGAATCGCGGCGCCTTAGACGACTGGGCCACCCGTGCCCCCCGAACATTCAAAAGAAATCTTGTTATCCAGATTGATGGGTGCCACCCCTTACGGGTCTCGCATCTCGCCGACTGATCAGACCAAATAATTTTCTGAATAGTTTCATGTCGCTGTTGGTTTTATGTACCGTGTTCTTGTATTTCATTTTGTTCTCAAAATCTTCCGTGTCCGTTTCGCTTTTAAATCCGACCTCACTTTTGTCCAAGACAGCATCTAGCTCCATAATTCTATTTGCAAGTGAATGCAAACATGTTCACCTTGTTTGGAAGACATTGTCGCGGTAAATCTAGCCGAGTAGACGACGCACTAAGGGACGTAACGCTAATTCCCTACTACTCGGGCGGATATCGATCGCCCATTCAAAATGCATTGACTGACCATATCATCCTTGAAGGGGTGTAATACGGGTCTGGTTATTACACAGTAATATGACCGTCTCCATGTTGGCTCTATCACACGTGCAAAATGCCTTATATCATTGATGGGTATGTGATAGTTAGTGTTATTCCCCTTTAACCATACTATAAATGCCCCTCCAATGTTGACTGTTGACAGTCAGTCGTGTCTCAGACGCCCTTAGACGAGGACGGACAGCCCTGTGGCCAAAGCCCCGCAACTCATTGTGCGGCCGTTAACCGTGCTAGGGTCTGCTCATCGTTGGTTCGATTCCAATATCCGTCCGATTAAGATCCTCCATGCTCGTGCTCGTGCTCGTGGCTTCACCAAAGTGATTTATTTATTGTCTATGACCTGCATCTTTGTTATCTTTCCTCGCACATTCATCTGACACGCCATGATATACTTGATGTAATGTCCACAGCTATATTAAGCCCAGTTTACATTTTTGTTCTAAATAGCACGTGCTAAATGGCCCTACCTGTAGGTCACTATTGCATGGCTGTAAAATGCATGCCTGAGAAGTAAAACAGCATCCACACACTCACTTAGCAAGCCCCTAAAGAGCATTGGTTAGACGTGCTCCCCAGCAACTAATGCTGGATCGGGTCTTTGAGGCTCACTGACCTGGCTGATTGTATGTCATTTTAACCCGACGGCGTTATCAACCACATTAATATATATCGACCACTTCCGTGTCTGCAGCTGCTCACTTCCTGCCCTTGTGAGATGAGGTGAAATGGGTACAAACGCCTCGTCAAAGATTACTCCACTTATGTAGCGACGTGCATATGCGGATCTAGAGGAAACAACCCCCCCCCCCCCCCCCCCCCCCCCCCAAAAAAAAAGGAACAAAAAGAGAATTACCTGAGAGAGGATTTTGATATTTTGGGCCTCTCCCTCTTACAAATGATGGATGCGTGTGTATGTGTGGCTACTTGTACGAATCCGGACTAATGTCGATTCTATAGTGCTAGCCCACTGAGATACCATGCTGCAGTTTAACATGAATACCCCACTCAGATTCAGTACGCTGACTCCGAGCCGACCTTGCTTTATCCCCTCAATGCAGAGTGCCATCCGTGGTAACAACAAGTATTATATTTTAACGTCTTTGGGTATGACGCTCGCGGACGCTAGAACAGAGAGGCGGTCCTCTGCTCTCGGGAGCGTTCGTCCGGGGGGCACAATCTATGGTCACAATCAGGCACCCATGCCTCCCAGGAACACAGAGGGGAAACTAGATAACATAAAATAATATTTTATTATTCCTCAGAAAATACCACATCAGCTGAAAGAAAATAATAATTACCAATCGATAATATACATACAATACCATTTTGTACATGATATTATAATGTATTGGTGCAATGTTCAAGCAGTGGGATATCTACAGATACGCCAGTCTGCTGTAGAAGAGGACATCTCTAGTGAGGCTTGTGTAACAAACACAATACATAACAGAGTACACCTGAGCCACGTTCAGTATAATATCGCGACAGAGATGTCGATAAGTTATACTGTAACTTGTCATCGATGTGGCCTTGGACAGTAGGTATGTATCGATAGATCGAACAATCGTCACACCCTTAGTAACTATATACTCTGCAAAACAAGAAACGCAAAAGTAGTAAAGTCGAAAATATTGCATTGTTTTTTTATAGGAAAGTGATAGTAAATTAAATTTAGGATACAACAATTATGTATATCTGACGCAAATCACATACTTTTTGGGGTACGAAATCACTAGAAATGTTGGTACAAAATCGCTACATTTCGAATGGATTTCGTGGAACGATTGGATCAAAAAGCATGTCTCGTCTGTAGGATTCTTTTTCACAATTTAGAACGAGTTTATACTCTGCAAAAATACGCAAAAGTAATAACATCGTTCATATATGACAGAGTGTTGCCGACATCCATACAAAACTAATACCAAAACTAAATTGGTCATTTATGCAAGGATTGGGATTCATTTGTGTGGAAAGAATGGGGTACAGCAGAAATGTGATGAAAAGATGAAAATATCGCAACCACGTGAGAGCATGGCGCCGAAACACACCAACATGACATGCACGTGCAACATCACTTGTTGGGCTTTCATTTTGCATGCCATCATCATCTTACAGCAAGTGAACAACGAAAACATGCAACGCCATCATCTTCAGCTGTACCAAGGTTCATCCTCGTAGCACCAGGCAGCATCACAAGACTGTGGAACCTTGTCAGACACACGGGACAACACGTGACCATCCCAGATTCGGTCGACCAGGTCTAGAGCTTCGTCAATTACGTGAAAAAACAACCACAGCCACCTCTAAAACTACGGCAATGCCAGGATTGCGTTAGATATCAGGCCAGACACCGAGGAACCGTTTACGCGCTAAAATGTATTCGCGCTAGACGACCAGTTCGAGGTTTTATTTGGACGGACCTGCATCGTCGGCTGCGACGTCAATGGTGTCAAGGTCACAGAGTATGGCCGCAACTGCGATGGAGACAAGTTTGGTTCAGTAACGAGTCACGTTTTATGCTTCGCCATGCCGATGGTAGACGTGTTTTCAGGCGTCGCGGGGAACGTTATGCACGAAACTGCATACAAGAAGTGGACAGATTTGGTGGTGGTTTGATGTGGGTTGCCATCTCCTACACTGGTAGAACAGATTTGGTGCAAGTTCTGACAAATCTAACGGCACAACGTTACACGGATGAGTGAGTTAGTGAGTGAGTATGATTTTACGCCGCTTTTAGCAATATTCCAGCAATATCACGACGGGGGACACCAGAAATGGGCTTCACACATTGTACCCATGTCGGAAATCGAACCTGGGTCTTCGGCGTGACGAGCGAACGCTTTAACCACTAGGCTACCCGACCGCCCCTACACGGATGGGATTCTGTGGCCACATGTCATTCCCATTATGCAACAAGCGAACGTCATTTTCCAACAAGACAACGCCCGAGCTCGCACGGCAAGACTTTTTAATAGTATTAAATTACTATTATTAACATCTGTTCTGAAAACTCCGGACCCCACTTTTTTAAATTCATTATTTCTTTACATTTTGATGCAATTATAAAAAAAATAAATTGAAATTGGAAAAAAAATAATCAATTTTTCACCTACCAATCTCAAGTTTTGGGCCCCAAATCCGTACATATATACGGACTAGGGATCATGTCCAAGGAAAAAATAAACCAGTTTTATTTTAGCACTATTGGAAATCAAATATCAAAATGTAAAAGATTATCTGAAAAACGATTGTACGTTTTTGAGTTATGATGAATTCACTTAACTGTATCAACTAAAAAAAATTTTCTTGAATACGCAGGATTGATTTTATTAAAAGGGCGTAAGCAATTACCAAATCAATATTGAAAAAACGATTAGGATTTGCCATTTCTCCTCAAATTTTATAGATGTTATGTAAAAACGATAAAGGATTCAAGATACTTTATTCAGGTTTAGTAAACAATTTGAATGAAAACAAAAATCGTCGTTGTAAAACAAAATGGGAAAATGAATCGACTCCAAAATAACGTATGAATTATGGTAAACGTATGGTATTATTGCTTTTCGGGCAACGGATATCACCGAACTAAAAGTTCAATACCATGTGATGTGGTCCATAGAATTCTCACAACTAATATTGATTAAAACCATCACCATTATATACAATCCGCAATGCTAAAGTTGAATCGATTAAATGGATGAATATTTGTAAAACCGTTGTGGAACTGCTTAAGGAAATGGATAAAAAAAAACAATACTGGCAAAACATTGGAAATAAATCAACAAAATGACATATTTGGAATTAAGGAAAAATGACATAACTCGATTTTTTTATTTTAATAAAATCATACATCTACGAAAACAAATGTACGAATCGCTCACCCAAATGTAATGGTCTGGGGATTATGTTAACATATCCCTGTCATTTTAACAAGCTAAATTCCATTCTGGGTTTTCATGACAGCTTGAGTGTTAAATAAAATATTTCTATTAATAGTGTCCACCTATAATTTAAGATAAGGTGTTCAAGACAATGTGAGTGTCCTTATACACTCCCGGGCAGAAGAAAGCATACACATGAAATGTGAATTTCACCAAAAAATTACAAACTTTACTAGGCTGACAGTCGCATGATTCGACTCTCATTGATATGATACCTATAATACCACCAATGACTCCCGTATGAAATACATCACCATCGAATAACCATTTCACCACCATCAAACATGGGTGTATACTTTCTTTTGCCCATCAGTTTATGTCCACATCATAACAACATACAAACGTGTATATGTAAACCTGATGGATGCTCATTTATCTATGTCATATCGATACAGATTATGGTTAAATAAACAGAAATGTTCATATGTACATATGCCGATAGTAGCTGTCCAACATACGAGGACACCACCTCCAATGTTAATCCAATGGGAAAATAGGAGCCACCGGGGAGTAGCCACTAGGGAGATGGCCACCAAGTAGGATGATGATGTAGTTATTGGGGCAATCCTGCACACTTCGTTAACAGTGAGTGAGTGAGTTGTGTTTAACGCCGCTTCAAACAGTATTCCAGTTATATCACGGCGTGTCAGCTGAATGTGTTAGGAAAGCCCGAAGTGATGCAGATCTCAGACGTTTACCACTTCGGTGAAACTCACGAGCATGGGTATGGTGCTGACAAACCTAGAAACATAATAGGGGCGAACCGGGATTCGGACCCACAATTATAGGTTTCTGGTATGCCCAGGGGACGCAACTCTGCACAGCGAATTGCGGCGCCTTAGACGACTGGGCATAGTCGGCCCACTGGGCCTACTGGAATATCATCCCCATCATTGTCTATGACACGGTAGAGAGGAAGACCACCTCGATCTTCTGGGAAATAGTGAATATTTCTCCAGTCCATCGCTCATCATATTCTCGGAAAATACATTTCTTAGATGAGTCAGTCTTACTCAGTCTCCCACCTTGAAACGGAAAGGTGTCTGTGGTGAATTCATTATTGCTTACACATTCTTCCTTACTTCTTTCACATTCTTCCTGGGCCAATACATGCACCACCAGATGATGGTCTCTTTGTCCTTGGTCACTTTAGACGGAGACATTCCAATAGCTCTGTGATAGGCTTCCTTTCAACTTTTCGCAAATGTTTCCAGTTGTTCCAGGCATAGGGCTGTTTATAGGTGAAATGTGTATATAGCCTTGTCTTAATGGTCTTCAACACTCGTTCTGCCACCACTGCTTTGGCTTCATTGATGGTGAGTAGACGTTGAATCTGTCTTTTCTTCAACAGTGTCTGGACCTCTCTAGCTCGGAATTCCTGACCTCGATCAGTACGAATTCGAGTTGGTTGTCTCACTTCTTTGAAGATATCTTCCAATGCTTTGGCTACACTATGCCCTTTCTTGGTTTTAAGGGTCTTAGCCATTGATATTTGGAGAACACTTCAATTACCACAAGATGAGGTGAGGTGAATAGGGGTTTAACGTCGCGTCCAAGATTATTGCAGTGCTATAGCGACGTGCATGTATGTGTGTGTGTGTGTGGCTGCTTGTACTAGTCCGGAATGATGCCGATTTATAGTGTTAGCACACTGAGATACCATGCCGCAGTTTACCATGAATACCCCACTCAGACACAGTATACTGACTCCGAGGCGATCAGTTCTTGTTTTAGCCCCTTAATGCTCAGACAGGGTAACAACACATACCATCTTTATAACGTACGACGCTGCCGGGGATCCAACCCCGGACCTTCCGCTCCCCGGGCGGACGCTCTACCACTAGACCACGGGGGCGGTCAATTACCCCCCAAACATAGGTCACCATCACTATATTTAGCAAATTTCACCATATCCATCAGGTCAGCTTACCATTGGTCATCAATTCCAGTGACAACGATTCTATTTCTAGCAACCGTTCTTCTCATAGGACGTTGTAAACTGTAGGTTTCCCGTCCCCTTTCTGATCTTGTATTTACCCAAGACATATTTTCCAACTATGGGGGCTTGGGTGGCACAGTCGTCTATTTGCTGTGCAGAGTTGTGTCCCTTGGGCACGCCAGAAACCTGTGAGTGTGGGTTCGAATCCCGGTTCGCCCCGATTATGTTTCTAGGTTTGTCAGCACCATACCCGTGCTCACCGAAGTGGTAAACATCTGAGACCTGCACCACTTCGGGCTTTCCTGCCTCATTCAGCTGACACGCCGTGATATAACTGGAATAACGGTAAAAGCGGCGTTAAACCCAACTCACTCACTCACTCACATGTCTACACAATTTGTCAGTCCCAACAAGTTTTGAGTCTCTGCAAATCGTGAATTATCTTGAAACACAAGCAGACAGAGCTCTAAGAGCTCTTCGTCACACGTCTGCTCACTCTCAAGTTCTTAGTCACAATAAGCACAATGTCATTCTCGACAGTTTGGTCCTTTTTTAGACTTGTCCCTGGATTGTCTTAATGTTAGGCATTAGAGCATAGCCGCTCAGACTTCATCGTAAGTAGTTTCAATTCTATAAGCAAATGTCCGTAAGGTTGTGCATATGCCTCTTCATACTTTTGCATAAATGTCTGTGTCTCTACAGGATACATTTGTCTAGCTAGGGTCACGTGTTGTTGATCTATTGGGTTGTTGAACAGGACTAGGGAGCGGCAGTTCCTTCGCTGAGTGGGGTTCTTGTTGCAGTATGTGAGAAACCTTATAGTCTTAGATGATTGGATGTCTACAGCCAGCAAAGATTCCCGTATCAATGATTTGTACACGGAAGGCTGTCATGACAGACGCTATCGTTGACCTGGTCGGCTGTTAACAGAGTGTGGGGGATTCCCCCAACGACTACATCATCCTACATGGTGGCCACCTCGCTAGTGGTGGCTGCTCCCCGATGGTTCCTATTTCCCCACTGGATTAACATGGGAGGTGGTGTCTCTGTACGGTCTTTTGGACAACTACTACCGATGTCATATCTATAAAACATGGTCTGATATAGATAAATTCATTTTGCTCACATACTGGTACACCCATATCATAGCACTTTACAAAATTGTCTCCTATGCAGAAAAACTTATTGTGTATCGAGGGTGAGCAAACCATGTGATTGTAACATGCCGGGCAAAAGAAAATATACCCTTGAAAATTGAAGTTGACCAAAGAAATAAATACGTTACTGAAACGTTACTAAGGCTGAAAACAGTCGCCGAAAACACTGTCCATTTGAGGTCCAAAACACAACTATGATACCCGTTGCAAATACATCACCATCTAATAACCATTTCTCGTTTGTTTCATTTTTAGCCACCATCAACTTGGGTGTATACTTTCTTTTGCCCGGTAGATCATATTCCAGTTCTTTTGCCACCAGTGATTTCTCTAATGGGGCCTTTACACAGGATGGCGACCTTTGTGCCTCCCGGGTGCGACCATAGAATTTGCCAGGTCGTCGTTGGAGGCTCAAAGGAGGTTGCCTAGGTCGTTCCAAGGTGGTACACAGGAGGTTCTGACATCGCCATGGACGCCATGGTCGCCGTGAATTTTTGAACATGTTCAAAACAGTCGCACAAAGGTCGCCGAGGAGGTTGGTTGCTCAAAGGTGTCTCAAAGGAGGCAGAAGGTTGCACAAGCATTGCCTTTGTTGCAGAATGAAGGCACAGTGGTCGCCCAATGGTCGCCAGGTAATAGATGCGTTCTGCTGAAATACTGTCCCGTCAATCTGGGCGATGCTTCTGCCTTCCTTGTGCCTTTTTTGGGCGACCAAAACCGTGCATTGAACGATGAGTATGGCGACCGCCGTGCCTCCATTCGGCGACCGCGGCAACACCCGAGACACCATGGCAATGCTTCTGCCTCTTTTCTGCCTCCTTTGAGCTACCAACAGTGCCTCCTCAGCCTGCCTATAAATAGAGGGTTTGTACCTGCAGTGTTTCATTGTGGTTGCAGACGCTGAACAACTCGAGCAGTTACTGCTGAACAACTGCTGGAGCAGTTACATAGAAACATGATTTTCTGGGTTTAGGCGACCTTTGAACGTACTGGCCAGTTTTTGATCGCTCGAAGGTGGCACAAAGGTCGCAGCCCTGTGTAATGGGGCCTTAAGGATTTGTAACCTTCTCAAATGTGTTCGGATACTTGTACGTGTAACTCGCTTCAATTTCATAGACGAGACATAGGCTTTTGGGGGCATACAATTCGAAATATGAGCACTTTGTTAGAACCTGACAAAGTAACATACATTTATGGAAGGTCATTTCTGTCAGAACTTCTAGTTCTCTAATCCCGTTCTTTTCTGGAATAGGTTGAAAGAGTCCTTGGACTGGACATAAAGTTGCCATGGCAACCTGGTAGTCAAATGCATCCGACGATGGGGCAACTGCAACATAATAAATCGGTAAGGTCCGGTACGAATCCGGGCAATGATTACGCCTTTCATGGGAACCTGTAGTTACCAAAATGAAAGTCTTTTGTTTCTTTGTTGTTAAAAACGCTGCACTCAGTAATATTCCAGCTAAATGACGGCGGCCTGTAAATAACCGTGTTTCCCTGTTGTTGGTTAACGCCGCACTCATCTAAATCGTGCCAACCTGTAAATAATCGAGTCTGGACCCGACAAACCAGTGATTGATATTATGAACAGCGTCCCAAGCCATCAGGCCCGGTAACTTGTTAAACTGCGTTTCATCGTACACATATAACGTGGTGCGTTGCTGATAAATATCAATAACTGGTTTGTCTGGTCCAGACTCGATTATTATTGGCTGGCACGATTTAGATTGTTTATTGCTGAGTGCGATGTTAACCAACAACATAGAAGCAAGCTGGTCGCGCTTAGGAGAGCGTTGCTCCTTATATATTAAAGGTTATTTATTGTTATGTTATGTCACACCAAAATCCCAAGCTTGATCTGGCTGCATGCCAAGATGACGTCATTGGATTGACATAGCCTATTTGCATAACAGTCGGAAAAGAGTGCTTCCGATATTACATAATCTATGTTTACGTTTTGTAAATTTGGCTTCATTGTCTGTTTCACACGTTTGACAAGATTCTACTATGAGATCATGTAGACATATATAGACAAGTTTTCTCAGTATTAAGGGAGCCCCAGTGGGCTTGTCGTATGAGGGCCTGTCGTTATTCGCTGTGCAGAGTTACGTCCCTTAAGCACGCCAGAAACATATGGTCGTGAGTACGAATCCCCGTTCGCCCCGATTATGTTACTAGGTTTATCAGCACCATACCCATGCTCGTGGGTTTCACCGAAGTGGTAAACGTCTAAGAACTGCATCACTTCGGGCTTTTCTCACACATTAAGCTGGCACACCGTGATATAACTGGAATAATGTTCAAAGCGGCGTTAAACCCAACTCACTCACGTGCTCTCCATATAATACTTGTTCACTCACTGGACCAAAACGCGCTGACGCCGGCATACATGATGGCGCCGTTGGAGATGAAGACGACCCTATAGTAGGCCATGGTAGCAATCACGATCCAGCTGTACCGGCCTCCACTGATGCCAGCCACCTGTGTATTGTTCTTGGCGTAGATCTGAAATTAACATTTAAGATTTATTTTTTTAGATGTTCACATATAATCTGTTATTTCAGATTTCAAAGGCGGTGGGGTAGCCTCGTGGTTGAGGCGTTGGGTCGTCACGCCGAAGGCCCGTGTTCGAATCCCCACTTGGGTGCAATCTGTGAAGATCATTTCGCCGTGATATGGCGGGAATATTGATAGAAGCGGCGTCGACACTCATTTATTTAATTTAACGAATATATGCATGGAAATCTGACAAAGTTGGCTGTAACAGCTAACTTATTTTTCTCTGAAACAAACAAACACTAGTTTGTTGAGACGCTTGGTTAGAATTTTACAGGAAAATAATAACATTAGGCCGAAAAAGATTTCAATTGGCATAAAAGACAAAATAGCGTTTAAATTTATATGATTGGATCACTGAAAATCAATGATGACATCAGGTGTTCGCAAAATGGGAGAGAGAGTGAGACAGAGTTTCTTAATAA
Organism: Haliotis rufescens; assembly: GCF_023055435.1. NCBI lineage: Eukaryota > Metazoa > Mollusca > Gastropoda > Lepetellida > Haliotidae > Haliotis > Haliotis rufescens. Next base: position 26,834,374 of record NW_025963779.1, read on the forward strand.
TATTTGTTATATGTTATAATATTATATTTGTATACCAATAAGTGTTCTGTGAAAAAGCATCTTCCCGAGGCAAGGGAGATAACTGACTATAATAGTCCAGTTTCCACCCTTGCCGAGCTAGGCTGGAATTATGGAGTTATATTTTGGCTGGACTAATGGGTCTATGCATAGTCCAATCAAAATCGCGTAACGAAATCAACATCCGGTTCGTCAACTGCTTTCGAGATTTCGATCGCTTGCAGGATTTGCAAAGTATGTATACCGTCAACTAAGCGGAAACAGATATTTTCATGTTTTTAATCAAGGTGCTCACGTGATTTGATGCACTTCGCGAAGTAAGACCCGTTTTATTACCATATAGATCTTAATTATCGATCAGAACTTACTCACCTGGCCCCGCCATTTTGTTTGAATCAAATGCAAGACTAGTGATATCAGAGGTGGAATCTGATTGTTCAATAGGAGGGACATAGAAGGGACATAACTCGTTATAGCAACTGGTGGCGCTACGATCGAGCCCAGAAATTCCAGCCTTGTTCGGCAAGGATGGAAACTAGACTTTTACAGTTAGTTAACACTCTTGCCTCGGTTGGTGAAGATGCTGAAAAAGTCGGGTCATCTATCTTGTACAAAGATTTCGAGTTTGCATGGTTTGTGCTGCAAAACATTTTTAATAATATTGGATTCCTGAATTTCTTTCACTTTTGTTCTTGAAAAGTGTTTTTTTTTTCTCAATCTCAAACTTGAAAACGATGTCGGTTCAAAATGTAATTTTCGAGCATCGACTTGGCCATAATGCATGAATCTTAAAATCTTAAAACACAGAATGTTCATCTCCCAATTTCTTTGTGTTTATACCTCCACGCCATCGATGTTCTTCTCTGTGCTGAAGTCGTCGAACACGAGTCTAAGCGTAGCTCCGGGGGTGACAGGTGTCAAGGTGTAGGTACACCTCTTGTTTGGGGGGTAACCATTCGGGTAGTTGGGGGAGGTGAATGTGCCCGAGTCGGCCACATGGTTCTCGGAACATGCTGAATGGGAAAATATAAAAAATAACAACGTGTTTGAAATAATTGTGAATTCAAAAATGTTCTAGCGGAGAAAACCCTTTTTTCTGCTCTAACAGTTGTGGAATGTGATTTTACATATCTGGGTGAGGGAGTGCGTGTGAGTGAATTCGGTTTAACGCCGCTATGAACTGTGCAACGTGTCAACTTGATACAGGACTGACACACATAAAAACATAATCAGCGTCAACCGGGACTCGAATACAGGATCAGCTTATATAATACATACATCATCAAAAAACCCTACAATACATGGCTCACCAACAAACCCTACAATACATGCCCCATCAACACCCCTACAATACATGGCTCACCAACACCCCCTACAATACATACATCACCAACACCCCCTACAATACATGGCTCACCGACACCCCTACAATACATGGCTCACCAACACCCATACAATACATGGCTCACCAACAGCCCTACAATACATGGCTCACCAACACCCCTACAATACATGGCTCACCAACAGCCCTACAATACATGGCTCACCAACACCCCCTACAATACAAGGCTCACCAACACCCCCTACAATACATACATCACAAACACCCCCTACAATACATGGCTCACCAACACCCCCTACAATACATGGCTCACCAACACCCCCTACAATACATACGTCTGCAACACCCCCTACAATACATGCCCAATCAACACCCCCTACAATACATGCCCCATCAACACCCCTACAATACATGGCTCACCAACAACCCCTACAATACATACATCAACAACTCCCCCTACAATACATGGCTCACCAACACCCCTACAATACATGGCTCACCAACAGCCCCTACAATACTAACATCACCAACACCCCCTACAATACATACATCACCAACACCCCCTACAATACATGGCTCACCAACACCCCCTACAATACATGGCTCACCAACACCCCTACAATACATGGCTCACCAACAACCCCTACAATGCATGGCTCACCAACACCCCCTACGATACATACTTCACCAACACCCCTACAATACATGGCTCACCAACAACCCCTACAATGCATGGCTCACCAACACCCCCTACAATACATACTTCACCAACACCCCCTACAATACACGCCTTACCCATACCCCTACAATACATGCCTTACCCATACCCCTACAATACATGCCTTACCAACACCCCCTACAATACATACCTTACCAACAACCCTACAATACATGCCTTACCAAAAAAACCTACAATATACGACTCACCAACACCCCTACAATCCATGCCTTACCAACACCTCTACAATACATGCCTTACCAACACCCCTACAATACATGCCTTACCCACATCCCTACAATACATGCCTTACCAACACCCCTACAATACATGCCTTACCCACGCCCCTACAATACATGCCTTACCAACACCCCTACAATACATGCCTTACCAACACCCCTACAATACATGCCTTACCAACACCTCTACAATACATGCCTTACCCACACCCCTATAATACACACCTTACCAACACCCCTACAATACAAGCCTTACCCACACCCCTACAATACATGCCTTACCAACACCCCTACAATACATGCCTCACCAACACCTCTACAATACATGCCTTACCCACACCCCTATAATACATGCCTTACCCACACCCCTATAATACATGCCTTACCAACACCCCTTCAATACATGCCTTACCTACACCCCTACAATACATACCTTACCCACACCCCTACAATAGATTTCTTACCAACACCCCTACGATATACGACTCACCAACACCCCTACAATACACGACTCACCAACACCCCTACAATACATGCCTCACCAACATCCCCTACAATACATAGCTTACCAACAACCCTACAATACATGCCTTACCAAAAGACCCTACAATATGCGACTGACCAACACCCCTACAATACATGCCTTACCAACACCCCTACAAAACATGCCTTACCAACACCCCTACAATACATGCCTTACCAACACCCCTACAAAACATGCCTTACCAACACCCCTACAATACATGCCTCACCAACACCCCTACAATACATGCCTTACCCAAGCCCCTACAATACATACCTTACCAACACCCCCTTAAATACATGCCTTACCAACACCCCTACAATCCATGCCTTACCAACACCCCTACAATACATGCCTTACCAACACCCCTACAATACATACCTTACCAACACCCCTACAATACATGCCTTACCCACACCCCTACAATACATGCCTTACCAACACTCCTACAATACACGACTCACCAACACCCCAACAATACATGCCTTACCAACAACCCTACAATACATGCCTTACCGACACCCCTACAATACATGCCTTACCCACACCCCTACAAGACATGCCTTACCAGTACCCCTACAATACATGCCTTACCAACACCCCTACAATACATGCCTTACCAACACCCCTACAATACATGCCTTACCAACACCCCTACAATACATGCCTTACCCACACCCCTACAATACATACCTTACCAACATCCCTACAATACATCACCCACCAACACCCCTACAATACACCACTCACCAACAGCCAACACCCCCTACAAAACACCACCCACCAACACATTCTACAATTCATGCCACACCAACACCCCCTACAATACACCACCCACCAACACCCCCTACAATACGCCACCCACCAACACCCCCTACAATACATAACCCATAAACACCCCCGACAATACATCACCCACCAACACCCCCTACAATACACCACCCACAAACAGCCTTTACAATACAAAACCAACCAACACCCCCTACAATACAACACCCCCTATACTACACCACCCACCAACACCCCCTACAATACAACACCCCCTATACTACACCACCCACAAACACCCCCTACAATACACCACCCACAAACAGCCTCTACAATACAAAACCAACCAACACCCCCTACAATACAACACACCCTATACTACAACACCCACCAACACCCCCTACAATACACCACCCACAAACAACCTCTACAATACAAAACCAACCAACACACCCTACAATACAACACACCCTATACTACAACACCCACCAACACCCCCTACAATACACCACCCACAAACAGCCTCTACAATACAAAACCAACCAACACCCCCTACAATACAACACCCACAAACAGCCTCTACAATACAAAACCAACCAACACCCCCTATACTACACCACCCACCAACACCCCCTACAATACAACACCCCCTACACTACAACACCCGCCAACACCCCCTACAATACAACATCCCCTTTACTACAACACCCACCACAAACCCCTACAATACGACATCCCCTATACTACAACACCCACCAACACCCCCTACAATACACCACCAACAAACAGCCTCTACAATTCAAAACCAACCAACACCCCCTACAATACAACACCCCCTATACTACAACACCCACCAACACCCCCTACAATACAACACCCCCTATACTGCAACACCCACCAACACCCCCTACAATACAACACCCCCTGCACTACAACACCCGCCAACACCCCCTACAATACAACACCCCCTTTACTACAACACCCACCACAAACCCCTACAATACAACACCCCCTATACTACAACACCCACCAACACCCCCTACAATACAACACACACCACAACCCCCTACAATACAACACCCCCTATACTACAACACCCACCACAACCACCTACAATACAACACCCCTATGCTACAACACCCACCAACACCCCCTACAATACAACACCCACCAACACCCCCTACAATACAACACCCCCTATACTACAACACCCACCAACACCCCCTACAATACAACACCCCCTATACTACAACACCCACCACAACCCCCTACAATACAACACCCCCTACACTAAAACACCCACCAACATCCCCTACAATACAACACCCCCTACAATACAACACCCACCACAACCCCCTACAATACAACACCCCCTATACTACAACACCCACAACAAACCCCTACAATACAACAACCCCTACACTACACCACCCACCACAACCCCCTACAATACAACACCCCCTATACTACAACACCCACCACAACCCGCTACAATACAACACCCCCTATACTACAACACCCACCACAACCCCCTACAATACAACAGCCCCTACACTCCAACACCCACCACAACCCCCTACAATACAACACCCACCAGAACCCCCTACAATACAACACCCCCTATACTACAACACCCACCACAACCCGCTACAATACAACACCCCCTACACTACAACACCCACCACAACCCCCTACAATACAACAGCCCCTACACTACAACACCCACCACAACCCCCTACAATACAACACCCCCTACACTACAACACCCACCACAATCCCCTACAATACAACACCCCCTACACTACAACACCCACCACAAACCCCTACACTACAACACCCACCACAAACCCCTACAATACAACACCCCCTACACTACAACACCCACCAACATCCCCTACAGTACAACACCCCCTACACTACAACCTCCACCACAAACCCCCTACAATACAACACCCCCTACACTACAACACCCACAACAACCCCCTACAATACAACACCCCCTATACTACAACACCCACCACAAACCCCTACAATACAACACCCCCTACACAACAACACCCACCACAACCCCCTACAATACAACACCCCCTATACTACAACACCCACCACAACCCCCTACAATACAACACCCCCTACACTAAAACACCCACCACAAACCCCTACAATACAATACCCCCTTTACTACAACACCCACCACAACCCGCTACAATACAACACCCCCTATACTACAACACCCACCAACGTCCACTACACTACAACACCCACCACAACCCCCTACAATACAACACCCCCTACACTACAACACCCACCAACATCCACTACACTACAACACCCACTACAACACCCTACAATACAACACCCCCTACAATACAACACCCCCTATACTACAACACCCGCCAACACCCCCTACAATACAACACCCCCTATACTACAACACCCACCACAACCCCCTACAATACAACACCCCCTATACTACAACACCCACCACAACCCCCTACAATACAACACCCCCTACACTACAACACCTGCCAACACCCCCTACAATACAACACCCCCTACACTACAACACCCACCACAACCCGCTACAATACAACACCCCCTATACTACAACACCCACCAACATCCACTACACTACAACACCCACCACAACCCCCTACAATACAACACCCCCTACACTACAACACCCACCAACATCCACTACACTACAACACCCACTACAACACCCTACAATACAACACCCCCTACAGTACAACACCCCCTATACTACAACACCCGCCAACACCCCCTACAATACAACACCCCCTATACTACAACACCCACCACAACCCCCTACAATACAACACCCCCTATACTACAACACCCACCACAACCCCCTACAATACAACACCCCCTACACTACAACACCTGCCAACACCCCCTACAATACAACACCCCCTACACTACAACACCCACCACAAACCCTACAATACAACACCCCCTACACTACAACACCCACCACAACCCCCTACAATACAACCCCCTATACTAGAACACCCACAACACCCCCTACAATACAACACCCCCTACACTACAACACCCACAACAACCCCTACAATACAACACCCTCTACACTACAACACCCACCAACACCCCCTACAATACAACACCCCCTATACTACAACACCCACCAACACCCCCTACAATACAACACCCCCTACACTACAACACCCACCAACACCCCCTACAACACAACACCTCCTATACTACAACACCCACCAACACCCCCTACAACACAACACCCCCTATACTACAACACCCACCAACACCCCCTACAATACAACACCCCCTACACTACAACACCCACCACAACCCCCTACAATACAACACCCCCTACACTACAACATCCGCCAACATCCCCTACAATACAACACCCCCTACAATACAACACCCCCTACACTACAACACCCACCAACACCCCCTACAACACAACACCCCCTATACAACAACACCCACCAACACCCCCTACAACACAACACCCCCTATACTACAACACCCACCAACACCCCCTACAATACAACACCCCCTACACTACAACATCCGCCAACATCCCCTACAATACAACACCCCCTACAATACAACACCCCCTACACTACAACACCCACCAACACCCCCTACAACACAACACCCCCTATACAACAACACCCACCAACACCCCCTACAACACAACACCCCCTATACTACAACACCCACCAACACCCCCTACAATACAACACCCCCTTTACTACAACACCCACCACAACCCCCTACAATACAACACCCCCTACACTACAACATCCGCCAACATCCCCTACAATACAACACCCCCTACAATACCCACCAACACCCCCTACAATACAACACCCCCTATACTACAACACCCACCAACACCCCCTACAATACAACACCCCCTTAACTACAACACCCACCACAACCCCCTACAATACAACACCCCCTACACTTCAACATCCGCCAACATCCCCTACAATACAACACCCCCTACAATACAACACCCCCTACACTACAACACCCACCAACACCCCCTACAACACAACACCCCCTACACTACAACACCCGCCAACATCCCCGATTGGTGCACACCCTCACTTACCCCATGTAGATCTGTAGAGTACAGACAAAGTATGAAAGCAGAACACACACTGATATACGTCCATTATCCAACAAGTGGTCACATTAATCACATCTAGGACAGTTGGCTAGATCTTCAAAAAAATCTTGCATCAATGTTGAGAGAATACCAGTGTCGTTGATGTTGTTAGTGTGATTCATTCAAGTGTACACAAATGATTCGGTATATCAGTCTTGCATAGTTCGTATTTTCAGAAGACGGAAAACAGTAACTTGAAATGGAGCGGTGCATTGTTGTCACGTGACACATTTATGCAAAGTGAACTCGTTGTTAGGAAAACAGAATGTTTATCAGACCCTTCACAGTACAATGGGTAAAGTGCGTAATGAAAGTGAAGATGTTTAATTTGGTTAATGTACACTGCAATCATTGTGAACGATTTCTCCTACTCGTAGAAGCAATTATATTATGAAGCTCCTTGTCTGTTCGTCATGTCAGGCGGAAATAACAGCCGACGTTAAACCTTTTGTCTTGAGTTTGGGCCATGAGATCTTAATCATTAATAAGTGTTGTTTAGACATAAGACTTTATTCTTACATTTTTGTGTGTGTTACCACCCAGAGTACAACGTAATTCAAGTAGGTGGAAAATGATTTTTTACAAACGTTGGTTTGTGGGTTTTTTTATAATTGAATTGAAATATGGATAACCTCGAAGAGTACCATACGTAAGAGAGTGGTGTAAAAGTATTCATGTATGGTTCCACTGGTTGCTGGAAAATCATGTCCTGTTGTCGTGAGATATTTGAAATTTGATACTCGATATGTGATATTTTGAAAAAGCCAGTAATCGGTTCTCGAAAATACTGTTTAAATCAATTTATCCTCCGGTTTTAAACGAACCTGAAATCGCATTGTGAGTCCCCAAAACCATTGTTTCAATGTTCAAGCTGTTAACGCCAAGATTCAGTTCCATTCCCAACGTGGGTACAACAATATCTGTGTCCATCGCCACGCCTTCGCTCGCTGCTAACGACGGCATAAACTCTACTCACTCACTAACACCTCAAGATGCATACCATGGCAAGTCCAACACTAGCTCCCTTTTGCAGCAAACGAGTGATGTCCTGAGGAGCGACCCACGCCAACACACAATCAGACGTGTTGTAAGTACCCGACCCTCGCTAGTCGATTCATAAAAAAAATAGAGATGCTTCTACCGCACCCGTCACCAATCGCCCCTTTCCGTAACCTATCGGTGAATGTTATGTGCGAAAATACGACAAACCAGTCAGAATATACTTCGGTCAGAGAATCCTTCGGGAATAATTTATTATTGCACACATGTCTTGCAAAATATTACCCCAGATAAAAAAAATATACCCCAGATACAGTAAAATGTATAAATATATATACTGTATAAATACCGAAAGTCCCAGTGTGTTTTAATAGCATCTGGAATATATCTGACATGGCGGAAATATTGGTGAATCATTACGCAACGAGTCGACAATTCTTTCAACTATGCCCGTTTGTGCTTAGACGGAACCCAGTCGCCAAAATGGCCACGAGAGGGGCACGAGTCACTATTTGGCTTGTCCGGGATAACACGAGTTGGTCACGAGTTGCTCACGAATGGTTTCTACCGGGGACCCTGATAATCCCGGAATCCCAACGGGGTAATGCCTGATGATGATTTGTGTATGAAAGTATATGTAACTGAGGTTAGATCGGGTTAAGGGCGCGTTTACGATTTTTACCATGCATATTACCCTTTAGCCTTCCTTTCACATTTAAAGTATATTGCAAACACTGCCAAATGTATTATTCATTCGTTCATTTCTAGTACTAATCATTCAACCATCAAACGGCTGACAAGCGTTCTCCTCACCTGCTCTGCAGGTGTAACCCGACACCTGAAGTTCGCTTTCATTTCTAATGTAATGATATAAAGACACAGCAGCAAGAATGCATTGAATATACCAGTGTACACTCCAAAAAAGATACATCGCAGAGTACAAATGCACTCCAATCACTCTCCGTGGACCACAGCGAATTCCCATATGTGTTTTGTGAGTAGTTTGTTTCTACAATTCAATAGATTTATTGTTTACAAAGAATTTACAATTTCCTTAACCTCATTAACACGTAGTGTGTCAGAAGAAGTCCCTTTGTTAATGTCTTGTTTCGCTTTTCCTTTCTTAAACGCCGATTGAAAAGTGAACACGTTCACCTTTTATGGTAGACGCACGAATCCCTCAACTGCGGAAATAATAATTATATCCCTTCAAAGTGCTATGTCGTCATCGCTATTAATTTGAGTGAGTGAGTGAGTAAGTGAGTTGGGTTTAACGCCGCTTTTAACATTATTCCAGTTATATCACGGCGTGTCAGCTTAATGTGGGAGGAAAGCCCGAAGTGATGCAGGTCTAAGACGTTTACCACTTCGGTGAAACCCATGAGCACGGGTATGGTGCTGACAAACCTAGAAACATGACTGGGGCGAACCGGGATTCGAACCCACAATCATAGGTTTCTGGTGTGCCCAAGGGACGCAACTCTGCACAGCGAATCGCAGCGCCTTAGACGACTGGGCCACCCGTGCCCTCGCTATTAATTTGAATCACGATGGCACACATTACCATTTTTTACAACCGCCCAACGCACACTTTTCTCCTTAAATTATATTTATTTTAAACAATAAATTATTTTTTAAACTCACTGGCTACTAAAAATCATTTTCAATATGTTATAGGGTAAAAACTATGAATTTCCCCTTAATCCGATCTTCATGTGAGTGAGTATGGTTTTACGCCGCGTTTAGCAATATTCCAGCAATATTACGGCGGGGGACACCAGAAATTGGCTTAACACATTGTACCCATGTTGGGGATCGAACCCGGGTGTTCGGCGTGACGAGCAAACGCTTGAACCACTAGGCTACCCGACCTCCCCGTGCTCATGTTGATGACACAAAGCAGGTGTTCAATAACAGTATTCGTACACAGATGCTGTGTAAGGTGGCATTCTTCTCTACCATTGTTCTCTACCATAACGCCCTTAGAGTGCAGATAACTCGTTGAGCCAGGAAAGCGGAAGAGTCAGCACTTATGACAGCTGATTTCATATAGGTTGTCAATGCTTCTTACTTATCATTAAAAGCTTATTGATTACATATATGTGTTTAACAATCCATGACCGATTCATCGATTTGCCCGATGAAATATCAAATTTGAAAAACGGTAGCAGATTATTAGTAGTAACATTTAGTTCTTTATTCGTAATATTTGACCTTAATTGCATATTTTTGTCCTTTTTTTAAACTTTGTATTTTTTGACCGAATGGCCGCCCATAGTTTGTCGCGCTGTGCAATTTCAGCGATCGGTCGGCGCCTTGTCTGTCCGCTTCCACGTCGGATTTTTTAATCCCATTCACGGTGCTTTTCTGCTCTTCTGTCTCCTCGCCAGTTTGATTACCTTGTCCACAAACCATGCCAAGGAGTTGTAACATCACTGAAGATTCTTTCAGTTGTCTACTCAATTCTCAATTCCACATTAACCCTTAAACATTTAAGTTTATCGTGATATCATAAAACGCTATCCGCACAACTATCGAACATTGACAGTAGTGTCTCGGTACTGAGACAAAGAGACTTGGTGGTATGACACGAAGGATATGTTACCGTACGGCCTTGTTCAGATACAGTAAACTACGGTTATACCGAACACGCTTATAACGAACTGGTGGATATATCGAACTGATTTTTAGGCCCCCTGCCATTTGCTGTATCTCTGCTGTACATATGCTTATAACGAATTACGGTTATAACGAACTAGAATTTGTGGTCCCTTTGAGTTCGCTATAACCGTAGTTTACTGTAAGTACTTTTCAGTAATAGCAGACTTGATATTTTAATGAAACATAATCCAAAATTATGTGTTCTTTGTTTGTGTGTTGTATAACGCCGCACTCAGCAATACATGTACTCCAGCTATTTGAAGGCGGTCTGTACATACTCGAGTGCGGACCAGACAATCCAGTGATTGACATCATGAGCATCGATCAACGCAATTGGGATACGATGACATGCATCAACCAAGTCAGCAATCCTGACCACCCGATCCCGATAGTCGCCTCTTACCCGAAATTATGTAAAACTATCAACGAGATCAAACCTTGTACAGTAAACTACGGTTATAACGAACTCAAAGGGACCACTAATTTTAGTTCGTAATAACCGTAGTTCGTTATAAGCATATATACAGTATATATACAACAAATGGCCGGGACTAAAAAATAAGTTCGTTATATCGGTCAGTTCGTTATAAGCGTGTTCGTTATAAACGTAGTTTACTGTATTGTCAAAAGAACACTCCATTGCCTGTACTCGCTCATCTTTTCTAAACACAACAATGTTCGATTTTTGTGTGTTAATTTCCAAGCCCCATGTTTTTGAATATGGTCATTGAATTAATCTATCGATTTCTGGAAAATCTATATCGCAACAAAATCACAATCAATGATTTTCTCTGTACTCTCCCTTTTAGACTACTTTCGAGGAGTGTATCATAAAAATGTAAAATCACACATATATATATAAAAAACATAAGTGTTTGGGTATTAGCCATTTGTTTCATCTTAAAAAAACTGGTTGGGTGGGGTGGAGATGGGTGGTCCCTATTATTTACATCTGTTAACAGCTTTTAACATTTTCAGTTATAATTTTATATGATGTAGTTATTTTTCCAGAAGTATGGGCACTAAAACTTGATCAATGCATCAGCAAAGCGTAACTGATCAATCTTCAATTATTATCTTTCATCTCAACATCAATTATGTGAAGAAGAAACTCTTTGATGTCTTTACTTACTTTTGGTATTCCATGGGTAATAAATAAATAGCTAAGATCAATAACATTTACATTAACAAAACTCATTGCTCTGTGGTATTTAGCGTTTTGTTTAAAAAATATAACTGTATGATAAATTCAATTTTTGTAACTGCACATGAGATATTTGTTTAATCTTACGAGTATAAAAAAGCTGGGTGGCACAGTTGGTGAGGTAGCCATACATTTATCAGATAATGTTATCTTCCGAAAAAAGGAACAGGGTACATATGTACACTGACAAGTCTTGCAGTTCTGTTGTGTTGGAGAAAACGTGTATGGAATTTTTTTTATAATTACTTGGGCGACTTGATTTCAAACTAAGAAATACTTAGAAAATAATTGTTGAAAGTATTTCGACAAGCTATGGCAGCGGCCATGTTTTCTGAACCCTGAGGTTTATTTTGTGAAACGTTCCCAATCATATTTAGCACAGGAAAGTGGGCTTGATGTGGCAAGGGTGGCAACGAGATATTGGTAAATAGGTTAGTAGACGCTCTTGCCTCAGTAGGATGGGGGTTGCTGTCGAGTTGTACCAATGTCGCCGTGTCTGCAGCCTCGATCTGCTTGATGGCCATGCATCTGCAGATGCTGGGATGATGATGTGAAGTGATAAGAGTAGGTTCAGTATCCTTTAAGATTGTTGTTTGTGTGCTGCCCATGTATCTGGTGATGGTCCAACAGGTGAAGTGGACATCTGGCTATACAGTCCAGACAATGTATTCGTTGAAGGCCTCAGCACGGGAACATCAGAGCAGGAGTCCATAGCTCCAATCTACTGGTGCTTGATTGTACAGTTCATGCATTCGTGTTGCTCTCTTCTTAATATTTGCTGATGAACTTAGCATCTTCTGGGGGATGTGGGGGTCTGTAACACTCCTTACGAGGTCGCCCACAATTGTGCACTTCTGACGACAACCTGCTGACCGCAGTTCACATTGGTTCATGTTCCCTTACAAGCGTCCACTAGCCTATTTATGATAGTCTCGTAGAAACTAGACTTTGATTGCACGCAGCCAAGCCGTACATACTAAGTACATAAATGATCATATAAAATATTTTGACTGTAAATTATTACTCTAAACATGTTTTATGTTATTCGGTAACAATCATACCGGCGCCACGCTCTTACCTAGACTGGTTTACCTGCCCTAGAGCGCTTGCGTTTCTCGCCTGCGAGGGGCAGGGTACCACTCTAGCTCTATCCGCCCTGTTTGCCCATACAGTATTTCGCTGCGGTGAAACGTTGACCAAATTCCATGAAGCGGGCTTCTCTTTCGAGAGGGAAGGAGACAGGCCTACAGTGTATGGCTTTGCGGGAAACGTTGACCCATGTCCGTGTAGCGAGGTCTGCCTGTCGAGTGGGTCAGGAATAGACCTATAGCATATCGCTATGCGGAAAACGTTGGGCCAGTTTCCGTGAGGCGAGATATTAGCACTTTTGGACAGTGTGAATAATTGACGCGTCAGGCTACAGGAGCAGACATTACCATTAGGGAGGTAACTCTCATAGACAAGTATGGTTCATGGTGAAAAACAACAGACACACTCGCAACGTTGTGAGTTTCAATTTTAACAATAATTGCATGTCAATCTTTATGTGTTGATTTACTTCATTATAAACTAATATTAAAACTTTGGCTCTCTTACTCTGAAAAGATTAATTATGAAAAAATATGAATTACTTAACACTAAAGTGTGGAATCCCGGACGGCACTCAGCCCAAAAAAGTACGAGAATCTGTACTTTACCAAGAACAAGAAAGTGTTATGCCAAATATAACATTTGTTACATTTGACCAATTTCTAAATGGCATTGTGTGTTCATAGCTTTACCACTGTTGATCTATCATTGTCAACGGTATCTTATATATCGCTATGATTATGTCAACTTAATACCCAATGTACCTTGAAAACAACAAAAGTTTCAGGAAGCCATTGTTGTGAAAACATATTACTCGTTTTGTTTTCATAATATGTTTGTTTCCTACTTTTATATTACATAAATATTTAAACTGAAATGTGCCATATTCTTATTCCTGATTCTGCGGGTGCCAAATGCAGATTACAATTTGTCCCATCTTCTGGGTGATGACAGTGTAGGTACTTGCATCAATAGGTAGGTCTGCTTCAACATCTCTTTGAGCTGTGTTGATCCCCTGGATCAAAGTCAACTTGTATAAGCTAGTGGACAAGCTTGCCTCGGGAAGATAGCTCCAACATGGATTTCGTTTTGTTGTTGACAATGTTTATGTGTTAATGATTAAATAAGCAGTCTGTGAAGTTATTACTTTTGGCGTATTTATTCATAAGACCTAAAGTCAGTTCTTAAATAAAGTTATAACAATGGATATCCACAAACCTCTTCAAACAAGATTTATTTATAAAAAACGAAATGTTAATGATTATACATTTTATTTATGTTATTGCGCAGCATCGATTTCTTAGCTTTTTCTTGCTGAACTTGTAGCTGATGTCCTCATAACAGGCACAAAGCAAGGAAGCTCCTTACAGCTGTTATAATCCAACTTGGGAATCCATTCGGGAGACAATTTTCATATACAGTAGAACACGGATATAGCGAACAAACGGATACAACGAACTGTTAAAAAAAATCCCCGATTTATCTCCTGTACAAGTCATTGCTGCAATTACGTGTATTGTGTTTTGTTTGTCGAAGATGGCGGACGTTTCCGAGCGAAAACGTATATAACGAACAACGGATATAAAGAACTGATTTTTCTGGTCCTTTGCCGTTCGTTATATCCATGTTCTACTGTATTCGAGTTAGTGATCGTAGTTTTACGCAGCAATATTACAACTTTATAGACTCCATTAAATACATGCATCGCTAACATTATGTCTGATTAAAAATATAAATATGACAGAATTGATAAAACGGGTCAATAACGAATTAGTTATAACTTGATAAAATTTCTATAATAAGTAAAGCGAAATATAGTGATATAGATAAATATCTCGAACTCAGTCAACTCGAACTACCATTTAAGACAATGCAACTTAAACTATAACTGATGACCTAAACAAGGGATAACACGTTGTGGGTTTTTTTGTGGGCCCGACCATGCAGATGACACCCGCGAAGATCCGGGGTAGAATAGGTCTTCAGCAACCCATGCTTGCCGTAAAATGCGACTATGCTTGTCGTAAGAGGCGTCTAACGGGATCGGGTTGTCAGGCTCCCTAACTTGGTCAATGCATGTCATCGTGTCACATTTGCGTGGATCGATGCTCATGATGTCAATCACTGGATTGCCTTTTTAAGACTTGATAACTTACAGACCGCCGTCATATAGCAGAAATATTGATGAGTGCGGCGTTAAACAACAAACAACAAACAAACAAAACATGGATTTGACGAGGTGCTGATGTCATTTTGCACGTGCTATACACTAATAACGACCGCAGATATACTGAATAACAAACAACAGCATTATCATAAATCACATATTATTGTCCCTATTTAATCTCTCACAGTGGGACTATACTGCCACCCTCCCATGTAGATCGCAAGAGAGGACTAAAACGAAAGTTGGGTTGTTGCAATCACCTGCTCGATTCATAGTGAGTGAGTGAGTGAATATGGTTTTACCCCGCCTTTATCAATATTCCAGCAATATCACGACTGGATCATCAGAAATGGGCCCATTTGGGGAATGGAACCTAGGCCTTCGGCGTGACGAGCGAACACTTTAACCACTGGGCTACCCCACCGTCGCCTTGGATTCATGTGGCTTTGAATGAAGAAATGAAAGGTATTTTTGTTCATTCGTTGGTGCCTTTCTTTATTTATAGTGTCTTTAACATTTTGTTCCCCCCGACTAAATATTGAAAGTTTCAAACCCTTGTTTACGGAATGGATCGATGTTCATGCCGTCAACCACTTATTTACCGAGCCAATACTTTTTCCTGGTCAACTACAGATGGCTCTTCGGTCGTGAAAATGTTTTGACTGCAGCATAAATAGTATGCTTTTACGCCGCTTTTAGTCATATCCAAGCAATATCACGGCGGGGATACCAGAAATGGACTTAACACATTGTACCCATGTTGGGAATAGAACCCGGGTCTTCAGCATGATGAGCGAACGCTTTAACCACTAGGCTACCCGACCGCAACAGCATAAAACGACATTCACTTACTCACTCATGAGTGGCAAAAACTGAATATGTTTCCAATGTGATCGGGCGGTCGGGTAGCCTAGTGGTTAAAGCGTTCGCTCGTCACGCTGAAGACCCGGGTTCGATTCCCGACATGGGTACAATGTGTGAAGCCCATTTCTGGTGTCCCCCGCCGTGATATTGCTGGAATATTGCTAGAAGCGGCGTAAAACTATACTCACTCACTCACATACTCCAATGTGATCGCCACAATGGCTCGCCCCTGACTAAGGGTTGGTAACTTTCTTGTATGTGGCGTCATACATCAACACGTAGCCGTCCTCCTCTTCATACAGGTAACAGTTACCGCTGGTGGCATATAACTTAAAATAGGAGCATTCCGTCAACACCTGGCACAGCAACATACATTTATGGAAAGTCATAGATGCCATAATTTCCAACTTTCTGATTCCGTTTATCTCTGGAATTGGTTGAAAGAGTCCTTGAACCGGGCATGTCGTTGCCATGGCAACCTGGTAGTCAAGTGCCTTCGACGAGGGGGCAACTGAAAGATTCAAAGATCAATGTCAACGAAGGAACCATCACATATTTGACGATAATTGTACGTCAATCATATGAGTCAGTGGTAAGGTTCAAATCTCTTAAAATTAAAATATTGTTATTAAAGTTATTAGATATGTTTATGTGAGTTTCTAGGGCACTTTTTGTCAAAGGGGGGGAGTGTTTGGACGGTTTGGACGGTCTTTGTTTACACGTGCCCAGTTAAAAGAAACCCAGCTTGAGTCAAAGGAGTGCTCATGTTTAAATGTTACAAAATGATTTCTGTTGAACCCACAACATGCCTTTCTGACACATTTTATCCTTTTCCCTAAAATGGGTGTTCTTATCCAATCCAAAATATGTAAGTTCGTGGGTATTATCTAATGCCGCTTTAGCAATATTGGTGGTGATATCACGGCGTGGGACACCAGAAATGGGTTTCACACATTGTACCCAGTTCGGGAATAAAACCGGGTCTTCGGCGTGCCGAGCGAACGCTTTAACCACTCGGCTACCCCACCGTGAAAATTAATTCTTTTCAGTGTAATAAAATCACCAGCATTTTCATTGTTCAAGGGGTCCAGTGTCTAAGGCGCCGCAGTTCGCTGTCCTGAGTGGCACGTCAGAAACCTATGATCGTGGGTTCGACACTATTATGTTTCTAGGTTTGTCAGCACCATACCAGTGATCGTGGTTTTAACCAAGGTGATCTGAGACCTGCATTACGTTCCTCACACATCGAGCTGACACGCCGTGATATAACTGGAATATTGTATACTGGAATATTGTTCAAAGCAGCGTTAAACCAAACTCACTCACTTACTTCATTGTTCAGAAAGTTCATATTTTTCTAAAACGGTTTAGGGTCAACTATTTTCATACTTACAGTCGTGGCTATATGGGTGAAATAATGCCGATGTGATAATAAGTATTAACTCACTGATGCTCACTCATTTGAAACCAACATTCCACTATCTCCCTGTAGGGAAATAGACTTGTTAGACATTGAATAGCATCCTTGACATCAACACACAGATGAGGCCACTGATAACACCAAAACATTATCCTGGTTTATACTGCTAGTGATGTGTTGGAGTAGGACGCCCCTTTAAACATTACTTCCCTTATAAAACAAGTGGCCAGATTAGGTCTTAGAGCATGACCGATGTGGAAGTGGTTTTGACCCTTGAATTACCCGTGAACGTGCAGAGAGCGGCGTTGGTCCTCTTTGTCGGCGATCGAGGAAGTATTTCGGTTAACCGGATCACAAACATGTCATACTCTAATGCCCCCACCTCCAAACCCAACCAACTCCTTTAAATAATACATCTACACAGTTTGTTTTATTTCAGTCGGTGTTGATTACGTACAGCGCTACTGACGTCGATATGTTTTGTATAGCCTTTTCACATACAATCTTGCACATTTATTGTTTATGACATCTTCCCGGGGCAAGGGCGTTAACTGACTCTAAAAAGTCCACCCTTGTTGAACTGGGATGGCATTTCTGAGTATTATTTTGGCTGGCCTAACGAGTCTAGGTGTAGTCGAATATAAAATCGCGTAATTAGTGAGTGAGTGAGTGAGTTTGGTTTAACGCCGCTTTTAACAGTATTCCAGTTATATCACGGCGTGTCAGCTTAATATGGGAGGAAAGCCTGAAGTGATGCAGGTCTTGGACGTTTACCACTTCGGTGAAACCCACGAGCACGGGTATGGTGCTGACAAACCTAGAAACATAATCGGGGCGAACCGGGATTCGAACCAACAAACATAGGTTTCTGGCGTGCCCAAGGGACGCAACTCTGCACAGCGAATTGCGGTGCCTTAGACGACTGGGCCACCCGTGCCCCCTCGCGTAATTAAATCGACACGCGGTTTGTAAACAATATGGTAACTGCCGTGTAGATTTTGATCGAGTGAAGGATTGGACAAGTATGTGTACCATCAACAACAAATATTTCCAAAATGTTTTCATGTTTTTATTGAACGTGCACAAGTGGTTTGATGCACTTAGCGAGTGAAGACCAGTTTTAATGCCGTATAGATATTGATTATCGATCAGATCTTCATAACTGGGCGCCGCGATTTTGTTTGAAGCAAATGCAAGAGATACGAGGGGTTGAATCTGGTTGCTCAGTAGGAGGGGCATAAATAGGGAAATAGTCACCAAATTCCCACAAGGGTGGAAACTGGACTTATACAGTCATTTAACTCCCTTGCCTCGGAAAGATGTGTTTGTAATAGTTGTTGTCCATTTTTCCAGTTTCATAAAAGCATTCAATCAAATGTGACACAAACATCTTGTTCTTCAACTGTTAATCACATCGTCAACATACGACCTATTGACGCTTGTTGGCAAATGTTCAAGTGTGACACCCTACATACCTAGGTGACCCTTCCATAATGACGCCAAGAATATAACCAGTCCCCCGTCATTAGTACGTGCCCAGGTAATCCACCTGTCTTAAATTCCCCCTGAATCACAGCTAAAGGAGGCCGACTAAAGTGTTGTGTGGGAGGAAACCCTAAAGTGGCCGCTTTGGTGAAACCTACTTTTAACAAGCAGCGGATCCTGGTACGGCTATGGGACGCAACTCTAAACCACCCATGCGATACGGTGTTCGCATAGCGGGTTTCTTACCAGACCAACTTGCATTGAAGCCAAGGAAAGCGTTGGTATTGTCAGACGAAAACACGACCTTGTAATAGCTCAGTGTTGCGATAACAACCCACTTGTAACGTCCACCGCTTTTTATCTTCAATAACTTGTCGTTTGCGTCGTAAATCTGGAAGTAAAATCGAAGAGTTTATGTGAAGGGGTCTAATACGCCTTCGTATTTCTACTGATGTGCTGGTGTGAGTTGTCCTATACGCGTCTGTAGAGCCAATCGTCCGGATTTATTCAATCTCGAACTGGATATATGTCATTTCTATTTCGCATGAAATACTTTTAAGACCGTTTAGACACTGTCAAGGAGACAGTAGAACGGGTTTAACACAACCAAAGATATCAAACGCTTTTCTCCGCGATCATAGTTTCACAATGTAAGTCTTCTTTTTATTTACATCTGTTTTGGGGTCAAACTATCAAATTAAACATTAATAAGTTTTTTTATTACCTTTGCATTATCATTGTAAGGCGACAATATAATAACTATTCTCGGTGATCAGTGGTCATATTGTCAATATTTCAACCAGGCCATCAGGGCTAAATGTTGTCGTTGATATATGTAAACAATGTTAAACATGTCCTCCATACAATTAACTGTGTTACTGTGATGGTAGTCGTTGTTCATTTTTCCAGTTTCATAAAAGCATTCAATCAGTGTGACACAAACATCATGTTCTTCAACTGTTAATCACATCGTCAACATACCACCTATTGACGCTTGTTGGCATATGTTCAAGTGTGACACCCTACATACCTAGGTGACCCTTCCATAATGACGCCAAGAGTATAACCAAGTAATAAGTGATAGTTAATATGAATAAATACATTATCCTCTCCAGGTTCTCTATCAGCCGTGTATCAGGACACTCATCCTTGTTGGATACCCGGTTTAAAACTTGGCTATGACAAGGGCTACAAAGACGTCAAACGTTCTGGTTTCTTCCGCCTACGGGTAAACTATTGGTGGAAGACATATGGGGAGAAAATTAAGGGCTGCAAGGTTAATTTATTGTTGCTATCTAACCATAGGTATGACAGGTACTCACTCAATCTTCAGTTGTTTACATTACGTTTATTGCAAGGACTCCTTGGTTTTCATGCTTAATTTTGAACACTGTTTAAGATAAAACTATGAACACATCAGTGTCATGTTCTGAGAGTACATGTTATTTCAGTTTATTTAAAATGCATGTATTCAGCTAACAAATACTGTTCTTTGGTATTTAGGGACGCAAGGAGGCGACACGACTCTGTGGTTTGATGTAGAAGAGGAGGAACGTTGCGGGGCAGAACCAGACACTGTGAAATTATACATTAGAACTTAAGAGTTGTCATATTGAAACTGACATTCCTAAATTAGAAAATAGATCTTTACAACCTGAGAATCTTCCACTCAAGAAAATAGTTCTTAAAATGAAAGCAAATAGTAATGAAGATGTTGATGGTGATGAAGATAAAGGACGATATTATACTGGCCTGTCTTCCTTTGTGTCACACCTTGCATTGTTCAATTAAATATCGTTTGGAACAAGTCAACCGTCACATTCATCGCTGACAAAATTGAAAAAGTTATTACACTAATGAGACTCAGAATGAATTTACCCACTATTGACCTATGTTATAGGTTTGGTGTCAACAAAGCTCCAAAGTCCAGGAGATTTAATCAAGTTATGGGTGTCTTGTTCATCAATTTGAAACTACTTGTTTTCTTGCCTGATGGAGAAAATGTATGAAAAACAATGTCAATTGTATGCAGAAAGTATTTCGGACGCAGTGTCTGTTATTATAGATTAGTTTGAGGTTTCTGTTGACAGACCATCCAATCTGACATCTCGAACCCAGACTTGGTCAGCGTACAAGCATTATGATACCGTAAAATATATCACTGGCAACACACACCAAGGTCCTGCAAGTTACATGTCTGAGGGATGGGAACTCGTGTTAGCGCTAAGTATTTGACACGTGATAGTAATTTCACTCACCATCTTCTACATACTGATATAGTATTAGCAGATGGAGGCTTTTGAATTATTGGTTCTGGTGGAGCAGAGTTAAGGATTCCAACTTTTACACGAGGTAAACCGTAGTTAAGTGACACTGAAGTTGAGGAGACAAGAAAAATTGCCTAAATGAGAATTCATTTAGAAAGAGTGATTGCTTGTGTCCGTCAGAAATATATGATACTGAGCAGCACGCATCTTCCCGAGGCAAGAGAGTCCACTAGCCTTTTTATCAAAGTCTTGTTTAGGCTTTGATTTAGGCTAGTGGACACGCATGCCTCGGGAAGATGAGCAGAATCGTTCCCATTGATTACCTGATGACAAAAATACTGATACTGTTCCACTACTTGATAAGATTACTCATGTTTACTGTGCACTTACCAACATGTGTCCATCAGTTGTTCCATTCGAGTGAAGGTTCACTACTTAGACTTACAAACGGTAAAATACATAAACAAAATGTCAAATGTGTTTAATGATTTCGTATTTAGGATTCAGGAATACACCACCTAGACATGTTAAGTGATGACTTTTTCAATTCTTTATTCGTGTACATGTTGCAACATTTCTAATAACAGTTTGACTGTTTACCGCCATAAGCATATTGAATTTAGCAAGAGTGGGATGTACAAAATACTTCTGTGGTAAATACTGAAGACGAAGTTCATCATAAGCGTTACAAATTAATAAAAAATGATATTCATTCTCGACATATCTTTGATTTCAACTATTGCACAATCTCTGCTCTCGTGGAGTATTAACGTATCTCCCTGTCTCAATGTGGAGCTCCCAAGTGATGACTTAAATCCCACTGTCGTGTATTGCATCTGAAATACATCTGATTCAGACTAGACCATGTTCATTTTGTGTCAAACACCACTGTGGTTCACACGAAACAATGTTTTAACAATATGAATCGATAATTTCAGCATGGATGTATTATCATCATTCACCCAGATGATATAGTCATATCAGATCAATTAATCGTTAAAGAAATTACATTATATTCAAATGGGATTACTGAACCTTCGTTTCACTCCGTGACTTAGCTGCAAACCTTTCAAGAACAATTGTTAATATGTCTTAAAAGAACTTGGCAGATCAACAGAAAATATTATATACATAAGACTTTGAGTTATTGATCAAATGAACAATCTATAAAATGTAAGAATACATCTAATCTGAGCATGCTGGAAAATGGTAAGTGAGTTTTGTAGTTATAATTTGTACATATTGTATGCTCAACATAATATCACATGAATATCATTTTTAGAACAAGTTTCATTAAGGCATGGTTAGCCAGCTCCGTTACAGAAACAAGTTGCTTGATGAAAAGTAAACGGATCAGGTAATGTTACTGAGATCTACACATCACTCTTCACTATTGTTTTGCGTTTCGTTCTTTTATTATTTGTACAACAATCTTTACAAAACCATTTGTCTTTTGGTTTTCGTACAAGCCCAACACACTTGAAGTGAAACAACTCACTGTAATTCTTTCCCATCACAGCCAAAATACTTGCTTTCATCATCTAGTGTCCTGCATGTACAAAACAGTTCTTCACCCACACTTTCTGGAACAACCCTTTCACGTGTGGTGTTCAAGACGTGTCATGCAACAATCTCTGGTAGAATAACAGATTAAAGAACGGCACCGCCTGATCAGCTACTGGAAGCCAGAATTCCCTCCCTATCATCATTTGTCCAAAGTAGACACAATTTTTTCTGTGATTGAGCATTTTTTTATAGA
This sequence comes from Haliotis rufescens, assembly GCF_023055435.1. NCBI lineage: Eukaryota > Metazoa > Mollusca > Gastropoda > Lepetellida > Haliotidae > Haliotis > Haliotis rufescens. Next base: position 26,858,080 of record NW_025963779.1, read on the forward strand.
TCATTATACGTTTATCAAGGTATACAACGGTCTCAGGATCTATATCAAGACGTCGTCTTTACAGTAACTAATGAAGTCCATGAATTGTGTCTACTTTGTCATCGTCAACTTCCGAGAAATGCCTCTCAAACAATTCATCATTTGTCCAAACAACAGAGTCAACAAAATAATCATCATTAGTTACAAATAGCTGTGTTTGCACCTGGTAATAATACTGACTGCCCCTTTTCAGTTGCAGTATACCATTAACTTCTAGTAAACTATATTATTATCAACAAAGTCATACTTTGCACAGAAAGGAGACTTATTCTGAAGGCAGACCCTTCCACAACAGCTACAGTCAACAATACCATCAGGAGTTGCACCAAGATGTGGATACTCACAGCTAAGGAATAAACCACATTCCTCAACACTGAAGTTATGATGATGCTCAGAAGATAATTTCTCATAGGTATCCCTTGCTGTTACCTCATGGCTGCATCCCCGTGTCGTAGCTGGATTAGAAAACTTGACTTGAGTAGGGTAACAGATATGGCGAAGTAAACTTCTAGAAGGGTCCACAATGATGTACGACTTGCACTCTTCATCTTTGATGCCGTTATACATCCAGCCCTGAACTGAAACCAAAGTGGGAAACCTGCTTGGTTCCTTGTTGCTACTTCGACTGCTGTAACCTCCTCTTCTGTGAGTTCTGACAGTGTTCTAAAACTTCATCATATGGGATGCCAACCATACTTTCATCAAACAGACCAATCACTTGTAGAAATTGTGGTTGTAGTGCTACAGGTACATCTTGATCACTATAATCACTATGAACCACTAGACAAGACGGTCAGTCTACATTACTAGTACGAAGAAAGATGTCAAACTTCTGTGACGATGCAGCTTCAAACTTATGGGTAAGTTTACCACTCGATGAACTTGAACATGTAGCAGATGAATCACCACTTGACAAGTCAAGTTTCTTCTTCAATATCTCTTAAAGGCACATAGTCAACCTTTTTCATCGAAGCTGGAAGTTTCCAGTAGGCTGGTTCCTGTGTGGCCGTGGTACTGTCCCTTAGTCTAACAATAACTGCCAAAGAAAACACCATACTTGCGACATGTGTGCACTATGCTCCAAAACCTGCCCTACAGTTGTATTGGGCTGACAAAACTTTGCTAGTGTCATCAGTGATGAACCAGGGCTTCATTCAAGCGCTGGGAATGCATTACCTGTACAAATATAGTGGAGGGGTGAATTTTATTTCAGATTGAAATTACTATCATATTCAACAAGTTAATGAAAATGAGAGTATTTTTAATTCTGATACTTCATCACAATGATATGAACTGAGCATCTAGACGTTTCATCGTGGGATAGGAAAGGTAATTTGCAGTAAGTATCATTTTAATGACATTCTGAAGACATTTTGGATTCTGTCTCATAACGATTGTACATAGACCGGCTGTTATTTGATCTGTCTAACCGCCTTTATAATATCCCCGTAACCTTTCCGAATGAAACCTGAATATTAAGAATGTTATCACTTTATATACACACAGTAACAGTTATAGAATGTAGGTAAGTTGTTGTATACTTACTATTGACATCACGATGTGGCCTTTCCATATTGGAGGGACAAATGCACATACGTACATAATGTCTCGTACCCAACTACACACAAATCTATCATATGCTTCCAAACTCATGTAGTTTTTGATGTCTGATAAACTGCAAAAAGGAATACCAGATAGTTAACGATGTCGATGTAGATGGTTGCCGCCAAATGCTTGTGGTCGTCACTCCCATGTCAATTTCGGAATCCTGTACGGATCTTCTTTGTGGATCAATCAGTCTTCTCGAGATATCTTACGCGACCTTCTTTGTCCAATACTTTTGTGTTATTATCAATGACAGACGATTGCGAGATGACAGATATGAGCAGATATACGTTGACGATTATAGAGCGAGTCAGCTGCTAATGACGCTATCGTTGCAAGGGACGCGAACACAACCAACATGGCGGCACGCACAGCATCGCGGAACTACTCTGAAACCCCTCCTTTCGCGGAGTGTTTTATCTAAAAGTATCATTATTTCAGTGTGTTGAATGTCTAGAAAGCCTTTCTTTTTATCGGGTGTAATACGAGTGTTGTGTCCCTTTGTTGTAGCTTTCAGATGATGAGGAACTACGAGCGGTGCTCTAGACGCGTCCAACGGCAACTCTTTGGGGTTGTCTAATTCTCTGGAAAGGCCAGCATTTAATCTTCCTCGTAGACCGGTGTTGAGTAAAACCTGGTCACTAATAATTCTGTACAAAGTACAACGGACGAAAGCGGGTGAACGTGAATTGTAGGGCTAGGACATACTGCAAGATGCAGGCATCCTCATTGGAACCAAATTTGCTTATTTCCTGATCTGTTTCTTTATGCAGAATATCTTCTCCGATTGGCAAAATCAAAACAAGGCAATTTTGCCAAGACGTTTAACTTAAGCTTCAGGTATACCGATTATCTGATATCGTTCAATAATGGACAAATAGCCATTTACATTCCACAGATTTACACACTTGAGCTAGAAATAAAAGAGACAAATGAGACCGCCTTATCTGTTTCATATATAGATCTGTGCATAAAGATTCATATTCATGTAGCAATAAATACCCATATGACTTTATGACAAGGGGGATGACTTTAACTGTCCAATAGTCAGCTGTCCCTATATGATCCAACATATTCCAACAGCTCCAGCCTTTGGTGTCTAGCATTTTACAACTGTTGAGGTAGAATCGAGCATTTTCTTTCATCAAAAATATCATACGATTCTTGCTCAGATGTTGTTTGCTGAGGGTTACAACAATCAAAACCTTAGCAATGCTTTCAAAACATTTATGTTAGACATGTAGAGGACATATCTAAATTTGATGCATCAGTGACCAAAATTATGCAATTCTCTGTTTTGACTTGTACCATCCCAAAAAGAGTCCAACTGAATTTGAGGTGAAATCAAGCACTTTATAAATGAATTTCGGCACAACCATCAAATGATTACACTTGGATTGGCGAGGCCATTAAGTTAAAGGATCCGAGGACACGAACCCTGAATAGGTCCTCAGGTTCAAGTTTTCGCAGAATGACTTCGCCAAGAGTAAATTGTGTCTAGTTTTGCGAGAGTGTACCAATTACCATCAGATTAATGTAAAAACAAACCCATTTAGTTGACATATTCACCTGGAAATAAGTGTAGCACAACCCTTCTTTAATTTTATACATCCAGAACTTCCATGCATCTTTAGGACATGTCCACACGCTTCCGTCATGTTGATCTATGTCTAAGATACCACCGACACGTACAGTAAGTTGGAACATGAACGCTATGTTTTCCCAGATGATCGGAAACATAGCGTCTCAGCATATGATGCGAGCGGTCGGGTAGCCTAGTGGTTAAAGTGTTCGCTCGTCGCGCCGAAGACCCGGGTTCGATTCCCGACATGGGTACAATGTGTGAAGCCCATTTCTGGTGTCCCCCGCCGTGATATTGCTGGAATATTGCTAAAAGCGGCGTAAAACCAAACTCTAACACTCAGCATATGATGCAAAGATACAGGGATTTAATTGAAAGGGTTGTAAAGTTACTTTTGCAATGGAAGTTACAAAACATTTCTGTCTGCATGTCAATACGATTTAAGAAAAATTGCCGTTTTATATGGAAAGATATAGCTGTTCCGATATATATACAAATCACTTTGTTTTCACTTAAGTGTCAATGGGACTTTCCTCTTCGGCTTTACAGAATTGTTATTATTATACAGTTAGTTTGTTGTAGGGATATGACGTTGCATTGATGAAATTGCTAACACCTTTTTCAGTTTCACTATGGATAATGCTAATATATATATCTACGCCGTCGTAACGTAACATCGAGAATTAAATTTTCTCTCAAAAACAATCTCATTTAAATTAGATCTAAACTCCGATGCGAAAGCTCTCTACGTCAAGATCTGCATACAGCTCCGTAGTATGTGGCGTCAGGTGAAACCTGTGAGCCCATTCTAAATGAAGGATGTGTAAGTTCTTCACTCAATCAGACCCCAGCCTTCTTATTTGATGGTAATCCCTTTCGGGTTTTAGATTCCAAAGGATAGCGTGTATACAATATTAATATCCGATATAACAATATAATGACGCTACCTTATTTATCTCCATTCGGAATTTGTAGTTGCAGTCCGTTTTCGAGAAACAAAATCACATATCTGGCCTGAATGTTTTGCTTACTCGTACCCTGAATTTAGAAGCCTCGATGCTGATTCACCTGACGCGATCTCCTCTCATCTTTTCAGGTTTTCATTTTTTAGCCTCTCGAGACCGACTGAGTTTTCAGAACTCCCATCCCCTTCTTCACCGCCTGTCCACCCCTTTTACCCCGCGTTTACCACATAAACTTAATACCTTGACAACATCATGGTCCTCCTCTGTGTGGAAGTCCTCAAAGATGAGTCTAAGTGTAGCCCCGGGGGTGACAGGTGCCAAGGTGTAGGTACACATCAGGTTACGGGGGTAGTCAGCCGGGTAGTTGGGGGAAGTGAATGTGCCCGAGTCGGCCACATGGTTCTCGGAACATGCTGAATGGGAAAGAATGAAAACACTATTAGTTATATAATTGTTTTCTGACAATGTCTCTCTGTGTGTAATGGGCTGTAAATACATTTTATGCCAAATAATACTTCTAGCCTGACATGTCCTGTAGCCTTAAATAATATAACTACGGTAAACTACGCTTATTACGAACACGCTCTTAACGAACTGACGTATATAACTAACCGTTTTTGTGTCTCAGCCATTTGCTATGTATATGCTGTATATATATATATATATATGCTTTAACGAACAACGGTTATAACGAACTAAAATTAGTGGTCCCTTTGAGTTCGTTATAATCGTAGTTTACTGTATACAATAATATGCTATAGTAACGAAAAGCCAAAAGTGCCAAAGTGTATGGTTTTCACGAGTGTTATGCGTTTCTTGATCAATGTTCATTTTGTAAAATAAATGACATTTCTGTCAGTTTAAGGATTCGAGCATATAGCAAAGTCATGTTTATAGTGGTAGACCTGGCATGTCTTTTTATCGAAATTTGGTTCGCTTATGTTAGTTTCAAATATCATATTGAGCATTAAAAACACTTTTCCAATGTAAGAGAAAAGGTAAATATTGTCATAAAAAGAGTCTCGATTATCTACTGAAAAAGATTCGATTGGATGGAAAAAGATAAAAAAAAGTGATAAAAATGATCTGAAAAATATCTCTGAAATTCAGTGATGACACCAGGTGTTACGAAGGTGAGCAAGTCCTGTTCTACCGGAAGCACCAGCTACTCACCCCATGTAAGACTGTCGATCACAGACACGGCGCACACAACACGGAGATACACATCCATTTTATATGTGCAAAGATCTGATAGATGTCTGGTAGTGCAAAACTGACACATGCGAAACATAACGATTATGGAGATAAGGGCACACAGAAATCTATAACGCACCTGCTCTATTTCTTAGCTAACAACTCCACTTCGAAGTCTGTGCGTTGTGAATAATTTACAGCTGTTTCATTGTGTGCAATGGGAATGTAATGTTCTCCGTTTTCTTCCCTTTTTCATTTTTCTAGAAGTTTTAACAATCGCATTAGTGGCTCTGATGCCATTAAGCTAAGTCTCATTCTCATGGACGGGATCATTTTGACAAAGAGGGCGTGCTAGTGCTGCATAATTTAAGAAGTATTGTAAACCTTCAGAAACTGATCAGAATGTTCATACGAATGACTATAATTTTTTTAATTTCAATAATAGCACATATACTACTCAGAAGAAGTTAAAAAACAGCTGATAGTTTCTTATTACCATTTTTAATCTGTCATGACGTGACAAGAATATGAAAGAATCGGATGCTCTTTAACTACTTTTGAGTAGTATATATTACTTACAACAAGCTTAAAGGCAGGAACGAGGAACGATTTTATCAGAGAGGTTCTCACAAAAAGCACATTGCCTATATTAAACATGTTTTGTTGATTTTCTAAGGAGCGGTACGTGAAGACAAACAAATTGTGAAAAGTATGTCTTGGTAGTTTTCAAAAGTTCGAAATATTGGCCATACGTCATGTCAGAAGTTCATATATAACGGTAGTCTTTGTGGTGTGTTCATTCTTTGCATCATACCGCCTTCGCTGTAGGGAGTGTTTTTGCATCGTGTATGGTGCTTTTTGCTGCACAGTAAGCCGGGTTTTCTTCTTGAAAATAGTGTCTTTTACATCGAGGTACATGCAAAGAACTTCGCAGGCGTTTATCATAGATCTTTAACATTTGGATCTCCGAGAAAGGACAATATATCCATTTCCATTAGATTCCCGGAACCTGCCACAGGGGTGGACTCCACTGCGCATGCCTGAAAGACAGGCACTTAATCATGTTTATATCAATACATTTTGTTAGCCTACCGTGATATACACTTGGGTACTGATGAAGGTATTCATTAATTATACTCATTTCGGCGTAAATACTTATCATTGATGATGTAAATTCCACTACTTGTGACTGGAAGACTCATCATACAGCTACCAACATGTTGGTCATATAATCTCAGGTGACTTCTCTTTTATTGACAACAACAACCTTCGACAATTATTCAAATATGGACCAAAATATCGTGAGCAGCCTCCTACCAATTGGGATCACAACTCTAAAATCATTATGGATGTTGTAGACGCCTATGCCAAAACATGGGCCACAAGAGAAGAGGAAACTGTTGAATGTCTTTCTCAAAGGATCAATTAAAGGCGTGACGTTGTCATTGGTAAATTGAACAAACTGAACTACAGAATTGGAATTGATATTCTGACCCGCCGGCTGCCATCAAAATTCTGGCTGCCCTACATGAAAGTTTTGTAGTTGATCCCACTGATAAGGCTTCAAATGACATAACCATTACATGTAAGCATCACTACATTAATTGTTTGATCAAAGAACTTGGTATGAATGAAATATAAAATAACGCCACATACAAGGCCAGTATGTTAACTGAGGAATAAATCTGGCAAAACCATGAATCGGTACTATCAACTTTTGGCTTGACTCTAAAACCTGAAGACATGTCCATTCCTCTTTTGTACTGGATTCCAATTATCCAAATCTGTCTGTAAAGATCCGGGGTAAAACAAATCTTCAGCAACCCATGCTTGCCGTAAGAGGCGACAAACGGTATCGGGTGGTCAGGCTCGCTGAAATGGAGGATGCATGTCATCGATCCCAATTGCGTGGAGCGATGCTCATGATGTCAATCACTGGATTGTCTGGTTCAGACCCGATTATTTACAGATCGCCGCCATATAGCTGGAATGTGGCGTTTGAGAACAAACAAACTTAAAAGAAATATAATAATTAGACTTTTGCAGCTGCAGTTAAAAGAGTATCTAGTCCCCAAACGAAACCCAAACCACCTAAACATACATATATTCCTTGAGGACTGTTGTCGTTTTTGTTAATTCATGTTTATGGAAATGAGCAACCTAACCCGAAGTGTGGATGTGCAGTCGGGTATACCAACCTCAAGTAAAACAACAATAGATCCATGTTGGTGATGAGGAAAGGAGGCTCATCCGTGACATTCATTATGGAGACTGTAACCCTTCAGCTAAGGTCAACAATGAGTCAACAATGGTTGATGCCTTTATCTCATTTGATAAAATAAAAGTGAGCTATAGCGTCAATCACTGAACTGGTGAGCCACAAGGTTCTGTAAATCAATTCATTTATGAGGAAAGAAAGACTCAAGTTATGGGTATGTTTGTTGGGTTGTTGTTCAGCGCCGCACTCAGCAATATTCCAGCTATATGACGTCAGTCCGTAAATAGACAACAGTCCTCAAGGAAAACATGTATGTCTAGGGGGCTGGGATTTCGTTTGGAGACTAGATACTCTTTTAATCGCAGCTGCAAAAGTCTAAATATTATTATTTCTTTTAAGTTTGTTTGTTCTCAAACTCCACATTCCAGCTAAATGACGACGGTCTGCAAATAATCGGGTCTGGACCAGACAATCCAGTGATTGACATCATGAGCATCGATCCACGCAAATGGGATACGATGACTTGCATCAACCAAGTCAGCGAGCCTGACCACCCGATCCTGTTTGTCACCTCTTACGACAAGCATAGTCGCCTTTTACGGCAAGCATGGGTTGCTGAAGACCTATTCTATCCGGGATCGTTAAGTGTATGTACGGGTCCAGATAGAATACACTTGATGATAGATGATGAATAAAAGGTTAATGTGTTGAAAACTACATGGTCAGTGAGTCGTTTAACTTCGCTTTGAACACTGTTCCGGGTATCAGGAATTGAAAGTCGTAGATGTTCCCGTGCGTGCATACAACGCGTCATCTGGATTACATTGTACTTCCCCTGTTGGCAAGTGTAAGTTATATAATGAATCAGTGGAACCGAGGATTGGGTGTGATGCTGACAGACCAAGGATAATGATCGAGGAGAACCTCGTATTCGAAGCAAACATCAATAGCTTCTGTCGAGCCTAAAGAGGTCTGAAGAAATGTAAATAAGTACAATGTTGTATGATATAAACATTTAATGTTTCACTATTGTATGATGTACAGTTAATGTTTTACGTAAATATGGAATTGCTCAATGGTAGTAATGTATTTGTGTATGATATGTGAGACTCAAATAACACTAGAATGTGTTTTTACCCCTAAAAGCAGATGTCTCCCTGCTCCTTGTTTTGCTACATCAGTTCAAGTTGTTACTAGAAAGTTGTTTGGAAATCCGAAATAAATACTAGTACAGATTCTGATTAATACATGTTTGTGTGTTTTTATTCCGGAAATGTAGGCCATCCATAATTCACAAACAATTCACAAACAATATATTGATGAAAGGCCCGCCTTTGTACATGCAATACATCTCACATTAATACCATAAAATATGTGTTGGACCTAGTTTCCATGCATGTTGGTTGTCACACATTTTCATGATACTTATAACGTTAACATGTCCTTTCACAACGCTAAATTCTCCTTCCATTCTCATACAAAGGACACATCAACAGAAAATGTTCTTCATCTTCGATAACTTTCTTTAAACAAACATGTTTAGATTATAAACATAATCTTTCTTCGTACAAAATATTTTCAATCGTCTAGACTAAATACGTAAATAATGATTTCCACAACGGAATACGCTTAAGCATTTCTTACATAACTGACTCTTAATATTTACTTGATACTGTTCAGGTTGTAGCACATATTTACACAGTTCATATAATCTTAAGTTGACTTTCCTATGTAAATATCAAAGCCAATTTTGACGTGATGCATCTTTCAATCGCCGAGAAAAAGAAACTAAAAATATGTGCGGGCTTCCAACACCCTGATTTAACCAAATCTGATTTAATGCCTTCCAGCATTATCAAGACTTCGTGAAAGCAACATATTAAAACAAATTCTTGGGTACATATGGCATGGCATGGACAATAATTTTATCCAGTGGGATAAACATTTCATAACAGATATCATAACAATAGATATAACGTTTGCCAACTACATTTAAAAGGCAAATTTCCCTGAAAGTATTGGGGTTTAATGCATCTCTGAAGCAGCATTGCAGTTGATGCCATGTGTACTCTTTATGGCAGACAAGATTATGAAGTTGTTACATGAGTATGGGCGATAGAATGATGTCTTATGCAGTTCCCTATTTTGATTTGTACCATATGTACCAGTGGTTTGTTTTTTTTGCCTCTGCATGTGTTTTTGATAGGTGCCCCCGGTGGGACAGGATACACTCACCTTTTCGCGAACACCTGGTATCATCACTACATCCGACTCTGCTTCTGGCAGTGATGTTTTATGAATTTGGTGAGGGTTGTGTCGCTATTATTTATTTATTTATTTATTTATTTATTTATTTATTTATTTATTTATTTATTTATTTATTTATTTATTTATTTATTTATTTATTTATTTATTTATTTATTTATTTATTTATTTATTTATTTGGATAATAGATGCATGTGCAATTAGATGTACCCATAATGAAAAATTACAAGCTTAATGCTTAGTGGAAAGACTCTTAAAAAATTCAAAATTATTTCCATGGAAACACAAGAAATAAAGACAATCAAACATGGAAAATATGAAAAAGCAATAGTTAACATGTAGTTATTGCACATGTATAGCTTTTTACAAAACTCATTTGAGACTCCAAACTGTTTCCATTGAAACGTAACAAAATATATTTTAGAACAAATTCAAATGGCAAAATGCACCAGTTAAGCTGATGGGCAATGCATATGCCAAAGTTTGTTGAAACACATTGAACGGTTTTCAAGTTATGGTTCGAGATAGGACGGGAACGCCGACGCCGACGCGGGAACCGAGCAAAAAATACTATGTCTCCCCTCCCTTGGGGTGTCTGAGACATAAATATCTGTCTGTCTCTCTTTCTTCACATCAGCAAGGTACAAGGGTAATAATCGGCTTGAATCTGAATCGTGTCCAACTCTGCTCATCCTGTTGCAGAACCTCCAACGTGAATGGTAGGCTTTGAGTTCACTTTAGATTTGTCATCAGAGGCAACGTGTGATGCGCACTCGGACTTCACTCGGTGATCTTTGTACGTTATTCGACTAAGTGATTAAACAGTATCCATTGATCACACCGTTAAAAATAGAATGACTATGTTTTGTTTGTTAGCGAGGTATACCGGTACGTTCTTCCTGCAAGTGTGTGTGGTCGGACAGATGCTGGCAGGTGGGCGCTTCTCCGTCTGTTGACTGTTGTCTGCAGTGAAGACACGAGTACCTGCTTAATGTACCCCCGGGGGCAGGAAGTTGAATATATCGTTGTATGCAATACAACGAGGCCGAGATGACGATTAGACGTATCTTAAGGGTGTTTATCGTGCTTTTTTCTTGAAGAATCATTGAGGTCCTAGCTCTGCTGTTGTTTAAACAAAAACAAATCGACGTTTGCAAATTTAAAGTACCACATTCAAGTTGAAAACCCGACGGACCATGGTCCATTAAGAGCGGTTTCTAGTATTCGATGTCCTTGAACAAATTTGCATTGTTTTCAGTTTCCCATGACAATAGTTCCAGTATTCAACGTCAGAACAATGTGTAATTTTGTCGGTGTCTTAGGACATTGGTTCCTTGTACTCCTGGTTTCAGTGCAGTGGTTCCAAGCTACGGCTGTCCTATGATTCCCAGTAATCAATATCCTAGGACAACAGTTATCAGTTAGCATTTTACTGTGTGTTAATCAAGTCTTTGAGAAGAGTACACTTTGATAAGATGAGTTTGAGAATGACTTGAATTTTACGTCGTCGTCAGCAATACCAGAGCTGTACCATGTTGGCCGCCTAAGTAATAATACCCCCATAACAAGGAAAGCAATAGAACAGTAACGCTGTTCCCTGCCGTCATACTACGGCTATACGACCCGGGGTAGAATAGGTCTTCAGCCACCAGTGCTTGTCGTAAAAGGCGACTATGCTTGTCGTAAGAGGCGACAAACGGGATCGGGTGGTTAAGCTAGCTGACTTGGTTGATGCATGTCATCGTATCCCAATTGCGTGGAGCGATGCTCATGATGTCAATCACTGGATTGTCTGGTCAAGACTAAATTATTTTACAGACCGCCGTCATATAGCTGGAATATTGCTGAGTGCAGCGTTAAACAACAAACAAACAAAACTAGGGCGATTCAGTGTGAATGAGTGGGTGAGGGTGAGTTTAATCCGTTTTTAACAATCCCCCCCCCCCCCCCCCCCCCCCCCCCCCCCCCAAAAAAAAAAGAAAAAAGCGGGGACACGAAGAATTCGCTTTACCCATAGTGCACACGCGTTTTAACCGCCGGTTTTGGTGTGACAAGCAATGATTTAGCTGGCTGGGCTACCGTTCTCCCTGCACGGGTGCATCACGACATCCGGTCTACCACGAATTGCTTTTGTAAATCAGTGAGCGAACATAATTGATCGTAATGGTCATTAAAAAACCACGAATGACGGAACATTCGGTGTGGTTGCTTTGGCATCGTAATGGTAACAATCCTCAAAATTGATAAAAAATGACATCAGGTTCTCAACACCTCTATTATTTTTTAACAGTTTATTATATCAACATATCAATGACGGACGTCACTATGTGCGCTAGGGTGAACCTGAGACTACGGGTGGCGTATCATAAAGCATGATAAAGCGCACTGCCCTAGAGTCTTCTAGGTGTTCAGTGTTCATCATTCCCTCACTTAGCAGAACGCGTGCGGACGGAAATAAACACACATGTGGTTGAATGTGGCAAGTTAAAACATCACATTTGTTGTATATCATGGCAAAGAAATAGTGGTTCATGACATTCAAAGACAATGAAATAACACGTTGATCTGTAGTTTTCGGGTTATATCGAAAGGTGTACACATGCACATAGCCCCTTTTACTTCCTCTGCACAGTCTCTGGCGGTATCTGTCTCAGTCGTATTTGAACAAATATACAGGTAACAGATTAACACAGGTCTGGATCGGACTGTCATTGACCCATCTTGCAAACACAGGTAACATGGATCGGACTGTCATTGACCCATCTTGCAAACACAGGTAACATGGATCGGACTATCACTGACCCATCTTGCAAACACAGGTACCATGGATCGGACTGTCACTGACCCATCTTGCAAACACAGGTACCATGGATCGGACTGTCATTGACCCATCTTGCAAACACAGGTACCATGGATCGGACTGGCATTGACCCATCTTGCAAACGCAGGTACCATGGATCGGACTGTCACTGACCCATCTTGCAAACACAGGTACCATGAATCGGACTGTCATTGACCCATCTTGCAAACACAGGTAACATGGATCGGACACTCACTGACCCATCTTGCAAACACAGGTACCATGGATCGGACTGTCATTGACCCATCTTGCAAACACAGGTACCATGGATCGGACTGTCACTGACCCATCTTGCAAACACAGGTACCATGGATCGGACTGTCACTGACCCATCTTGCAAACACAGGTACCATGGATCGGACTGTCATTGACCCATCTTGCAAACACAGGTACCACGGATCGGACTGTCACTGACCCATCTTGCAAACACAGTTAAAAAAGGTATAACGTGAGACTTCAATGAACCGAACCCAGCATGAAGCACAGCTGTATTTTATGTGAGCTTCCATAACTTATAGTGCTTGAATGGTTTGCCCAGGTCAAACAAGGCCTTGTGGGGACGTATCACGGTGTCTGGATGCTCTTTGCTGCTGCTATGCATTCACCACTGTTGTCATTCAGAAAAGACTACGCTGCAAGCATTAGTGACTCGGTTGATTCATCGTCTGTACACAACGTCTTGTGAAATGCGAATTGCCCAACGTCAGGTGTGATATCTGAACTTTTGTCAGACCACTGCGGCTGCAACGTTCATCCAGAATGACTTCATCGACGTAGCTGTAAATATTTGTCACTATAGCACACGGATGTACAAGGGACATATTCACTTATTGTGACGAATATTAACCCATGGTGTCTTCACGATATTGTACTGAAAAAACAAGCGCAAAACGATATATTTATACATATATATATCTTCATTGCCAAACATTGTATTTACTACTAGTGTGATTATGTGTAACGAGTTAACGTATTTGACTTGCGTCGCTTTGGGATATCCTACTATATCAAATTGACACGCCGCTATATAATTGAAATACTTTTCGCAACGGCGTCATATCAAATTCAATCACTCCAAATAGCATAACAAATGAGCCTCACCATGCCGCTTTGCCGCTTGGGGGGTCTCCCTCTGTCAATATACGAATGAGATATTCTCCCTCGTGCGCCTGCGCAACGTAGTAGGGAACAATGAAATAACTTCCAGGTTCGAGGTCAAAGCGTGTATTCACTTCCCGCATTTCCGGTTTTCCCTCAACCTCGCCAATCAGATGAAGTTTGGAAATGTGTCGTTTCTCATCTCGATCGGGATTCTTGGTCTGAAAACAAACACAACGTCTTTAAATCACCCTGCTACGTTATCTGATCGTTATTGATCTCACTAAATCCGAAACAAAATGTCGAACCTCTTACCTTGTAAATACAAAAGCCAACTGGAACAAGGAGACTGTTAGCAGTGGAGGGACCATGACGATAATCTTGGAGGACTGATATCAGCACGTGACGTTTATTTTGCATGCCGGGAGATATGATGACATCAGATACGTCTGCGCGTGACACGTGGAACAGGATCCGAGGACTTTTGGAATGAGCTTCGATGTTTGATCTGGATACGCCTTTCCGGTTTTCTGGTGAATAGAGCAGTGCGTGTGATTACTTACGAAAAATATCATCCTTGATTATCGGGTGTATAGGGTGTATTATATCGCCAATCTAAATAGTGATCAATGATATACTGAAGTGGATAATGGAGGAGGCGTTTTTTTATGAGACAAGGCTTGTTTGTTTGTTTGTTATTTAACGCCGCATTCAGCTACATCCCTGCTCCATGACGACGGTCTCAAAGTCATCATCCTCCCATGGCAAGGGCGTTAACTGACTCTAAAAGTCCAGTTTCCACCCTTGCCGAATTAGGCTGGAATTTCTGGGCTCGATCGTAGCGCCACCAGTGACTAATACGAGTTTACATTGCCGTTTACATGCCGCCGTTGTAGTGCAGGAATATTGGTGGGTGCGACGTTACGCAACAAACACTTACTCCTTTAAGAAAACTGTGTGAGTAGTTGGTGCTACTGGTAAAGCAGAACATATACTTTTCATGACCTTTAACGCCCAGTGGAATCTATTTCGGCAGATAATCGAGACTGAATATTGTCTGTTGACATGTTGAATTAACTACTGGTAATATGTAAACAGTACCCACTTGACCACTTGTCCTTGTACTCCAGAATGTTCCGCCACCTTCCATGAGCTCTGAAAAAGTCGGCTTTTGTTGCTAAAAAGTTTATTTGCGTAAGTGAACTCAGTGATCCCGTTGAGTGGTTGCGTGGCAACGGGGCACTCTGGGGTCGGCAACTGTCGTCCACCGAGAGTGCAGTTCGTATGTGGAGCGATATTTCAGACGAGCTGTAGGGTTCACTGTGATTCACGAAACTGCCCACCCGTTTGTGTCTCTTGTCTCCATCTACGGGCACCGGGCCGGGGGACTTGCACATCCACGGATTCGACTGTCTTCTGATACTTTCTGTTGGCGATGCAGCCCCACGCAGATCCGGGGGCAGACTCGTCTTTCTTTCTTTCACTTGAGGTGGTCCCTTAGGAACTGATCTTGCATGTTTTTCTGTAATTCTTCTTTTGTCGTCTGCTTTTAACCGCTCTTTTGTACAGTCAAGAACAACAGTCCTGTCAATATCTGGAATGTCCATACCCCCACTACAGTTATTCACAAATGGCGCCTTTTTCAGAAGCTTCACTTTGTTTGAATTTGGTCGGGAGTCACAAAAAATCTTAATTTCTTGTTCACAGGAAGAGGGCGACCTTTCAAAGTTGATCCATGGGCGGGTCTGATTGCCCATCATAAACTTATTCCGATCTTTACCTAAAGGAAAGTCGTTGTCAAGAGAATAGTTTCTGCCAACAGTGAGCCCTTCGTAATTAAACGCCTCAGTGCTGCTGATGATCACAAGCCCTCCGAAATTACACCGGAAGTCATCCACAGTTAACCAATATTCATCATCCTCCTTCCGGGATAAAGGTCGGTACTTCTCCTTGAACTCTGCCGTTACGGTATTCCAAGAGTTGGAGTCACTGTAAACATATGCATCGGCATCGCAATGAATGAGCGTTGATGATTGTTCGCAGAATCAAACGTATTGCACTTGGTTGATATAGTGTGTCATCGTACACCAACGGGGTGAATGGGTGCTCATAATAGCTATCATTGCATTGTCTGGCCAATACAAGATTCGATTATTAACTGGCTGCTAGAGTGTGGCGTTAAGAAACAAACAAAAGTTGTCTGTGTTAGATTACACGGTGCTGTTCAAAGCTAGGGACTGTTCATTTAATATTGGTGTGTGTGGGGTGGGGTGGTGGGGAATAGAGGGTTGCCATAAGAAACAAGACAGCGAAAGGGGGTGACGCACTTTTTATTAAGTATGAATTGAAACATTATTATCGGACTGGATGTTTATTATTGGGAGAGGTGGGGCCATGGTAAAATGTTACACATTAATGGGGATCAGTAAAATACGACACAGTCATAAGACCAATCTGAACCACACTTAGGCGTTTCATTAAAAAATACAACTGTAAAACCAATCCAAATATTCAGCTTCTCAGGCTCTTCTAAGAGTCTCAGAGATCGCAATGCCACCTATTCTATGACGCATTAATTTGGGAACTCACTTATCGGAGTATTTTCCATGCCATTTTGGTTCCTTGGGAAACGGGCACCGGAGTCGGAGCATCTCGATCAGACGCCCGTCTGTGCTGGGAAACTGGAACATATACCAAAATACATTGAGAGGATCATAGGCCCTGTTTCATACACTGAAACTACCTTCGCTGCCTTTACTGTCGATGCCTTGGCAACCGTTATGCACTACCGACTCTACCTTTATCCACTACCGTCTCAACTGTTATCCAGTACAGTCTCTGTCGTTATCCACTACCGTCTATACCTGAGTGCGCTATCGCTACTTTCGTCACTTTTATGCTCCCCTTTCATTACCTTAATGCACTATCGATACCTATTCGTCACCACTCGCATGGTTCTGTAACCTACAACAAGGCTCGTCCGTCTCTCAAAGGCCATGCGTCGAAACGGCGCAATCCCGAGTATTTAAATTGTTTTTGGAAATATCCGTTTGTTGAAAAAAGTCCATTTGTATATAATACCAAGAACTGAAAATGTATTAAAGTAATTCAATAATCACAGATTTCAAAACAGATTCCTATTAAACTCACATTGTGATACTGAGTAGCGGATATTTTGGGTCATTGGCGATTTTCACAAATTTGATTGTAACAAACTAAGGTAGCCAATGCTCCAGTAAAGACTTTTAAAAAGTAGCTTTCATACAGGTTAATAAAATACGTGTACCGAAATATTAAAATTTGCAAAATGAACTATATAAGATGGCTGAATTTGCTCAGGTCATTCATATTTTTCATTATAATCAATGACCATGTCAAAAGTATTTAACCGAGGTATTATAACGTGTAGGTTGGGAGAACGAGGGATACTTGTGGGGGGTCATAGGATTTATTCTGTCTGAAGTTCTAGGGTATAAATTTAATTACGCCAGCTACTACTGACATGTAAAGAGACACTCAACTTCTATAATTAATGATGTGTATCTTCGCTTTATTAGATATCAATGGTTGGATTTGTGTAGGTGGATTATATCAAAGTTAGAGCAGTGGTAATGTATTTAAAACAATTGTGTTGCAATTTTTTTATAAAGGTAGGAAATATAGTTGATAAGGTAGTGAAGACGGCGATAGTACATAAAGGTAGAGACGGTTGTGCATAAAGGTATATAAGGTAGTGCCAAAACGCTGCGAAGGTTGTGTATAATATAGTTGTGTATAGGTAGCGTAAATAGAGCATAAATGAAGCGAAGGGATCGATACATTGGTCACCAACTCGTGACATAAGCTTCCGATTCTGTCCTCTTCCGACAAGCATGGGCTCCTCGCTCGGTTTGAATATTTACACGGTCTCATTACATTGTTGGTATATGTTTAGAAATACTTCTATACATCTCTAGACATTGTGGATATGATATTCCTTTATAATGTTATTGTAATTAATTCATATAAAATAGGTGTACTATTTGTTAAGGCTGTTCGTGAAAGGAGAGGGTGTCATGAAATAAATTAGTATTAAAGAATGTCGTTTCAAGCATTAAGAAGACATGTCAAATCTGTTATACTTAACTGATCATGACTTAGAAATTCATTTTCGAAATTACTTAAATCCGAAAAACACAGGTCAGGTTTCTTCCTCTAATTTCTTTTAATGTTAAATTGCAAATAAAAGATAAACAGCTGAGAAAGAATGCGTTGGATGGCTTGCCAAATAAACTTTTGTACAAAAGAATACATGTATGTAAGTATCAGAGAGGTTAAATAGTTTACAACAGGAATAAGCGAGCGATGTTGTCATACATACATCAATGTTACAAGACGCGGGTAGAATAAGAGTTATCGTTCTTGTTTGAAGTTATTTATCGTGTTCATACGCCAATATGGAAACCTTCGAGAGGGGTGCGAGTCCACCACGAGTTGGTGACCAATGTATCGATCCCTTCGCTTCATTCATGCTCTATTTACGCTACCTATACACAACTATATTATACACAACCTTCGCAGTGTTTTGGCACTACCTTGTATACCTTTATGCACAACCGTCTCTACCTTTATGTACTATCGCCGTCTTCACTACCTCATCAACTATATTTCCTACCTTTATGTACTATCGCCGTCTTCACTACCTTATAAACTATATTTCCTACCTTTATGTACTATCGCTGTCTTCACTACCTTATCAACTATATTTCCTACCTTTATGTACAATCGGCGTCTTCACTACCTTATCAACTATATGTCCTACCTTTATGTACTATCGCCGTCTTCACTACCTTATCAACTATATTTCCTACCTTTATGTACTATCGGCGTCTTCACTACCTTATCAACTATATTTCCTACCTTTATGTACTATCGCTATCTTCACTACCTTATCAACAGTAAATAATACTATATTTCCTACCTTCAGATACTATCGCTGTTTTCACTACCTTATCAAATATATTTCCTACCTTTATGTACTATCGCTGTCTTCACAACCTTATCAACTATATTTCCTACCTTTATGTACTATCGCTATCTTCACTACCTTATCAACTATATTTCCTACATTTATGTACTATCGTTGTCTTCACTACCTTATAAACTATATTTCCTACCTATATGTACTATCGCTGTCTTCACTACCTTATCAACTAAATTTCCTACCTTTATGTACTATCGCCGTCTTCACTACCTTATCAACTATATTTCCTACCTTTATGTACTATCGCCGTCTTCACTTCCTTATCAACAGTAAATAATACTATATTTCCTACCTTCATGTACTATCGCTGTCTTCACTACCTTATCAACTATATGTCCTACCTTTATGTACTATCGCCGTCTTCACTACCTTATCAACTATATTTCCTACCTTTATGTACTATCGCTATCTTCACTACCTTATCAACAGTAAATAATACTATATTTCCTACCTTCATGTACTATCGCTGTCTTCACTACCTTATCAACTATATTTCCTACCTTTACGTACTATCGCTGTCTTCACTACCTTATCAACTATATTTCCTACCTTTATGTACTATCGCCGTCTTCACTACCTTATCAACTATATTTCCTACCTTTATGTACTATCGCTATCTTCACTACCTTATCAACTATATTTCCTACCTTTATGTACTATCGCCGTCTTCACTACCTTATCAACTATATTTCCTACCTTTATGTACTATCGCTATCTTCACTACCTTATCAACTATATGTCCTACCTTTATGTACTATCGCCGTCTTCACTACCTTATCAACTATATTTCCTACCTTTATGTACTATCGCTGTCTTCACTACCTTATCAACTATATTTCCTACCATCATGTACTATTGCTGTCTTCACTACCTTATCAACTATATTTCCTACCTTTATGTACTATCGCCGTCTTCACTACCTTATCAACTATATTTCCTACCTTTATGTACTATCGCTATCTTCACTACCTTATCAACAGTAAATAATACTATATTTCCTACCTTCATGTACTATCGCTGTCTTCACTACCTTATCAACTATATTTCCTACCTTTACGTACTATCGCTGTCTTCACTACCTTATCAACTATATTTCCTACCTTTATGTACTATCGGCGTCTTCACTACCTTATCAACTATATTTCCTACCTTTATGTACTATCGCTGTCTTCACTACCTTATCAAAAAATGTTTCTACCTTTATGTACTATCGCCGTCTTCACTACCTTATCAACTATATTTCCTACCTTTATGTACTATCGCTATCTTCACTACCTTATCAACAGTAAATAATACTATATTTCCTACCTTCATGTACTATCGCTGTCTTCACTACCTTATCAACTATATGTCCTACCTTTATGTACTATCGCCGTCTTCACTACCTTTTCAACTATATTTCCTACCTTTATGTACTATCGCCGTCTTCACTACCTTATCAACTATATTTCCTACCTTTATGTACTATCGCTATCTTCACTACCTTATCAACTATATTTTCTACCTTTAGGCACCAAATACACTACAATTTATATTTGAAACAGGTAACACAGGTATATGAATAGACTTCGGAGACGTTTGCCACTTTGCTGAAATCCATCACCACAGCTATAGTGGTAAAAAAAAGACTCGTAATCGTGGCGAATCTTTGATTCGAACCCACGATTATAAACGTCGATACCCTGCGGCGGCAAAGAATTACAAACAGCTTTCCTGTGGTATTTTAACCCTATAAAGTATACATTTAATGCATTTCTGCCTACCTTAGTCGTGGCTGTGATCAGATGTAGGAAATGCCGTTCCTCTGCCGCATGTTCGTCGTAGTCGTTGTGCGCCTGAAGGGGACACAATTACATGGAATTTCTACGTTACATCGAATTCAAAACTGGAAATCAAAATCGCTATTTTATCTACAAGCTAAATTTTATTTATTTCTGTGCAACTAAACAGATCTCTAAGTGCAGTTTAACTGTGACAAACAGTTTTCAAAAGCATTGGTATTTTGAGTATTGGTACAAAACTCGTGACGGCTTAGTAGTGGTTATGTGTCATCTATCCCACTTAATAGTGACAGACCCGTGAAGATCCGGGGTAGAATAGGTCTTCAGCAACCAATGCATGCCATAACAGGCGACTATGCTTGTCGTAAGAGGCGACTAACGGGATCGTGTGGTCAGGCCCGCTGACTTGGTTGATGCATGTCAACGTATCCCAATTGCATGGATCGATGCTTAAGATGTCAATCACCTTATTGTCTGATCCGGACTCAATTATTTACAGACCGCCGTCATATAGCTGGGATATTGCGGAGTGCGGCGTGAAACAACAAACAAAACAAACAAACAAACAAATATCAGTGACCCCATTGAGTCCAGACTTGATTATATGCAGACCTTAACTTCACAATACACCATTCTAAAATGACAAAGGGGGGTGGGAGAACATATCAACACGGTTTTCTCACTTTCTGACTATCCTCTAAGTCAAAGCCAGTGGAAGTCAGCCTCTTTTCGTTCCGCCAACACACCATCATGGATCTGTTGACACTGGACTTGTACATGATGTGGAAGAGGTTGTCGGCAGGGTTGACGTCGGGTGTGTAGTACTCACAGACGCAACCTGTCAGGTCGGTTAGGGCGTCCAACATGTTGCCGTACTCGATGGCCTGGAACGTCTTTTTACATCTGCGAATAGAGTTCACAGTTGTAACGCTCAGTGTGCCAAGATGTATGAACGTCCAAACTTTCATTTGTGTATGAATAGAATCAAGAATTGACTTTCGACTGAAAATTTGATGAGTATGATATTGTAAGAGCATGGCGCGGGTCAAAGTGTATCGATATTAATTCTTATAGTTTTACATCCTTGTCATAATTGGTGATCTTAACGGTAGTCTTAGTCAAAGCGAACATTCACAACCTTGTTGTTCGAAAATAGTTTCGTTTCAACGAAGACCGTATACCTTTTAAGTGTAAGGAATATCAATTTTCAATATAAAGCTGTTGACTAGCCTAATCATATTGTGTGAAAAGCATGAAAGGACGCCATGACTGCAACTTATCCTCACTTGGCGTACGCCTTCTCCGCCAGAGCTCCCCAGTATTCAGGCGGGGCACCGATGACCCTGCAGAAGAAGTGGGCGTGGTCCAGCATGGGTAGGTGGTCGTCTATGATAATCTCAACCCATTCTGTAAACCGCCACATGGTAAATCGGAATGCACCTGCAACAGTCAGTCAGTGAGTTTGGTTTAACACCCCTTTTATAAATATTCCGGGAGCATCCGTTTGATTTCAAAGGGGGGGGGGGGGGGGGGGGGGAGACATTTTGTTGTATACATACAAATCAATGCTCGATGCTCCCTTAGTTATTTCAGTTTGTGGGATTCATAAATCCGATGCAGATATAAGGATGCAGGTGGTAAACGTGTATCCCACTGGTGAAACCGTCGAGCATGAGTATGGTGCTGACGGACCAAGGAATCCGAATCTATGATCATGATTCTTGCAAGTAAGGACACAAGGTCAAGGTCATCCTGTATACTGCTTGGAAATGAATACAGAATGCATACATACAATCTCATTAAAACCAGATTAGGATACCTCTCAGTGTGAAGATCTGAGAACACCGCCATCGTAGGCCTTTTCGGCTTCACGTTCTAATCAGCCAATCAGCGTCCGGTCTTCTATTTTCTCGTTACGATTGGGCAAAACATTCTGACAAATTCCGAGTGTAGAACAATAAGGCAGCGTCATCATGCTGTGTACGATCGAAAGAAGGTAGAGGTGACGTCAGACTTTAACGCTTATATGTCTCGTATCGGAGTAAAATGTCTGATTTTAATGAGATTGGCATACAAATAAACGGGATTCCGGGATATGCACGGGAGAAGCCGAACATTTATGTGCAAACGATCTTCCGACGACAAGGAAAGGTACGATAACTAGCAACTAGATGGGACGATAGTCACAGTTCAAGGAACACTTTCGGAAACTGGATGCTGAAGTGATCGTACGAAGCAATTACGATCAAAGCACACATTTTAATCAACGTACGTGTATGTTAACGCGTGCAAATTTCCTAAAGTCGAATAATCAAACGTTCTTTCAGTCGTATGAACGAAACTGTTTACAAATGTTCTTAAAACGTTATCGAAAGGTGTCCGTATGAGAATCGTTACCTATTGTCGTAGTTAACTGATCATATTATTCTCACGAAGGTTTTCATTGCCCTCCCCATAGAAAGAAATTGCCAATGTAATCGGTAATCATGAAAATCACACATGTATTATTTATAATACAACCATAAAACACTGAC
The DNA here is from genome assembly GCF_023055435.1 of Haliotis rufescens. Lineage (NCBI taxonomy): Eukaryota > Metazoa > Mollusca > Gastropoda > Lepetellida > Haliotidae > Haliotis > Haliotis rufescens. The sequence goes on from NW_025963779.1 coordinate 26,881,244, forward strand.
CATTTTGTTATCGCATACCCAAAATTGTGTGTTACTACCACCACCCAGAACACCCCACACACCCTTGCGGGCTGAGTCACACCCATTCCATCAACATAGGACACGCCCCTAATTACAATACGATATTCCTCGTCATCTTTTCGGACAAGGTTATGAAAGTGTGGAGTGGTGACGAATGTGCATGCAGATACACAGTCTTCAGCCAACTCAGGACTCTTCACTCATCAACTCACCAATATAATCAGAATCGAAGTTCTGTTCAAAGACTTTATACCCTGGAATGAGCCTGTCCAGGAACCTCACGTTGAGCGAGATGATCATCACCGCTGCCTGGAACCAGCCTCGTTGTCGCCATTGTTTCCATGGGAACGGCTCGTCAATCACGCCGCCAACACCGATAAATGTAGGTTGTTCGCATATTTCCTGTAAGACGACACTATACGTCATATATCTTTAAATTTTGACACAGCTTGGCGGCTTAAAAAACTACTAATCGTACAGAATAATGCAGCTCTAGCTCCAAGTGTTCAACTCGTCTGATGGTCGGGTAGAGATGTGCATGTATTATACACCATGTTGGTCTTTTGACAGTTCGACTACCTCCGTGGTTTAATGGACAGAATGTCATACCTAAACGTGGTATTGTTGTTACCCTGCCTGGTGCGCAGAATAAAGGGTTATTCTTTGTCTTCGTGGCGTATCCAGGTTAAACTGCTGCATGGTATCTCGATCGGCTTTCACTATAAAACCGGCATCAGTCCGGACTAGCACACACACACACACACACACACACACACACACACACACACACACACACACACACTAACACTAACACACACACACACACACACTAACACTAACACTAACACACACTAACACTAACACACACTAACACTAACCCTTACACCAACACACACACACACCACACACACCACACACTAACACTAACACTAACACCACACACTAACACTAACACCACAAAACACACAAACACACACACACACACACACACACACACACACACACACACACACACACACACACACACACACACACACACACACACACACACACGCGTCGCTATATAAATGCAATCATCTCGAAGGCGACGTTAAACCCCATTGCACCTCACCTTTTGACAGTTCAGGATGAGGCTTCAGTTTCAAAAGCGAAGATGGATATCGGGGCTCAATCAGTATGAAGTGTGGGAGCAGATGACCGCGGCTTCATTGAATGTGTACGTGTGAGCACATATCATACTAGACTGTGACCGACCATTTGATATTCGGTGGGAGGGGGGGAGAGACTTCAGCGAGGTTCTCACATTGGCGCTATTATATTCCTTATATGTACATGGTTTACACCATAACTAGAGCTGATGCATTCTCCATAATTCACCGCAGTTACATGGTAGTAGTAAAATGTTTATTAAAGTGTCACACGCACAACATGTACAATATAAATTCGATGAACAATAAGATAAAAGGTGTATGGAGTGCGACCAGCCAGACATTGGCTTATGAGACACTATATACAATATATACAAAATATGTACATAATATAATATAATGTGAGAGATGGGAAATTTAGCTACGAAATTAGAAGACTCAAAGGATACAATGACAAACTCCTCGATTCAACAACGAAAGAAAAAAATGTGACACTTAGTAAATGATGGTCAACCTAGGCAGAACTAAAGCGGCCTCCTTCCTGAAGTAAAGTAAGAATAATACAATGTTAGCTGTGAAACCCTAGTTTCACTTCAACACGTTCTGCTTCCTGCTCCATTCCTGGTTGCACAGCAGCATTTTTACACCATGTGTGTGGTCACTATGATAACTACATGAAGTGTAGAAAATCTTATTTAAAACTGTGCATGGTTTCGTATGTGAAGTTCATATGTCTGTGGTATTTTACCTTTACATGTTGAGACCGGCCGCTACGCCAAGCCACCTACCCCACTGTTGGATAGGACTTGTAAATTTTGTCACGCCAATCCTACTAATGATCATGTAAATTATGTTGAAGATGAATGTCACTTTTTAATAGAATGTCCATTTTATGATGATTTAAGATACAACTTAGCTAAAGAAGCAACTTCTGTAGATAAAACATTTCATTATATGAGTAGTTTAGAAAAGTTTATTTTTATTATGAACGAAGAATCGCTCCAATGTATTTTAGCCAAATCAATTTACAACATGGTTAAAAGAAGGCAATTTCATTTTAAGCCAAGTATGTATGTATGACTTGTATGTATGTATGTATGTATGTATGTATGTATGTATGTATGTATGTATGTATGTATGTATGTATGTATGTATGTATGTATGTATGTATGTATGTATGTATGTATGTATGACGTGGTGTGTGTGTGTGCACGCACGCACGCACTCGGGGAGCGGGGGCGGCGCAACGCGGTGGGGGGAGTTAAGGGGGAGCGCACTGTTTAACTTAGGACTTTCGAAGTCAGTTGCCCTGTATCCTGGCATACTGGTGCGCTCCTCACTGAAACCGCCCACGGCCGTGCTCCGCGCCTGCATCACGAGGTATGTATTTTTTATTCTGTTTCAACTGAATAGTTTTATGATTGATATGTTTTACAGTGTCTCGTAGGTCATATTTGGCCGGAGGGTATATTTTACTGTTTTGTATATATCTTATTACGAAGTGTATATAACATGTGACACTTTAATAAACAATATTCTCTCTCTCTCTCTCTCTCTCTCTCTCTCTCTCTCTGTCTGTCTTTCCAGATTAGTTATCACAAACAGTTTCTCCAATAGTAGTAAAGCCAATAGGGATTGTTTTCTGTGTTTTGTTTACGAATCCGTCATTTGTTTTCCCGGAATCAGTTCGGTAATGAAACATGGACGATAGGGTAGCCCAGTGGCTCAATTTTCCACATGGGTAGAATATATGAAGCCCATTTCATATTGAAAAGGCGGTGTAAAACCATACTCGCTCACTCAGTAATGAAACAAATTCAAAGTACAGTACAGTACGGTTATAACGAATTGTACCACTTATTTTAGTTCGTTATAACCGACGTTCTTTATGCGCATATATAAAACATATGTACAACAAATGGACGGGGAAAAAAACAACAGTTCGTTTTATCCGTCAGTTCGTTATAATCATGTTCGTTATAAGCGTAGTTTACTGTAGCCCAGTAAGGGAAGAGAAGTAACTCTTTGCATATGTTTTTGTTTTTCTTTATCTAAGGCAGGGTACCACCTGGATGTCACCTGGTCTTGTTCCACAATCCTGATGCATTATTGAAGATTGTCATATATTATTATATATGTTCGATTCTAGTCGAGGAGTATTCGTCATTCAGTTAAGTCAACAGCTAATCCATTGCAGAAAATAATCCATCTGTCTACCTTAGGGTAAGGACGCCTGCCCTAAACAATCTCATTAAGGCGGAAACGGTGATTACAAGAGCAATTATAACCGCTGAAACACTTTTGAGAAAACGTTATCTGTTTCGGGGACACTGGGCCCAGATTCAATTAGTGGACAAAGGCTTAATGACACTCGATCAGGTGTCTTTCTCAATCAATAGCCACCAGTGCAATTACTTGTGAGAGACGGATAGATATTAGCTTTCCTGTTACTGAACCAGGAAGACATATAGCTGAAGACAATGAAGCGTTGTTATTCAAATGTGTATTGTGTGATCAACACATCCGCCTACCAGAAAAATGATTAAAAAATGTAATAAACGTCCAAGTCTTTTTTTAATCTTAGTTATCCATGCCGTGTTTTTCAGTAATGATACACTCGAAAATAGATAGATATGCGAAGAGGAATTACCCTGAAGGTACCCAGGCACCAAGTAATCCAAGAATAAAAGGAGATTTAACATAAATCAGATATATGGGATTCTCTCACCTGGCTACGAAGTCTGGACATGTTGTGAAAATGTATTTGACAAGCGTGACTGTAGATATCATTTTATGTAGGAGAATATCTGTTTCCATCCACCTTTGTTATTTAAGAGTGGGATTTGTTAATTGTACATTATACCATGAATTGGGAAAATACTCGATTTTGATTGGGCAATCGGAGGTATCAAATCACAATAAACTCCCAATGATTGAAACAGATGAATTTGACGGCCGCATCACCGCGGATGCTACTATTTTTGAAACAGTACTTCTTTTACAATGATTGTTGGTAGGCAACTTTAAATAATTATATGTATAATAATAGCCTACAAAATGCAAAGATGCGGTTACTGAACTATTCCAAGTATGTGTGGCAATACATTTCGATCAGAAAACACGATGAAACTCTACAAAGAGAATGTGTTTGATGTTTTGAGGACAACGGAGACGGAGACGACAACGGCTATTTGGTGCCTTCTATAAACGACTGTAACGTCTTATCTTTTGCGTCACAATGAGGGACATGCCGTGATAATAGTGACGTGTGGTGTGTAGAATGAAACTTTTGCAAGGCTTACTTGGTTTTCTTTGGGGGTGACCACCCCATGTTAGTTTACGAAGTTGCCGTGCTACATGCTTTCAGCACCTGTCATAAGTTCGAGTGAAGTATTACGGTGCAAACAAACTGCTTGAGCATATTGAGCTCCATATTTTGTTTAAAGGCTGTTGTCCGCGATTCCGTAAATACTGATCGACAACCCACTCAAGACAATGGATATAACCCACGCCGCTTCACTCAATGTATTTGATAAGACCAAAGAGTTCGCGTTTTATTTAATCATGGTAGAGTGGAGATAAACATACTGTGTTTTCAAGGTAGAGCAAGATTACCTGTAGATCTAACGGCGCTAAATTTAACATTTAAAACATCACGCTGCGCGTTCGGTTCCAAATGTACGATAGACCATGACCACGAGTCGTTTATTTCTTATATGAGATATCAAAATTTTGTACAGCCTCTCTAAGGTTGTGAAGAAAATGTACAAGCTTTAAGAACAATACAACCTCGGCCTTGTCGGACAAGTCCATTTTAAGAACAGGGGAGTTAAGTTTGGTATTTCCTGCATATTCTCATAATTCCCACGTCCATTTTCTGTGTCTTTACACCAAATACCGATTGCCATATCTCGCTCTCTTTTGGATGTGATCGTTCGGCCATTGTGTTTATCTGCGTAGTCAAGCTACATCTATGGGAAACAACTCACTTCCCTCTCAAATATAATGTCTTCCAATATATGACGTAATCAAAATGCGAGCGTATCTTCGAAATCTCCAGAAATGATGTCGTAATAGAACAATATTTTATCGTGAAAAAACACGCTTCGTTCTTTGTTTTTGTTTTTTGCGATTTATCGCGTAGCTATCCTATTAACACCATTATAATAATCGTATTTTTCAACGGTTATTAAAAGTACAAGCGTCACCTCTCTGTACGTGTAGCAGGGTGTGGAGTTCACAGATAACATCCGTACCTTGTCTTCTTGCTGACCTCTTTGTTCATGTGGACAATGCTTTCGCCTTCAAAGGGTCCGTGGTTCGAACCCCAAAAGTGGACTAGGAAATTACACATGGATCTAACAGTTACTACTGAGAAGCGTTAGACATGGTCGTAATTGTTTAAAGCAGGCAGTCATTTCATTAATAACATTTGTACATATATGTTTGTGTTATTGTCGTGGTACAAAAACTTGAGTAATTCAAGGCAAAAACTTGGATAATTCAAGGCGAATACTTCAGTAACTGTTGGGTTATTCAAGGCTGCTATTTCAGTAACTTTTTGGTAATTCAAGGCTGATACTTCAGTAACTGTTGGGTAATTCAAGGCTGATACTTCAGTCGCTGTTGGGTTATTCAGGACGGGTACTTCAGCAACTGTTGGGTAACTCAATGTTGATACTTCAGTAACTGTTGGGTAATTCAATGTTGATACTTCAGTAACTGTTGGGTTATTCAGGACGGGTACTTCAGTAACTGTTGGGTAATTCAAGGCTGATACTTCAGTCACTGTTGGGTTATTCAGGACGGGTACTTCAGCAACTGTTCGGTAATTCAATGTTGATACTACAGCAACTGTTCGGTTATTCAGGACGGGTACTTCAGTAACTGTTTGGTAATTCAAGGCTGATACTTCAGTAACTGTTGGGTTATTCAAGGCTGATACTTCAGTAACTGTTAGGTTATTCAGGACGGGTACTTCAGTAACTGTTGGGTAATTCAAGGCTGATACTTCAGTCACTGTTGGGTTATTCAAGGCTGATACTTCAGAAACTGTTGGGTAGTTCAAGGCGAATACTTCAGTAACTGTTGGGTAGTTCAAGGTTAGGTTGATACTTCAGTAACTGTTGTGTAATTTAAGGTGATACTTCAGTAACTGCTGTGTAATTCAAGGTGATACTTCAGACCTAATCACACAACATCCCTAACCTCACTCACACAAACACACTAATATCCTACCTACTCACTCACTCTCACAAACACACACTATTACTAACATAAACTCACACAAACGCCTTTGTAGCTGTTCTGACGACAACGAACTAATCTAATATATTTAATCTTTCTTTAATATAAAACATACATTAGCCAAAAGATCAAATAACGTGTATATCCCCATGTGTAACATGTATGATTATATTTACACGCGTACCTCTCTCTTGTATATGGGCCGGAGGCCTTTTGTGCAATAAACTTCCATTGATTTGACTTGACTCACAAACTCTCACTAATATCCCGTAAACTCACTCACTCATACACTATCCCATAAACTCACACTCACTCACACAAACTATCACATAAACTAACTCACACAAACTGTTACTAATATCACATAAACTAACTCACACAAACTCTCACTAATATCACGTAAACTCACCCACTCACACAAACACACACTATCACATAAACTCAATCACTCACACAAACACTATCACATAAACTAAACCCACTTACAGATATAACCGCCATGCACTCACTCACACAAACACACACACGCTACTATCAGATAAACTCACTCACTAATATCACATATCAGATGGGGGATACTATCATGTATGTAACCCTTCCAACCTATTAATTCATTTAAAGTTTTGTTTAAATACCAACATACAGAAACTATGTTTTAATGGCAAATACACAGGAATTAACTGTGCAATAGGGTGACATCGTCCTCTGGCACTCATTAGCCTGATAACTACCGTGCAGCACCAAAACATCCATCAGTCTACAGAACTGCCCCTCACACATGCAATGCTGTGTACTCTGCTCTAATACCCCATACAATTAACCAGACGAATAATCAGTTCATGATCACGGAGTCGCAAACAACCGCGGATTAAACTCGGAATGCAAGGTAATTCCACAGGTGAAAAGCCCCGCTATCATACCTGGCGTGCAATAAGGATGCTAATAGTTTTATCCCATAAAGCCAGCTTAATGAAGTTGCCCCTGGTCAGCTTGTGAACAAGCGTAATTACATTGGGTCTGTACTTGGAAGAAAATCGGGGGGACGGGTGGCCCAGTTGCTAAGGCGCCGCGATTCGCTGTGCAGAGTTGCGTCCCTTGGGCACGCCAGAAACCTATGATTGTGGGTTCGAATTCCGGTTCGCCCCGATTATGTTTCTAGGTTTGTCAGCACCATACCTGTGCTCGTGGGTCTCACCGAAGTGGTTAACGTCTAAGACCTGCATCACTTGGGGCTTTCCTCCCACATTAAGCTGACACGCCGCGATATAACTGGAAAACTGTTAAAAGCGGCGTTAAACTCGTAGAAACTGTACGTGGGCAGTGAACCCGGTGTCCCAATATTACCTCGTGTCTAGTTTGATAAACATCTATATCATACCGACAAATAGTAAGGGAACTGATATAACATTGTACATGTGACATGGCCTTGCATCTGAACACAGCATCTAATCACAACGAAATTTCACATCATGCATGAACATCACGTAATGCACGTGTACACAGAATCGTGTCCGTCTATAGGGAAATTTACAATCACTAATGCAATTGAGCTAAGCACGCGCCTTAAAATGCCTCCGAAACAGTATCTCATTGAACAGACCTTAATTGCACTACGCAACAGATTCAAATCTGTTATCCTGTTATCAAAAGAGAATTCCAAACAAGAAGAGGGAGGCGAATGCCAAATCTACCGTTAAAAACTGGTTCTATGCAGCCCGCCTGAAAGTAAGGCGTCCCGTGAAGGGGGTCACCATAGGTGGCAAAGACTGCGGTTGGCTTGGCAACATCAGGGTCAAGGTTTTGCCTCCGATTCACAGATGACAGAAAACGTTGTTGGCGACGGTATGTCAGGGCAACTATACTGATCGGTATGGAGGCAGTAGTGTCATGGTGTGGGGCGGTATGACACATGACAGGTGAACTGATTTGGTCATTGTGAATTGACATTGGAGTGGCCAGCGATATGTTCGACGACAGTTTGCGTTCTGTCGTTCCTTTCGCTAAAATTATCGGCAGAAATGTTTAACTGCAAGATGACAATGCCAGACCATATCGTGCCCAGGTCTTCACCGTTTATCTCCGACGAGAAGACGTACGAACACGTGTTTGTTGCCGAAATGTTGGGTCCTGTCGTTTTTCCATTCGCAGAAATTTTGAACTCTTGGCAAGATGACAATGCCAGACCATATCGTACCCAGGTCTTCACCGTTAATCTCCGACGAGAATGCTGACGGACAATGGACCAGCCTGCTGACTCCCCTGAAATGTTCCCAATAGAGCTTATGCGGGATGGCCCGGTGAAGATCCGGGTAGAATATCTCTTCAGCAACCCGTGCTTGCCGTAAAATGTGACTATGCTTGTCGTAAGAGGCGGATAACGAGATCGGGTGGTCAGGCTCGCTGACTTGGTTGATGCATGTCATCATGTCCCAATTGCGTGGATCGATGCTCATGATGTCTGTCACTGGATTGTCAGGTCAAGAGTCGATTACTTACAGGCAGGAATATCATACAGCAGGAACATGCGGAGTGCGGCGTTAAACAACAAACAAACAACATGAAAGCTAATTATGCTAATATCTTTATTTCGATTTACAAACCTGTCTAAAAGAAATTAACTGAATCTTGAGCGGGTGGTAACATCATTGATATAGTCGTACCAGCTGACAGGGTAGGTAACTCTGAACCCCTGACGCCTGTTCTTTGAGCTTTAGTAAGAGTAGATATCAAATATTAGTGAGTGAGAGAGTTGGGTTTAACAGTTTTCCAGTCATATCACGGAGCATCAGCTTAATGTTGGGGGAAAGCCCGAAGTGATGCAGGTCTCAGATGTTTATACTTTGGTGAAACCCACGAGCAATGTATGGTGCTTACAAACATGAAACATAATCATATTATTCGCCATGCAGTGATGCGTCCCTTGGGCACGCCAGAAACCTATAATTATGTTTCATGTTTGTCAGCACCATACCGTGCTCGTGGGTTTCACCAAAGTGGTTAACGTCTGAGACCTGCACCACTTCGGGCTTTCCTCCCACATTAAGCTGATGCTGAAACTGTTAGATGCTACCACAAGCTTAAGATTCAGTTAATATTTTTTATACAGGTCTGTAAATGGAAATAAAGATATATTAGCATGAAAAGCTTTCATGTTATTTGTTTGTTTGTTTGTTGTTTAACGCCGCACTCAGCAATATTCCAGCTACATGACGGCGGTCTGTAAATAATCGAGTCTGGACCTGACAACCAGTGATTGACATCATGAGTATCGATCCACGCAATTGGGACACGATGACATGCATCAACCAAGTCAGCGAGCCTGACCACCCGATCCCGTTAGCCGCACAGTCACCTTTTACGGCAAGCATGGGTTGCTGAAGACATATTCTACCCCGGATCTTCACGGGTTAGCTTTCATGTTGATTTCGTTTACCTTTAATATCATAATCAATGTCTATGGATATTTAATTGCATATCATAATCAGTGTATGACCGATATTCATCAATATACACAGTATTACAACAGACGTTCCCCGAGTCATTGCGATGTTTTGTTGTCCGTTCAAATATACGATAATTAAAGCTGTAGAGGACCGTGGCTCTCCGGTTTGTCATATGGATTATTTTCGTGTTAATATTTTATCAACCGTTTCAAGTTTTGAACGCTAGTTTGATGTCTCATAAAAGCTGGAGAGCTTATGTAAACATCAGCTGATGTCCGTAGCTCTGTAAGTATGGTACAACGTGAAAGAGTGACCCTCGAGCATACTTGTGAGAGTCTAGCATCATTAAACCAATCTCACGTCAGACAGCACTGACGACGCACCTGCTCTTAAGTACACCTGTATAGTTCCATAATAACGTCAACTTGTATTGGTACTTTAGCCTTGCTAGGGGTATCTCGTTCGTAAGTCTAACCCTGATCGAGGAGTCATAAATGTTATCACTGCGATCTATTTTCTGTTCAAGGACATCTAAAGCTTTGTGGCCGATTTTTTAGTGGTTTGCTTATTGGATTTTTCGTTCTCATTACCGACAATAGAGACCTAGTTTCCGGACCAGGAAGTATTACAATGTAATGTACTAGGGATTAGATTATGTTCGAGGTTTATTGATAGACGAGCTATTACTAAAAGAGACGTTCTTCAGTTCGGTAAATAGTGAGCTTTTTAACCGCATCCAAAATTGTGGTTTGGGCTCCCTAATGACTTACTAGTTAGTTCTGTTCTATAATCTAGGTCATCCAGGAAACAAAAGTTAACCATAATTGATGAAACTGTCACATACCCTACCATACGTGTTATAGGTATTCGCTGTGCAGAGTCACGCCCCTTAGACGTGCCAGAAACCTATGATCGTTGGTCGAACTCCCTGTTCGCCCTGATCATGCTTCTAAGTTTGTCAGCACAATTCCTGTGATCGTGGGTTTCAACATAGTTGTAAACGTCTTAGACCTGCCTCACCTTTGGTTTTCCTCCCATATCAAGCTGAGATGCCGTGATATAACTGAAATACTGTTCACAGCGGCGTTTAACCCGACTCTCTCGGTCACTTAAACTTAGCCATGACAGTCGTTTGTGCGATTCAGAATAGGACCTGATTAGTATATGTTATTAGTGCAGTTATTGCTGGGCGTTTTGGTTTTATTATCGCTGAACAAATTACACACTGGTGTCTATAACCCACTGTCCAGAACAATGTGAAGATAAACGCTGAAGCCTCATATTCCTCCTCATATTCCTCCAAGCACTACGAGGTCAAGTAGATAAAGCGTCAGCCGTTAGAGCTTCATATCAAACGACGTTGAAAAGAGAGTACTTGTTGTTACCCTGCTTGGCGAATGGCATGACGGGGTTAAACAAGGACTGGTCGGCTTGGAGTCAGTATACTGTCATAGGGTATCCATGTTGAACTGCAGCATGGTATCTCAATGGGCTAGCGTTGTTAATACAGAACGCCAACTCCAGAGAGAGAAACATTAATCGCATATCCACCGAAACAGATTCCTTTTGTGTAAAAGGCAAAATAGCGGTAGAAATTATATCACTGGATCACTGAAAATCAGTGATGACACCATTAAAACCAGCATTAGTTCACAGTAGTGCAAGAGGACACACACATAAGCACACACAAACACACATACATATACGCACGCACGCACGCGCGCGCATGCATGCATGCACATCGCTAGTATATATGTACAATAATCTTAAAGGCAGCTATAGCCCCGGTTCACCTCACCTCACCCCAAACACTCAGAGTGAGCTACCATGGTACATTGAGTATACCCCGCGAGCTACGTCTAATTACGGATTATGTGTCCCTAGTGCAGTAAGTGTGAACGTCCATGGCCATCGTGATTTACGAGGAATAAATAATGCGTTGCTAGGGGACCTTCACAAGTATGAAAACAGTGAAACTAGGCGTGAACAAGCCAATGACAACATATCTCACCGTGGGTCTCCTAAAAACGGTTCTTTCATATTTGTCATCCCCGCTGTACACGTAGGTCAAGGACGACCAATCCGGCGGGAATGAAGGGTCAGTGAAAAGATCATCTCGGTCCAAATGTCCCCTGGCGGCTCTCCTGATAAACACAGAGTTTTTAATTCTTGTAAAATCCTGATATGGCGTCTCCCGACTTCGCCCTCGTGCCGCCATTACATCACTGAGTCGATCGTCATCTGCAATACAATATTGAGGGTGGAGTTAAAGCCAAGGTCAGATCAAACCTTCTTATCATTCACTGTAATCCTGTGTCCTCATGATTGACTAGCAGTAGAATAGTACCCATGTGTTTGTAATGATAACCGCCTATAGGTAACTATGATGGTAACGTGGAGGGATATGCTTGTGTTAAAGCGTTGTTCGTCACGCCGAAGGTTCCGGACTGGAGTTTCCACATGGGTATAATGTGTTAAGCCCACTTCTAGTTAATTAACAGTAGTTTAAATGGACTGTCCGTTTGTTTTTAGTGTTTTCTTTTGGTACGACTTATAAATACGGCAACGTTCAATGCTCATAGCAATTACATCGAAATGAAAATCATCAGTATATATTACATATGCAACATCAGCACGATTTGAAATTAGTAATGGTTTTGTGATAAGAAGCATTATTGCACAAAGTAAAGAAATGGTAAGATTTGCAAGTCAAACATAATTAGTAAGCGGGATTCTTATAAGGACTAAAGGTCGTATTATATACAGAGTGGCTGGCTCAAGGTTGCAAGGCGGTTGGGGACCCGAGTGGCTTAAGCGTTCTCTCGTCACGCCCTACGTCCGGGTTCGATACACCACTTGGATACAATATGAGATCTTGCTGGACTATGGCTATACTGTCTTACAGACCCTGATACAAATATATCAAATACAGACCATGCAAGTCTATAATGTTTGGCAAGTCTAGATTTCTGCAGTATCTGAAAATGAAGAAAGTCTCTGGGCTCCTTTTTATTAAATTGTTATTAAGATAATTTAACAACTAATTTTTTCTGTACGATATGTTCATTTCCGAGACTAGATGTTAGTCTAGGCTATTGCTAAAGGTGGCGTAAGACTCTACCTAGTGAGTCACTCAGGTCGCAGCAGTAAAGACGAGAGCTCTCCTATCTGCAATTGCCACTGGCTGCACGCGAATCCCAAGTCGTCCTTGTAGCGTTGTTACAAATAACGTGCTGCAGGTGACGCACATATGGCCATCATCCTAGTGATACAGTTACCCCATGCGGGGGATTAGAAGTGCGCTAGACAGTAGGTTAGCATGCGCTATCTTTGTTTAGCATTTATAGATTGACATACATTGTTGAAGGCATACCTGATACATTGTCAAGGGATATCCACAAAACAATCGTATCGTCTATAAGTCATTGCTTATGGTTAATTTTATTAAGATAAAGTGTAAAAATTAAATTACTAAAATAAATACCACATACTTTAATGCTCACAAAACTATACATATTTGGTGTCCCCCCCCCGCCGTGATATTGCTGGAATATTGCTAAAAACGAAGTAAAACAATACTCACTCACAAAATAATAATAAGATAAATTGTACCAAACACTAATAAGAAACTGTTTCCAGCGGGATTTTTATGCATTTGGGCCACACCAGGGACGTTAGAAAATATACATCTCTAATGTTGTATATGATTATTTTTAATTGATATTGGAAACAGGGACTAGTTCCAATCAAACAGTGTCAGAGTTAAGACTCTGGTTACAATGAGGTCAGTTTCTGGAACGATGCAATGAAGTAAATATGTTACAGACATGTTCCTGCAATGCATGCTTTCGCAAATGTATGTGTTAAAGGCAGCGTATACCACTTAGCATAATTCGAGTTTCATCTCTAAGAAACTAGGAAAGTGAATCTTCGTGTGAAAGCAGCAATACCGCGACGAATCCGCTACGACGACGCAACGACTAAGATACAACGAGCCTACAACAGCGCTACAACAACGTTACGACTATGCTACGGCTAGGGTGCATATAACATATCAAGTGGGCAACAACAAAACGTTTAGTATCACATAATGTTCAGTGAGTGAGTTTGGTCTAACGCCGCTTGTAACAGTATTCCAGTTATATCGCGGCCTGTCAGCTTAATGTGGGAGGAAAGCCCGAAGTGATGCAGGTCTCAGACGTTTACCACGAGCACGGGTATGGTGCTGACAAACCAAGGAACATAATCGTGGCGAACCGGGATTCGAACCCACAATTATAGGTTTCTGGCGTGCCCGAGGGACGCAACTCTGCACAGCGAATCGTGCCCCCACATAATGTTGAATGTACCCAAACGACTTATGAGAGATAATAACAAAAAAAACAATGATCACTAGGAATATGTTTCTCCGTACCATGAACCACTAAGCTAGTGAGTGAGTCAGGCTTAACGTCTCTATAAACAGTATTTTAATTATATTGCGGCATGTCAGATTAGCGTTGGAGGAAAGCCCGAAGTGATTCAGGTCAGGATTGTTTCACTCCTTGATTAAACCGACGTGCATGAGTATGACGATGGTAGACCGAGGGTCATCATTGGAAGAATCTGTAATTTGAACCTACGATCAGCTGACTCTGACACAGCTACGGAACGCAACTCAACGGCGAATAGATGTGCCTTCGACTACCGCGCCTTCCGTAGCCCCTTACTAATAAACAGTCCACCATCCAAGTACCTCTACAAGTATTCGTCCATCCAAGTACCTCTACAAGTATTCGTCCATCCAAGTACCTCTACAAGTATCCAGCCATCCAAGAATCACAACGCATCCCTTCTGCCCAGTGGTTGAGGTAGCATGTCTCCGCTATCTGTCCCAGCCTGTCCTGATGTTCCAACTCCAAGACAACGCAGTACACTGCTGACACCTTACTCCTGTTCGTGTGTGCTGATCATCATAAGTCGTATTGATCTCCCGACATGATAACAACTGGTACGTCACACATATCTGTCTTGACTCCACGGCGGGGCTACAGGAGGCCGTGGCATGCGGAATTAACAGGTATTACAGTTACCGCTGAGAACAATGGCTGTAGGAAACAACCTTGACGGATGCCCCGTACATTGTACGTTTAACAATAGCAGCATAACAGCTTCACTATAAGCCAAAATAGCCCAATTTTGAATCTGCTTCAGGGTGGAAATACGGGTATGGCGCTGAATGAAAAAAGGCTATAATCAAGGTTTAAGAATCACAACCGTGAACATCTCAGCGAGTTGCACCTCGGTAGGTCATCTTGTAAACCAACTACTTAACGCGTTTAAAAAGTGTCCCTGCAATTGCCGCGATGAGCAGCTATGCTTATTTGATATACTGTGGTACCTCGCTAGTCCTTATGGTATAGTTCCATTGGAGCCAAGTTGACCGATCCTTCAGTTGCCGCGATGAGTTGCTATGCTTATTTGATATACTGTGGTATCTCGCTAGTCCTTACGGTCTGTCCCATTGGAGCCAAGTTGACCGACCCTTCAGTTGCCGCGATGAATAGCTATGCTTATTGGATATACTGTGGTACCTCGCTAGTCCTTACGGTATAGTTCCATTGGAGCCAAGTTGACCGACCCTTCAATTGCCGCGTGGAGTAGCTATGCTTATTTGATATACTGTGGTACCTCGCAAGTCTTTATGGTATAGTTCCATTGGAGCCAAGTTGACCGACCCTTCAATTGCCGCGTGGAGTAGCTATGCTTATTTGATATACTGTGGTACCTCGCAAGTCTTTATGGTATAGTTCCATTGGAGCCAAGTTGACCGACCCTTCAATTGCCGCGTGGAGTAGCTATGCTTATTTGATATACTGTGGTACCCCGCAAGTCTTTATGGTATAGTTCCATTGGAGCCAAGTTGACCGACCCTTCAATTGCCGTGATGCGTTGCTATGCTTATTTGATATACTGTGGTATCTCGCTAGTCCTTATGGTATAGTTCCATTGGAGCCAAGTTGACCGACCCTTCAATTGCCGTGATAAGTTGCTATGCTTATTTGATATACTGTGGTACCTCGCTAGTCCTTATGGTATAGTTCCATTGAAGCCAAGTTGACCGACCCTTCAATTGCCGTGATGAGTTGCTATGCTTATTTGATATACTGTGGTACCTCGCTAGTCCTTATGGTATAGTTCCATTGGAGCCAAGTTGACCGACCCTTCAATTGCCGCGTGGAGTAGCTATGCTTATTTGATATACTGTGGTACCTCGCTAGTCCTTATGGTATAGTTCCATTGGAGCCAAGTTGACCGACCCTTCAATTGCCGCGTGGAGTAGCTATGCTTATTTGATATACTGTGGTACCTCGCTAGTCCTTATGGTATAGTTCCATTGGAGCCAAGTTGACCGACCCTTCACTTGCCGCGTGTAGTAGCTATGCTTATTTGATATACTGTGGTACCTCGCTAGTCCTTATGGTATAGTTCCATTGGAGCCAAGTTGACCGACCCTTCAATTGCCGCGTGGAGTAGCTATGCTTATTTGATATACTGTGGTATCTCGCTAGTCCTTATGGTATAGTTCCATTGGAGCCAAGTTGACCGACCCTTCACTTGCCGTGATGAGTTGCTATGCTTATTTGACATACTGTGGTATCTCGCTAGTCTTTATGGTATAGTTCCATTGAAGCCAAGTTGACCGACCCTTCAATTGCCGTGATGAGTTGCTATGCTTATTTGACATACTGTGGTATCTCGCTAGTCTTTATGGTATAGTTCCATTGAAGCCAAGTTGACCGACCCTTCAGTTGCCGCGATGAGTTGCTATGCTTATTTGACATACTGTGGTACCTCGCTAGTCTTTATGGTATAGTTCCATTGAAGCCAAGTTGACCGACCCTTCAGTTGCCGCGATGAGTTGCTATGCTTATTTGACATACTGTGGTATCTCGCTAGTCCTTATGGTATAGTTCCATTGGAGCCAAGTTGACCGACCCTTCAGTTGCCGCGTGTAGTAGCTGTGCCCATTTGACATACAGTGGTACCTCGCTAGTCCTTACAGTACCGTTCGCAGTGAAATCGACCGGCGTGATAAGGGTCCGCATTAACGCACTGTGGGTACTGAGTAGTGTCCTTTGTATTTTATTTTTTAAACGTGCAAATTCAATAAATTACCTTGATACAATTACTTCAAGTCCACAAATTCCTCTATTTATAGTATTATCTTGTATTAATGTGTATTGTGCTCCAAGCGTGCCTAAGATTCCCCAGAAAATAAAGAAGTTTTTCACTATGGCAAGACCAACAAAGGAAATTCGTCCACTTAGAATATTTAGACACAAATAACGATTGCGATTGTATTGTAGCGAGAATTCGCTGGCGTTATCGCCAAGGTTAGGTTTCGGTAATTGCATCTTACGACTTCCATATCAGCAACAGGTGCCCGGTTGCTCTTTAGGCTGTAATCTTATGAAGAAAATTGATCGATCGATCCAATATGAGCAACAATAGTTGAACGTGATGAGCATCCTTGACCCCTGGATGATGAGCCCCCCGATCCATCGGAAAGTGATGATTGTTCGCAGGTGTATCCATCACTCTTCCCCAACTAATTAGCAAATGAATTTGTATTGATTCCTTACGGAACTATTTATTTTAACAGCTTGCTTTCTTTGGCCAACTGATACTTCACATAACAAATCTATAGTCTCATCACCGTGATTACACGGCATTGTTTATAACGAAACAACGGAAGGCGATGTTAATACATGACGATAAAACGCTGTGAAGTCCACAGAAACCGGTTGCAATTTCTTGCATTTACTGTAAGAGCACTCTGGGCCGCCACATACACTATACAAAGTCATTATCAAAACATTAAGGAAGACGTAATTTCAACATAATTTCATGTTTAAGATTTTTACTGTTGGTTTTACGCAGAAGACAACACTATTCCAGCTCGGTCTGAGTGAGTGAGTGAGTGAGTGAGTGAATGAGTGAGTGAGTGAGTGAGTGAGTGAGTGAGTGAGTGAGTGAGTGAGTGAGTGAGTGAGTGAATGAATGAGTGAGTGAGTGAGTGAGTGAGTGAGTGAGTGAGTGAGTGAGTGAGTGAGTGAGTGAGTGAGTGAGTGAGTGAGTGAGTGAGTGAGTGAGTGAGTGAGTGAGTGGGTGGGTGGGTGGGTGGGTGGTTGGGTGGGTGAGTGAGTGAGTGAGTTACGCCGCTTTAAGCAATATTCCACCACTTTCACCACTGGGCTACCCCACAGCTCTTAAAATATAAAACAAAATTATTTGAAAATTTTCAACATAATTACACGTTGAAGGTGTTTTGTTGGTTGGTTTACGCCGTAGACAACACTATTCCGTATATATACATAATCGAGTCAGGGCAAGACAAACAATTGGTTGATATTGTGAGCAACGTCGAAAACCGTCGTTTTGTTACGGTAAAGCGAGGACGCCCGACCGAAATCAGTGGCCTATTACAACAAGCAAGGGTCAGGGACCCAGTGTAACCCCGGTCCCCATGGGGCCATGCAATTCCCGGTATACATACGTTCTTAGGTGATGTTACGTCCAGCTGCGCTGCAAACAATGTAAACTGTATTGGTATATTACCACTCAGGCCTGCCAATTCCATTTATTGCAATACAATTTTGAATTATCAATCATGTTAATATCTTTCACGCAACGGATGTAACCGCCTTCAAAATGGCTTGTCAATCATCATGGTATAAAGTTATTCCTGTTCAAAAGCGACTTTACATTCAATTGCTTTGGTTAACCGTTGATGTCTCTATTTTGCAATGAATAGGATATATTCTTCTCAAACAGAGGCAAATTAGTTCAAGTGTAATAATCTATATTTACAGGAAGACCGTTGTTAATTATTGCTTTTGCATCGTACTGACAGATTCACACTCGCCATGGCACGCCCTAGTTATAAATATAGTCGTTCTGGGCCCAGTTAGAGGGTACAGACGTCGTATCACTGTGTTGAAACTGCGAATGACGTCAAGAATTGTTCATCTGACGTCATCTGACTTCGTCAAGTCATAGGTCCAACGTCATTCAGAATAGGCAAATAAGTGAATGTTATTAACAAGGGCTATAAGGCAACACGAACACTAACACCGCTCAAAGCGAGCATAGGTCTATGGATATCGTAACTGGGATCAATATAGCACAGATATAAAATAGTCGCAACCCCAACACTGTTCTGCGTAAAACGGGATCCGGGAGATGAGGTCAGTAGTGACTCAGTACACCTTGTTATTACAGTCAAAGGTTTCGAAAGCATCAATGGAAACCAGCGACACATGGTAAGAAAGCAGGTGTTTGACTGACATTCTCGAAGTCGGCGAGTAAGTAAGAAAACGTACAACTTTATGGATAACAACTTCTGGCTTATTGCATATAAGCTGCAGATAACGGAGTAAGAATCTACTTTGAAACGTCGCTATATGCAAAAAACAGAAGTAGTATAAAGTTGTACGATTTCTTACTATGAAATTAGGGTTAATCACATATTTCACTTCAGCAATATGAAAGCAGGGCCTCATTATACACACCACATTAGCAATGCCTCCGGCCATCTTTATATGGGATCAGCGACAAGTAAGATGTATACTGCTGAATAGCATTGTGTACTACTGATGCCTAGCCGTTGGTAATCGCCTTGAGGTGTTAAACTAGCAGATTCTAAATTCCAAGAATAACCCAGTACTCAATGACAAAAGGTTATGTATATTCTTCAGATTAGCCTTGAACCCCTCAGGGATGAACACATTTTAGTCCGGTTAAATGGTCTATTGTGTGAAAACAGGCAGAAATAACACCATCTGACGGACGTTAGCAGGACTTTCTGACATAGCGATCATTTCTAGACTTTCTAGGTTCCAATTCAACCACAAAGTGTCGTAAACCCTACTGAACGTTTGTGAGACACACGAAATAAACCACATTAAATACGAGGGAGATACTGGGACGTCTTAAATAAACCTTATGTAACACACGTGGGAGATTGGAAACGACCCTCACTAAAACACGCGGGACGTCTGAAATAAACCTCACGTAACACATGTGGGAGATCGGAAACAACCCTCACTAAAACACCTGGGACGTCTGAAATAAACCTCACGTAACACACGTGGGAGATCGGAAACAACCCTCACTAAAACACCTGGGACGTCTGAAATAAACCTCACGTAACACACGTGGGAGATTGGAAACAACCCTCACTAAAACACGCGGGACGTCTGAAATAAACCTCACGTAACACATGTGGGAGATCGGAAACAACCCTCACTAAAACACGCGGGACGTCTGAAATAAACCTCACGTAACACGTGTGGGAAATCGGAAACGACCCTCACTAAAACACGCGGGACGTCTGAAATAAACCTCACGTAACACACGTGGGAGATCGGAAACAACCCTCACTAAAACACCTGGGACGTCTGAAATAAACCTCACGTAACACACGTGGGAGATTGGAAACAACCCTCACTAAAACACGCGGGACGTCTGAAATAAACCTCACGTAACACATGTGGGAGATCGGAAACAACCCTCACTAAAACACGCGGGACGTCTGAAATAAACCTCACGTAACACGTGTGGGAAATCGGAAACGACCCTCACTAAAACACGCGGGACGTCTGAAATAAACCTCACGTAACACACGTGGGAGATTGGAAACAACCCTCACTAAAACACCTGGGACGTCTGAAATAAACCTCACGTAACACACGTGGGAGATCGGAAACGACCCTCACTAAAACACGCGGGACGTCTGAAATAAACCTCACGTAACACGTGTGGGAGATCGGAAACGACCCTCACTAAAACACGCGGGACGTCTGAAATAAACCTCACGTAACACACGTGGGAGATTGGAAACAACCCTCACTAAAACACCTGGGACGTCTGAAATAAACCTCACGTAACACACGTGGGAGATCGGAAACGACCCTCACTAAAACACATGGGACGTCTGAAATAAACCTCACGTAACACACGTGGGAGATCGGAAACAACCCTCACTAAAACACGCGGGGCGTCTGAAATAAACCTCACGTAACACACGTGGGAGATCGGAAACGACCCTCACTAAAACACATGGGACGTCTGAAATAAACCTCACGTTACACACGTGGGAGATCGGAAACAACTCTCACTAAAACACATGGGGCGTCTGAAATAAACCCATGCGAAACGTGTGGGGCGAAAATTCATTGAACACTTGAAGGGTGAATCCTCCGAAAAGGCTGTCGAACTGCTACTAGTCTAGACCAATATGTGATCGTGGATGACAAAGGCACCGCTGATCCTCGCTCGAAAGTTCTCCCCGAACTTCATAAACCCCCTTTCGTGTTTCATCCTGTCCAAGAGACATACCCGGGACCATAATTTCAGAATATGTTAAGTGGCCCTTACCCCTGTAATAACTTACGTTACTGAGTTCTACTAAGACCGGGAAAAAATACTTGTGCAGGTTATTGTCGGTAGCAATTTATTGCTGACTGATTTATTGCTACTGCATGTCACATAACGTTTATAAAGCTTCAAGAACCCCACTTTTATTGTCACTGGGGATTGTCCATTTAATATTCGTTTGGGGTGGGGTGTTACCTTGGTATGTATTTTTCCCGTCCCTAACAGTCATCGTCCGGATAGTTGGGTGCATTCTACACACAACTCTATTGGCCCTCTTGTTCACGATAAACATCGCTTAGGTGAGTGAAACGGGTTTAACATCGCGTTCAATATAATTGCACCTATAAAGCGATGTGCAGGCACGTGTGTGTGTGTGTGTGTGCGCGCGTGTGCGTGCGTGGTGCCCATGTATGTGTCTGCTTGAAGTAGTCCGGGCTAATTCCCGTTTATAGTGCTCGCCCAATGAGAAACAAGGCCGCAGTTTTGACATGAATACCCCACTCAGTCACAGTGTAGTGACTCCAAGCCTATCAGTTCCTTTATCCCCTTAATGCGCCAGGCACGGTTCCATTTCTGAACGTCTTTTCGTATGACGCGACCGGGGATCGAACTAAAGGCCTTCAGCTGTCCGGGCCGCCGCCCTGTCCACTAGACCACAGAAGCGGTCTAAACGTAGTTAAGTATGTTGCTATGTAAAACAAAGAATCAAAACATTTGCATGTCACGGGTATGTCACTACTGCAAAGAGGGGTGGATTTAAACTACTTGGTAAAATGCATCTAGGTAAACAAAGTTGGTAATTCGCAATATAAATATAGTGATTAGTCAAAGTTATTTCTACAACGGGATCACAATGACGTCGGTCTCTACTTATATATCGACGTGCATGAACGCTGAATAGCATAGTAGACCACTGATGCGTAATCCAAGAATGACCCTGTCCTCAATGACAAAAAAGTTTTGTAGTTAGCAGGGCTTTCTGACATAGCGATCATTTCTTGACCTTCTAGGTTCCGATTCAACCACAAAGTGTCGTAAACCCCATTGAACGTTTGTGGGACACACGAAATAAACGACATTGCATAGAAGGGTCACACTTGAAATAAACTTCACTTAACACACGTGGGGGATCAGAATGATGGTTGATGCATGTCATCGTATCCCATCGATGCTCATGATGTCAATCACTGTATTGTCTAGTCCAGACGCGATTATTTACATACCGCCGTCATAAAGTTAGAATATCGCTGAGCAAGACGTCAATCAATCAACTAATGTCAGTGATACAGGTTTTAGACGTTTACAACTTTGATGAAATCAACGCGCGTGGGATCGTACTGAGAGAACAATAATCTGATACGACGACTGGAACACACGACCAGTGGATTCTACATTGTGGATCCTGCACAGTGGATCCTGCACAGTGGATCCCGCACAGTGGATATTGCACAGTGGATCCTGCACATCGGATCTTGCATAGTTGATCCTGCACAGTGGATCGTTCACAGTAGATCTTGCACAGTGGATCCTACACAGTGGATCCTGCACATCGGATCTTGCATAGTTGATCCTGCACAGTGGATCGTTCACAGTAGATCTTGCACAGTGGATCCTACACTGTGGATCGTTCACAGTTGATCCTGCACAGTGGATCATGCAAGTGGATCCTGCACACTGGATCCTACACAGTGGATCCTGCTCAGTGGATATTGCACAGTGGATCCTGCACAGCGGATCCTGCACAGTGGACCGTTCACAGTTGATACTTCAAAGGGGATCCTGCACAGGGGATACTTCAAAGTGGATCCTGCACAGCGGATCCTGTAAATTGGATCCTGCACAGTGGATCCTTCAAAGTGGATACTGCACAGTGGATCTTGCACCGTGGATACTTCAAAGTGGATCCTGCACAGTGGATCCTGTAAATTGGATCCTGCACAGTATATCCTTCAAAGTGGATACTGCACAGTGTATCGTTCAAAGTAGAACCTGCACAGTGGATACTTCAAGGTGGATCCTGCACAGTATTTACTTCAAAATGGATCCTTCACAGTGGATCCTGTAAAGTGGATACTGCACAGTGTATCGTTTAAAGTGGATCCTGCACAATGGATCATGTAAAGTGGATCCTGCACAGCGGATCCTTTAAAGTGGATCCTGTACAGTGGATCCTTTTAAGTGGATCCTGCACAGTTGGAGTAACCTTGCACAACGAATTTCGGCGCCTCAGAATAC
Organism: Haliotis rufescens; assembly: GCF_023055435.1. Taxonomy (NCBI): domain Eukaryota; kingdom Metazoa; phylum Mollusca; class Gastropoda; order Lepetellida; family Haliotidae; genus Haliotis; species Haliotis rufescens. The sequence goes on from NW_025963779.1 coordinate 26,904,759, forward strand.
TGCGTTACTTGTGATCACTTAATATGCTTTACTACATGGTGAGTGCGACGTTGCAAAAGATATAAGGCTATGCTATCCATATTAAAGTGTGTACTTACGTGTAGTGTACTCAAAGACGTGCTACAAAGATACAAGAGGTCCACAGAATATACAAATACACGTAGATAAAGGTAAATAGTATTTGATAAGTAAATGAATGTTCAATACTGGTTTTATCAACCAAACTACATATAACTATAGCAACTGCAGTATTACCAATTTAGTGAGTTAAGTTTCAATACGAATTCTAGGCACTCTTTGTAGTTTCTTTAACCAAATCACCCTGGAGTCCAGATTATCCGGACGTATGGAATCGCATCATGGAGTTTACCATGTTTCCATTTGTTTGCCGCATTCCGCGTACGCTTGCCGAGTAAGAATCCGTTCCTATCGAATCCTAGCTGCTTAAGGGAAACAACTCTGAACAGCAGATCGTAGCGCCTCAGACCATTGAGACACCCATGCCAACTTAGAGTTGACACGACATTTTAACAAAATCCTAGCGTCCTATCTGCTGCAAGATAAATGAAAACGGTAAAAAAAGCTTTGCTGGTATGATTTTTTTCGTTCCAGACATCAGGGTTTATTTGCTTGTTTGTTGTTTAACGCTGCACTCAACAATATTCCAGCTATATGATTGCGATCTGTAAATAATCGAGTCTGAACCAGACAATTCAGTGACTGACATCATGAGCATAAATCCACGCAATTGGGATACGATGACATGCATCAAGTCAGGGAGTCTGACCACCCGATCCCGTTAGTTGTCTCTTACAACAAGCATAGAAGCCTTATACGGCAAGCATGGGTTGCTGAGGCATGGCAATGCATGACAAACACATAATGTCAACCATTTCTGTTTTCTGTATCATATAGTTTCTAATCGTGTTTCTATTGTCTACAAAGTCATATTATGACCACGAAGCACAATAATCAAATCCTAATAGTATGTAGTCATTAATTTACGGTTTATGTTTTTTCATATATCGTTTTCCTCGATTATCCATTGTGTCATATCTGCATTCATTTAATTACACTGGATAATCGAGAACGACCATTCGGAGTTTTCATCAGCCAGTATACATCCCGAAATATAATTGTTTGATTTACAAATTCTTATAACACATGTTCGTTATCTACAAGTATGTAGATATAAGCTTTATCTTTATGCAACGGCAAGATAGCCGTATGTATAAGAATATATACATGTATAGGATAGTGCTGCCTACCTGTGGTCGCTTTGTGTTCCCAGGGAAAGCCATGTTGAAATGTAACCAGTTTAGTTCAATACATTAATCCAACAACGGTACACTGACAAATCTCAACACAGAGGAATGGTCATGGATACTGTAGCCTAGACTGGGCTTCTGTCTATGATATCCAAGATTTTCTTGTAACCACTTCCGGGGTTGTACGCCTGTGAATATCGTGATTGTTCTATTGCGGCAGCCGCGATAATAAAGCGTGCGAATAAGTCTTTGCAACATGGCACTTACATTAGACGACTTTCTCGCGGTTGCATACATTACCGGCAGAAGTGTCAGGTCGAATATCTTGTGCCTTACATTGGTGTCGGGTATCGAGCGTATAACGTTAAGAATAACATGATACATTCGACGTCTAGCGCTAGTTGTCGCGTGCCGCATATCGGGTAATGGACATCACGAGTCCAGTGCTTCATGCTGTATATAGGGTACTGGATAATTAGTGCCGGCAGTCGCATACCTTTAAGTGACAGTTGTCGCATACCAAAGGTTATCTGACCTGTAGTGTCAGTTGTCGCAAGCCGTGCCTAGAATATTTGACAAACAGAACCAGTTGTCGCTTATACCTTATATAGGGCATTGGACTTTCAGTGACTGTTGTCGCATACCGTATATAGGGCATTGGACTTTCAGTGACTGTTGTCGCATACTGTATATAGGGCATTGGACTTTCAGTGACTGTTGTCGCATACCGTATATAGGGCATTGGACTTTTAGTGACTGTTGTCGCATACTGTATATAGGGCATTGGACTTTCAGTGACTGTTGTCGCATACCGTATATAGGGCATTGGACTTTCAGTGACAATTGTCGCATACCGTATATAGGGCACTGGACACATAGTGACAGTTGTCGCATACCGTATATAGGGCATTGAACTTTCAGTGACTGTTGTCGCATACTGTATATAGGGCATTGGACTTTCAGTGACTGTTGTCGCATACCGTATATAGGGCATTGGACTTTCAGTGACTGTTGTCGCATACTGTATATAGGGCATTGGACTTTCAGTGACTGTTGTCGCATACCGTATATAGGGCATTGGACTTTTAGTGACTGTTGTCGCATACTGTATATAGGGCATTGGACTTTCAGTGACTGTTGTCGCATACCGTATATAGGGCATTGGACTTTCAGTGACAATTGTCGCATACCGTATATAGGGCACTGGACACATAGTGACAGTTGTCGCATACCGTATATAGGGCATTGGACTTTCAGTGACAATTGTCGCATACCGTATATAGGGCACTGGACACATAGTGACAGTTGTCGCATACCGTATATAGGGCATTGAACTTTCAGTGACTGTTGTCGCATACTGTATATAGGGCATTGGACTTTCAGTGACTGTTGTCGCATACCGTATATAGGGCATTGGACTTTCAGTGACTGTTGTCGCATACTGTATATAGGGCATTGGACTTTCAGTGACTGTTGTCGCATACCGTATATAGGGCATTGGACTTTTAGTGACTGTTGTCGCATACTGTATATAGGGCATTGGACTTTCAGTGACTGTTGTCGCATACCGTATATAGGGCATTGGACTTTCAGTGACAATTGTCGCATACCGTATATAGGGCACTGGACACATAGTGACAGTTGTCGCATACCGTATATAGGGCATTGAACTTTCAGTGACTGTTGTCGCATACTGTATATAGGGCATTGGACTTTCAGTGACTGTTGTCGCATACCGTATATAGGGCATTGGACTTTCAGTGACAATTGTCGCATACCGTATATAGGGCACTGGACACATAGTGACAGTTGTCGCATACCGTATATAGGGCATTGAACTTTCAGTGACTGTTGTCGCATACTGTATATAGGGCATTGGACTTTCAGTGACTGTTGTCGCATACCGTATATAGGGCATTGGACTTTTAGTGACTGTTGTCGCATACCGTATATAGGGCATTGGACTTTCAGTGACTGTTGTCGCATACCGTATATAGGGCATTGGACTTTCAGTGACTGTTGTCGCATACCGTATATAGGGCATTGGACTTTCAGTGACTGTTGTCGCATACTGTATATAGGGCATTGGACTTTCAGTGACTGTTGTCGCATACCGTATATAGGGCATTGGACTTTTAGTGACTGTTGTCGCATACTGTATATAGGGCATTGGACTTTCAGTGACTGTTGTCGCATACCGTATATAGGGCATTGGACTTTCAGTGACAATTGTCGCATACCGTATATAGGGCACTGGACACATAGTGACAGTTGTCGCATACCGTATATAGGGCATTGAACTTTCAGTGACTGTTGTCGCATACTGTATATAGGGCATTGGACTTTCAGTGACTGTTGTCGCATACCGTATATAGGGCACTGGACACATAGTGACAGTTGTCGCATACCGTATATAGGGCATTGAACTTTCAGTGACTGTTGTCGCATACTGTATATAGGGCATTGGACTTTCAGTGACAATTGTCGCATACCGTATATAGGGCACTGGACACATAGTGACAGTTGTCGCATACCGTATATAGGGCATTGAACTTTCAGTGACACTTGTCGCATACCGTATATAGGGCATTGGACACATAGTGACAGTTGTCGAGTGTCGCGTAGAGGATATGATGCAATTTGATTGTGACGTCATGGTAACCAATGACGTCACAATGGTCTGCAAAGCCTTGGATGCAATTTCATTGCAGCGATATCTACAGTGTAGATATCGCTTGATCTCACCCAAGCGATATCTCCTGTGGGAGACAGTTTTGGATGATAAATATTGCCTAACTATTCTGAAATCCATGACGTACTTAAGGGCGTTAATTATCGGGTGTCTAGTATATGAATATAGACATTCTGGTATGGACATTTAGACCTTTCATCCGACCAATCAGAGCATCGCTTACCAGATTAAGAAAGTCGGAATGGGTTTTCTAGTCATGCAACCTCGAAAACTTGAACTCCGAACGATAGTTACGGGTTTAACGACTGAATCCATACAATCTCGACCATCTATTAACCATTCTAGAATGTTCTTATGTTCAATACAATGTGTGAAGCCCATTTCTGGTGTCCCCCGCCGTGATATTGCTGGAATATTGCTAAAAGCGGCGTAAAACCATACTCACTCACTCACTCTTATGTTCAGGTTTCAAATTAGTAATCGAGAATTTGTCAAAATATGTTTCGAAGCGCAGTCGCCAGTTTGAAATTAGTGCCGTAAAGCACGAGAAAGCTGCCTTCTGATTGGTCATTCCATTGGTCGGTCAAAGTTCGCGAAAGGTCGGTCTGACGTGACCCGTAATGGGATGTCCTCAGATCTTTGTTGAGCTGAAGCGAGAACTAAGATCTGATTTTAATGAGATTGGGTATAAACATTCTGATATTGGATGTTGTATGTAAGGTGTCTGGTATGAGTGAGTGAGTAAGTATGGTTTTACGCCGCTTTTAGCAATATTCCAGCAATATCACGGTAGGGACACCAGAAATGGGCTTCACACATTGTACCCATGTCGGGAATCGAACACGGGTCTTCGGCGTGACGAGCGAACGCTTAAACCACTGTCTGGTATGAACATTCTGATATTGGATGTGTTTGTAAGGTGTCTGGTATGAACATTCTGATATTGGATGTGTATGTGAGGTGTCTGGTATGAACATTCTGATATTGGATGTGTATGTAAGGTGTCTGCTATTTACATTCTGATATTGGATGTGTATGTAAGGTGCCTGGAATGAACATTCTGATATTGGATGTGTATGTAAGGTGTCTGGTATGAACATTCTGATATTGGATGTGTATGTAAGGTGCCTGGTATGAACATTCTGATATTGGATGTGTATGTAAGGTGCCTGGTATGAACATTCTGATATTGGATGTGTATGTAAGGTGTCTGGTATGAACATTCTGATATTGGATGTGTATGTAAGGTGTCTGGTATGAACATTCTGATATTGGATGTGTATGTAAGGTGCCTGGTATGAACATTCTAATATTGGATGTGTATGTAAGGTGCCTGGTATGAACATTCTGATATTGGATGTGTATGTTAGGTGCCTGGTATGAACATTCTGATATTTGGGTTTTCTTTGGCGGTTGCAGAGGGTGGAGTCGAGCACGGCCAGTTGAGTTTCTTGTGTCATTTTGATGCCATGTCGAAGCGTGGCGCGTATTAAAGTGAGTTTTGAGTGGTATTTGACCAAAGAGGCTTCAGTCCGGTAGATATTTGTTACAATTGTGGCTTTTATCAGAAAAGCCTGAAACTTGGTACAAAGGTTGTTCTTGATGCGGCTGGTAATTTAAGGGTGGAGTCACTTCAAATTCGCTTTCTGTCCGCCATGGCGACCATTTTTTATTTTATTTTTAGTAATCATACACTAGATAAAATGAGATTTTAAATAACATATGAAGTGATCGTGTACTGTATATGGTTATTGAGATCTATAAAGTGAACTTATTACTGCAAACGATATAGGAAGGTGATTTCTGGAGGCCACATTAGAAAATGGAAATAGAAAATATAGTGGCCTCAAAGAGGAAAACAAAACGTGATGCTTTTATGAAAAGGGTGTGTGATGTGGCGGCTGAACACCAACAATACGCTAATAGCAGAAAACATTATTCAAATGAGCATCACCTACTATAATTATTCCTTCTGGTTTTCCATTTGATTCTGGGCGTTGGCTTATATGTGCGGTTCAGTCTGTATTGATGGACTTCTGTCAATAATACTCATCTGGGCTCTCGCCTACAGCAGGAGCCAAAGTCTAGCAATCAATCAAGATGCATGACAACCATCTATCAACACGACACGGCATAACGTGAAATCAAAGTGCATACATTCAAAATGAATGACCGAAAATGTCATATAGTTATAGATTTCAGCATTATCTGAAATAGAAGTGTTGTTGATGGATTGGGAACTTCCATTGCCTTTGCTTCCATTCAATCAATCCGACCAAATGGCGTTCTTTTTCTCACTGGGGTTAAAAGGTGAGCGGAGATATGTGTACTCATTTCTAGCCATGGTGAAATACAAACTAAGGAAATCTGTATAAAATGACTCGGCGATTTTTAACAACGCCACTATCCATAATGACAATAGCTTCCATTACATATACAAAACCGATACATACAAATCGGGTGGAACAATGTCATTATAATACTTATATGGTGCGTTCAAAATGATTGTCAAACATGCCGTCCCTTTATTAATATTGAACTACAAGATCCAGTTAAGGCGGTGTCCGGCGCGTGCACTGGATACTATACCGTTCAAGCACCGTACGTGAATAACGAATGATATACTGCATACAACTGATCATAGGATTCACTGTCACGTAATATCAATGTAGCTCTGTAAATGTATTCTTGTTCGGTAATTTCCGATAAATCTCGACAACTCCCGAGCACAGCAAATGACGGTTCTATACACATCTTCATTGATCTGGGTGTGTGTGATAATTCAATCCGCCGTTTTGACAAAACTGGTCCATTAGCTGAATTCTATGAGCAAGCAAGATGGATATAGATACGGTAAACAGATAAGACGCACCTAAGGAGGCACCCTGTTGATATTTACATCATTATAGTTCATAACAATTCCATATCATGCTCTCTGGTTGATCGGCTTGCATCGGATCTTTTGAATAATGTATGAATATTAAGGGTACAAAAGAGAGTGTCTCTTTGTAATTAGATAATTGTGTATGGTAGAAATATGCGCACTGCTGCATAACAACGATTCGTGAAAAACGCAAAAACAATTTATTCGATCTGGTTGAAAATAGACGTCGAGCAAATCATGAAGGTTCACTAAGGTTGATGCATCTAGTATAATTTGACAATGATGAAGATAGAAATGTCCTTTGAAACTCGATACGCGGTATTTTAAAGAAGTATGTTATCATTCTTTGTGTGAGGAAATTATGACATCTGTTAGTACACGACAGGGGAGAACATAACGATACTACGACACGTTCTATTTCCGTCAAGCGCTAATGAAAATAGATATTCTTATCACCCCGACCGTACAATGAGGGAAACAGGTGTCGCTTTATTTCTGTTCCCTGTGTGATGTACTCAATTGTCACGTGTTACATGTTCTTGATGTTGCCATGAGCGACGACTCTGGGCTACGAGGTACGGTGTTACAAATCATAGATCTATCGCGATGTTCGAACCACGCCTTATTCTCTATATCAGCATACTGGAGTCATGCCATATTTATTTACATCACCATGTTATGACCGTGTCTTATTCTCCGTATCGCTATGTTGGGATTGTGCCTTATTCTCTATATCACCATGTTTGAATCACGCCTTATTCTCTATATCACCTTGTTGGAACCATGCCTTATTCTCTATATCACTATGTTAGGATCGTGCCACGTTCTCTATATCACCTTGTTGGAGCCATGCCATATTCTCTATATCACTATGTGAGGATCGTACCTTATTTTCTATATCACTATATTGGGACCATACTTTATTTTCTATATCACCATGTAAGGATCGTGCCTTATTCTCTATATCACCATGTTAGGAACATGCCTTATTCACTGTATCACTATCATAGGATCGTGCCTTATTCTCTATATCACCATGTTGGAACCATGCCATATTCTCTATATCACTATGTTAGGATCGTGCCTCATTTTCTATATCACCATGTTGGAGCATGCCTTATTCTCTATATCACCATCACGGTTGGAATCACGCCTTATTCTCTATATCACCATGTTAGGAACATGCCTTATTCACTGTATCACTATCAAATGATCGTACCTCATTCTCTATATCACCATGTTAGGAAGATGCCTTATTCACTGTATCAATATCATATGATCGTGCCTCATTCTCATGTTGGAAACATGCCTTATTCTCTATATCACCATTTCGGAAACATGCCTTATTCCCTATATCACCATGTTGGAACCATGCCTCATTTACTTTATCACCATGTTAGGAACCTTGCCTTATTCTCTATATCCCTATGTTGGGTACGTGCCTTATTATCCATTTCACCATGCTGGGACCATGCCTTGTTTTCTATATCACCATGTTGTAGCCATGCCATATTCTCAATCACCATGTTGGCGGCATGCCTTGTTCACTATATCACCAAGTTAGGAACGTGCCTTATTCTCTTCATCGTTCTGATGGGACCATGCCTTATTCTTTATATCACTATGTTGGTACCGTGTTCTCTCCTCTTACATCATACTGGGACTATGCCATGTTCTCGATATCATTGTGTTGAGAGAATGTTATATCATCTTTTTCACGATGATGGACCATGCCTTATACTCTATATCACCTTGTTCGTGACCAAGATTTTATGCGACACTCTTACAATACGCGTGCTATCTCTAAAGCAGATTTGATCAATAAAGTAATCCACTGGTATGAACACTCGAGACTTGGAAGTGTTTTCTTTTCGCGCCACGGACTCATCTAGGTTTCCATTATCAATTTCATAATAGATAACGGTAAGCGTGGTGCTATATATTTATCAATATAGTCATGTACGATGTCAGATATTTGCTACCTTCAGCGGTTCCACGCGGGAAGCGGGAATAGCGTCAGCACGGAGTATGCATCTCATTTTATTATTTGAATTTAACGTATTGTTGAACAGTAATCAGTTATATTATGTAACAAAGTTCACCACTTCCGTTAAACGCATGGTATGGCGCTGACAGACCACCAATTCTAATCGGCGTATATATGGAATTCCAAACCGCAGTCCTGTCTGTCACCAAGCGTGGAAATCTTGCGCCACCATAACCCAATGACCTGATAATATATGCTCAAAAATCATTTCATTTTCAAAATGAGTTGATTTGAAACAAGGATTTGTTTGTGAGAGACATCGCTTGTCTGACTCTGTGACAGCACACCATTTTGCTAACACTGCCAAAGTTGTTCGTCAGTACAATGAGTGATTGGGGGATTTTACTGCGTATATTAGCCTATCACGACGTGGGACACTAGGTTTGACATTGTGTAACCATTATATTACCAAGAATTCAGAAATTACTCGATTCTGATTGGTCAATCAGAGGTTATCAAATCACAATAAACCCCCTCTGAATGAAACAGCCGATCTGACGGCCACATCATCGCGGAAGCTAATATTTATAAAATAGTACTTCTTTTTCATTCATTTACGGTTATTATAATACTCAAAGGATGTATGGCAATACATATTGTGCAGAAAACACGACAGAAATCCACAAAAAGAATGTATTTCCAGTTTGGGGGACAACAGAGAGTTTAGAATTTAGCGCTTTTCAATGCCTGTTATATCTTCAAATGAAGTAATACGGTGTAAACAAACTGGATTCAACCCATGCCGCTTCCCTTAATAAATTTGCTGACACCAAAGAGTTGGCGTTTTGTTTAGTCATGGTAGAATGGAGATACACATACTGTTTTCAAGGTAAAGCTAGGTTACCTGTAGATGTAATCGCACTAAATATAACATTTGAAACCTCACGCTGCGCGTTCGGTTCCATATTCAATTTAGTACGGTTAAATCTCCAAGTAACCTAGCTCATTGAAAACAGAGTATGTTTATCTCGTAATTGAAGCCGGGTTTTGGCGAGATCAGCGAACGCCGACAGGGCTACTCAAATGCCAACCCGTACAATGTCAACAGTTACTCGCTGACTCTATAAGTTTTACATGTAGCGTTTAATTACGCTGGCAAGGTACAAATGTCACATGTTATTCCCGGAGACTATGAAATTATGAAGTTAATTAACCCGCGACTTTAGTTAATGTCGACCATACTGTATTTAAACGCTGGTCCTAATCATAACGAGAAGAAACAGGAATTAAGCACGCTTCCAACCACTGTATAAACAATAGGTAATTACTTAAAGCAAAAGTAACCATGACAACGTTCTTGTTTATCACATTGAGATGTTTTATTAGCACGTTGCTCAGAACCCGTTTTCTTTGATTACTTATAGTTTATCTTTCTTGTGGTTTTTTGTTGAAGATAGATCTCATTGAAGATCCGTGGTAGAATAGGTCTTCAACAACCCGTGCTTGCCGTAAAAGGAGATAATGCTTGTCGAAAGAGGTGACTAACGAGATCGGCTAATCAGACTCGCTGACGTGGTTGATGCATGTCATCGTATCCCAATTGCGTAGATCGATGCTCATGATGTTAATCACTAGATTGTCTTGTCCATACTCCATTATTTACAGACCGCCGTCACATAACTGGAATACTGCTAAGTGCGGAAATGCATACATTGCGTACTGGACACATAGCCAGTTAAACACAATATGGCGTACTGCACACGCAGCCAGTTATACACAATATAGCATACTGCACGCATAGCCAGTTACACACAATATAGCATACTGCACGTATAACCAGTTACACATAATATGTCATATCGCACACATAGCCAGTTACACACAATATAGCATACTGCATACTTAGCCAGTTACACACAATATAGCATATTGCATACATAGCCAGTTACACACAATATAGCATATTGCATACATAGCCAGTTACACACAATATAGCATATTGCACACACAGCCAGTTACAATATGGCGTACTGCACATATAGACAGTTACACACAATATGGCGTACTGCACACACAGCCAGTTACACACAATATAGCATACTGGACACAGCCAATTATACACATTATGGCATATCGCACACATAACCAGTTACACACAATATGACATACTGCACACGTAGCCAATTGTACACAATAAAGCATACAGCACATATATCCAATCACACACTATATTAGAGATGTTCAAAAGTTTCAAAAGAAAATTATACTTGATGTGCACTGCCATCTTAACCCCCTCGCGCATAAACGACATCAACCTGCCAGGGGTGTACTGATTTGCCAGGGTAAGTTGAATTGTGACTTGATATATGCTGTGTATGACTATGTATGAGGTCCGCCCACTTGCACGTACCATTGTGAAGAAAGAGGTAACGGGTGGTCCGCGACAAGTAGTACGATGGATGTGTGCGTGTCCTGTCTCGGCTAACAACGAGCTCTAGTAGCGAGTTAATAGTACGTGCTGATGTGAGGTACCTGATGATAGTGAAAATTGTGACAGCAAATTTGCATAAATGACATCAATTGAGAAGTACCGTGACAATTAAGGGAATTCATTTGCTGTGAAAATGGAATCCTTTTTAACCACAGAGAGCAATAATGAATGGTGTCATGCCATTCATCCAATGATTGTGAAGATTGAGGCTGTAACGTTGTGATAGTTGACTCAATGACATACTCCTTAATTAATCCCACGTGAAGGCTTATTGGGTTTCAGCATGCCGTAAATGTAATGTTGCTAGCTGGATTTATACTGAGATTGTTGTATAACCATAGTACTAGTCTTCACATTCTGATGCGGTTGCTGTAACTGAACAACTCGTCAGACCAAGTTCGACAATGATGATGTCCATTTCTCTTTCAACCGCATTTTTCTGTTGACAGTAGCCATCTTCAACACATCGGACTTGCTTACAACATTCAGACCATTCCTTAGCACCGATTGCAGAACTCGTTCTTCACACACAGATCCAAATTCAGTGGTTTTTTTTGGGTAAACTGCAAGTTTTGTTTGGCAACAAAATTCTTCGCAATGGCCCAAATAAACTCACTTGGGTTTAAGTCTGCATGGTAAGGAGGAGACGCAGAACAGCATGTCCATGTTAGTTTAGCATGGTATCTACACGGTACACGGAAACGGATTTGTTAGATTTTGCAAGATACAGCATTTAGGCATTGAGCATCTTGTCAAACGCAATATCAAACGCGGTACACATACTTTGCAAATCCGGCAATCGACCGATATCTACACGTCAGTTTTCGAACCGGATGTCGTTTTCGTTACGCCATTTTGAGTGGACCATGCATAGATTCGTCAGTCCAGTCAAAATGTTACTCCATAATTCTAACCTAGTTCGGCAAGGGTGGAAACTAGACTTGCCTCAGGAAGATTCCCAACCCCCCTCCAACCCCACGTAGCCATGTCTCCCTCCAGCTGCCAACATTTTGGGACAGTGAGGTACACATACCAAAATGTTTTATCAATGAAGATGACCGGCCGGTTCCCATCTCGGTATGGTTGTAGTACAAGGTAGTACTGCATTCGCTTTGCAACAATATCTCTCCGTTCCATTAACGCCTTGCGATTTGACTGCGTTTTACGCCATCTTTAGCCCATATGTTTTAGGAGAACCCTCATAATTCAAATCAGTTTTTATCATGTGTCATGGAGCAGTTGTTTTCGCACTACATACGAATTGTGTACAAATTTGCGAACAACGCACTGGTCGCAATCGTCAAGTTGGGATTTGATCATTGGACGATTCCACGACTGACTTGGGCTAATGAAACTACTCTCGCCTTTGTCACCGACGATACCTTCTGCTCTGATGCGCTTTAGGGTAGATCAAAGACGTATATACGTCTTTGGGTAGATACAGATAGACTAGTGGCAATGCTAGCTTTTGACTTTGCTTGAGATCTATTTGTACATTCTTTCTCCATGTAATTCATGACATTATAGGCCAATTCTCGAGCCTGAGGGTGTATGATTTGGTCATGCTTATCTAGCTTTGACATGTTTTCTTGTTTGTAATTAACTTCTATCAAACGACTTTTTGAGAATTCTGGTCTCGACTTGTCACGCCGATCTCTTGATAGTCTTATGAGCAACACGTGTGTCGACGAGGGCGTAGTCAATTCCAGTGTCATGACCTGCACTTGCACAACATGCCTACACCCTTTCCACCTGTAACAAACTGAAATATGTTTGCCCAAATTCTGTGCACCGCCTACTTGGCTCAAACGCGTTTTGTGAGTTGGTTTAATTTATCCTTGATTATCAGTAGCTTCTTGTGTACACATTAGATGTCTGGCGAGTCTATGTACCCATATATAGCCCATATAATCATAATTATTATCAATATTCACTTCTCGGTAAGTTAATATGATGACAGTGACGTTATCATTTGAATGTAGATACTGGTAGACTTTCTCTTTAAAGATTTATGTCCGCAATCAAAACCTTTTCAAACGTACCTAGTGTAATTTACAATTTCAGATTTGTTTCATGCAAAAATTAACGTATGTTTAATATCATCGTCTACACTTACACTGACCGAGACCGTAATTTATCAGGAAGGCGTGCGTGTATATGTAGGAACAGCGACCTATATTATCCGCTAAAGCTGGATCACATCGCGGTTACATAACACCCAGATACACAACATGCCTTGCCTTCCAGTACAACAGGTAGTGGTTAGAACAGGTGGGTGACGCCAAAGCACCGCCTCAGACCACCACGGACTTTCTCCCCTTTTCCATATAGAGAGCATACAATATAACGTAATTTGCATTTCACTTGGACAATTCTGAACCTTGTCGTGCAAAATATAAGATTTTCTGTGGCAGACAATTTTTTCAACAGTTTGAAGCATAATTATTTTTTTCAAGAATATTCTGGGACTGTGTATTGTTTTCGATATAATCCCTACTATATATAAGCTAAATACCCTCATGTAAACAACGGTCATAATGGCAGACACTCCTTTGAAATAAAACCTTCGAAAAGCAGATCCGCCAAAACACCAGTCAATCATATTTTTTTAAAGAAAATCACCACGGTAGTCCAAACATCTTAAAATATGGTTAAAAACAAAGTATATCAATTTACAATGCTGGAAAGCCACACGAGATGAATCTTCTAAAGGAGCTATGTAAAAATGAATTATTTATATATGAAAGTAAGTATTTGGCGAGACTTATTTACATTTAGAACCTCTATTCACAATCTCACATTTGAATCTGGAAGATGGAAAAAAAATACTTTTAACTGAAAGAAAATGTCCATTTTGTAAATCATTTGATTTAGGTGATGAGTTCCACTATCTATTTATCTGTCCACTATTTCAAGATAAGAGAAAACAGCTAATTAGAAAATATATTTACTCTTCACCAAATGTGTACAAAATAAATTTGTATTAACAGTAAAAGATTAGGAACACTTAGAAAATTACCCAAACTTTGAAAAATTATTATACTGCTATTTAACCCTATCAATATGTCTCGTAACCGAATCCTGTATCTTTATTTGCTGAAGCCACTGCTAGGTAAATATGTTGATATATATTGTGTATTTTTAAATAGTGATGTATATGTTGCTGTATCAATGCTGTACCTCTAATGAAGCTGATAGCGGGCTGGGTTAAAGTTCAGTTCAGAAGTATTATTATTTTTTCATAAGAATATTCAGAGACAGTTCATCCGGCAGCTTATCAATGAAGAACTGTCGCATGGAAAACATTCAGTAGGAAATACATGTATGCCAGAACATATTGAGCTATAGTTAGCTGAATATTAGCTAAATTGAAATAAACAGGATATCTCCTTCCTGGCAGGAAGTCATCTTTCACTGGAATATCCGGTGTATGCGAGTCGTATATTACATGGGCGGAGCCTGATTCCCTTGTATTCATAGCACCTACTTCCTGACTATAATTGTATTTTGTCTGTCTCCATTGGTAAACAGTGGTGATCAAACAGATTGGTCGGCTGAACGTCTTAAAGCATCGATTATTAAAACACAAACAGACGAAAACATATACATAGATTAGTAAACAGCTTAGAATGCAGTGTTCCCGTACAGTTGCGTATTTACGTAAAATACGCAAAATAAAACACCAATTAAATTTGAGCTGCTTGCGAACAAATACGCATGCAAATGTTATTTAAATGGATAGAACAACACTGTGTGTAATTAGCTGATGAAACCTTTTTTAGCGTACCCGATTGTCGGCAAGGATTCTTTATTTACCTATCGAGTGCAGCACACGAACAGGTGCAGATGCATTAACACCCGTAGCATTGTAAACAAAATTATTTAAAGGAAAGGTATACTGATTGGTTTAAATATATCCAAACTACTGTCCCGAAGGGAGTAAGAGTCTATTGAATACCCGTAGAAAACTATCAATACCTAACGTGAAAGATAACATGTGAGTAAATACTCGCTGGCTCAAAAATAATCTGGAGCAGAGAGAAGGTGATGCGTCAGTATGGATTCGGTTTTGTCATTAGCATACCCCGCGTATTACCTCGTCCTCAAACTTCGAAAATATATTTGCAGATCACGAGTAATCGATACCAATGGTTTGAACATTTGCAGTAAGAAAAGAAACTATAAAATGTATCTCCCCTCCAATACAAACACCCAACACACACTACAACATGCACGCATGCACGCATGCACCCATGCACCCATGCACCCATGCACCCACGCGCATACAAATAGAACAACATAAGCAGACTAATACTATTTCAATAAAATTATTTAAAGTAGAAAACGTCAGTACTCACCGATGTGACACTTTCATATTTGTCGTCAGTCCAAATGTCCATCAAACCTTAACCTAAGTGACGTCCCATTCACCATCTGCACAGGGAAACGAGCAGACGACTTTAACTGTCAAACGAACACCTGCCGTTCGCAGCTTGAGCTACCAGCACGTGCTCGCCTGTACGCATGCGCTCGGAATATCAGATGTAACTAATGTTTCTTATACCTACATTCTCAATCGATTCCATACATGCTGTTATAATAACTGGTGACCCGAACTGATCTGTTCGGGCTTTGTAGCGTGTGTTGCTTGGGTATGGGCCTGCCTTTGTCGACACTCAATAAATCAGTTTCCATGACAACGTTTTGTTGTCTAAGGGCGGCCATACCACGGACGTTAGATTATGAAGTAGTCATTTATTGTGTTTGTTTAACGGATAACCATCCGTTCTGCGATCGCCAGAAGCGTTTGTGCCCAACATGCTTTCTGCTCAGACAGCTGATAGTTTACCGGTGCATTGATCGACTTGCTTGGTTGACAAAAATGTACCGATTCAGTTACTGCTTACATTTAAAATGCATGTAAATTACCACTTTTGACCAATAAATTTTCTATTTCCTCATCAACTACATATCAATAGTGCCATCGTTGATATATTACTGTTTTTAAAACCTCGCTCATTTTAATTTATCATCCAGTGAAAATATCTCTGAAACGATTTTGACATGTTAAGTACACAAGAATAATTACTCACAGCACAATATTTCATTCAGAGACATAACATTACCGTGATATTAAAATGAACACAAAATCTGAACAAGCTCCACACTCTACAACATTCAACCCTCACCCAATCCCACTCTATCCTCACCCCACCCCCATCTACCCTCATCCCACTCTATCCTCACCCCACCAACTCTACCCTCACCCCACCCCACTCTACCCTCACCCAACCCCACTCTACCCTCACCCCACCCCACCTTACCCTCACAACATCCCACTCTAACCTCAACCCAATCTATCCTCACCCCATCCCACTCTATCCTCACCCCACCCCACTCTATCCTCACCCCACCCCACTCTATCCTCACCCCACCCCACTCTACCCTCACCCCATCCCACT
Source organism: Haliotis rufescens (assembly GCF_023055435.1). Classification (NCBI taxonomy): domain Eukaryota; kingdom Metazoa; phylum Mollusca; class Gastropoda; order Lepetellida; family Haliotidae; genus Haliotis; species Haliotis rufescens. Next base: position 26,921,543 of record NW_025963779.1, read on the forward strand.
CTACCCTCGTCCCGTCCCACTCTATCCTCACCCCGCTCTACCATCACCCCACACTACCCTAACTCCATCCCACTCTACGGGGCGGTCGGGTAGCCTAGTGGTTAAAGCGTTCGCTCGTCACGCCGAAGACCGGGGTTCGATTCCCGACATGGGTACAATGTATGAAGCCCATTTCTTGTGTCCCCCGCCGTGATATTGCTGGAATATTGCTAAAAGCGGCGTAAAACCATACTCACTCACTAACTCACCATCCCACTCTACCCTCATCCCGTCCCGCTCTACCCTCACCCCATGTCACCCCACTCTACCCTCACCCCACCCAACCCCACTCTACCCTCACCCCATCCCGCTCTACCCTCACCCCATGTCACCCCACTCTACCCTCACCCCACCCAACCCCACTCTACCCTCACCCCATCCCGCTCTACCCTCACCCCATGTCACCCCACTCTACCCTCACCCCACCCCACTCTACCCTCACCCCATCCCACTCTACCCTCACCCCCATCCAACTCTACCCTCACCCCATCCCACTCTATCACTTGCCCCATCCCACTCTACCCTGACCTCATGTCACCCCACTCTACCCTCACCCAACTCTACCCTAACTCCATCCCACTCTACCCTAACTCCATCCCACTCTACCCTCACCTCATGTCACCCCACTCTCCCCACACCACACCCCACTCTACCCTCAATCCATCCCACCCTACCCTCACAGCATCCCACTCTACCCTCACCCCACTCTACCCTCACCTAAACCCCACTCTACTCTCTACCCATCCCTCTCTGTCACTAGCCCCACCCCACTCTACCCTCACCCCATGTCACCCCACTCTACCCTCACCCCACTCTTCCCTAACTCCATCCCACTCTACCCTCACCCCACCCCACTCTACCCTCAACCCACCCCACTCTACCCTCACCCCATTCCACTCTATACCCTCGGAGTCGGAAGAGGGTGCGACCGCCTCGTGGTAGAGCGGAAGGTCTGAAGTTCGCGTCATACCAAATAAAACGTTAAACGATGGTCTTGTTTTTACCCTGTCTGCCGCACGCACACACACACACATACATGCACGTCGCCATTTAAGTTCAATGATCTTGGACGCGACGTTAAACCCCATTTGATACATGTATGTGGGTGGAAGCCATGACTAGATGACCGCACAGACCGATGAAGTCCAGATCTGATGATCCCGCATTTTTTTTTTTAATCTTTACCCTAAAAACTGTATTAAGTTAAGAAAAACTGACACATTAACAAATACAGCCGCCCCCGAACACAATTACCCCCGCGGCAGTTCGTTATGCCCGGTCTCATGAACACCCCTACCGGGCACACTCCCATCTCATTAAAATCAGATCTTTTACTCTTTTACTCTTTTACTGCGAATAGATCTTCAGCAACCCATGCTTGCCGTAAAAGGCGACTATGCTTGTCGTAGGAGGCGGCTAACTGGATCGGGTGGTCAGGCTCGCTGACTTGGTTGATGCATGCCATCGTATCCCAATAGCGTGGATCGATGCTCATGATAACAATCACAGGATTGTCTGGTCCAGACTTGAATATTTACAGACCGCCGTCATATAGCTGGAATACTGCTGAGTGCGGCGTTAAACAAAAAACAAACAAACCCCATGCATAGTCCAATCAAAATCGCTCAATGAAATCGATATCCGGTTCGTAAACTGTCATGCAGATTTCGGTCGATTGCAGGATTTGCAAAGCATGTGCACTTCTAACTGGGTGTCAACAGATATTTTCCAGATCTTTTGTTTTAATCAGGTTGCTTGCGTGATATGATGCACTTCGCGATGTAAGATCCGTTTTATCACAATATAGATCTTGATTATCGAGTTTGAAGTGATACGAGAGGTGGAATCTGATTGGCCCATAGGAGAGGCATAGAAGGGACATAACTCTAAATAGACACTGGTGGCGCTACGATCGAGCCCAGGAATTCCAGCGTAGTTCGGCAAGGGTGGAAACGGGACTTTTAAAGTCAGTTAACTCTCTTGCCCTGGGAAGATGATTACACCTGTACTTGTGCCAATGGCTCCCGATCGCAAAGCGCATGACCTGTCATCACTGCTCACATTAACATCATGCCTGACCTTCTCCTGTCGTCACTGCTCACATTAACATCATGCCTGACCTTCTTCTGTCTTCACTGCTCACATTAACATCATGCCTGACCTTCTTCTGTCTTCACTGCTCACATTAACGTCATGCTTGACCTTCTCCTGTCATCACTGCTCACATTAACATCATGCCTGACCTTCTCCTGTCGTCACTGCTCACATTAACATCATGCCTGACCTTCTTCTGTCTTCACTGCTCACATTAACGTCATGCTTGACCTTCTCCTGTCATCACTGCTCAAACTAACGTCATGTTGGCCTTCTCCTGTCATCACTGCTCACATTAACATCGTGCTTTACCTTCTTCTGTCTTCACTGCTCACATTAACGTCATGCTTGACCTTCTCCTGTCATCACTGCTCAAACTAACGTCATGTTGGCCTTCTCCTGTCATCACTGCTCAAACTAACGTCATGCTTGACCTTCTCCTGTCATCACTGCTCAAACTAACGTCATGCTTGACCTTCTCCTGTCATCACTGCTCCCATTAACATCGTGCTTTACCTTCTTCTGTCATCACTGCTCACACTAAGGTCATGCCTGACCTTCTCCTGTCATCACTGCTCACATTACCGTCATGATTGATTTCTCCTGTCATCACCGCTCACATCAACTTCATGATTGACAGTGCTGCGTCGTCACTGCTCACATCATTGTCATGAGTGACACTGCACTGCAATCACTGCTTACACTTACGTCATGCTTGACTCTCCTGCCATCACTGCTCATACTACCATCATGCTTGACCTTCTCCTGTCATCACCGTTCACATCAACTTCATGATTGACAGTGCCGTGTCTTCACTGCTCACATCATTGTCACAAGTGACCTTCTCCTGTCATCACTGCTTACAGGAATGTGATGATTGATGCTGTCCTGGCCCCTCTGCTCACATCAACGTCATGAGTGACCTTCTCCTGTCATCACTGATTACAGGAATGTCATGATTGATGCTGTCCTGGCCCCTCTGCTCACATCAACGTCATGAGTGACCTTCTCCTGTCATCACTGATTACAGGAATGTCATGATTGATGCTGTCCTGGCCCCTCTGCTCTCATCAGCGTCATGAGTGACCTTCTCCTGTCATCACTGATTACAGGAATGTCATGATTGATGCTGTCCTGGCCCCTCTGCTCACATCAATGTCATGAGTGACCTTCTCCTGTCATCACTGATTACAGGAATGTCATGATTGATGCTGTCCTGGCCCCTCTGCTCACATCAATGTCATGAGTGACCTTCTCCTGTCATCACTGCTTACAGGAATGTCATGATTGATGCTGTCCAGCCCTTTTAGCTCACATCAACGTCATGAGTGACCTTCTCCTGTCATCACTACTTACAGGAATGTCATGATTGATGCTGTCAAGCCCTTTCTGCTCACATCAACATCATGAGTGACCTTCTTCTGTCATCACTGCTCGCATTAACGTCATGATTGATGCTGTCCAGCCCTTTCTGCTCACATCAACGTCATGAGTGACCTTCTCCTGTCATCACTGCTTACAGGAATGTCATGATTGATGCTGTCCTGGCCCCTCTGCTCACATCAATGTCATGAGTGACCTTCTCCTGTCATCACCGTTCACATCAACTTCATGATTGACAGTGACGTGTCTTCACTGCTCACATCATTGTCATGAATGCATGACACTGCACTGTCATCACTGCTTACAGGAATGTCATGATTGATGCTGTCCATCCCTTTCTGCTCACATCAACGTCATGAGTGACACTGTTCTGACTATTTTACTGATGTTTAGCCAATATTTCTGCTAAACAAGCTAACCAAACTCACTTGGATTCAAGCTTAGTAGTTGTTCTACAGCTTATCTTTACTTTATGCTTTCTTCATTCCACTTCCAAATTGGTCTGAATAAAATACTGTAGTTTGAACAGCTATCACAAAAGTATGGACACTGTTATTTACACTTCCACACAAATTATATTCTTTGGGGGAAAAACAACAAAGAAAGATATTGTTTCACATTTTTATACAATGTAAAAACAAATGTGATGGAGTTTGTTAACTACATGAAAATAGACTACACACATTGGTGATTCACATGGGTAGCCATGCACATCCTCAAAATAGAACCCAATAGAGACAATTGCAAATATGACTAAAATTTAAATATATATTGGTTTTCAGGCAAAAAGCCTCCTGACAAAACATGCCCAAACATTTTGCACAAAACTTCTTTTAAATATTGACAACCTTGATGTACATTGTTTTACATACAAAGTTGACGTGGATTTTCAAGCAGAACATATTTCCACAAGGCATTGCAAGAAACCCGAGTGTATGGGTCTACTTTATTTTACAGTATTAAGTTAAGACCTATTTAGTTTCTTGATTTAAGGACACATCTATCCTGCTATGTCAAATTTTGCAATTGCCCCAAAATAAGTTATGGTTGACTAAAAATGTTCTAAATGTTTGTAATTTTGTTTTTAAAAAATCAGGAAATAAAACTTAGGGAATTAGCCTCATATTTTAGCATATTGGCTTGGGCAGCCTGTTAAACAAGAACAAACATGGTCTGGCCTCAAATACTCTCAACATTTCAATGCGAGTTATATTATATTCATCCCATTTTTTAAATACATTTGAATTACTACTCTTCAAATAAAAAAATAAAAAATAACAACTTAGATAGTGGAGTCCTACATAGGAGTTATTACATCAACTACATAGCTACTGAAGTCGACACATAAATAATGTATATACAGGACAGTTTGTATAATACACAGAAAATGGGAATACATGTACATATTAGAGATGAAATATTATGTTGCTGTTATAATGACAAGACTAACACCATCAATAACATGATAAGCCTACTCAGTGATATATCGCAAATGTTCAGATGTCATCTACCTGAGGCATGCGTGTCCACAAGCCTATATCAAAGCCTAGTTTCTACCCTTGTCGCACCAAGGCCACTTTTCTTGGCTTGACCCTTGCGCCCCTCCTGTAGATCACATGTTGTGCCCCTTGTAATGAAAATGCGATCTCCAATCAGATCGCTGTTCTTATCTTGTATAGCTTCACAAAGATGGTGACTACCGTAGGCGACGACCTAGTCTTTCAGATATGGAAAACATTAGAGATTTCATCCCTGACACAAAAACATAGGCAATCGTCAGGGGGTTTAAAAGATGAAAAAGACATCCTCATATCAACAAAGACAGGCTGTGGTAAATCATTTTCATACAAAGGTGTACCAGTCATGGATGTTGTTTTTGTGAAACGTTTTCTGATTGGACTATCAACATGTGCGATAGTCCAATCATATTTAGCACAGGTCATGGGCTTGATGTGGCAGGGGTGGAAACAAGACTTTGATAAAAAGGGTACTGGACGCTCTTGCCCCAGGAAGATGACCCATGTAGGACCAGACCTTAATTTCTGATTATTTTGTGAAAGACTCTGGTCAGTAGAAAGGGAAAGAAATAATAAGAGACATTTGATGTATATATTTTTTGTTCTTCATAAAGTTATCTATTACGTGAGCAGTGCTAGTTTGTTGGTTTTGTCGCTCACCTTACTGTATGCACAACCAATTCATGGTGGAAAAGAATGTTTGCATTCAATGAAAAAAATACTTTTTATCTTCCACATTTCACTAATTAAGAAAGGGCCAGGTCAATCGAAGAAAAATTCTTGTTTGTGAATTTCATGAATGGATTGATAATTTATAGCAGAGTATTGTAACTCCTCAACATCTGTACATGTAATCAAGGAGACAGCAGCTTCCTACTAACACCACAGACTAAACGCAAGGCATGAGAGGAGCACACCATTCACACATATGGGTAAGAACTCATAGTCAAGCACAAGCGATCTCATTTACATCATTCTACCAACATACACCCTCACCCCCTTATTGCAAAAAATGGTTGGTTCTTGATATAAACCTACGTCCTTATTTGAGGGTCATGGTTATCAGTTCGGGTGAAATGGAGTTTTAATATTGTGTTTATTATTATTTTGCTTAGATAGTGATGTGCATGCACTTGTGGCTGCCTGTACTAGTACGCAACAGTACCGGTTTTATAGTGCTAGCCCACTGATCATGAAATACCATGATGCACTCTAACATGGATACCCACACAGACACATACTGTCTTCACAGGCCTTATTGTCGAGCGCCAGGCATGACAACAAATTCCATCTTTTAACATCTTGGTATGTCTCAGTTATTATGATATGCCAAAATGTAAAAAAAACATTCCTGATATTGATACAAGAAAACAATTAGAAAAGTATATGTTTGTCAACATCCGCTAGATAGTTCATCTAAACTTAGAGTCACTCTTGAAGCATGTTTTTCTTACCTTCTTTTCTTTCAATATTTCAGACAATATTTCAGACTTTTGTTTTGCAGTAAATTTCTAACCTAACATTTGCACTGCGACATGTAAATGTATTGAGGGGTATGTGAAATGATCTTAGGCCTATTCCTGTCATCACTAGAATGGCAACTTCATACAATTATTCTCCCAGTACAATTCCTGCATGGGCCTAATGGTCACTTTACACAGCTTTATCACAACATATCAGGTTAATATGGCAGAAAACACAACAGGATGCAGATCATAAAGGTTATCCTTGGTAAAACCCCTGAGCAACTAAGGGAGGCAACTCTGTTCGGTATGGAAGAGGGACCACTGACAACACTTAAACCCATAACAAGCACTCTGATGGCGAACACCGGACACTTGCAAATTACTTTCAATACCGCTGTGTATTGCTGGTCTAAAATCATGATTGTCATAGCACACAGACTGCTTTTTTAGCACAGAGTGGAATCTATCTTGGTTGTACCAATGGTCTAAGACAGATCTACAGGATTTTGTTCAGGGTATGTCCTACTTAAAGGGAGACAACTCTATCATTGTCTCCATAATGGTTAAAAAAATTCCGGAATCAGAATCATGATAATGATGTCAAGACTAACATCCATTATGAAACGTATGACATACATTAAAATAGTCATAAAGTCTTTGATCAGCATCTAAAATCAGTCATCTTTAAAATAATGTTTACATTCACATGTAACATGCTTCAACTAAATATTGTACATCGGGAAAATGTACCTTGAATAAAACACTGTAGAGTGGTGCAGGCATACTTCATCAATGACAGGTGACAGGATATTGCTACAGGATAAACACAACTAAGTCAAGATTTTATTTTGGGGGTTTACAGATCATAATAGTGAATATTTGGCTAGTAGGTTGGAAAAAAAGTAAGAAAAAAATGCATTGTACAGTAATATTTTAACCATCTCAAAGTTTAATTTTGATATAAAAGTGATCAAATATAAAGACGATTAATTGTCAAAAAAAAAATCTGTTTTGGTCACATAAAAATCATGCGGGTTATTTTTCTCGTCAATGTTATCTTTGCGGTCAGGAGCATAAAAGACACCCTGTCATTCGGATCTTTTTTATTTATTTTTTTTAATTTTTAAGGTTAGTAACTCCAAAAACCAAGCGAAATATGAAAGGCAGAAAGAGCAACAGACAGTCATGATGCAATCTGTTTCAAGTAACAATGGAAGTGATGGATATCTTGTACTTAAATCTAGCAATATTCAAGGAAGATTTCTATTGACACATGCAGCAATAATACAAAATACATATTTCACGTACGACTTCTTCAAAGTGTCCATATATTTGAGTAAGTGTTAATGTACTGCAAAGATCCCTGCATTATATTGTGGGAATGGGTTGAAATGATTGTTTGTTGTTGAAACAGAGGAATCATCAGAAAGGGGCATACACCCTGAATACATGGAACTCTCCAAACCGGAAGCATGCCAGTAAACAAATAGAGCAGGCTTTCCTATCTCTTACTGACTGTCATGGGGCTCAATTCTAGGAGTTTTGTATCGTCAAAGAATGTCATAATCTTGCCTTGTAAATGTTGGGACAACTGCTGATTTTGAAGCACACATTTTCTACCAATATCAGAAAGTCACTCTTTGATCTACACTCATAGGCTAAGCATTATTTCCAGCAGGACTTCTCCATGACCAAACACACTGGTACCTCTAGATCTATGTACACATCAACACCAGACAGGAAGCACTTTATAAATGATGTAAGCAACATAAAATCTAGCTTCAGCTCAGTATGCTAAACTTGTTCTTTTTACAGAATGTGATGGATAAAAATAATGAAATCAACACCACCATCTGTCATCTTCCCGAGGCAAGAGAGTTAATTGACTTTAAAAGTCCAGTTTCCACCCTTGCCGAACTAGGCTGGAATTACGGGCCTTGATCGTAGCGTCACCAGTGGCTACTACCAGCTATGTCCCTTCTAAGCCTCTCCTATGGACCAATCAGATTCCACCTCTCGTATCACCTGCGTTTGCTTCAAACAAAATGCTGGCGCCCAGTCAGGACGATCTGATCGATAATCAAGATCTATATTGTGATAAAACGGGTCTTACATCATGAAATGCTTCAAATCACGCGAGCACCTTGATTAAAAACATAAAAAGATTTGGAAAATATCTGCTGACAACGAGTTGGTGGTGCACATGCTTTGCAAATCCTGCAATCGACTGAAATCTGCACGACGGTTTACGAACCGGATTTCGATTTCAGGGTGCGATTTTGATTGGACTATGCATAGACTCGTTAGTCCAGGCAAAATGTAACTCCATAATACCAGCCTAGTTCGGCAAGGGTGGAAACTGGACTTTTATAGTCAGTTAACTCTCTTGCCTCGGGAAGATGCCATCTGTCACTGTTTACATGTGCGCACTATGCAAAACAGCATTACACCTTCAGCTGCATACATTTCAGGACGTTTTACTTCATTTCGAGTCCTGCCAACTAGAACAATTTGATTACTAACACAGGAAAACATGGAAGTCCAAGAGACAGACATTGTCTGCACATTTTAAGTAATTTGCTCAGGGCAGTAACCATGGTGACACCGCCAAGTATATATCAACCTAATACTGAAATGAAGATTTTGAAAGAATCATTTACTTAAATCAATTACTATCAGACAAGAATAAACAACTTATAAAGAAGTATATTTGAAATAATATTATACACTGACCTTGAAATCATTAAAATAAAAACAACACATTATCCTCTTTATCTGGGTCATCGGAAATTAACACCTGTTACCATGGTAACAATAGCCGTAAGACCTGAGCCAAAAATATTCACGATGAAGGTATCCATAAAAGTAGCAGAAACTATCGTATTTTGAAAATCCCACACACAGCACGGCACGTGTTATTGTACAGGTTATTATTTTTATTGCTTGGTTTGCTGACTGCCAACATCACAAATAAAAAAATGCGGAAAAACAATTCAGCGTATGATTGTGTTTTCAGTATAAAAACTTTAAAAGTTCCGTCACATTTCACAAAAATGACACATTATTAAAATATCGAAAATTTAGAAAAGCATTTCTCAACATGTCCCTTCTTTTTAACACGCACAATAACAGGACTAATCTAAAAAAATTGGTATTTGATCTCAACCATAAACTGAGGGCTTTGAGAAGAAAAATCTATAAATCATCAAATAAGAGAAAATCCAATGACTAGTAGGCGTGGCCAAATAGTCATTTTAGCCGACTAAGTATGAGTCCTGGGTGACAATCTGTGGTATGAAGCCCCACATGGTCTGGTGGATGTCTTGATGAAGTGGAGTGGTCTCCCTTGTCTCTGTGCGCACACACATACCCACACACACATACACACCCCTCTCTGTACTGGGGGAATGCTCGGGAAATGCAGCTTAATATCAGTGAGAAATTGGTGTAACAGAAGTTCAGTAGTCGTCATCACTGTCGTCATTTATTGCACTCTGACGCACTGCCAAGTTCATGACATCTCTGATTTCTTTCTTGGGTGATTCCTCCAGGTCAGTTTTCACGGCTCCTATCTGAGCAAGCATCCATTCGAGTTCTGAAACAAAACAACATTACGGTTCACTGATAGTGCTGATAGTCATGAAGTCTATCATTCCTCTTTCTTCTCAGGCAAAAAAGGGATTGAGCCACGATTATTATCTTAGAACTTAAAACTGAAACCATCTTCCTGTGGCAGGGGAGTTTCCACCCTTGCCAAACTACACTGGAATTTTGTAACTCGATCATAGCGCCACTAATGGCTATTACGAGTTATGTCCCTTTTATGTCCCCCCCTAGTGACCAATCAGACTTCACCTCTTCTATCTCTTGCACTTGCTTAAAATAAAATGGCAATACCCAGTCAAGTCAATTCCATCGATAATAAAAATCTTTATTGTTAGAAAAACGGGTTATACCTTGCAAAGTGCATCAATTCGGCACGGCGGTTGCCATATTGTTTATAAACAGGATGTCAATTTCATTACAGGATTTTGATTGGACTATGCATAGACTTGTTAGTCAAGCCAAAATATAACTCCATAATTCCAACCTAGTTCATCAAGGGTGGAAACTGGACTTTTAAACTCCCTTGCCTCAGGAAGATGAACTGAACCTTGCAAGGCTTGCTTCATTTTGCGAGCATGGCTCCAAATCGAATTTAGTTTCATCAAACTCAAACGGACAGGTCACCATAGTAACATAACTCCACATTGTAAACCCAGTAAGTCTCCAATTCCATATGTTAGTAATTGACATCTTTTTAACATGTTAAACACCTGAGTGAGTGAGTTTAAGACTGTCTTGAACTGTATTAAAGTAATATCACAGAGTGGCAGCTTGATGTGGAGGAATGTTCAAAGTGATGCGGGTCTTAGATCTTTATCACTTCAGTGAAACCCATAACAGAGTTATGGTACTGACAAACCTAGAAACATAACCAGGGCAAATCTGGGATTCAAACCTAGGTTTCTGGCATGCCTTAGGGACACAGCTTTGCACAGCTTAATAAATATCACAACTTGATCATTGTTTTTGCAAAATGATTATGGATTTCTTTTAAAAAAGACACAAGAATAGTCACAGTTGTCAATCTCACCATCCTGTTTTAGGTTCATCCCCCCGAATGCTATCGGCCCCACAAACTGCTTCTTGAGGTCGTCGTTACAATAGATGAAGACGGTTGGCAGGTTCTTGTCAGGGTAGTTAGGGATGCAGACTGAAGACACGCCTTTCACAAACTTGGTTGCTGGGAACTTTCTGGCTAGGTTTGATAAATGTTGATTCACCAGCTTACACAAAGGGATGCTGAAAATCAAAACAGGTATTGAACATTTGTATTAGTGAATTCCTTACAGCCACTATGCTCACTCCTTACGCTATCCTAACAAGTACTGGGCTTTGTTCCACAGAGCGATCTTAGGATCAGGTTGTGTAAGGTCACTACGCACAGATTACATGGGTAATCCCAGTTGTTGGGTGCATGATAATGGCTAAACTGGGATGTGTTCGGGTGAATTGTTTTTTAGAAGCTGGAAACTTTGTTCAAGCACGTTTCCACATAGGATCGAAGAAGAAATGCTAAGTGGGAGATAGGATAAGTGTAAAACTTACAGCTTACCCAGTGTTTGACAAGGGCTTGAATTGGTTTTGTGTGGCCAAATGTATGATTTATCTAACGTTTTCATTTTTATCGATAAGTGTTCTACATACACAAAAACAACAGATATATATGCCATATATTTTATCAAATGAAATCATAAGATGAAGCAAAGAGAACAGACTTAAAGATTAAAATGCATTTCATAACTAGATCTGTGACCTATTGGTGTTGCTGTGACTCTGGTGTTGCTGGTTATTACTAGTGAGGTGAAGGTGAAATTGGGTTTAACGTCGCGTCCAAGATTATTGCACTTATATAGCGACGTGCATGCACGTGTATGGTTATTACTAGTAGTGGGACAATACACTGATGCATTGGTGGATCGCGTGTTTTAACATCTTTCCGAGGCAAGAGAGTTGACTGACTATAAAAGTCCTGTTTCCACCCTTGCCGAACTAGGCTGGAATTACAGGGCTCGATCGCAGCGCCACCAGTGGCTATTACCAGTTATGTCCCTTCTAAGCCTCTCCTGTTGACCAATCAGATTCCATCTCTCATATCACTTGCATTTGCTTCAAACAAAATGGCGGTGTCCAGTCAGGACGATCTGATCGATAATCAAGATCTATATTGTAATAAAACGGGTCTTACGTCGCGAAATGCAGCAAATCACGTGAGCACCTTGATTAAAAACATGAAAAGATTTGGAAAATATCTGCTGACAACGAGTTGACGGTGCACATGCTTTGCAAATCCTGCAATCTACCGAAATCTGCACGACAGTTTACGAACCCGATTTCGATTTCAGTGCGCCATTTTGATTGGACTATGCATAGACTCGTTAGTCCAGCCAAAATGTAACTCCATAATACCAGCCTAGTTCGGCAAGGGTGGAAACTGGACTTTTAAAGTCAGTTAACTCCCTTGCCTCGGGAAGATGGTGTTTTACGTCTGATCATACAAGTATCGATCACAATGGCACACTAAATGAAAATGATCAATTCTTACCTCAAATGTATTCTTTAAAACATGTTACACCAAACACTAATTACTAGTGAAAATGAGTAGTAAAAACGTAAATATTTTCATCCACTGCGCTATACTTAACACTGCCAACTGTAAATCGTTAGTGTCAGGTATTTGGCCGTCCTGTCTTACGCACCACAGATAAGAGCACATGTATGCAAGTATCGCAATATGTATCTGACTCTGAGCAAGGTATCGTGATACGTATCGGATCGCGCTGTTTGTGTATCGTCTCAGCTCTAGTTATTACACTTGCACCACCCTCCACATGGGAAGAAATGTATCTTACCCATCTTGGTACACGTGCACCACCACCCACACACCCTCGCCCGCCTTGTTTACTTCCTTCACCCAGTCAGCTTTTGTGATCTCCAAGACGTCGCCATAGTTACTCTTCATCTGTGCTGCCTTCATTTCTGCTATTCTTTGTCTCCTGGAAGCAGAGAGAAACACCAAGTGAATCAAAGGCTTTGATGTTGTCCTCCAGAGTCAGTGCTGATGGTGTCTTTGAGCTGCCATTACTGCATGCTGGTTTCACGAAGACCTGTTCAGAGGCGGCTACTGGCCACAAGCATGGATATACAGATGATGCCAAGCTGGGTGCCCCTGGTAGGCGAATTGAGAAAACATTGTTATTTTGTTCAACATTTGGATTTTTTTTAAAGTTCTTTGTTTCGGTAGTATTTAACATTGTGTATAACATTGCCTTCAAGACAATAATGAACCATTAAGGGCTGGGTTTATAGTGCTAACCCACTGAGATACCATGCTGCATAATCAACTGAGACACATTATACTTATTCTGATCCGACCAGTCCTTTTATATCCCTTTAATACCAAGCACCAGGCAGGCCAACAACAAGTACCATCTGGGGGTTGAACCACTGACTGTCCTTCTTAAGGCAGTCGGGGGCACAGGTGGCCCAGTCTTCTAAGGCGCAGTGATTCGCTGTGCAGAGTTGCGTCCCTTGGACACGCCAGAAACCTATGATTGTGGGTTCGAATCCCGGTTCGCCCCGATTATGTTTCTAGATTTGTCAGCACCATACTCTCTGCTCGTGGGTTTCACCGAATTGGTTAACGTCTGAGACCTGCATCGCTTCGGGCTTTCCTCCCACATTAAACTGACACGCCGTGATGTAACTGGAATACTGTTAAAAGCGGCGTTAAACCCAACTCACTCACTCACTCTTAAGGCAGTCGCTCTATCCACAAGAGCATGGAGACGGTCAGAGTCATTCTTGTGAGTGAGTATGGTGTTACACTACTAATAGCAATTCCTGCAATACTACAGTTGGTGAGTTCAGAAATAGGCCTGAGTTATCCTAAGCTGCATACCGAAGTACAATCACAGCTATGTCAAATGTCAGACTTCAAATACAATAAGAAATATATGATACCTAAACCATGTACACTCAAACCCTTACACTCTGATCCCTGTTAATCCAGACATCATGTACATTGTAACCCTTATAATCTGGTCCCTGTTAATCTAGATACATGTACATTAAAACCCTTATACTCTGGACCCTGTTAATCTAGATACATGTACATTGAAACCCTTGTACTCTGGACCCTGTTGATCCAGAATCCATGCCATCCAGGTGATTAAGGAAGGTGATGTTGATCTTAATTAACCAACAACCATCGCAGTTAATGGACGTTCAGTTTCCGTGGTGTCCATATACTCTCAGCACTCACTTGTATTCTTCAAACATTCTCTCTTCTTCTTCATCGATGTCATCTTCATTTTCATCCAGCTCGTCCAGATTCATGTCTGCTAACGCCTTCCCTAAGATAACAAGGCACAATGAGGGCTACAGGAGGCAATGTTATAATTGAGGCTGAGGGACTGACTTGAGTATATCATGTTTATGAATGGGTTGTTGGCAAAAATGGAAATATGCATTGTATCGCAACACGTCTATGGGATGCATCTTCATGAGGCAAGGGAGTTAACATCTTCACGAGGCAAGGGAGTTAACTGACTGTAAAAGTCAAGTTTCCACCCTTGCTGAACTTGGCTGAAATTTCTGGGCTCAATCGTAGCGCCACCAGTGGTGATTACGAGTTATGTCCCTTCTATGTCCCTCCTATTGACAATCAGATTCCACTTCTTATATCACTTGCACTGCTTCAAACAAAATGGTGGCGCCCAGTCAATACGATCTGATCGATAATAAAAAATCTATCTTGTAAAAAAACGGGTGCATCAAATTACGTGGGCACTAGGGCTGAGACGAGTCCAAATTTACTACCCAGGTACCCACCCCGCTTTTACCCAACCCTAGTTGGGCACAAAATGTCCGATTGGGAATAGTTTGATCGTAGTCCTGGTAAAGTGTATTTGGATACACGCATAAAACGATCTGGTCATGCATACACTGAAGTTGACTGAAGTTTTATCTTTATTCAAACCTATAAAGGTCAGAAGGAATGGTGCTTAGTCAAAAAGAAATGCGAACATTAGTAACTTGCAGCGTAACCATAGAGTTCTAGATATTTTTTGTCATTAAACAATATATCATGTGACTAATCATGGGTCCGGGTAGTCCTGTTGGTACCCAGGTTCTACTCTGTACCCATCCGACCCAAGTACCCGAGTTACCCGTCCCAGCCCTAGTGAGCACCTTGATTAAAACATGAAAAGATTTTGAAAATATCTGTTAGAGCGAAGATGACCGTGCACTGTCTTTGCAAGTCCTGCAATCAACCAATATAATTTACGATGAGGGGATGCAACTCTGCAAAACATGTTGCAGTGCCTTCAATAACTTGGCCACTCGACCTTTGTTCAAAGGGTATGTAAAAAGAACACAAATTAAACAAAGTTGGAGGTAAGGTAAAAAGGGGATTAACATCACGTTCAAGATTATTGTACTGCTATATAGACATGCATGCATGTGTCTGTCTGCTTTTTCGAGACTGGTATAGCCACTCAGAGCCGATCAGTCCTTGTTTTATTCCCATAATGCCAACCTCCAGGCAGGGCAACATCAAGTACCATCTTTTGGTATGATGAGGCCAATAAAACAATGTTACAGGTAAACATGCTTTTTGAGCCGTACTGTACTGACCTTGGCTCTTATCATGGATGGTCTGCTCCACCATGTTGACAAGGTCATCCTCGGTGACTTCCTTCTCTTTGGGCGGGATGATGCCCTTAGCTCGAAGTACATCATTCCACTCAGTGTCGGCATTTGGGTCCTGCAACAACACCATCACATAACAACAGGTGCTCCACATGCTCAGCAATGAAAATGTTGGAGAGTCGATAAATAGTTTCATACACGTTCTAAGAACTTGAATATTCTGGAGAATTACATTTTCTTGTTATTTGACTTGAAAATACTCGCTACACAATGGTTCTACATATGAGTCACTATCTTCAAGTTACATTGCTTAAATTACTGAATGTTATTTCACTTGCTGTGATGATACTTGTAATTTAGACAATTTTGAAATAAGACAGTGCAGTGCATTTACATGGATTTACGTAGTATTCTAAACCAAAGCCCTTGTCAGGCAAATTTGGAAAAATAATTATGTTCGCAAAATTGGAATTTTATGAATTAACATGTGTTCTATTCTTAAATATAGAGGTATTTTAACATTGCAATTAATACAATAATGCCACTTCTTCTTATCAGTTATCAGTGAAATATAAGCCATATA
Source organism: Haliotis rufescens (assembly GCF_023055435.1). Lineage (NCBI taxonomy): Eukaryota > Metazoa > Mollusca > Gastropoda > Lepetellida > Haliotidae > Haliotis > Haliotis rufescens. Next base: position 26,937,883 of record NW_025963779.1, read on the forward strand.
TTTGCTGTAACTATATTAACATGAATTGGGAATTTGTTAGGGGCGGTGGGGTAGCCTAGTGGTTAAAGTGTTCACTCGTCACAACAAAGACCTGGGTTTGATTCCCCGCATGGATACAATTTGTAAAGCCCATTTGTGGTGTTCCCCGCCATGAAATTGCTGGAATATTGCCCAAAGCGACATAAAACCATACTCACTCACTCACTCACTCACTGGGAATTTGTTTATACCAATTTGGGAATTTTTACAGACTACAGGTTTTAAGCCAAATTATAACCTCTGAGCAGATCTTGATAAACCCCTGATTTAGTTATCAATATGTATTAATATATTATATATCATATTGTTATGAATTATGTGGATCATTTCAGCCCTATCCTTTACCAGTATGATTAATCACCATGAATGGCATCAAACCCCCAAGGACAACTTATACCTGCGGTGAGTGAAACACCTGTTACCCACATGATATGGTCTTTTTAATCAGGAATAATACCACCATACATGATTACCGGTTTTTATGGGAAAATCAGAAAACATTTCTGTAGTTCATGGGCGGTCAGGTTGCCTAGTTGTTAAATCATTCGCTTGTCTCGCCGAAGGCCCGGGTTCGACTCCCGACATGGATACAATGTGTGAAGCCCATTTCTGGTGTCCCCTGCTGTGATATTGCTGGAATATTGCTAAAAGCGCCGTAAAACCATACTCGCTCGCTCACTTTCTATAGTACAATATGTTAAAGTATGGAAGTCTGCGTTACATTATCGCTAGACAGCTCTGTGGAGCAGGCCCTAGATATGGCTAAGCAGGCATCTAGTATTTCTTGAACGGCTAAGACATAAATTACTCCAAAAACAATTCTCAAAAAGTAAACATACACATACTCAAAACCTAAATATAACAACGTTTTTATCTGTAGTTTTATAAGTAAGTGTCTTATTTTCTTATGTACATATTTTAATAACATACAGGTTTTTTTTTCCATATTTTAGCGCTCAGCAACTGTGCAATATGAATATCCCTTGGGTTAGGTGAAATTGGGTTTAACGTCGCGTCAAAGATTATTGAACTTATATAGCGACGTGCATACACGTGTGTGTGTGTGTATGTGTGGCTGCTTGTACTAGTCCAGACTAATGCCGATTTAGAGTGCTAGCTCACTGAGATACCATGCCGCAGTTTAACATGAATACCCTACTCAGACACAGTATACTGACTCCGAGCTGACCAGTCCTTGTTTTAGCCCCTTTATGCCGAGCGCCAGACAGGGTAACAACAAGTACCATCTTTTAATGTCTTTTGGTATGATGCGGCCAGGGATCGAACCCCAGACCTTCCGCTCTCTGGGCGGACGCTCTACCACTAGACCACGGAATATCCCTTGGGATAATAAAGTCTTATCTTATAATATAATACATTATATACATATTTATTAACATTATTAATGACAATAGTATGTTAAGCATATGATAACAGATGGCTATATTGGCAATGCATAGCTTGTATAGTGTGCAACAGCTATACCATCATGATCATGCATGTGTTGCCAGATTCTGTTCTAATATCCCAGTTAATCAGGATATCCCAAATAACTATAATACTCAAGACCTTGTCATCACGGGGTCAGTGTACAATGGTATGTCTAAACAGTATTTGAATGAGACCAGGGTCCACTTGCACAAAGTGATCTTAGCGCTAAGACTATCGTAAGCCTATGTTAAAGTATTGGAGTTACGATCATCTTAGCGCTAAGATCACTTTTTGCAAGTAGGCCTAGGACATGTCTGTTTAAACAGTAGTCTGAATTAGACAGAAATCAGATTTTGAGCAAATAGTAACATCCTTTGATATCTCATATGAAAAGTCAAGATTGAAGATGTGTCTACAAGTACAATACTACCTAAACGCTTTGGGGAAATGCCAACTCTAATATAAACAAAATACATGTATCGGGTACAGTCGACATGTTTACATTGTACATGCCACTGCCAGCTTGTCTAATCTTATCATTTGAAGACCATAAACTGCTAACCAAGCAATGACATGCCTAGCAGAGTAACAGCAGATGTGGCTATGCTGTAATAAGGAAATACCATGGCATATTTACAGTCAAAACACCTGGAAACTTCACAGTCATCACCATGATCACTGATTGACCTGACATGTGTGATTTGAATATGTCTCAAACAGGACATTTCTTCCTATTCATTTCATGGAAGTGAGAGTTCATGTATCAAGCAGAAGTATGTTTGTGAGAAAAGTGAACCCTATTATTCAAACAATATTGATCTTGGCAGTTGTATTTACTTTAAATCCTTATAAAATGTAACTGCTTAGGAGTTTGATCGTTTTAGCTAGGCCTGCACCTGTAATATATATGTGGTATGCTACCTGTCGTGTATTCACAAATTTGTACTCGGGAGTATGCACGCTCGTGTGCCATGCCAAACACAACAGAACATGGAAGGAAGCCATCCTAGTTTACTCAGACAACTCATCGATACATGACGTCATCATATGACGTAACGAGATAATGTGTACTTTGGATATTGCGGGAAACTGTATCACACAAGATGTAAACAACTACAAGGAGACAACGGTATAAGGATCTATACCGAAACGTTCGCTTTTTACAGTATTAAAGAAGTTGTTATCCATAAAATTGTGTCTATCTTGTCAACTACAAGGAGAATACACTTCATTACCGTTGACTTGTGGTCATTCTTATTATCAATCTATATTGTGAACACAGTGCTTGTTTATGAGAACAGCTTACAAGATGTGCGAGTGGGATGTGTGAAAAGCCCATCAAATTCAGAGAGAGTCAATTACATAATAAATTGGTCCTTTCTCTCACAATTTTCAATCTTGGCTAAAGCAAGTCTAGATTAGACAACTGTTGTTGACGAATGAAGTAAATATTTTTGAGACCGTAGATTTGGTCCAAAACTGACAGAGGTTTGAATTAGTCTCGTCAGACAGATTCTACTTTGCAGGCTAGCTTGATGATCTTCTCCTGATGATAATAACTTTTGTCAGAGACCGTATATCGGTATATGTTCTCTGCTTTTGTGTAGACTTCTACAAGACATGGAAACATGACTGAGTGAGTATCGCTTTTTGCCGCTTTTAGCAATATGCGGCGGGGGACACAAGAAATGAGCTTCACACATTGTACCCAGGAGGAACTATGACAGCTATGTAGATATCTTGCACAAATAGTGAAATTTCTCTGTTTTGTCCGACTTTCAAAATAAATGTTCATACAATAAGCATCTTAATGTTGACAAAATTGGTACAATAATTGTCTAATCCCATATGCAAAAAGGGCATTTTCCTTTCTGATCATCCAGTGCAAGCATTGTCAAAGATAATGAGATTGGGTTTTAATATTTGGTCTTCCTCTTTTCAGTAGAATCTATATTTAGTCTACCAGCACAAATCCTCATTTTTATCGGTTGTCACGAATGGAGTTCCAAATGTCGATAACACCGTGCGCTAGTTATACAACCCAACGAACAGTTAGATCGTGGATCAGAACGGGAGTCACGATTTTCATGGAGAAAGAAACCACTTCTCCTTGCAGCAATCCAAGCCACAACACGCTCACTCGGCCTGTACCACAACAGCGCCTTCCCGTAACGGTACTGTGTAGTTATCGTTCGGGATTCAGTAGGAAACATCACTCTCTGCAACTTACCTGCATTTTGATGTCCAAGGATGAAACGATCTCAAAATGTAGACAGATTATTCTAAAGAAATATCACTCGCCACTCACATGTAAAGGGCGATTCCCGTTGTGAGCCTCGTTCTGAAGTTATCTCATTACGTCACACAAGGAATTCCCCTCTACCCGTCATTCCATATTTGGAAGTAGATTACGCACCTGGCAAAGTGTGACGAAGGGCTAAGTTTCGTTTATTACTCAATGTTATGTGTCAAGTTCAACATATTTAGTTTCCTGTATATGGTAGCATCTGTCTTTTGAACACGCGGAAATATGCCCCCGGCTGTGTCAGACTGATATATTGTGTAACTGCAGAGACTCTTTAATGCCCCCCGGATGCTGTATTGACATGTATGATTTTGTCTCTGTTTACTCTTTAATGAGTGACTTGGGTTTTACGCCGCTTTTAACAGTATTCCAGTTATATCACGGCGTGTCAGCTTAATATGGGAGGAAAGCCCGAAGTGATGCAGGTCTTAGACGTTTACCACTTCGGCGAAACCCACGAGCACGGGTATGGTGCTGACACACCTAGAAACATAATCGAGGCGAACCGGGATTCGAACCCACAATCATAGGTTTCTGGCGTGCCCAAGGGACGCAACTCTGCACAGCGAATCGCGGCGCCTTAGACGACTTGGCCACCCGTGCCCCCTACTCTTTAATGAAATGCTAGATGAATGATGAAGGAGTAAGTAGACTCCGAAACGTTGTGTTCCTCATAATAAAGAAGTTGACATATATAACTTCGCCCAGATTATGTTTCTAGGTTTGTTTTGACCGAAGTGGTAAACGCCTGAGATCTGCATCACTTCGGGCTTTCCTCCCACATTATTTGTTTGTTTGTTGTTTTACGCCGCACTCAGCAATATTCCACCTATATGCCGTCGGTCTGTAAATAATCGAGTCTGGACCAGACAATCCAGTGATTGATATCATGAGCATCGATCCACGCAATTGGGATCGATGACAAGTATCAACCAAGTCAGCGAGCCTGACCACCCGATCCCGTAAGCTGACACGCTGTGATATGACTGGAAAACTGTTGAAAGGGGGGGGTGGGGGGGGGTGGGGGGGGGGTGGTGGTGGTGCACGGGTGGCCCAGTCGTCTAAGGCGGTCGGGTAGCCTAGTGGTTAAAGCGTTCGCTCGTCACGCCGAAGGTTCGATTCCCGACATGGGTACAATGGCCGATTTCTGGTGTCCCCCGCCGTGATATTGCTGGAATATTGCTAAAAGCGCCGTAAAACCATACTCACTCACTCTCCCCTGCCATGACATTGCTGTAATATTACTAAAAGCTGTGTAAAATCCTACTTACTCACTCACGCTGTCGCAGGAATACGTAAGATGAACAATTGGTTCAGTGTGTTTCAATTTACAATTCACATTTGAATGAAAATCATGGTACAGATATGTAGTCAATTAGTGGTTAAAGCGTTCGCTCGTCACGCCGAAGACCCGGGTTCGATTCCCGACATGCATGGGTACAATGTGTGAAGCCCATTTCTGGTGTCCCCCGCCGTGATATTGCTGGAATATTGCTAAAAGCGGCGTAAAATCTTACTCTATCACTCACTCATCTGTCATCCAAGATGCACTTTCAGCATATAGCAATTGCGTTGATCGATGCTCATGATGTCAACCACTGGATTGTCTGGTCCAGACTCGATTGTTTACAGACCGCTGTCATATAGCTGGAATACTGCTGTGTGCGCCGCTAAACAACAAACAAACAAACAAATCACTGCCGGGCAAAAGAAGGTATAACCCATGTTTGATGGTGGCTTAAAATGAAACAAACAAAACAAAAATCATTATTCGAAAGTGATGTATTTGATACGGGTATCATAGGCGAATAACATACATCTCACAACAGGGATCAGTCTAGTAATGTTTTGACACCCTCGTAAGTTTTTGGTCAAATCCAATTTTCAAGTGTATGCTTTCTTTGTCCGGCTTTTTATACTGATCGTGAGATGCGACCGAATGGATCAGGTGGTCAGGCTTGGTGACGTAGCTGAAAGTGTGTCACTGTACCCCGACGGGGTGGATCCTTGTTCATTATATCAATCACTGGATTGTCTCGTTCGGATTTGATTATTGACAGTCCTCGGCCATGTGGCTGAAATATTGCTGCGTGTGGCGTTAAACAACAAACCAAACAAATAAATAATCGTACAGCACACATTGATGTCAGTGCCCGGATGAAAGAACGGCTCCTGAGGGGGATATTTACATGAATCATATTCACTTTTTGCTTCAGGCTGGAAAATATATTTTACGAGTTGTTTTGAAAGAAAGTGAAAAGGCATGCTGAGGCAAATTATCGCACAATGTTTATAAGATTTAAACACGAGGAAAGTATGTTGGAGACCATTCTCCACATGCATTTGATAACCTTTTGATAGGGCCATTGCTGTTATTTCTTTATATAACCTGTATCATACGAAAAAAATACGGTGTTCTTTTAAGTAGTATATATGAACATATCCCTGTCAAACGTTGAGCAGTTACATTAAAAATAAGCCCGTGAAGGTCCGGGGTAGAATAGATCTTCAGCAACCCGTGCTTGTCGAAGAAAGCGACTATGCATGTCGTAAGAAGCGACTAACGGGATCGGGTGGTCAGGCACGCTGACTTGGTTGATGCATGTCATCGTATCTCAATTGCGTGGATCGATGCTCATGATGTCAATCACTGGATTGTCTGGTCCAGATTCGATTATTTACAGGCCGCCGTCATAAAGCTGGGATATTGCTGAGTTTGCATGGCGTTAAACAACAAACAAACAAACATTATAATCGTCGAGTAAATGCTAGATCGGGGATTTTACGAGCGCTTTGAGGATAAGTATTTTTTTAGCGAGGGTGTACACTAACCGAAAGCCATTGTGTGTTGGACCTCTGAATCTGCACTAATTTATTGAGTTTAACGCCGCTTTGAACAGTATGTTATTTATACCCAATACTAGTTTGTGCGGCGTAAAACAAACAAATATACCGGTGTAGCTTAAATTAATGTCCAATCAATCCGGAAAGACGCAGGTCGAAAAGACTTACCATTTTAGTGAAACTCATAGTCATAATTGAAATGGATCTTGTCATGACAAAAGTACGCAAGTTTTAACAGCGAAATGCGGCGCCTTTGACCACTCGTCACCTGTACCCCCGGTCAGATAGGAACCCATGCGAAACTCCTAATACTTCTCTTACCATGCAGGGGCTGAGCGTTTACTGTGTCTCGGCACACGCCTGCATTGACTCGGGAACAGATAAGCATATCTTTCGCAAAAATCCACACGCGAGGCATTAACCATACAATGGCCGACGTATAGATAAACCCAGAGACCATATACCGATCGGTAATGATCTCTGATAAACCCTTTCACTCTCGCGGAACGTGAAATGGTAATGACAGAGCTGTTGAATAACAAGTGCAGATCGAAACAATCCAGATCATCTTACAAAACGACTGACTATCAGTAAAATGATTTTCAGCAATTATCATACTGATTTTCCGAGAATTCTGAAATTCAACAAAGATCAAATACATTAATATATAATGTTCCAATACCAGTTCAAACAAACACAGACACGCGCGCGCGCACGCACACACACACACACACACACATAAGGTTCGAATAACAGTTCACAACTCAATGAGGATGTTTATCGCAAGCAAACTGGATGCTGTTTATGGAAAAGTAATATTCCTTATCGCCATTTTCACTTTACATCGCACATACGCAGCTATCTTCATTAATTAATCATCGCGATATTTCGTGATTCTATTTCATGATCAAGTGATGGGGACAAAAGACTAGCATCACTTCCGACTTTCCTCCCACATCAAGCTGACGCGCCTTGAAATAAGTGAAATACTGTTCAGTGGCGTTAAACTAATCTCACTCATTCACTCTATATAAGCTTTTGTAGTTTTAAAATAGAGATATTTAATAGTAAATAAATGTAAATATTTTCTTTCTTTATAAGAACTTAGATTTCCTGTGTCAATAATTGATCGACCATGAGTGAGTGAGTATGGTTTCACTCAGCTATTCGCAGATACAAGAATACACACATTGTACCCACGAAGGGAATCGAACATGTATATTCGGCATGGTGCATGGGCGAACACTTTAACCACTAGGCCCACCCACCGCCCTGCTCTGACATTTCACAATAACTATACCGGACAGGGCGGGTACAGGAGAAGAATTACTAGTCACACAGAGTAGAACACAATATGATACACGGGACCCCCATAATCTCCCTGATAAGATAAAGCAAAGTACAATACAAAAGATTGTATTGAAGGGATGGGTCGGTATCTGTCATCAACAGCATGCGGGAACAAGTTGTAACATGGCTGGCTGGCCGTGAAGCGCTGTGGCATCAACTGCAAATTAGCAGGTGCTTGGTATATTATCGGAAACATGAAAAGGCACTACAGTAAACTACGGTTATATCGAACACGCTTATAACGAACTTAGGGATATAACGAACTTACTGTTTTGGTCCCGACTATTTGCTGTAGTTATGCTGTATGTATGCTTATAACGAACTACGGTTATAACGAACTAAAATTAGTAGTCCCTTTGAGTTCGTTATAACCTTACTTTACTGTAGTTTTGATTGTTTGTTTGTTTAACGCCGCACTCAGCAAAAGTCCAGCTGATGGCGGTCTGTGAACAATTGATTCTGAACCTCATTGCATTATGAACAACGATCTACGCCGTCAAGGTACGATGACCTCCGAATCCATTAAGTTGCCTCTCAGGACCAGACAATCAAGTGATTGACATCATGATCACCGATCCACGCAACTGTGATTACAATGACATGCATCCATAACGTCAGCGGGCCTGACCACCCGATCCCGTTATTCGCCTCTTAATACAAGCACGGACATATGCGGCAGTATTAGTAGGAGTAAGTGCGTGGATGAGTATGGTGAACGATACTTTGCAATACTTGAGTGATAGACGTTTTATCAATAATCTGTCTCACACTCCCTGAAACATATTATTCCACTTCCGCTAAGCCCTTACGGTATTGCTATAGCCCTAAATGGAGCAAGTCTAGATTTACCACAGGTTCTGAATAACCCATCTCACAGGCGCTCCTTTTCAATTGAGGTGGAGTTGTTTGTTTCTATCCAAATTATACATTTTAAGAGACTAAGAGTTGGTCTACCATTACCCACTTCGGTGAAACAGACGATCTACGGTAATGTCCTTGTACAGTTAAGGGACATAGTGAGTGAGTATGGTTTTACGCCTCTTTTAGCAATATTCCAGCAATATCACGGCGGGGGACACCAGAAATGGGCTTCACACATTGTACCCATGTCGGGAATCGAACCCGGGTCTTCGGCGTGACGAGCGAACGCTTTAACCACTAGGCTACCCGATCGCCCCTTAAGGGACATAACTCGTCCTTATAACGCGACGTCTGTTTGCCCCGATTACCCAGATTATACCCATTATGACCAATGCCAAAGACCATTCGCCACCACATATTCGTTTGAAGCCCCATTCCAAATGCGCGACGCGAAAAATAGCCGTCCAGACATATCACCCATGGGAGAAAAGAATTCTGTGCGAAGTCACTCCCAAAAGAGGGGAATGGTGAGGTCAGTAATTGGCACTTTTGATATCAAGCTATGGTAGCGGAGGTACCCAGCGTATTTAAAAAGACGAATGAAGATATAATACCCTGCATTATCGAGGATGATTCAGGGCAGACCTTTTTCTTCCGATACGTCGGTTGCCCCGGCGTTTATACAAGGCAGACGAATCGAGGTTTAATTACTACGAGTAATGATTATTCTGTTCTTTACTCGATTATACTTGGGTTCCTAACCGAAAATTCAAATGCATCGTATATTCATCCATAATTCCAATATGAGCTGTGTATCGTTTAATACAGCATATGGCTTTCAACCACTGAGTTAAACAGAATGTAAGGCGATGTATTCAAAGATATTTCGTGTTGTACAGTACAGGAAACGAGGCGGCGAGGTAGCCAGGTGCATGGTCAAAGTGTTCGGTCGACAGGTCGTAGACTCGGTTTGGTTTCAACCCATTTTGAATGAGTATATACCGCGCAGTCATCACTGAGTTAAACAGAATGTAGGGCGATGTATTCAAAGATAATTCATGTCGAACAGGAAACGAGGCGGTGGGGTGGGCAAGTGGTCGAAGTGGTCGGTCGACAGGTAGACCGGTTGGTTTCAACCCATATTGAATGAGTATATACCGCGCAGTCATCACTGAGTTAAACAGAATGTAGGGCGATGTATTCAAAGATAATTCACGTCGAAAAGAAAACGAGGCGGCGAGGTGGGCAAGTGGTCGAAGTGGTCGGTCGACAGGTAGACCGGTTGGTTTCAACCCATATTGAATGAGTATATACCGCATCACCCCGCAGTCATCACTGAGTTGAACAGAATGTAAGGCGATGTATTCAAAGATAATTCATGTCGAACAGGAAACGAGGCGGCGAGGTGGGCAAGTGGTCGAAGTGGTCGGTCGACAGGTCGTAGACTCGGTTTGGTTCCAACCCATATTGAATATATATATATTGAGTATATACACCGCGCAGTCACCAAGTTTCCAGCGGTATACGTGAAGCTGTCATGTGTGACGAGCCTTCGCCAGGTGGGCAAGGATATCTGCTTTGTTACAGCTTGCAGCAGAGCACGTTCAGGTGCAACAAGAACGTGTAAATGCAGAATATAATACTTTTGTATGGCTTATTTGGTTGATGACATCCAAAATGTGAATTTCGCTGACTGAAAAAAGGCTTGAATTATCATATGTGTTACACACCACTATATATATCACCGCTAAGTAGGTTACAGACTTTGAGTTCTCATTATGTATATACCCAAGGTTATAAGACCCCCCTCCCTCCGTCTTGTCGACGCATATAGGTGCTACTTGATATATCACAGCACGGCGTAATGCACAATTGAGTATACCATACTGACCTTTCACCGAGTCCACACTGCGGCGGGGGCTATCGGGTGTGCATATACATTAACACATTAAAGGCCGACGGATCACAGAGAAAGAATAATGGGCTATCCCTTCGCGCGTCAGCCGGTAATTGTGATGTCGGGGACTATACGAGACCAACAACCTCGCGCATTCATTTCACGCAAACTTGTAAATAATGCGATATATGTTATTTCTCATGGTTTTGTTGCTGACCGGTTTCAAAAGCGGCGTAAAATCCTATTCAGCAATGTTATCGAAAGAGGAACGGCGGTAATTGATGTTAAATGCGGATAGAGTCCGGTGGTTGAATTCATATTGTATCTCTGTAACATCCACAATTACGAGAATGATTTAATATGTAGTAAACACTCTTATACGCATCAACGTTCGTTAGATGGCATTAGTTTCCTCCCTTTTAACGAAGTTTAAATCAGTTGTGCAGTCAGCACATCGTTCTATCATGCCATGGCGAGGTGAAACATCATAACGATATGCTTGAGTGAGTGAGTTGGGTTTAACGCCTCTTTTAACAGTATTCCAGTTATATCGCGGCGTGTCAGCTTAATGTGGGAGGAAAGCCCGAAGTGACGCAGGTCTTAGACGTTTTCCACTTCGGTGAAACCCACGAGCACGGGTATGGTACTGACAAACCTAGAAACATAGTCGGGGCGAACCGGGATTCGAACCCACAATCATAGGTTTCTAACGTGCCCAAGGGACGTAACTCTGCACAACAATCGCGGCGCCTTAGACGACTGGGCCACCTGTGCCCCCCATAACAATATGCGCTAGTCCATGTATGTAGACATTCTATATACAAAGGATATCACACCACTCGAAGACCACAGCGATAATGACAGTCATCACGCACCTGTTACCATATTAATTAATGTCTTCTTTTTTATGTCTTTGTTTGGAGATATTTATTCAAAATGTGTCGTTGGTCAAAATGAATTACGTCAGAAAACAAATATTTTTGTGATCTCTGGAAAGTTATCTAAGGAAATGTTTTCATGACAATTCAGGGTTACCTCCCTTCCTCTATGGATTTTTTTATTATTACTGACATAGTAACTGACTTCATGGGAAGTAATATGGACTCTTATCAATATCAATTGAATCAAACCACAGTTGTGAAGTTTTGGTTGGACGGATCTGTATTTGCAAGAGAAGTAGACCTTATATAAACCCATAAATAGTGACTAGGTTGAGTGAGTTGGGTTTAGCCGCTTTTAACAGTATTCCAGTTATATCACGGCGTGTCAGCTTAATGTGGGAGGAAAGCCCGAAGTGATGCAGGTCTCGGACGTTTACCACTTCGGTGAAACCCACGAAATCGGGTATGGTACTGACAAACCTAGAAACATAGTCGGGGCGAACCGGGATTCGAACCACAATCATAGGTTTCACAGCGAATCGCGGCGCCTTAGACGACTTTGCCACCCGTGACTACGTTGAATAATAGGAACAATGGTTTAATAGTGATTTGGTTTTACACCGCTTTTAGCAGTATTCCAGCAACATCACGGCTGGTCACACCATGCAGCGGACGCTTCCTCCACGAGGCTACCCTACCGATCCAAAGTGTTGGATACATATTTACGATGTAACTCAAGACAGTTATTTAAACCTCTGAAGGTTAAATCTGACCGGGTATCCTCCTGAAGAAAAACATAATCAATATAATAATATTGGAGCTCAGTGACATATAAACCCACCCACCTACTCACTCACTCATGGTACTGAATCCACGGATACTCACACATGGGACGCCATCAACAATGTGTCCCCATATAATAAGGTCTTGCAGTTACGTGGTGAAATAAAATTACGTGTGACCAATCCACCAGTCTCGATTGCGGGATCACAGACGGACTCTAAACCTGGACTACATCACAGGTCTGATGGAGAGAAACCCAACCGAACTGCCCCCACCATAAAGTATCATGTAGTTCTTATGGCAGTAAAAAGTAAAGGTAATTAACACCTACCGCCCTGACCACTAGACAATAACTTTTGTTGTTTTACGCTGTAGTCCTTATGACTGGACACCCCCCCCCCCCCCCCCCCCCCGCACACACACCGACATCCATAATACATCTGTGTCACCGCAGTTAATTACTACGTTGATTGGGTATCTAATTATATTGACTTCTTAAGTTGCTCGGGATTTATAAGGCAAGCTCTTAGCTAAGATTAAGATTAGAGGAAATTAAACGTGTTTATATATGGCCTTTACCAGTCTTTTGTGTAACTTTTAAAATTATAATCCGCTCAATTTATACTTTGCCGGAAGGAGATTTAACCTCAAACAGTATATGTTATTTATTTAACGTATTCTAATAGTCATGAACTAAATGACCCGGTACTTGTGTAGTTGTGTCTTGAGTTTTGAAAGTACCTCATAACCTCCGGATGGTTTTTGTACATTATTAGTTTTAATAAGTGTTACTTTGATACTTAGATAAACAATCTCTCTCTCTCTCTCTCTCTCTCTCTCTCTCTCTCTCTCTCTCTCTCTCTCTCTCTCTCTCTCTCTCTCTCTCTCTTAAAAAAATAATATAAATCCAATTTATAAAATTGTGGAAACATATGTGTGGTTCCTAGTTTTACTTAGGGTACGATATAATGTTTATAAACCAATCAACTGTGACGCGTTTTCAAACAAGTATCTGGCAAATTGCCCAGTTATCATGGTAGCAGCCCTTGCAGCACATATTGTCCACAATCAAGTCATGGAAAATTAATGCTCCCCTGAACACGCAAATTGATGACGTAGTACGCATACGGGATATCCTTCTCGCCCACTAAGAAGGTAGTTCCGTTGACACCCTCCCGAGCAGGTGAGAACTTTCGCCATTATCACTAAAATACCTTCAGGTATATTTGTTTACCTTCCCAAAATGGGTCTTGGATAACGAAAACCTACATTCGTTGACGATCCACGTTGTTTCCGTGCAGCGTCAAGCTGACCCAGCAAGTGCTACGTCAACAAGTTGTCGGGGGTTTTCGGTTACTCCCCCTCCTCATTTTCCCACGGACTATAAAATTTTCCTGTGACGTTGCTCGTCCATATGTGACACCAAAGTAAGCCAGTAATTTCTGAAACAACAGCAGCCTAACGTGTTTTCATACAGGTTAGTTATTTTTTGTGCACACATACTGACAAAATTCGTCGGCAATGTGAAATTTTCATGCATTTTGATAATCGGATCAGTGAAGTGAAAAGGGTTTATTTTTAGCACAAGATTTTACGATAACATACTATGTGAACTAACAGTTTGTTTTCTTGCATGCTGTACCCTACTTCTTTGTGGTTCATATCTAGGATTGTGTGGTTCTTTGATAGCTGACTTTCCCTAGTTATCAGGGGCAACCTGTTGAATGTCCTGGGTGGAGTCACATATTGATATTAGTAATTAATATTTCATGCGTGATCTGGCGTTGTTGGTATTGATTTCTTGTTATAAGTATGGCCACAGCCCATTAGGATGTATGCATGGATGTCCAAATAGATCACACAAGATTACTTATGATTGAGTAACGAGTGATCAACAATAATGAGAATGCAGTGGACTTAGCAATTAATGCTAACGTTACATAATGCTATTCTGATGACTTTTGTAATCCTGGTTCAATATACGTATGTTGGCATTAACAATATTTGTAGCAAAGGATTTCAGTTGTAACTATTAAAATAACTATGTTGATGAATTTGTTGTCAATTTTAAAAAGAATCAGTCATGTCGTCACAAGACTTAGAAAACTTTATGAGATCCTATTAATCTTGTTCCATTTGTTCATGATATTGATATCAACAAAAATCATGGTTTTTAAGAAAACAAAGTTTTTTAAACAAGGTATGACCTGTTGGAATTACGTTTCACAAATCATGGAAATGTATTTTACATTTCCTCTTCAATGCTTTGTCATGTTTGTGTCCTTCAGTGTCAAGTCAGGAGAAACATTTACTGATATTTCAATGTTTTCAGGCACAGTTTCTCAATAATCAGTCATGGAATGATAATTTACATTATTCACTTGTGCAAGGTTCAAAGTTGGGACGATGGGGTAGCTTCAACTGAAAGTGTTCGCTGGTCACGTCCACAAAGTGTGAAGTCCATTTAGGGTCTCTCCCACAATGATATTACTGGAATAGTGCTAAAAGTGGCATAAAACCCCAATCACTCACTCAAATGAAGGTTGGTCCCTTAATTATACTGACTATTAAGTAGAAAAAATGTAACCAAAAGTCATCAATAAAACAATTGACATGGCTTATCTGCATGTGTCAATATCAATGTCATACATTGCATGAAATTGTTTATTTGCCTAACTGACAGTAAAGTAACGTAAAAGATTTCCTCATGTTCCAAATTTGATTTGTTGTTATGTTAAAATTCTTTCTGAGATGTTGTATTGAGCGGTTTTTGTCATCAGGAAATATATTCTCCTGTTTGATCATTGATATGAAATGTTTATATTTATTTACTCGTGTGAGAGACTACATTATTGCTACATACATGTAGATCCACACAGATTATGCATGCACAAATCCCTCATAAATAGCAATGATCATATTCAGTGCAGTTTGTTTGTGCAGCTTTAGTTTAGAGAGTACATGCACTTTCACAATCTATTAACCCTTAGTATACAATGTTTTGTTTGTTGTTTAACGCCACACTCAGCAATATTCCAGCTATGTGACAGTGGTTTGTAAATAATCGAGTCTGGACCAGACAGTCCAGCGATTGACATCATGAGCCTCAATCTACACAAATTGGGATATGATGACATGCATCAACCAAGTTGGTGGGCCTGACCACCTGAGCCTGTTACTCGCCTCTTATGTGAACCATGGGCTGTAGGGAGACCAGTTCAAACCCGGATCTTCACGGGGAAGTTTAAAATACAATTTGACATCTACCGGTATGTTTGCGTTCTGTTTCTTGATATGGCAAATGTATCTTGCTCAGCTAAAACAATGGGCAAACATCATGCTTCCTGTATCTAATTATGGCTAGTGTAGTTGGACTGTCAACCATAGGGTCATGCCATGCTGTAGTTGGTTTGAATACAAATGTTCTGTAAATAAATAGTGTTTGTTTGGGGGGTTTTCAGTTAAATTAAAATGAAAAATCACAACAGTATTTCAATTCTTTGATTATGTTTGGTTCAATATCAATTCAGGATCTCTTTTTGTTTTCAATGTTTTTCCTTTTATTTAGAAAAAATCTATTTACATGTATTACTTGACAAGTTTACCAATGTAATATTGTCAGTTTCCAAATCTTTAATCCAAAGAATCGACTAACACATCAACAATGATTACTTTACTTTTGAAACAATTTTGATTTGTAGAGTAATACACTATTCCGTCAAAACCATATTTCAGATTGCATGGAATGATACAATACACTCTTTAAAAATTCAAAGGTTTGGAAACTAACATTGTCACATTTCAAACCAAAAAGGTTGCAACACACCATCACAGTCAAACACAGCATGTATTTATTTCTTTTTTATAGCAATACATTTCTCGATTGAATATATGTTTTTAAGTAGTTTTAAAAGTATATCTATTTTCGGTTATGACAATGATTATAACCTCTGTGAGTAAAGTCATATTCAGAGCTCCAAATAACTTTTTGAGCAATTGAGATTTTACTTGAAGTTTTTTTGTTAAATTGGGTTATTACATTTTTTATTGGGTAACCAATATCTTTTCACTCATCTATTCGTCACTCTATTGTTTTTTTCCCAAACAAAGTAAGGTTTTTGAGATTTAATAAAATAAATAAATAATGTTTTAGATGTATATACATGATATAACGGTTCTAAATTTAGGCTTGACTCAGAAAGTAAATTAGATCGTAATTGTGTTTTGGAAATTAGCTCTGTTGTACACATGCTGAAAAAGCTTCATTGGATATTTACGCGTGCTGTTTTCAAACGACTGAGTTTTTCATTTAATGCATGCGTTTCTGTTAATTTGAAAGTAATTGGGTTTTGAATAGTTCTGGGGGGTATTGTATGCAAAAATACGCAACTTATCTGCATATTTAAAGATGTGTTTTTGATCAAGTGAAACTATGGGAACAATGAAGCTGATGTATTGTCTGACACTTTGTGCATGAATTGATTTTCTTTGAAAGGAAAAAATTATTGTGCCATGTTTACAGGTAATTACTTTTGTACACAGAAACTATTTTCCTGTGCACAAGTTGTAAAACAGCCTACTTCAGTTTGTCATACTTGTTTAGAATGTTCAAAAAGTGCTTCTCATTTTTCTATTGTGGCAAGTAAGAAAACAGCTTTGTATGATTTCAGAAAATCCCATAATTCCTTAATTATGAAGTTCTACAGGAAAATATTCACCTAAATATCTGCAAATCCCCCTCTGTTTGTGTAAAACTGGTATACATGTATAAGTTAGCATCCTTACAGTACACACAATGTCTCAAGTTTGCAATCTTGTAAAGAAGATGTTTACGGTGCTAATTCCGTGATTTCCAATGTTAACAAGCTTTATGTAAGATACACACTCCCTTCTACACCACAGTATTTTCTGTAACATGTTTTTACCATTCACAAAAATATGGTAGATTACTTTTAGATATACATTAATTTAGTTATTTTTGATTAAGCTGGTCATTGAAATATTCCCATTTAAGAATGCCATGACTAGGTAGTTTTAACAATAAAAATAAACATGTAATGTTGACACGGTTGTACTTAAGTAGAGATCATGATATTGATTCTGCAAACTCCTTGATTTCCGAATGTGTATTTCCTAGAAGCACCCCCTTGTGTCAGCTGAGTGTTAAACATGTGTAATCCCCAGAAGACAAGTTTGTACAGTCAAGGAAGAGGAGAACACAACAGGGAAGTTAGCTGTTGCGCTGAGCTCATCATATCACTTCCTCCATTCACAGAAATATCCTTCTCGGTCACAGCAGGCTGAAGAGATCACAGAATTGCTTGTTTCATGTTGATAGGCTGGTTTAACATGAAAGTGTTTTTCACTGCATGTCCCCTTCATGGACTGAGGCCCCCTTGTGGTTACACAGCTGCGTAGGGTTTCGGGACATGAGCTGTACTGAAGCCAGAGTCTAGTAAAATTCTGTTTGGGCAAGTAAGCTCAGTTATGATAGTCCACATAAAAGTAAAAAAATGATGCTGAGAGCCAAGTTTGGGATACGAGTCTCAGACTGGTACTGGAAAATGGGAATTTCCCAGCAATCTCAAATCATGGGTTGGTGGGGTATCCTAGAGGTTAAAGTGTTGGCTTGTCGTGCCAAGTCATACTCACTCACTCACTCACTCACTCACTCACTCACTCACTCACTCACTCACTCACTCACTCACTCACTCACTCACTCACTCACTCACTCACTCACTCACTCACTCACTCACTCACTCACTCACTCACTCACTGTCATATCATGGGCTAGTGGGATAGTCCAGTGGTTAAAGCGTTTACTTATCGTGCCAAGGCATGTGTTCGATTCTCTGGATGGGTAAAATGTCTGAAGCCTATTTCTTGTGTCTGGGATATTACTGGAAATGGTATATTACTAAAAGATGCATAAAATCTTACTCACTCACTCATTCATTTCAAGGGCCCTTGGGTTGCCCTTGGGTATGTCAGTTCACCAAGTTCTTGGTTTGATTCTCATATTGGGTACTCTGTCTGCAACTTCGACCACAAATCTGAAGCCTTGAGCCCAGTAAGTTGAGCTCATAATTGCCCATATGTTAACATTAAAAGCAATTACAGTTCTTGCCAACATACGAGTTCAAGCAAGTAGACTTGGTACTATGTGTAGAACTAATGGATAGAGCATGTGTCCAGAGAGCAGATGGTTGGTGGTTTGATCCCCGACCACATCATACCAAAAGATGTATAAATTTGGTACTTGTTGTTACCCTGCATGGCACTTGGCATTAGGTCATAAAACAAGGACTGTTCAGCTCAGAGTTAATACTGACTGTCTGACTGGGATGTGGATGTTAAACTGCTGACTAATACAAACACATGCACACTCCTCTCGTTGCCACTCCCCTGTCTGGCCCAGTGACTGTGCCCCACTGACGGAGACTGTTGCTCAGTGCCTCTCCCCTGTCTGGTCCAGGGATCGTGCCCCACTGATGGAGACTGTTGCTCGGTGCCACTCCGCTGTCTGGTCCAGTGATTGTGCCCCACTGATCTAGACTGTTGCTCAGTGCCTCTCCCCTGTCTGGCCCAGTGACCGTGCCCCACTGATGGAGACTGTTGCTCGATGCCACTCCGCTGTCTGGTCCAGTGATTGTGCCCCACTGATGGAGACTGTTGCTCGGTGCCTCACCCCTGTCTGGCCCAGTGACTGTGCCCCACTGATGGTGACTGTTGCTCGGTGCCACTCCGCTGTCTGGTCCAGTGACTGTGCCCCACTGATCGAGACTGTTGCTCGGTGCCTCACCCCTGTCTGGCCCAGTGACTGTGCCCCACTGATGGTGACTGTTGCTCGGTGCCACTCCGCTGTCTGGTCCAGTGACTTTGCCCCACTGATCTAGACTGTTGCTCGGTGCCTCTCCCCTGTCTGGCCCAGTGACTGTGCCCCACTGATGGTGACTGTTGCTCGGTGCCACTCAGCTGTCTGGTCCAGTGACTGTGCCCCACTGATCGAGACTGTTGCTCGGTGCCACTCCGCTGTCTGGTCCAGTGATTGTGCCCCACTGATGGTGACTGTTGCTCGGTGCCTTTCCCCTGTCTGGCCCAGTGACTGTGCCCCACTGATGGTGACTGTTGCTCGGTGCCACTCCGCTGTCTGGCCCAGTGACTTTGCCCCACTGATGGTGACTGTTGCTCGGTGCCACTCAGCTGTCTGGTCCAGTGACTGTGCCCCACTGATCGAGACTGTTGCTCGGTGCCACTCCGCTGTCTGGTCCAGTGATTGTGCCCCACTGATGGTGACTGTTGCTCGGTGCCTCTCCCCTGTCTAGTCAAGCGATTGTGCCCCACTGATCGAGACTGTTGCTCGGTGCCACTCCGCTGTCTGGTCCAGCGATTGTGCCCCACTGATGGAGACTGTTGCTCAGTGCCACTCCGCTGTCTGGCCCATTGACTGTGCCCCACTGATGGTGACTGTTGCTCGTTGCCTCTCCCTTGTCTGGCCCAGTGACCGTGCCCCACTGATGGAGACTGTTGCTCGATGCCTCTCCCCTGTCTGGTCCAGGGATTGTGCCCCACTGATGGTGACTGTTGCTTGGTGCCTCTCCCCTGTCTGGCCCAGTGACCGTGCCCCACTGATGGAGACTGTTGCTCGGTGCCTCTCCCCTGTCTGGCCCAGTGCCTGTGCCCCACTGATGGAGACTGTTGCTCGGT
This sequence comes from Haliotis rufescens, assembly GCF_023055435.1. Taxonomy (NCBI): domain Eukaryota; kingdom Metazoa; phylum Mollusca; class Gastropoda; order Lepetellida; family Haliotidae; genus Haliotis; species Haliotis rufescens. Next base: position 26,957,981 of record NW_025963779.1, read on the forward strand.
GCCTCTCCCCTGTCTGGCCCAGTGACCGTGCCCCACTGATGGAGACTGTTGCTCGGTGCCTCTCCCCTGTCTGGCCCAGTGACCGTGCCCCACTGATGGAGACTGTTGCTCGGTGCCTCTTCCCTGTCTGGCCCAGCGACTGTGCCCCACTGATGGTGACTGTTGCTCGGTGCCTTTCCCCTGTCTAGTCCAGCGATTGTGCCCCACTGATGGTGACTGTTGCTCGGTGCCTTTCCCCTGTCTAGTCCAGCGATTGTGCCCCACTGATGGTGACTTTTGCTCGGTGCCTCTCCCCTGTCTGGCCCAGTGACCGTGCCCCACTGATGGAGACTGTTGCTCGGTGCCTCTCCCCTGTCTGGCCCAGTGCCTGTGCCCCACTGATGGAGACTGTTGCTCGGTGCCTCTTCCCTGTCTGGCCCAGCGACTGTGCCCCACTGATGGTGACTGTTGCTCGGTGCCTTTCCCCTGTCTAGTCCAGCGATTGTGCCCCACTGATGGTGACTGTTGCTCGGTGCCTTTCCCCTGTCTAGTCCAGCGATTGTGCCCCACTGATGGTGACTGTTGCTCGGTGCCTCTCCCCTGTCTGGCCCAGTGACCGTGCCCCACTGATGGAGACTGTTGCTCGGTGCCTCTCCCCTGTCTGGCCCAGTGACCGTGCCCCACTGATGGAGACTGTTGCTCGGTGCCTCTCCCCTGTCTGGCCCAGTGACCGTGCCCCACTGATGGAGACTGTTGCTCGGTGCCTCTTCCCTGTCTGGCCCAGCGACTGTGCCCCACTGATGGTGACTGTTGCTCGGTGCCTTTCCCCTGTCTAGTCCAGCGATTGTGCCCCACTGATGGTGACTGTTGCTCGGTGCCTTTCCCCTGTCTAGTCCAGCGATTGTGCCCCACTGATGGTGACTGTTGCTCGGTGCCTTTTCCCTGTCTGGCCCAGGGATTGTGCCCCACTGATGGAGACTGTTGCTCGGTGCCACACTAGTTTCTCTTCTTCCAATACCCATCACTTGATATTGACATTTAACATAAAGCTGTTCAGTTCAAGTATAGTGTTTGTGTGGTATTCCATGGTTGAAGACTTGTTGAGTACTGTCAAGGGAGGGGCCATTTAATGAGAGTGTCCAGTAGAGGTGAGTGATATTACTAGTATACTGGTATACCACAATATGAAATACCAATGAATATGTACCACAATACGTTTGGAAAATACCGGTATATTGCATCTTTCAAAATCCTGCATAAAATTATGTTGGAAGATTTTACACCAGTGACAACTCAAATGGAAATTAAGAAATTAGCAACTTTTTCCTGTGGTCGAAAAAGTGAAACTCATAATTTGTGACTAGTGTCTTGTATATTATGTATCTATTACTCATTCTTTGTAACCATAGCAACATCTAACAAAATACAAAGTTGTCAAAAACATGTGGGTGAAGTTTTTTATTCAGGTTTGAGAAACATTACAGATGAAAGTATGCATGCAATATATTGTGGTATGTACATGAGTCATTATTGCTATAAGTTGCAGTAAAAATAATAATATTGCAATATGTTTCATGGAGCAGCCTTGAATTGAATGTCACAATGTAGATGTAGGCCATGAAGAAAACTGTCAAATTTCTTTTAAAATATTGATAAGATTTGTGGTGGGTTTTTTTTTACTGACAATTAACTACTAAGGATTTCAACATCTTAAGGAGGCTTTTGGAAAAGTATGGACAAGCACTTGCAGAGAATATTAATTACTTGTTCACTCATCAGACTAATTTACCATTGATTAAAAATGTTCACTGTTCAGGGAAATTGAAATGATGTTTGAAACAATGAGTCCTTTCCCATGATATGGAAAAGATCACCTGAACCCGTACAGGTATCCTACATTGGGGAAGCACCTCCCTATAGTCCCACTCTTCTCCAGTCGTCTAAGGCGCCGCGATTCGCTGTGCAGAGTTGCGTCCCTTGGGCACGCCAGAAACCTATGATTGTGGGTTCGAATCCCGGTTCGCCCCGATTATGTTTCTAGGTTTGTCAGCACCATACCCGTGCTCGTGGGTTTCACCGAAGTGGTAAACGTCTGAGACCTGCATCGCTTCGGGCTTTCCTCCCACATTAAACTGACACGCTGTGATATAACTGGAATACTGTTAAAAGCGGCGTTAAATCCAACTCACTCACTCACTCCCACTCTTCTTGTAACAAAGAATCCTTTATGAAAATTTTACAAAAGTTGGAGGACCTGTGACGTAAGACATCGCATTCGGAGAGTTAAGCCGTTGATGAATTCTGTGGTACAAAAGTGACTTGACATCAGAAATAAGTGTACTTTAAGTACAAGAATAAACCTATTAAATCTGAAGACATGTTAGGCGCTCGTAAAGTCCATACAGATGCTTTCAGTGTCACCGTTGGGATTGTTTTAAAACTTACACTTGTGGCAGTGGCAATCAATTATGAGATCACTTGTTGTTTTTTATGCTGATAAGCATGATAACAAAATTTACAAATTCATGGAAAACGCTTTCTACTTTATCCATTAACACATTGAATTTACACTGCTAGAGGGTTACCCGATGTGAAGTTAATGGATGTTGTGTGTGAATGTTGTGTTTAAAATTTTGTCAAATTTTATTCTTCTCCTGAATGAAAGTTTGTAAACCCCCGAAAATATATCTGCAAATTCTATGAAATTTCAAGTTTCTTGAACTGTCATGTATATGTATATATTTTTATGTACTAAGTATAAACATTCTACAATACTGGGATCCCTCACTTTATTAGTAGGGGTTTCCCATTCTTTTTATGGCAAAATAAAAATGTTAATTACTGAAACAAATGTTTACGAAGAAAACCTACATGGTGAGTGTTCAGATGACATTGATTGCGTTAGTTTATGCTTACAGCTAGAAGATGGTACTAGCTAGATAAGTATATGATGTAGGATGTGGACGATTTGATGGTTTAAAGTATTTTGCTGCCTTGTGAATAGGCATGTCTGAATGTGGAACAGTGTAGAAATAAAAGAATGAAAGTAAAGGTTGTTTATGAAATTAAAAAGTGTGGATGCCCCATGTCCAAATACTACAGGGGACCAATGCTTGAATATCACCAGCATACCCCTTGTCTCTAACACTGTATAACAGTGTTTGAAATTAAGAGGATTTGTGGGATTCTTGAGACATTCTTCTGTGGTATTTCAATGTGGTGACCACCTACATTTTCAACCCTTAATATTGGGGTCATGACACGGACGCCTAGACTTTCTCGCTTAACTCCAAACAAGTGTAAATTACAAAAAAAGGAGGAAAAATATTAAAAATTCAAAAACTACATTACATTTTATGAATAAAATAGATGAATACCAGTGTTCTTTAAGCATAAAACAAGCATGTGTTAGGTACAGTGTTCCAAGGCATCAAGTGTACCAGCTTAAGAGTATCAGTACTCATGTTATTGCAAATGAAAAATATGTTTTGTTGATAGTTATTATTTATTTCTTTAATGTGTTGTGTAACTTTTCCAGACCAGGATAAACATTTGCGTGGTAGGTCCGGCTGTGTGTATATATATCAGACCAAGGGGAATGGGCCAGGTCATGAAAGTAGGAAATAACCCTGGTGTAAGATTCAATAGAAATAAGGATGTTATTGAAATAGGAAGTAGTGTTTTCCACCAGATAATAGCATTGGACCATTTAGGTTAGTAGCCCGGAGATACACACTAGGATTAAGCGAGAATAAGGAAATCTTACTCATTCCCCTTCTGCATGGGTGTACCTAGTGTCAAGCAGTTTCTGTCAGGTTAGTTGAATCCTTTTGTATTTCATCCTTTTCAGAGAATATTTGCATGGGTTGTTCCATAATGCTGTGGGTTTTTTGTAGTGAGTGAGTATGGTTTTTATGCCACTTTTAGCAATATTCCAGCAATATCACGGCAGGGGACACCAGAAATGGGCTTCACACATTGTACCCATGTCGGGAATCGAACCTGGGTCTTTGGCGTGATGAGCGAACGCTTTAACCACTAGGCTTCCCGACCGCCCCGGGTTTCTTGTATACTGATATGGATAATATCTTTTTCTTATTCGTATATTTAATGCAAATTTCATTGTGTGAAGGGAAGTAAGGTAAATATTCTTACTCTTAGCCTGCTGTATCTCCCATTGCCTTGAACCCCAAGTTGTGTATTGCTTCAAGATAAATCAGATGGAATGACTTGGAAAAATTCTTGTTCATGGATCAAGACTTTTCTCAGATTTCAGTGTCTAGATTCAGTGCTATCTTATCAGACAGATAACTGAAGATAACTGATGAGTTATTTCATCAACATAATCAACGTAACTCATCACCCATCTAGCTTGTATAATTTTACTAATTTATTATTTAGTGTACTCTGAACATAATGTTAAAGATACACTCAGCTCTAGACATCACTTGAGGTAAAAGCCATTTCCTATAAAAATATTCATATTGGGCCCAATAAATACATTTTTATCCAAATATTTCCACAGTGTGAGATGTGTGAGGCATTTGAATATAAATGTTTTTCTTTATTTTTGACCCAACTGGACAAAGCATCTGTGAAAAGTAACTCTTGTGGATGTGATGCACATTAAGAATGATATGGATTGTGAGTGGTTTATATCATCAAGTAAAAGGAAGACACGAAGATTTTCTTCTGTAGGTACGCAAGGACGGGTGTTTGTAGTCAGGCAAGCAGGGATGAGAATGGTCTTCTGTAGGTACTTGGTGACAACATAGTTATGCAAGAATGAGTGTTTGGTAGTCAGATTAGCAGGGATGAGAATCTAAACTAATTAAGAATCAGGGCCTAAACGTAAACGTAATTCTCAAAAACTGATTGCTTTCTGTTTTGATACATCTATGATGGGGCTTCACCATGTGAACCAGGACTCTGTGAAGTGTCAGTGTGAAGGGGCAAGAGTTTCTGGATGAGCTTTTCAATCCCTCGCTAAACTGGAAGCCGCTGACCTGTAAAATGTCAGTACTAACCCTCCTCCTTGTGAGTCAAGTGACTGATAACACTGGAGATAGTACATCAACAATACTAAATTGTCCGTCACACCTGGCTACAGTGAGATTCTTGCTGTGTAGTATAGCGTGGCAACACTGGCTTGTCATCAGGGAGGGGGTTCAGACAGGGACACTTAGAAGCAATGTGATAAAAAAATCCAGATTTGGATAGTACTCCTTTGACACCCCAGTGTTCAGGGCACACAAAAACACCAGCCGATTTTGATAAGCTGGGAAAATATTGGTCACTCCTCCACTTACATGAAGAAATTTGCCCCTTGATAATGGAATCATTCTGTGAGTTGTAATTTCATATAAATGTACCTGCCTTATATTAGTTTACCTCCCGTATGTTATGAGGTATCCGACCTGTGATATTGCTCTCCCTTTGAAAGCAGTAAATAAACATGCTAAATGATGTGCATTGGAGAAATTCTGGCCTTTGTCTGATTGAGTGCTCAAAAAAATGAATCCTGTTGTCACACTGAAAATAGGAACATTCTGAAAAAGTAGATTTTTTTTTCTCTGAGTAACAAACCCACATCTTGGGGTACGATGACACGCAATCAACCATGTCACTAAGCCTGACCACCCGATCCATTATGTTGCCTCTCATGATGTAGGTTACTGGGGACCTGTTCATACAATATTCCTGCAGGTGTCTGTTCTTAATAACTTGCTGAGCTTTGACCAGACACATTTGTCAAGAGTTACAGTGATTGGCTAGTTTAAATGTGGGTACAGTGATTGACCAGGTTACATGTGGTTACAGTGATTGACTAGGTTACATGTGGTTACAGTGATTGGCCAGGTTACATGTGGTTACAGTGATTGGCCAGGTTACATGTGGGTACAGTGATTGACTAGTTTACATGTGGGTACAGTGATTGGCTAGTATACATCTGGGCACAGTGATTGGCTAGTTTACATGTGGGTACAGTGATTGACTAGGTTACATGTGGTTACAGTGATTGTCCAGGTTACATGTGGTTACAGTGATTGACTAGGTTACATATGGGTACAGTGATTGGCTAGTTTACATGTGGTTACAGTGATTGACTAGGTTACATGTGGGTACAGTGATTGGCTAGTTTACATGTGGGTACAGTGATTGGCTAGTATACATGTAGGTACAGTGATTGACTAGGTTAGATGTGGATACATTGATTGGCTAGTGTACATATGGGTACAGTGATTGGCCAGGTTACATATGGGTTCAGTGATTGGCCAGGTTACACATAGCTACAGCTGAGTGGTGGTTTTCCTGAATGGCGGCCTCTGTGATTTAGTGGATGGACGCCGCATCTGACAAAAACACTTATAAAAGATGTACTTGTTGTTACCCTGCCTGGCGCTCAGCATCAAGGGGCTAGAACGAGGACTGGTCAGCTCAGAGTCAATACACTGTGTTTGAGTGGGGTATCCATGTCAAGCTGCAGCATGGTATGTCAGTGGGCTAGCACTATAAAACTAGTATGGCGCAGACACACACATACATAGCTATACAGGTGCAATAATCGTGAACGCAACGTTAAACCACATTTCACCTCCCCTTACTCAGCCATATATAAAGATTGACTATAATATGTACACACATACAGATGCACTGGCACACACACACATGCACATATATGTGCCTGTTCTATATAAGTGCCATAATCATGAACGCAAAGTTAAACCCCATTTCACCTCCCCTTACTCAGGCATATATAAAGATTGACTATAATATGCACACACATACAGATGCACTCACACACACGCACGCAAGCACGTACACGCACACACATGCACATATATATGTGCCTGTCTCTATATAAGTGCCATAATCATGAACGCAAAGTTAAACCCCATTTCACCTCACCTCAATTCTTCCTCTGTGGTTATCCATGCATTAAACATGTTGAGTACAGAGGACATTAGAATCCCTAAGCAATTTTCTCTTGTGAGAAGTAATAGAAAGTAGACCATCTGTTCTGCACATAAACATGGATAGATCTTAAGATGAGTCATGCTTGCTACATCCTCATTACGTTCGTTATAGGATGATGGTGTGGAGATGATGGTGGGCAGACAACAGAGGCTGCAGGTTCAATTGGTGTGGGGTGCCTCAAACACTTAAAAACATTTTTCACAATGAAAAGTTTGCAGAAAAGTTAGAAGTAAAGGAATTCACGCAATGGTTCAGTTATGACATATAATATGAAACATGATGTCTTGGTTTGGGTGAAGTGAGGTGAAATTGGGTTTAACGTTGCGTCCAAGATCATTACTGACTCCAAGCCAGACGGGGTAACAACAAGTACCATCTTTTAACGTCTTTTGGTACTACCACTAGACCAGGGACCGCCTCCGTGGTCTAATGGTAGAGCGTCCGCCCAGAGAGAGGAAGGTCCGGGGTTCGATCCCCGACCGCGTCATACCAAAAGACTTTAAAAGATGGTACTTGTTGTTACCCTGTCTGGCGCTCGGCATTAAGGGGCTAAAACAAGGACTGGTCGGCTCGGAGTCAGTATACTGTGTCTGAGTTGGGTATTCATGTTAAACTGCGGCATGGTATCTCAGTGAGCTAGCACTATAAATCAGTCCGGACTAGTACAAGCAGCCACACAAAAACACACACACGTACATGGACGTCGCTATATAAGTGCAATAATCTTGGACGCGACGTTAAACCCTATTTCACCTCACCTCACCTCACCACTAGACCACAGAGGCGGTCTGTCTGGGTTTGGCTTTCAGAAGGATCCATAAAGGCTTTTTGCAATTTGGTTATAAAATGTTAAACATGGTAATGATAAAAAAGAATGTCCATTCAGAAATAAATAAAGTCAATGAAATGTTCTGAAACATCCCTATGTTTTTCTCTCATGCAAAATCACTGAAGCTTGAGGAAGTCTAAAAACTGATTCCAAACTGATTGCCATTACCGACTGGAGTCGCAAACACAAATCATTGACACAGTTAGTTTTTTATTAGCTATACCAGTGTATACCACAAGTGTTAAACCAAGCAGGGCTGAAACTTCAAAGCCTACAGTAGGGTCTGGCCATGGCAGGTCTGTGAGCAGCCCAGGGCAGGGATCTATGGGGATGCCCCGGGGTGGTTCCATCATGAGACACATTGCTGCAGGCTCGTCCCCACCATAGACTGGTGTTAAGTCTTCCCCCTTGTAGCCACCCATGATGTAACATAGCTACTTCAGCGTGATACATTAATCACTGTTAATACATACTGTGCCGACCACAATTAACTGGGGCTGTTATAATAGTCTCATATTGAGGTTGTTGTGGGTTAGTGTGTCTACTGCGTTATGAAAACAACTATACAGTGATTGGGACAAAAGTTGATGGTACGACACGACAGTAGTGCCTTGTTACGGTAATCTTGTGATTAACTCATAATATTGGCAGAGATTTGTCTTGGATTCCAAACTAAGTGCCCTTGGACAAATTGGCAAAATATGTTTAGTTTGTTCAAAATTGTAATTGTTTTTTATAAATATGAAATTTCTTAAATTCAGAGGTATTTTAACATTAACACTTCAATAAATTTGAAACTATGCATTAAAGCCTCTATTTCATTAAAGTGATTGTTGGTCCCTGTTATCTGTGCAGTACAAGTGACGTCTAAAAAGCCATCACAACATAATTTTGAAATTTTTACTGTTGTTGTTGTTGTTGTTGTTGTTGTTGTTGTTGAGGAATGGGTTCTTTTATCATGGCACTGTCATCAAGTCAGATGTTGCTGCCTAAAAATCTATGAAGGGGGCATGCTATGTGGTATGAAATGGACTGATATAACAACTGAGAGAATGGATATTATAAGATTAAGAGTTCTCAAACCATTGTTAGATTAACTCACTCTGATTTGCTACATATTTTGGTTTCAGATTTAAGTCATTCCCTTTGGTGATGGTAACAACTCCTTCACATGATACATTGTACCCTCTGAAGGTCGCAAGAGATAGGTACAAATTGTCCAATTGGGCATTGTTTTGAGCCCTGGCAAAAACTATTTAGATACATGTATAAAACAATCTGATCATGCATACACCGTAGTTGACAGAAGATTAATCTGTGCTCAAGCATATTAAACTCAGAAGGAATGCCTACATAGAGAGAAATGTGAACATTAGCGACTGGTAGCATAACCATTGAGTTTTATTGTCATTGTCATTTAACAATATATCACATGACAAACCATGGATCCAGATGGTTGTGTGGATAGACAGGTCCTACTCAGTACCCATACAACCTGAGTTACCCGTCCTAAACATCTATGTAGGATTACAGGACCTACTAGAGTGTCCATCCTTGTTGGCCAGATAAGCTTCTGTAATTATTCTCCCTTCACAATCTATATCCATCAAAACAACCATAGTTTCACATGTTGGTGGGTAGGTCGTATTGGCAGTGGGATGTTTTTGGTTACATATCCATTTTAAGTTTGAGAAACTATCTTATTGTTTCTGTGTCATTCGTTTGGTTCATTGCCTAGCACTGCATGTGAAGAAAAATTGAGATTTTGGGGGAAAATGAGTCATTCACTGTTTTGCAGCAGGAGAGATGCTTGAAACTAGCTTAATTCTTATTGAGGCTTGAACATGTTGAAAGGCCTTGTATCCTTCCCTGTGTCGAAGATGATTCTGAAAGGCAAATCTTGTACACAATTTCCTGTTTTGGTTTTGAAAGGTTAAGTGATAACTGATGATGTTCAAAGTTGCTAATAGTAGGCTTGTATCAGTGAGAATTGATGGCCCTATAGTCGTATAGCCCTTGCCAAACTGCCCAATAGTTAAGGTATCATAAGGACTAGTAGAAATTTGCCCTTCTTACACGTTTTGCTATATGTTATTATTATAAGGACTAGTGTAAAAAAACTGTTAGTTTCTAACGCTGATGAGGCAGTCACAGTCTTAGAAAATCCATTACATCAGTTTTTCACAGTACAATATAACTGTCAATACTCATTCCTCGTTGCTAAGGAACGGACAACTTGTTGTATTTGCAGCATGGGTGTATCATGGTATGACATTGGTGTGATAACTTGGTTTATACAGCGTCCATGGCCCAACACAATATGTGTATATCACACATACATACATGACAATGTACAGGATGCATGCATTCTCAATGGATCGGGTGTGCTCAGGGATTTCCTCTAGTGATAAACATCTTGTGACCTGCATCAATGTGCTTTCTCCCATACCTAGCTCACACAAGCGGTTAAGACTTAACCTTGTGATCCCAGATAAGAATAGGTCCCAAGGAACCTATGCTGCTCGCAAGTGAGGTTAGAATAGTACCCTACGCTGGTCGCAAAAGGCTTTAGTATTGGTCCCTACTAATCTATGCTGGTCACAAAAGGCCTTAGTATTGGTCCCTACTAATCTATGCTGGTCGCAAAAGGCCTTAGTATTGGTCCCTACTAATCTATGCTGGTCGTAAAAGAGGTTAGTATTGGTCCCTACTAATCTATGCTGGTCGCAGAATGGGTTAGTATTGGTCCTTACTAATCTATGCTGGTCGTAAAAGGTGTTAGTATTGGTCCTTACTAATCTATGCTGGTCGTAAATGGTGTTGGTATTGGTCCTTACTAATCTATGCTGGTCACAAAAGGGGTTCATATTGGTCCCTACTAATCAATGCTGGTCGAAAGAGGGGTTCATATTGGTCCCTACTAATCTATGCTGGTCGAAAGAGGGGTTAGTATTGGTCCCTATGGTCGTAAGAAGCGATGGATCAGGTGGTTAGGTTTGGTGACTTGTTTGATGGTCATTCTAATAATAAATCATTGGATTGTCTAGTCCAGATTCGATTATTTACAGGTCGCCATCATAAAAAGTCTTTGATAGGTATTAAGAATTTGGAAGAACATGAATACTTGAGACTTTTTTTGGGAAAGCAACTGATTTTATCATATAGCTGGAATATTGCTGTGTGTGGCGTTAAGCAACAAACAAAGAAATACTGTGGAACACGAACTCACACTGCTGTGTTTATTTACAGGACTCCATGGTTTCCTGTCACACCTACAGACAGATCTACCTCCCCCTGCCAGAATGGAGAGCTCGCTACACTATACCTCTGTCAACCATGCCGACTGTCTAATAGGATCCATCAACCAACTCCGAAGAAAAACAGAACTATGTGACGTCCTCCTCAACGTCGGCACCCGCCGCATCCCTGCTCATCGCCTCATCCTGTCGGCATGCATGCCTTACTTTCACAACCTGCTGGAGCACAACCCGCGGGAAGCTCCAGCCGAATACCACCTGACTGATGTGGATCCTGACGCCGCTCAAAGTATTATTGAATTCTGTTACACGTCGGCCATATCTGTTACGGAGGAGAATGTGTTGACGTTGCTGCCAACGGCCTTCATGTTTCAGCTGGATGAGATTAGTAACTTGTGCTGTGACTTTCTGTTGTCCCAGCTCCGTCCCGACACATGCCTTGTGACCTATCAGGTGGCCACTCAGTGCGACTGTAAGACCCTGCAGGAAGATAGTGTAGCCTTCATTAAAGACAACTTTCAAAAGGTACCATTTAAGAACAATATCTGAATTTAACCGGTTTGCAAACTTTGCAAACTTCCAGCAATATCACAGTGGGGGACACTGCAAATGGGTTTTAAACATTTATATGGGGAATCAAACTTGGACGTTAGCATCATGAGCACTTTGTCCACTAGGCTACCCCATTTCAGGGCTGTCTCCGTTACATAGTGGATAACGCATCTGTCCAGAGAGTAGAAAATCAGTGTTTGATCCCTTGGCTGCATCATCGCAAAGATACTTGTCATTTCCCTGTATGGCACTTCCAAATAAGGGGATAAAACAAGGACTGGTTGCCTTTTGTAGTCAACATACTGTTTCTGAGAAGGGTTTTCATGTTAAAACTGCTGCATGGTATCTTACTGGGGTAGCACTATAAAACCAACTTAAAACAGTCGTAGTTCTAAGAATTTCATGGAATTATACTAAGATACGTACTGATTTTACAAACAATAAACAGAAATACGAAACTAATGTGACACTATTGGTGACAGCTATTGCGTGAATGGTCTGCTGTTTTCATCTATTTTATGCCTTCAACTCATGCCTCGCTGATAAAATAAAACTTTTGCAACCTGGGAATTAGTCTTCCAAGGACCGTTACCTTTTTCATTTGGATTATGACAAGGAACCCTTGATGTGGGGATATTGTGGTAAAATTGCTGACATAGTACTCATCCCCCCCAATTCATCTGTGTTTATTGTTACAGATTCTGGCAGAGGAGACTTTCCTGGACCTAGCGGTGTACACTCTACTGCAGACTCTCAAGTCTCTCCAGGGGGAGGTGCTGTCTGACAAGCAGGTGCTTGATGCCATACAGACGTGGGTGGACCATTGTGGGGAGGACAGGCAGCAATCTGCACCACTGGTACGTCCTTGCTTGTGGGAATGGGGGTAGCACCAGTGGTATTCCTGGCTGGGGGATGGGGGTAGTCCTGGCTGGCTGGATGGGGGTAGTCCTGGATGGGGGAATGGGGGTAGTCCTGGCTGGGGGAATGGGGGTAGTCCTGGATGAGGGGATGGAGGTAGTCCTGGATGAGGGGATGGAGGTGGTCCTGGCTGGGGGGATGGAGGTGGTCCTGGCTGGGGGGGTGGAGGTAGTCCTGGATGAGGGGATGGAAGTGGTCCTGACTTGGGGGATGGGGGTAGTCCTGGCTGTGGGAATGGGGGTAGTCCTGGATGAGGGGATGGAGGTAGTCCTGGATGAGGGGATGGAAGTGGTCCTAGCTGGGGGGATGGAGGTGGTCCTGGCTGGGGGGATTGGGGTAGTCCTGGATGAGGGGATGGAAGTGGTCCTGGCTTGGGGCATGGGGGTAGTCCTGGCTGGATGGATGGAGGCAGTCCTGGCTGGGGGGATGGAGGCAGCCCTGGCTGGGGGGATGGAGGCGGTCTTGGCTGGGGGGATGGAGGCGGTCTTGGCTGGGGGGATGGAGGCGGTCTTGGCTGGGGGGATGGAGGCGGTCCTGGCTGGGGGGATGGAGGCGGTCCTGGCTTGGGGGATGGAGGCAGTATTCCTGACTGGGGGGATGGGGGCAGTTGTCTTGTCTTATGGGTGGGCGTTGGCATTATTGTGTACTTGATTACAGGTGTATTGATTGTTTGGCCTGTGGGTAGTCCATTAGTGTTGCTGTGCTCTTGATGGCAAGTGTGTTGCTTGCAGGTGGTGCACTTCTTCCCAGAGTTGTTCGACAAACTGAAGGAGTTCCTGCCAGAGGAGTTGTTGCAGCTTCCGCTCACTCTTGATGGTTGGTATTTAGGACACTGAAAGTTGGACAGTCTGTATGTAGAACACTAGAACAGTCTGTATGAAGTATACTAGAACAGTCTGTATGAAGAATACTAAAACAGTCTGTATGTAGAACACTAGAACAGTCTGTATGAAGAAAACTAGAACAGTCTGTATGTAGAACACTAGAACAGTCTGTATGAAGAATACTAGAACAGTCTGTATGTAGAACACTAGAACAGTATATATGAGGAATACTAGAACAGTCTGTATGAAGAACACTAGAACAGTCTGTATGAAGAATACTAGAACAGTCTGTATGAAGAATACTAGAACAGTCTGTATGTAGAACACTAGAACAGTATATATGAGGAATACTAGAACAGTCTGTATGTAGAACACTAGAACAGTCTATGAAGAATACTAGAACAGTCTGTATGAAGAATACTAGAACAGTCTGTATGTAGAACACTAGAACAGTATATATGAGGAATACTAGAACAGTCTTTATGAAGAATACTTGAACAATCTGAATGTAGATCACTAGAACAGTCTGTATGTAGAACAATGGAATAATCTGTATGTAGACCACTAGAACAGTCTGAATGTAGATCACTGGAACAATCTGTATGTAGAACAATGGAATAGTCTGTATGTAGAACAATGGAATAATCTGTATGTAGAACAGTCTGTATGTAGAACAATGGAACAGTCTGTATGTAGAACAATGGAACAGTCTGTATGTAGGACACTAGAACAGTATGTAGAACAATGGAACGGTCTGCTTGTATAATGGTTGAACTGTCACAACAATGGAACGGTCTGCTTGTAGAATGGTGGAATGCTAGACCAGTCCATGAAGAGCACTGAAATAGTCTGTATGTAGAACAGTGGAATTGTCTGAATGCGTAACAATGGAATAGTCTGTATATGTCACACCTGGCCAAATACAACATCTAGACAGAGATCCAACATAGGAGCAGAGTTCCTCTTGATGTTGAGCGATTGATTATAAATGCTCCATGTAAATTTTGTTCTAATCTGTAATGTTGTCCTTTGTTTCAGACATGGACACATCCAGCCCCATCTCTCGTCCGGACGACACGTCCACCTCCGAAGACAGCTTCACCATGTCCAACGGGGGACTCAACAACAACAACAACAACAGTAGCAGCAGCAGCGGCAGCAGCAACCTCGTCATCATCTGCACCATCTGCGGTGAGATCTTCGACAACCAGAAAATGCTGGACCAACATAAGCGAGACTGCGAAGAAATGTCAATCAAGCCAGAATTTCTCCATGTCAATGACAACACAATTACCATTTCGACTGGATCTCCCAAAGGCGATAATGGCTTCTCCAGCAGTCACTTTAGCTCACTGATTAATGGACACACATGTCCCATATGTAACAAGTCTTTCTCAGACAAGAAGAACCTTAGCAAGCACATCAAAATACACTCCCAGAGTGGGTTTTCGTGTGAATTTTGTCTTAAGAAATACAGCACTAAATCAAATCTGCAGGGTCACATGAGAGTTCATTCAGGGGATCGGCCCTTTTCATGTGAATTCTGCGGCAAAAATTTCAACAGTTACTGCGTCTTGCGAGTCCATCTCCACACCCATACTGGGGAGAAGCCATTCCCTTGCCCAACCTGTGGGGTTTCCTTCGCCAAAAATATCCATTTGAAAAGACACATGCAGATACACACAGGTGCTAAGCCACACGTTTGTAACATTTGTGGCAAGCACTTCAGTCGTAGCGATCACGTCAAACGACACATTCAGAGCATCCATTCAGGTGCCAAGCCTCACACATGTTCCCTTTGTGGGAAAGAATTTGTACGAAAATATGAGCTCAATAAGCATATGAAACTTCACTTTGCTCAGTCAGTCGATGGTACTCCTTTCAGTAAGGATGTTGGCTTCCATGAGTTGGAAAACGGCAACTCGAGTCTCAGTGAAACAAGTTTGAAAGATTGAATGATCCACACATCTGTCCCAGGCAGACAAACTCCAGGTCCATGTTCAGTACTGTATAGTTCATGCCCCTTCTCCCCATAAGCCATCATTATCATCAGTCAGTTTTTTGGATAATCAACAAGTAGTGAACAGAGCCAACTATGTACAGTCATTTGTCATCTGTCAAGATGCTCATATTTCAAAGTCGTATTTTATCATGACTGCAGGGGGCACGGGCGGCCCAGTCGTCTAAGGCGCCGCAATTCGCTGTGCAGAGTTGCGTCCCTTGGGCACGCCAGAAACCTATGATTGTGGGTTCGAATCCCGGTTCGCCCCTATCATGTTTCTAGGTTTGTCAGCACCATACCCGTGCTCGTGGGTTTCACCGAAGTGGTAAACGTCTGAGACCTGCATCACTTTGGGCTTTCCTCACACATTAAGCTGACACGCCGTGATATAACTGGAATACTGTTAAAAGCGGCATTAAACCCAACTCACTCACTCACTATCATGACTGCAGTCTGAAACAACAGACCTTCTCAGTATTGTATGTTTTGAAAGCTGGTACTTTTGATGCATTTTTGAATAGCAGAGTCCTATAACCAACTATTGTTCATTCGGTACCAATTTTACTTATGATCATTCATGGTCAAGAATATGATATATAATATGATATTTCTACAACTTGTGAATATCACAAAATGTGAATATCAATGGTTTTGTAATGGATATTTTATTGATAAGGTCGATTTCTGACAATCATCATTAAAAATGTATATTATTAGCACTGGCTATAGTCCAAGGTCTGCAGGTATAGCAGATTATGTTAGTCGATTGTGGAACTCTACCAAACTCCCATCACTATCGGGTGGTCGGGTAGCCTAGTGGTTAAAGCGTTTGTTCGTCACGCCGAAGACCCGCATTCGATTCCCAACACGGGTACAATGTGTGAAACCCATTTCTGGTGTCCCCTGCTGTGATATTGCTGGAATATTGCTAAAAGCAACGTAAAACCATACTCACTCATACACATATCACTATCCTCTGTGTATCCTCGTCATTGATGGAAGCTAAGGTCTTAGAGAAGGAGATATTGATGTTTGTCGTTAAAAGTATTGTCAATTTGGCCAGTACCATGGCCCATCAAAGGGATACCTGATTTGCGAACTGTCATAATGATTTAAAAGTCTTGTCATCAGGTTATATGTAACAAATCAACTTGAGTATACAACAATATATGTCGGATTGCAAGTTCAACCAATGAAAATGACAATTACCGTATTTGACGTAATAAGCGCCCAGGGCGCTCTCAAAATTTTAAATATATAGAATATAGAATATTATTTTGGCGGAAAAAAAACAGTTGAAAGATCGTAAATTTCGTGGTTTATGCTGACAGCCTGAAATGTTTATATACAACAGATATAATTTTCTGGAATTTAATTGCCAATAATAAAGGGTGCGTATTTTACACGAAAAAATATGTCTTGTGTACATTGATCAATTGGAAGGGGTGCAATGGGGATTGTTCACTAGTGGGCGCTTATAAGAGCGGGGGCTTATTATGACGAATACGGTATACTGTTCCTATCTCCAGTTATGTAAAATATAAGCTTTATAGGGTGTATGTTTTAAATATGATTTTTGTCCTGCAAAGTTTGACTTAGAAAGAGCAATATTTTTTTTGGGTGAAAGTAGGACTAGATAAAAACATTGTTCATGGAATTTTGAAGCGAGCTTCCATTGTAGCCTAGAACATATGGTACAATCCATCTGAGGTGTCGATGGTGCTGATGCCCTCAACCAGGTCTGATACACTTCCATTGTAGTCTAGCTTATATTGGTATAATCCTCAAGGTATTGATGGCGCTGATGCCCTCATCGGGGTCTGATACACTTCCATTGTAGCCTAGCTTATATTGGTATAATCCTCAAGGTATTGATGGCACTGATGCCCTCATCCGGGTCTGATACACTTCCCTTGTAGCCTAGGTGACATTGGTATAATCCTCAAGGTATTGATGGCGCTGATGCCCTCATCTGGGTCTGATACACTTCCATTGTAGCCTAGCTCACATTGGTATTGATGGCGCTGATGCCCTCATCTGGGTCTGATACGCTGCCATTGTAGCCTAGCTCACATTGGTATAATCCTCAAGGTATTGATGGCGCTGATGCCCTCATCCGGGTCTGATACACTTCCATTGTAGCCTAGCTGACACTGCCCTCCTCAGTTGCCTAGATTCTCGATCGCTGGTTCTGATGATATGGGGCTGTAAGTCTTCCTGGGAGAGACTGTGGACAATTGCGTGAGAGAGTGTGTGCCGTGTACAATACAATCATGATCTTCATCTTGGTATAAGTCATCGCTGCCGGCCCTGGCACCTTGCAATAACAAAACATCATCATCATCATCATCATCCAAGATTCATCTTAATTCACCTCACTGCACATATTCAGTAGTATGTACATTTTCTCATTCCACACCTGTACTGCAGGATAATCTGAAATAAATATTGCAGAAGTTACATCTGATGGTGATATGGATGATACGAAGATGTTCAAATTTTGTAATTATTTATTTTGGCTTTAGATTCATGCATATTGTAATCAAAAATTGAAATGATTATTTAATTTAGTTTATCTCAAGACCCAATTAGTGTTTTGGTAGTCCCATTATACAAAATGATCTTAGTGCTGTAACTATGGCAACTGTTAAGGAAGGCAGTTAGCTAACATGCTCCATCCTTGTTCTCCATATTATCAGTAACTCACTACTACGAAGTAGTACTAATGTTAGGTTTTAGATTTTTCTAGCTATACAGACAAGGTATGAGGTGTTTGAAAACGTTTCTACAGAATTCTTACCATTCTTACTGATAATTATTTTTCTACATCAGTTTGAATAATGATGCTTACTAGGACAGCCTTGAGTGTTTCAATCAGCATCCATGAATCTGTTAGGTCGACTTGCAATCCTTTGAGAAGGAACCATGTTACAAACAGTATGTACAGGGACCTCTTAAGGAGGAAATATCCAACAGAAGCAGTATTGCAAGTCTAACCTACCTTTTGAATTGAGAACTTTGTACAGATTGTAGTTAAATTATAGGAGATAATCCTCTTACAAGGTGCCTTATTTTCTTATGGACTGACTTTTGCATTGTAAAAGTCTGGTGTGCATGGTTTTCTGAATGTTTGACATTGCCCAAGTTGTGGCAGTTGTTGTGTTATTCTAAGTCAGAATTTGGTGAGAGGACATTCCGTTTTGGGACTCTTTTAGGGTTTTTGTTGGGTTACTTATAATTTATTTATTTAAATGTAAATAGTTCGAGATTCTTATTGTCCACTGTGTATATTATGTTCCATTTTGAATTTTAAACATTGTGATTCCTTTCAAGTCACTTTCAAGTTATATATATAAGTTATTGGTCACTTCGCCCACATTCGCTTCATATTTATTGTACCAGTTTCCGATTTTCATATTTTTGTATGTTTGTTTTGTTACCGTTTAAAAACTGTTGTTTAAATGTTTTTCATAATATATTCTGAGCCTGCAATGTGCCTATGCTGCCATATTACGTCAGACCCTCACTCTTTCCATGTAGCAGTGTCCAGATTCAGTAGCCAGACTAAGGGAGCTAACAGGACACGGTTGTGATATGTACTGCCTTAGACCTGAACTCACCATACAGTCAACTCAGGTACAATCGAGTGCAGGGGATATTTCGAACCAGTTTGGATGGTAACTTTTAACAATGAACACATCCAGGTGATTCCAATTTGTTTTATATTTGTGAGATTTTTCTCTTGGTTTGGAACTCCATGTGAACGGTTGTTAGCATTAAGTGATTCTTGGACATTTCTGTGGAGCTGTTTATGATGAGGGAACTAAAGTATTTTCTATCAGTTTATGGAGTTTTGATCACTGAACAACAGTTTGATGTGGGACATACAGCTAGAATATTGTTAGCAGCAGCGTAAAACATAACACGGAAAGAAACAAATATTAGGTATTGTTTGTCAGAATGTACCATTTTGGGGGTAACTACCTGCATGATAATATTCATTTGGACATGTGTGACCTGAATTTGTTTACAATTACACAAATACGAGTATCAAAACAAATACTGAATTCAGTATGTTTAAATTATGGAGACCCAACAGATGTGAAACACTGGTTATACAGACCAGTTCAGCTCCCACAGACAGTGTCCCGATAAACAAGTTTCCGGATTAACAAGTTGTAGGTAAACAGTAAACCAGAAAGTGGGGTCCACATAAACAGGTTCTGGACTATCGAGGTTCACTGCCCTAATTACTACCAGAGTTGACTGTTAACTTTATGGATGCCTTCTTATAGACTATTTGTAGAAGTTGTCGTTCAATACAAACGGAAAGTTGTGTCTGTGGATTGTGTACAAAGATGTTGTTCACACTTCTGTATCATAAGCTTTGCTTTGACATATAACTTCCCCAGCACAATGTGAATCATTTGTAGTGGTGGGACGATACACTGATGCATCGTTGGATCGCGATTTTTTACCTCTCGATACAAATATCGATCACAGTTGCACACTAAGTAAAAAATATCGATTCTGACCTGAATGTTTGCTTTAATAACTGTTCCACTAAACACTAGTAGTAGTACAAGTTAATAGTGAAAACATACATATTTTCATTTGTTCTGCCATACTTGACACTACCAACTGTAAATAATCAGTGTGCCAGGTATTTGGCCACCCTCTCTTTGAAAGAGATGGCTTACGCACCACAGAAAAAAGGCATGTATCCTGATACATATCAGATCGTGAGTAAGGTGTCGTGATACGTATCGGATCGCACAGTTGGTGTATCGTCCCAGCCCTAATCATTTGTGGAAAGCTTATTGTTCTAGGACAATGAAACAGTTATAGCTGTATAATACCTGTTCATACATGTACATAACATTATGCATATTACTCTGGTTACTGAAGTCTGGACGCTGCCTTGTTGCCTTGTGATACACTGTGATTACCATTCATAATATTATTGGTATTTTTTTTCTCCAATTTCTACAAATTGAATATGAATGTTGACGCCATGTCCATACAGTTGTAACCTCAAGTCAAATGAAATTAGCTAGGAGAGATTATGTCATTGAATGCTCATTCTTTAGCCTAGTAATTTGGTGGAAGTAAATATGAAATTCATATCGTATTTCGTGCCAAGTTTCTTTTACCTTACGTATCAGGTTCGGGAGTTTCAAGAATTGCATTATTTCTTGATTAGAACCAGAAATATAACAGAGAAATTTAAGAATGTTTTTGAAACAAAAGGCTGTAACATTATGAATGATATAATGACTCTATGTTGCCATGAATATCTGACCAATTCTACATGAAATTGTCCATCCCCACCGGTGCCTTTCATTCTTCTGTGTGTTGGGTGCCATTGAAGAAATTATTTCTTGAAGATTTTTAGCTCTGTTTTTTTAACTACTTTATTTCAAATTGCATAGTTTAGACTAATCATAGAACATTCTATGAGGGTTTGCATATTGGCTACAGCACAGGAGTCCAATGTTATGATCTAAATAAGAAATTTTGGGGATTTTTTGGCTATCAAACTCAAGTTTCTATAAAATGAAATATGATTTTTTTCTAGTGAAACAAGTGACTGAGAATGTTTGTCTATACAAAGGAGGGAGATTATTAGTAAAAATCCCATAAAAAAGTTACAGCAAGTGGTGTATTTTTTAACCTTTTGAGATTTTTACAACTATAGCTTGTTCCAAAGGAGCAGAGATGAGAATTATTACAATATGAAGCCTGCCAGAAATAAGTTTTCGCAATGAAAAAGAAAACTAGCCTTGTGCATAATGTCTTTTACAGTGTTAAGGAGCTACATGTTTAGTTTCCATTGTTAAGAAATTGCAGCACTGCCTTTATGCATGATATTGAAAACAGCATATTCCCATTGCCATCATGGTTATAGTCACATAATTCATTTCATGAAATAACATGTGCTCAAAGATTGGGAGAGATTATGATGTTCAAGTATACCATATTAACAGTTAGATCATTGATATAATCCTAATTCTCGCACAAAGGCTATGTGTAATATTTATTAATACCATATAACAATGGTTTTGTTTTCACCGTGCTCTACATTTCAGACCTGTGTCAGTTGCTATATCTGACTAATCTGATGTTGATGTAAATCTTGCACCGTTTCTTTCACATTCCAACTTTTGTTTCCTCTGGCTCATTGTCCAATGTGTGTGATATGTGATCACTGATCAGCGTCAGGTGCAAATCTTGCAAGCTTACATATTCTACTGATGTCATTTTTACCGGTTTAACTGAAGATGTACAGGTTTATTGTTTGGAAAGTAAACATAATGTAACTGTTCCTCTGTGATAACTGCAAACGTATCAACAGTGAATTAAGGGCTCATTTATTCGGAAAAAGTTTTCAATAATTTGATTCTTATTCAAATCTTTAGGCCAATTAAAAAGCTCTGTTCGATTGGTATACACCAATTCATCATTTTGTTTATGTTTTTGTTAAAATATTTATCACAAGAGATATCATTGCCTCCAATCAACTCTGACAAAATTTCATTTATATTATAATTTTTCCTCCGTGTGTCATAGTGAACATGAGATAAAACAAACAACTGGTCTGGTCTTAAAAGTGCTGCTTAATAACTGGATGATTTCTTTCTAGTATTTTATTATGTTGAAATTAGATCCCTCTGCTAAAGTTAATCATTTCCATGAATTTCTGATATACATCTATCATTTCATAAAGAAATATTAAGTAGTAGGGTTGCAATTGTGATATGAATGACCTTATGGTTGATGTACGTGAATGGACAGGTTCCTATAAGATCTGGGATACATTAAGTACTCTATCAACAGTGTCCCAGAATCTGTACGTCCTACTTCAGGAGGATGCAAATGTAGCATATTGGAGTTCTGTAGCAGTTGCAACTGTTGCCCTGTTTTTGTTGTTGGATTCATATTTATTGATCTATTTATTCATTTTCTTTCTTGTGCATTAAATAATTTTTATTAATTTATTTCTTCACATTTGTGTTTCATATTTATTTCATGAAGTGATGCAGCTATTCAGGTTATTGTATTAGCATCACTGAAGTATACAAATAATATCTGTTACGGTTTTTTCCATATTGTTCATGGAAGTGCTCCTTCATCATGGTGATATTTTCACATTTTTCCATCGGATTTCAGTTTCGTATGCAAAAAACTGACATTTGACATTTTATTAAAAACATCAATTTTCAGGTAATGCTTTTGAGATAAACATATTTTTTCTCATTGTTTTTTTTTTCTTCTTAATTCTTGGCTTGATATTTGACATAATGTCAGCAAGGAAGCCATGACGCTCACAACTGGAAGCATGACATCTTACAACTTGTTAAGTTTTGATGATATTTTCTGTTTTGCTACCACTTCAGTCATAATGTTCTTATTTTCTTCCATATTCTGGTCACATCTGCAATATTTTTTGTGTTTCTTACTCAGTGTACATGTATATGTTATTAAAATTCTCTTATTAAATACACTTAGTACAGCCTGTCATTATGGTAGACTCTCATTGTCTTGAGGGACAGGCGCCAAGAAACACTTGGACAGACTTCAAGAGTCTTGGCGTTGGGATGTTGATAGAAGTAGGGGGAAGCAACTGTGACTGAATCATCAGTCATCTTTATGTTAAAGATAATGAGAGTCCTCGTCATGTATAAACGTTTCGATGACAGGGGGTTCTAAGTGATGTTATATTTTGGGCCAAATTCTAACTGTTGATGTAATTTCATAATGTAACTCTGTTGCTGGTATTTTTTGAATTTATTTATTTGATTACTGGAATAATTGACATTTTCTTTGATGTTTGTCAACAGCTTTTATTGTTTTACGAAAGAGTTCCCAATTAAAGCTGTGAATACAAACAGGATTTATGACACTATCAGATTACATTTCAAATAAAAAGATCACTTTGGGATATATTGCTTATGTCATTTTCTCTTTTGTGTCATTCCACGATACTTCTTCTCTGGAAGTGAGAATCAAGTGAAGACCAGTGATTGGTTTCACTGGGATATAATGTGTGAAGAACATCTGGATGTCACTGATGTCATAAAAACAGTTGGCGGTCGGGTAGCCTAGTGGTTAAAGCGTTCACTTGTCATGCTGAAGACCCGGGTTCGATTCCCGACATGGGTACAATGTGTGAAGCCCATTTCTGGTATCTCCCGCCGTGATATTGCTGGAATATTGCTATATAAATGTGGCGTAAAACCAAACTCACTCACTCATTAAAACAGTACACTGAGGCTATTCTTGGGATTGTATGACCCTTGGAAAGAAGACTTGGAGTAAGACATAGGACCTACTTTCGTTAGGCTCTCTTTCCTCAGAGGGTCTTATAATCCCAAGATAGCGGAGGAGGAGTGTTTTGGCTAACTTTGATACTGACAAATATTGATGAAAATATACTTGCCCGCAAAAGAGATGCAAGTCAAGTTTTTTGTTTGGGAAATGCACAAAATAGTAATTTGTAAAAGGAAATGTATACATGTGTAAAGAAACACATTGAAGATACGCTGTTCACTGTTTGCATGTTTTAAGCATGTCGCAGTCATTTCATCTCGTTTGACGTTTTTTGCATGTGCAATGCAAATCACTTGCAGATATGTGTGCATTTACCACCTGCTCATCCATTTTAAGCCACTAAATAAAAACACAATCTCATTAAAATCAGATCTTTGCTCTCGCTACTGCTGAACAAATATCTGAGGACATCCCATTAGGGTCCCGTCAGACTGACCTTGCGCGAACTTTGACCGACCAATGGAATGACTTACAAGAAGTCGACATTAGCCAATCAGAAGGCAGCTTTCTCGTGCGTTGCGATGCTTATGTTCGAAACATATTTTGACAAATTCTCGAATAAAAATTTAAAACCTGAACAAAAGAACATTCTGGAATGGCTAATAGATGGTTTAGATTGTATGGATTCAGTCGCCCATATCGTTCGGAATACCCCCGTTCGGAATACCCCCAGTTAAAGTTTTCGAGGTTGAATGATTAGAAATCACATTCCGAATGTCACTTTCATGATCTGGTAAGCGACGCTCTGATTGGTTAGCATGGAAGGTCAATCTCACATGACCCCTAATGGGATGTCCTCAGATCTTTGTTTAGCGGTAGCCAGAACTAAGATTTGATTTTAATGAGATTGATAAAAACACAACAAGCATTTCACACTCAAAAGGACAGGAAACAAGGTTCAATTAAATGAACTCCAGAGATTAATCATGTCAGACCTATCTCTTCCTGAGTCAACCTCAACTCAAGGTCTTTCAGCAGGACTTCCCTTGTCCCCATACAGCACAGGTCTCAGAGTGAAAGACTTCCTCAGAGTCAATGACTTTCCTGTGATGCCCTGGCCGTCTTTGTCACCAGACATGGCGCTAATTCAGCATGTCAGGGACAAGACTGGGAGACGTTTTCAGGCTGCAAGACAGACGCCCACACTTCAGGAACTGGAAGCCTGTTTGATGTGGGAATGGAACGGGATTTCTTATGCCTTCTTCCAAAGACTTGTCCATTCAATGAGACGTTGACGTGCAGCCTGTATGGCAGCTTACGGAGGCCACACACGTTTTGGGTGGTTTTTCAATGAAATCATTCAGATGCAATTGCACATTTCAGTTTATGACCAATATATCAAGTAAAAAAAATAATACATATTCCAACTAATAATTTTTAATATTGATGACTTCCAAACGTTTTCCTCCTGTGCTTAATGCTTCAGTGGCCGAGTTGGTAGTGTGTTCAGAATCACAAACAAAA
This sequence comes from Haliotis rufescens, assembly GCF_023055435.1. Classification (NCBI taxonomy): domain Eukaryota; kingdom Metazoa; phylum Mollusca; class Gastropoda; order Lepetellida; family Haliotidae; genus Haliotis; species Haliotis rufescens. The sequence goes on from NW_025963779.1 coordinate 26,983,115, forward strand.
TGCCATGCCTTGTGTGTGTTCGAACCCCAGGATCGGGAATTATTTTAAGAGAAGTTCGTTCAAGTTATTGTATTGGAGGTAGATGTTTGTAAATACTGTTACCAGAGAAGAAATAGGTTATTACAGTTTTTGTAAAGATATACTTTAGGGACACGTATTATAAAGTATATGGTAACCTATGGCAGTCTGGACACGGGTTATTATAAACATTAAAACATATCCATTATCCATGATGTGGAGTTCATTTTGTCATAGGATGTTGAAACAGGCAATAATGATCAACATAAGATATTTACGCGATAATTCGCAAAGAACAATGAACACTGAAGCATGGTTTATTTCACGATAAGACATTGTTCTATCATGACGTCATTTCTGGAGATTCGAACATGCGCTCGCAACTTGACGTCGTATGTTTGACGACTTTATTTTTGAGAAGGGAGTGTCTAGTGAGTTGTTCCCCATATGATGTATCAGGACAACGCAGATAAACGCGATGGCCGAACGATCGAATAAAAACACATTGAGAGATATGACAATCGGTATTGGGAGAAAAGGTACTGGTAATCGACGCGAGGCATCTGAGAATATGCGGGAAATACCCACCTGTGCATAAAATGGACTTGTCCGACGTTCCCGAGGTCGGATTCTCTTGAGGGAATCATCATTGTTTAAATAGGGGTTAATATTTTTTAAAGTTTGTACATTTTATCAACATTCTTAAAGAGATTGTACACGATATTGATATCTCATATAAGAAATAAACGACTCGCGGTCGTTGTTTATCGTACAATAAAACAATGGCGGGAGAATAAACCACTCGGGGGTGCGCCCCCATGGTTTATTCTCCCTGCAGTGTTTTATTGTACGATAAATAACTCCAACTCGTCGTTTAATTCTTAAACAGAGGTCATTATATGAATATCAGAAACCTCCGAAAACGATAGACAATGTCATGAGGTTTTTAAGTCTGAATTTAGGTCCAAAGGTCCTCATTCTTTATTTATTTCATTTGCATTGTTTAACTATATCGCCTGTGGAGCTGGAACTTTACATGGATAATGCTAACAATGGTGTCTAAACCTTGCTCAAAGAATTCTTTGTATAACATGTCAGTCTGGTTTGTTACTCAGTCATTTCTGTGTCTGTTATGATTTTGTTTGTTTGTTTGTTTGTTGTTTAACGCCGCCCTCAGCAACATTCCAGATATATATGACAGCGGTCTGTAAATAATCGAGTCTGGACAAGGCAGTCCTGTGATTGATATCATGACCATCGATCCACTCACTTGGGATACAATGACTTGCGTCAGCCAAGTCAGCGAACCTGACCACCCGATCCATTAGTCGGCTCTTACGGCAAGCATGAGTCGCTGAAGACCAATTCTAACCCGGATCTTTATGGGCATGTATCAATTGGAAAATGTTAAGGAAGTATGTGGACGTATATTCATGTTGGACCGTTATGACCATTCACCATTCTCGATCAGTGAAGCTAGGTTTACTGCATCTCTGAAACACATGGCCCAAGAAACTAAACATCTGCAAGGATGGTCCTAGGTATAGTGTCTCTAATTCCCCCAGGATTTAATATGATGAATTATCAAACAACACCAGTCCTGCTGTCGACCAAGATAATCACAAATCTGAGTCTGCCTAACTGTTGTCTTATATCTCAATTGTCAATTGTATACTGAACAACAAAAGTTCCTGTGACATTGAATAAGATTTAATGCAAAGTTATGTTTTTTACCAAATCTGAAACAATTTCGGTTTGCAACAGATAAAAGACTCCTGTAAGTGTTTATAAATGGTTTAATTTGCCATACTGACTTCAGAAAATGCGTGATTTCATAAAAAACATGAACATGCCAAAATGTCAATTTACAAATCAATAGCGTGTGTGTCCACCTCTGGTTGCGATGCAAGCGACACATCTTCGTCTCTTGGAATGGACCAGGCGTCGCACAAAGTCCTGTGGGATATCTGTCCATATCTGCTGGAGCATATATTTCGAAGTTCCTGCAGTGTCTGTGGAACACGTGGTTGACGTCGAAGGCGCCGATCCATCTCATCCCACATGTGCTCGATTGGTGAGAGATCAGGGGAGCGAGCCGGCCAGGGGATGACATTCACGTTGTTTTGTTGAAGAGAATCCTGAACAAGACGAGCAATAAGGGGTCCGGGCGTTGTCATGTTGAAAGGTAATGCCTGGGCTATGACGCCGCAAAACCGGTAGAACAACAGGGCCGATGATCTCGTCGCGGTAGTACTATCTAAGTCTGTCTTGCTGTAATCCCTGCCCATACCATAACGCTGCCGCCGCCGAACCGATCTTCTTCCATGACACAATGATTGACGTAACGTTCACCTCGACGTCGGTACAGTCGAATCCGTCCATCGCTGAGGTGAAAACGAGATTCGTCAGTGAATAGAACTTGTCCCCACTGCATGGCCGTCCAGCGTAGACGCTGTGTGCACCACTGTAGACGTGCTTGACGGTGGTTTCCTGTCAAAATGGGACGTCTGGCGGGTCTTCTAGCAACAATCCCTGCACATCTGAGGCGACGACGTGCGGTTTGTGAAGATATTCGTCGAAGGCCTGGGATGCTTCTTGCAGTCACTGTTGCTGGCTGGAATCGATTTCGTTGGTGTGTTGTTCGAATCCAGTTGTCTTGTCGATTATTGTTTACGCGTGGCCTGCCACTCCGAGGATGGTCTCTGACTGCATTCGTCTGTTGCCAACGTTGCCATAAACACCAAATGGTGTTTCTGTGGACGTTAAATTGTCTTTCAACATCAGGTTGACTCGATCCTGCTTCAAGCATACCAAGGGCTCGCAAACACTCATTTTCGGACAGGCGTGGCATTTCGTAATTTTAAATAATTGCGTAATTTTGTTGTTTTTCTGTGTGGTTGTTGTCAGCACGATGCTAAACAATGCATATGGAATCCCGTTAACGCACATTTTTTATACCCATTCTTGGGTAGTGAAATGCACGGGGCTCGCATAAAAGTCAACTTTTGCATGGAATGCATGCTTTTCTGTAGCAGTTGCGTTTTTGTGACTTGATTCCATACATGTACTACAATATTTAAAACCAAACTTTACTTGTTTGAAAAATACACTAAAATAATGGTGTCACAGGAACTTTTGTTGTTAAGTATATTTTACTTATCCTGCATGTCTCCTTAATGCATTTACTGCTTACTTTTGACAGAAGGGGTCTAGCTGAAAGAGAAACTGTTTCATTGACGCGTGAGGCAGGACCCAGCAGATGAGACCACAGATTTTTAAAATATTTACTTATGTTGCAGTTATGTGACGGGTCTGTACGTAATAGAGTCTGTGCAATACCATGAACATCAATCAATGACGGTGTGCAATATTCCACACAACCAGCCAGGTCACACACAATGATACTACCTTATTGTAACAAAAATGTCCGCTCTTATCACAAAAATGCGTTTCCTATACATATTCATCTTCCCAAGGCAAGGGAGTTAACTGACTAAAAAATGTCCAGTTTCGGATTGGGATAGTTTCTAAAAGGTTGGCGATACCTATATAAGAGAAGACAAGAAGGGTGATTTGAGGCCTTTTTAGTAAAAACGTGTGTCATCTATACTTGCCAAGTGCGGATTGGATGCCGATTTGTGAACACCAATTACCTGCCGGTTTCCAATACTGTTCTGGATTCAAGAAAGGATACCGACCTCTTTCAAAACAATCAACAGTGACAATATTCTGACCATTCGTGAGCCTACTAACATTAGCAATATGGCCTGTTTCTTATTGCCATTGTCTCTTACTTGTCCCATTGTATTGCTTTTTGTAAGCTAAAAATTGCGTGTTTCAATATAATTTATTGATAATTCCTTGAACTTGTGTGATCGTTACTGGTTTCACAGTTTAGTTTTGTAAGTGCCGATATCTGGATGAACATTTGCGATTCAATTTGGAAATCACCTGGCAACACGCCATTGTCATTCACGCCTTTTAGCGTTGCCATGGTGACGAAGAGGTGAGGTAAATCGACTCCCTGTAGGACACGAAGTTGGCCAAGGAGTTGACACAAATAACCATCAAATAAAAACGAATGTCCCCCGATTCTAGGTACTGTCTGATCTTACCATTGTAATAAAGCGCCTCGTGTGGATTCGAGCCATTCCGAAACCAGTTCGTGTTTTGATTAAACTAGAACTTATCATTCTGTACAGTGTTACGTGAATGACGTGATTCCTAGCGGATGGAGTCCACAAAAGAACAATATACACTTGAATACCATTGATGTGTCGTATTTTCGGTTGTGTCGAACTGTGAATTCCTTTATTTTTATCATTATTTTGTCGAATCGGATGTTACTCTGGTAGGTTGATCTGAATACACATAGGCCTAAGGTCCCTCCAAGCTCGACACATAGGCGTTTTCAACTTTTTTTTTAAGCCAGAAACCCAAGTTGCTTCAGAAATTATATACAAAGAAAATAAGATTGTGTTTGCAATCTTTCTAAATTTGGTAAATGTAACGAATAGGTTATCTGTTAAACTGGAACAGTCTAATGGCCTTGCATACTATCACTGATAACATATATATTTTATCTTGCTATTAGACAGATGGCGTCATCTGGAAGTGTCAGCTTGAGTCTTGAAGCCGGATATACCGGAAGTCACGTGGGCTTTCGGTTCGTTGTTACTATGGTTATGAGGTGTCTTAATAGACAGCAATATGTGTATAAGAAATTATATTTGAAATTGTGGAGTGTTTGAAAATACAACGCAGCAAGACAGCGTCTCATAGTGCAAGTGCAAGTACGGAGTGACTGATTCAGGGAAGGACGCTAGGATCTGCCCCATCTTCATCTTTGAGTCACACCTTACAGAGAGACTATACCAACTGTCCACCTGCCATCTGTGCTTAACAGAGATACACAAGAAGCTACGAAGGGCATTGACGTGTCGTTCCAAGACAGTTGCTGAAGAACAAATACGTATGAATGGAACCCTCCACAAGTTCAACCATGTTCAAACCAAATTCACCCACGACTCAGAAGCGAAAGCTGAAAGAGGGCAGGATGACGGTAGCCGTGATGGGACGTGCCTGTGTCGGGAAGACCGCCATCTTGAACCAGTACATCCACAAGATGTTCAGTGACAGGTACGTCGTTACAGTAGGCGATAAACACGAAAAGGTAGTCAACGTGGACGGGCGGCAGATTGAAGTGGAGATCATGGACACACCCGGAGGTTACTGCTTCGAGTACGGCCGACGCCAGGCCGTCATCAACGCTGACGTGTTCGTGTTAGTGTACTCCGTGGAAGAGATCTTGTCCTTCCAGAGGGTCCTGGAATTGAGGGAGAGTATCTTCGAGAAGAGGGGCAAACAGATGCCGATGGTGATCGTACAGATGAAGACAGACATTAGGAAAGACAAGTGGTTCAAGGACTGCGAGAGTCTGCACGGCCTCATCCCTGACGGATTGCAACACCCACATTTCCAAGTGTCTGCTCAAGGGGGCTCTGATATGTCCGTCATATTTGAAGAAGTTGTGAGGCTGAAGCTGTCCGACGCTAAGCAACCGGTAAAGGAAAGAAGATGTTCCTCTCTTGAGCGGATTCAACGGGTTCTCAAAGGACAACAAATCTGGTTTTAACTAGCTGCTCAATCTACTTTTTTAACTAGCCTATGGTGGCCATGCTTGTTATAGCATCGCAAGGTCGTGTGTTGATACAGCACGACCTGTGTATCTATTTTACGTGGTGTACGTAACAATTTTACTATGGTAGGTAAAGGGGGTCTCGTGTTATTATTAGTTTCGTATATGCTTTTTGTTGTTTGTTGTTGAACGCCGCACTCGGCAATATTCCAGCTATGTGACCGCGGTCTGTAAATAATTGAGTCTGGACCAGACAATCCAGTGATTGATATCATAAACATCGACCCACGCAATTGGGATACGATGACATGCATCAACCAAGTCAGCGAGCCTCACCAACCGATCCCGTTAGTCGCCTTTTACGGCAAGCATGGGTTACTGAAGACCTGTTCTACCCAGGACCTTCACGGGTCTTCGTATATGCAGTCATGTATGAAAATATTCCTTTTGATGATTGACTGCGAGGCCGCCTGTGTCAATTCTGGTCACGATGCTGACCAGACTAGCAAGGGCGACTGAAGCTGAAAGGGCCGTTGGTGTTCAGGATATTACAGACATGTACCCAGGGTATGAAACTCCCAAAAATTTCAGCCAGACCACAGGACTGGCTAGCTGAAATACTTGCCAGCCCTGACCAAAACCTGCCTGCCCACTATAATCATATGTTTCTCAGGATAAGCTAACGGGATTTCTTTTTGGTTACATTTTATCATTCATCTTTACATGTGAATTAATGATTATCATCGGGAAATATTTAGAATATTGTCACACATGAAATATAACCCGACCGTCGGGCAGGGGGATTTGAAAATCTGGCAGCCCGAGTTGAAATCAACCCGTCTCGGACGGTCGGGCAGGCAGGTATTTCGAACACTGATGTACCTGAGGTACGTTTTAGCATGTATACAGAAACGTGGGGCGTTGCTCATGATGACACCGCCCATCACTGACTTGTCTGGTCCACACTTGATTATTTACAGGCCGCCATCATATAGTTGGAATACTGATAAGTATGTATGTAGTTTATATTGTGTCGGCCTTTCTCAAAGCAGATTATTTAGGTATTGTACGTGTACCGATGTCTTTGATCTTGTTTATTTCGCGTGAGATACGAAGGGACGCAGCTCTTTGCTAGAATCTGTTTTCTGTGTAATCCGGGTTGCTCTCTCAAAAGGTCCCACGGAAGTCCGGTTTAGACAGATTCAAGCTATTCGTTAAGAGATCCTGCCAATCTCCACAAGGCACTGTTCGAACATGCAAATGTGTGATGTTACATCCGTGTGTTGGTGACGGCCTCCGTGGTCTAGTTTATAGAACCTCAGCCCGGGGAGCGGAAGGTCAGTGGTAAACACGCCTGACCGCGTCATACCAAATGTCGTCAAAAGATGGTATCACTAGCATCTATATAACCGGCATTAGACGGGACATGACAAGCAGGTAGTACTACGTGCTTTCACGTAGCCTTCATTACCGCATAACCACGCACGCACGCACGCACGCACGCACGCACGCACGCACGTGCATGCATGGACATCTCTCTATATCCGTGCAATCATTTTGAACGTAACGTTAAACCCTATTTCACCTCACGCACGTGTTGACATATAATGAGACTGTACAGATTTTAGAGGTTACTTATTATTAAGAGACGTTTGAATTTAACTTTGTAAATGTTGTATTTTCATAGGCATGTTGTGAAAAGGAGCTAACACCAATGATCATATATAGCTATACCAGAGACCTTATATAGGTATATGGTCTCTGGTATACTATGCATTTGATGGTACTGGTTGTCGTCGAGAATGAGCAGATGATGCATATAGCCACTTTCGGTGTCGTTACCATGGTTTTATTTGTTGATATTGTATTCATACAAATAAGGATGTATCAATTCATCTGAATAAAAAAATGTTTCTTCATTTTTTTTCTTTCTGTTCGAAGCAAGTAGCTTGCAGCATATGGTCTTGGTTCGATTTCGGGATTCTCCCAAAAGTTTATATTTGGCCACCACATATGTGCTCGTGGTATTTACCCATCTGGTAAACGTACAACACACTCGTCCCGTTAAGCCTTTCTCCCACATTAAGCTGACATGTCATAATGTAACTGAACTCGCTTAGTAATCGCATTGCTGGCTTAGATATCCGTGAGAGGTTCGCGTCAAGCATATCAAGCTGACTCTTGGTACAATGGTATGACAGAAAACACGCACGCACGCACGCACGCACGCACACACACACACACGCACGACCCACGTGAAACCCACGAGCACGGGTGTGGTGCTGACAAACCTAGAAACATAATCGGGGCGAACCGGGATTCGAACCCACAATCATTAGGTTTCTGGCGTGCCCAAGGGACGCAACTCTGCACAGCGAATCGCGACGACTGGGCCACCCGTGCCCCCCGCAACTGAATTATATAACGTCAATCATATATGAAATCCAGACCTAACCAATTGAACATTTGAATCTAACGATTTCATATGGCCACACGCTGAAAAATAACAAACATGACATAGCGTATTTTTGTTGATAATTGAAGAAACAAAACTGCAAGCGATTGAGTGGCATTGGCTAACCAAACAATATTTTGCATTTATGTTTCCATGAACCGTCAAAATAGGCCACGCCAACTAACAAACTACTGTTTTTTGATTGGCTGATAATACAATGTGACTTACCGTATTCGACGTAATAAGCGCCCAGGGCGCTCTCAAAATTAGAAATAGGGGGCTCTTATTAAAATGTTATTTTGGTCGAAAAAAACAGAGTTGAAAGATACATTTCGTGGTTTATGCTGACAGCCTGAAATGTTTATGTACGACAGATATATTTTTCCAGAATTAAATGCCCATAATTAAGGGTGCATATAACACACGAGTGCGTATTATACGCGAATAAATAAGTCTTGTGTACATTGATCAATCGGAAGGGGTGCTCATTGGGATTGTTCCCAAACCAATTTCTTGGGCGCTTATTAGAGCGGGGCGCTCATTACGTCGAATACGGTGTGTTGTATTGTTGCGCTGAACGATGTCCCTGATTTCGTACCGTTGCCTAGTCTTGTGTGTTTTAATAATTAAATAAGCACTCTGTAAAGTTATTATTGTTGACGTATATATTAATAAGGATTGACTTCAGTACGTATATATGCGTTTATGGAGGTATAAACGTAAACACAGATGTGCACGTTTTGCGTTACACAGTAAACACACCGGTTGTCACGTGTTGTCACGTGTTGTCCCTACATAAACGCAAAAGAATATTGCAGTCAATTTGTAATCAAAAATCATCGTTGATAATAAACAGAATGTAAAACTCGTTCTAATTCATATCAATTTTATGTCTCGGCCCTCGCTATATCTCTGAACAGGTAGAAAGTATTGCACTCTGGACAGAAACTTGATATGAATGGGAGGCTCGATTAATATCGAATAGATGTGAAATATCTGATCAACATTGTGAATACGATTTCGGTAACAGCTGTATGAACAGAAATGACGTCACTTTCGAGATGCTGTGATGTGCCTTCTTTGTGGAATCTGGAGAAAACCCCATCAATCCTAATCTTTAAAAGATCAGAAAGGAAGGGATAGGGGGTGGGGGTGGGTGAGGGGTTGGGGTTCTTTACAGTACGGCAACAACAGTAAGAAAGTAAATCAATGTTTATTTAATAAATACATATTATGCTGTGGGAAATTAGAGTTATATACATCTTGTCTTCAAGCTATTTTCAAAACATCGCTGATGTTAGGATTTCGTCAATTTCTTCATTTATTTCCATTGCATCATCTATTCGTGAAAGCGTGATGTGGTCAATGTCGCACCGACTATAATTCGACGTGTGACAGTTGAATAACGCAACTAAACATGCGGCCAAATCGGCACGATGTAGACATTTTTGTGACGTCAAACATGCTTACGCGCAAGACTGCGACTGAAACATGCTACAAATCAACAAGAAAACAGCGTTATCACTATCCCCCGTCATGAGGCACAAAATGGAATTGTGTTTGTTCACATAGTAGTAACTATTATGAGGTTAATGTTGAAATACACTGAGTAAGGGCCTTAACGAGTCTTAACGGGCCTTATAAGTACACATAGCATGGGATGTGACTCTGGAAACATACTATTTATGGCACCAATTTTCGAACTCTTGATAATTAGGTGTCTCTTCGATAAGCTTGCAAAATTTTATTCATGTAACTTAAATTGTTTCTGATAAAAAACTGTCCCCATTCCAGACACTCTGGACTAAGTAAAACAATTAAGGAAACACAAAAACAAAACTTTCTTTAGAGATATCAAAACATAAAAGGCACCAGTTCAGCATGTGTTTCATACATATGCAAAGTTCCATAATAAAGTATTAAACAGTTTTCGAGTAATGCTCCGGAAACGAATGCTAGACGTATTTGAGTCTAAATCCAGTTTGTTGCCAAGGAAACACAAAAAGTACATTTTTTTCCAGAAATATCAATAGGCACAAGTTCATCATATGTTTGATACAAAGTTTCTTAATATATTATGAAACGGTTTCCGTGTAATGCTCCGGAACGAAACCCCTGACGGATGGACGAACAGACGCGTGGTATTAACCCACCCAAACTAGAGACTCGATCGTTTAGTTACAACAGAGATTGGCTGTATCTTTGCTTGACAGGTTTTGGACATCTCGGGCTACGCACTCTAACCAGTCAAGCCGTTTAGGAGTGGGATAGAGTATAACTTACTCGACGGGTGACGACGAACTGGAAAGCTGCCTGACAGCGTTAGTGTATTATCGTACCCCGACGGTGTATAGCTCACATTTACCCGGGAACCATTATTGGCCGAACATGTCTGTTCAAGTTATATCACCTATACGTTTTTGAAGCACACCTAAAGGCTCATATCCAATTGGCCTAACCGTTCACTCGAATTAATGCATGATACACACATAAATATTTTGTTTGTAATCGGTATCAGTAATTGAAAACCGAACGCTTGAAGTCAATTTGTATTTGTAAATAATAACAGGTCCCCTGATCAAGGGCAGATAACTCTAACAACATCACCACCATTTCCCGCGGGTTCGGTGCAGACCGTTTCCTGATTGTTTCCAAATGTTGCAGTCGTACAATTGAATGCAAGGTTCTCAGATGTATCTGAGGAAAAACAGTTAGATGCAAAATGTAGATATACATTGGTCTGATTAAGATACGTCAGTTGTGTGGAATTGAAAAACATTTAGTGACGTCACGATCTGGAATAATAACAAAACAACATGGCCACCCATAGAGGATCAGGGGGCCAGGGAAGGAAGAAAGTGCAGGTAGAGACCATGCCAGTTTGTTAAGCATAAAGAAGATGTATCATTGTTCATATTTAAAAATATGCCTTGTTTCTTTGACCTTATTTATTGCCAGTTATACAATGCAATGGGGCCATGGTCTGACGGTTACATATTACACATTGAGTGATTTACACCAACAAATACAATCTCATCATGTAAGAAATAGACTGTGCAAGATTGATATGCATTGAGCTGTTCTGTTAATGATTTTGGCAGTACTGGGTGCACTTTTACAGGTTCCAATTAAGTGCTGCATGGGTAGAGGAGGAATATAGTCGGGTTGGTCAAATTTAATAGAAGCGGGGCTAGGCCAATGACATAATAAGCCAATCCTTTACACAAAACCATGGTCACTATTATACATAGGCTAACATCATGCTTGTTAACCAAGTGATTAGCACCGAGTTAACTCATCTGCACAAAAATGTAAACAGTCATCACATAATGTGCTCATCACTGGTTCGCTTAGGATGCCACCCTGTCTTTCTTGCTTGAAACTTCTAACATTGCTTGCTTCAGGATATCATGATAGTTTGCAGGTGAAACAGAAATACAAGGCATTGTAACCCTTATTTTGTGGTATTTACCGTTGCCTATTGTGGAATAATCACTTTGGATAATGACATGCACCAACTGGGATGTTTGGTATGATGCAGGCCTAGTTTGGCAAGTCCAACTCAATTGTAATGATGTTTTGGTATAGACCAACACGATCGAATTGTGGATGGGGTGGTGTGTTGAAACAATCCTTTAAAAGACCTTTAAATTTCATATTTTAAAAAAAAATTGTGTTCGCAGAAGTATCTGTCCATGATACATGTTCACTGCCTTCCTTTTGCTCATGGGACCGCCTCCGTGGTCTAGTGGTAGAGCGTCTGCCCGGAGAGCGGAAGGTCCGGGGTTCGATCCCCGACCGCGTCATACCAAAAGACGTTAAAAGATGGTACTTGTTGTTACCCTGTCTGGCGCTCGGCATTAAGGGGCTAAAACAAGGACTGGTCGGCTCGGAGTCAGTATTCTGTGTCTGAGTTGGGTATTCATGTTAAACTGCGGCATGGTATCTCAGTGAGCTAGCACTATAAATCGGCATCAGTCCGGACTAGTACAAGCAGCCACACAAACACACACACGTACATGCACATCGCTATATAAGTGCAATGATCTTGGACGCGATGTTAAACCCCATTTCACCTCACCTCCTTTTGCTCATTGTTCAAACCTGTTATCCTCACAGAAAAGACAGTTCACTAATCATGTTAATAAAACCTCACCTTCCACTCTCCCACATTTTCACAAATACATCATTAAATTACGGAAATGGCAGTTTGAATGATTTTGCTCTATAATCATGATAATGGTATGTACCTACTGATAACTTTATTGGTGCATATATCTTGTGAGAAACGTACTTGCCCCTGAAAACAATCGTATCAGCAAAGTGTCAAACAAGCATGGCAGTGTAAATAAAAGTTTTCGTTCCTAGGGACATTTTTGCACATTGATGAGTGCAGATCATAATTCCTTCCTTCTGGTGTCCAGTATTCTGCATTCTATCCATTCTTGCCATTCCAATTTTGTGTCCAAATATGGATTTAGTGGTTTGGCACTGAATCATTACGCCAGAAACATGATAAAGGCTGCCTCTGGTGTAGTGGATGGAGCGCCTACCCAGAGAGTGGAAGGTTGGTGGTTCGATCCCCAGGCCACATCATACCAAAAGACTTGTAACATGACTGGCGCTCAACAATACAGGGATAAGACATGGACTTGCAGGCTCGGAGTATAATGGAGTATAAAGGAGTACAATGTGTCAGAGTGAAGTGTCCATGTAAAATTGTGGCATGGTAGTCCGGACTTGTAGAAGCAGACACACACGTGCTTGCACTTCACAATATATGAGGCCCGTGAAGATCCGGGGTAGAATAGGTCATCAGCAACCCATGCTTGTCGTAAAAGACGAATATGCTTGTCGTAAGAGGCGACTAACGGAATCGGGTGGTCAGGCTCACTGTCTTGGTTGAAGCATGTCATCGATCCCAATTGCGTGGATAGATGCTCATGTTGTCAATCACTGGATTGTCTGGTGGAGACTCGATTACTTACAGACCGCCGTCATATAGCTGGAATATTGCTGAGTGAGGCAAACAAACAAACACTATATATGAGCAAGAGTAGTGAAATTATGTTGGAACGTGACGTTAAGCCCCATTTCACCTCACTGCAGAACCACAGGTTTGTTTAGAAAGCCTGGAATATTACTGGTTTCAAAACCACAAACAATGTCAGCACCATGCATGATTTCATGGGTTTCACCAAAGTGGTAAATGTCTGAGACCTGCATCACTTCGGGCTTTACTCCCACATCAAGGTGATAGTGATACATCCAGCATAAAATACTATTAAAGCTGCATTAAACCCAACTCACTCGCAAACAAACAATATATGACATTTGAGTCTGTTGATGAGATGTCAGGATGAATGCCAACCAAACAGTATATCAGGAATTTTCAGAAAAAGTTACCATTTTTTCTGAAAAAAAATATGAAAAAATGACCACTCTCGTATCATGTTGTATACTTGCACAAACAAATTAGATCACTGTTAACAAGGCTATAAAAATGATTGATTTAGTGTGATTAGTGTTTAGCTAAGGATGTCCTGTTCATCCAGGTCACTGTGATATGTCTCCCATCATGTTTGCCCGTTTCAATGGTTAGCTTCATTTGTTGTAGGTGTCGTTTGTGATGCGCGAGGAGGTGGAGCGTCACCACAGGTCTGGTGTGAATGCGTTACAGTTTGATCCACTGCTCAACAGACTGTACTCTGCAGGGCGAGACTCCATCATCCGGATATGGAACACAAGAACAAACAAGGCAAGAATTTGTTGTACATATTCATATATATCATTATATATAGAAACACTCCATCCATCCGTCACTTAACTCAAGAGCCATTATTATAACCCCGACCTTTTAGGTCTGGGGTATATAGTTATACCAACATGACCAAGGTTCCGTCCATCCGAAAACTTTGTCCTTGCAATTTCTCTTAAACTATTCAGTGGATTCATCTCAAACTTAGTACATATAATCCGTGTCATATGGAGGGGTGCAGTCAATGAAAAAAAATTGTTTTTTTTAATGAATTTTTCAAACCCTAACCCTATCCATTATTTAACATGTTTAAATTGAAACTACTGACACACTAGGCGGGTCGGGGGTATTAGTAAGCCACGCTCACTTTTGCCCTTGTTTATCTTGACTTGCTCAGAGGCTGATATTTGGCCCCAAGTCTACATTTCCCAATTCAGGATTAAAAAATTCCCATTATTTGTTTGGTAGAGATAACCTGTATTTCACTGGTAACAGGACCGATAATTAGGAAGAGGTTTTAAGGCTTAGTTTAAATTATTAAGTTGAATACAATCTCCAAAAACACTGTCAAATGCATCTAAATTTAAGAATTACAGATTTTTCCCCCCATTTGCCTGCCCAGGGACTTAGTTTAGAATCCCTTGTAAATCCCTGTTCACTAACAACTATCATTAGTTTATGGACAAGTAGTTTATAGGTTGCTTGGTGTATGATCCGAAATGCTAGTCAAGGTGAGAAAGTTTTCCATAGTCATGTTTGTGTTGTGTGTTACAGGACCCCTACATTCTGTCCATGGAGCATCACACTGACTGGGTGAACGACATCGTCCTCTGCTGTAATGGCAGAACATGTAAGCTCCGATCATTCAAATGTTGAAAAGAAATTAAGATCTTATGTCTTGAACGTGTGAAACAAGCACAGCCAAGTCTTTGATAGGCATTGAGAAGTTGGAAGAGCATGGAGACATGACACTTTCATGGATAACAACTTTATTGTTTGTCACGATATTTGGGACTATTCCTTGCCCTTTTGTCATCATTTTCCTGATGTTGTTAAAGAAGTTGTTATCCATAACTCTGTGGGTGGCATGGGTGGCCCACTTGTCTACATCTTCCCAAGGCAAGGGAGTTAACTGACTAAAAACGTCCAGTTTCCACCCTTGCCGAACTTGGCTGGTATTATGGAGTTACATTTTGGCTGGACTAACGAGTCTATGCATAGTCCAATCAAAATCGGGCAACGAAATCGAAATCCGGTTCGTAAACTGTTGTGCAGATTTCGGTTGATTGCAGGATTTGCAAAGCATGTGCACCGCCAACTCGTTGTCAAGAGATACTTTCCAAATCTTTTCATGTTTTTAATCAAGGTGCTCACGCATTGCGTGATGTAAGACCCGTTTTATCACAACATAGACCTTGATTATCGATCAGATCGTCTTTACTGGGCGCCACTGTTTTGTTTCAAGCAAATGCAAGTGATACGAGAGATGGAATCTGATTGGTCTGAAGGAGAGGCTTAGAAGGGTCGTAACTCATAATAGCCACTGGTGGCGCTAGGATAGAGCCCAGTAATACCAGCCTAGTTCGGCAAGGGTGGAAACTGGACTTTTAAAGTCAGTTAACTCTCTTGCCTCGGGAAGATGACTTGTCTAAGACTCAGCAATTCACTGTGAAGAGTTGTGACCCCTGGGCACACCAGAAACCCATGGTCGCCTGCTCGAATTCTGGATTGCCTTGTTTATGTTTCTAGGTTTGTCAGCACCGTACCCGTGCTCGTGGGTATCGTGAAAGTGGTCAGCATCTTTGTTTGTTTGTATGGTGTTTAACGCTGCACTCAGCAATATTCCAGCTATATTATGGTATGTAAATAAACGAGTCTGGACCAGACAATCCAGTAATTGTCATCATACGCATACGATGACATGCATGAACCAAGTAAGCAAGCCTGACCACCCCATCCTGTTAGCTGCCTCTTAGGACAAGCATAGTCGCCTTTTAGGCAAGCATGGGTTGCTGAAGACCTATTCTAACCCGGATTTCACGGGTCTGTCAACATCTAAGACCTGCATAACTTTGGCTTTCCTCTCGCATCAAGCTGACACATTGTGATGTGACAGGAATGCTGTTCAAAGCTGCATGAAACCCAGATCACACACTCACTTACAAATGTGTCATGTCTTGCAAAACAACCACATGAATGATGATGTATTCTCTTCATAATCCTTCACCTGATAAATAAGTCTTCAGCATCCCATGCTTGCCATACAAGGCGACAGTGCTTGTTGTTAGAGGCGACTAACGGGATCGGGTGGTCAGACTCGCTGACTTGGTTGATGCATGTCATCGTATCCCAATTGCGTTGATCGATGTTCATGATGTCAATCACTGGATTGTCTGGGGGCACAGGTGGCCCAGTCGTCTAAGGCGCCACGATTTGCTGTGCAGAGTTGCGTCCCTTGGACACGCCAGAAACCTATGATATTGGTTTGCCCCAATTATGTCAGCACCATACCCGTGCTTGTGGGTTTCACCGAAGTTGTGAACGTCTGAGACCTGCATCACTTCGGGCTTTCCTCCCACATCAAGCTGACACGCCGTGATATAACTGGAATACTGTTAAAAGCGGCGTTAAACCCAACTCACTCACTCACTCACTGGATTGTCTGGTCCAGACTCCATTATTTACAGACCGCCATCATATAGTTGGAATATTGCTGCATGCGGTGTTAAACAACAAACAAACAAACCTGATAAAGGGGCAAGAAGTAACCCTGAAACATCGTTACAAACATTAAACTATTGTTAAAGTGTCATGTCTTCAAAATTAGCCGCTTGGGAGAAGCAGGTTTAATGGGGAGATTAAGGTGTCATGGTCAGGTGACCTTTATGTGTAATTTCCCATGATGACAATATCTGATGAACATGACTGTTGGTGTTTCAGTAATCTCCGCCTCCAGTGATACAACTGTCAAAGTATGGAACGCTCATAAAGGGTTTTGCATGTCAACGTTACGGACACATAAGGTAGGTCTTCATTACTTGGATGCGTGTATAAGATCGTCAAGCGGCAACTAAAACATCAAACTTCAGTCATGTACACACAACTAACTTGCTCAACACCTTTTCATAGAATATTAAACTTGAATATCTTTATGTTTTATGATGAGATTTAATTGCTTTAAAGTGACCTGTTATTAGGCATGTAAATATTTAAAAAAAATTGGTCACTAATCATGCAAACGCTTTATCATGTTTATAAATGAAAAACTATATCACACCTGGTACATGGGTATTCATTAATTTTTTAACTTATCCTTTCTCACACTGTGCATTTCTTCTTTCAATCCTATATGGAAACTTCCTTGAACAAAGTTTCCAGCTTCTAAAAAAACAAATCACCCGAACACATCCCAGCATCAACATGGTCACCACCCAAACAAATGGGTCAAGCACTGTAATTTTATGCATATCGACCTACACAACCTGATCACATGATTACTCCTGCCACGCCATTCTCTTTCTCATCGCCACACAGTGGAGACGTGCACTGAATGTTTTACCGAATATAATTTTTTATGCTGAATTACCTCCAACATTGTATAGATTTACGTTACAATCTGAGTGATGATGAGCCAGGAACCTTTTCCAACACTGACCCTCACGAATTATCTTGTGACTGCCATGGCCAGTGCAGTGTTGACAAGCATTGATCATTGACACCGTGACATAACTCAACTGTTCAAAGTGGCATACAAACCATAGTGACACACACTCATATATATTGTATGGAATGCTAAGGAGTCATCTATGTTACAGGATTATGTGAAGGCGTTAGCGTATGCGAGAGACCGAGAGCAGGTGGCATCTGCTGGACTAGATCGAGCCATCTTCCTGTGGGACGTCAACACTCTGACTGCCCTCACTGCATCTAACAACACTGTCACCAGTGAGTACCAACATCTAGGGGTGTAACCATAGATCAAACACTGTCCCCAGTGTAACCATAGATCAAACACTGTCTCCAGTGTAACCATAGATCAAACACTGTCCCCAGTGTAACCATAGATCAAACACTGTCTCCAGTGTATACCAACATCTACTAGGGGTGTAACCATAGATCAAACACTGTCTCCAGTGTAACCATAGATCAAACACTGTCTCCAGTGTAACCATAGATCAAACACTGTCTCCAGTGTATACCAACATCTACTAGGGGTGTAACCATAGATCAAACACTGTCTCCAGTGTAACCATAGATCAAAACTGTCCCCAGTGTAACCATAGATCAAACACTGTCTCCAGTGTAACCATAGATCAAACACTGTCCACAGTGTAACCATAGATCAAACACTGTCTCCAGTGTAATCATAGATCAAACACTGTCTCCAGTGTATACCAACATCTACTAGGGGTGTAACCATAGATCAAACACTGTCTCCAGTGTAACCATAGATCAAAACTGTCCCCAGTGTAACCATAGATCAAACACTGTCTCCAGTGTAACCATAGATCAAACACTGTCCACAGTGTAACCATAGATCAAACACTGTCTCCAGTGTAATCATAGATCAAACACTGTCTCCAGTGTATACCAACATCTACTAGGGGTGTAACCATAGATCAAACACTGTCTCCAGTGTAACCATAGATCAAAACTGTCCCCAGTGTAACCATAGATCAAACACTGTCTCCAGTGTAACCATAGATCAAAACTGTCCCCAGTGTAACCATAGATCAAACACTGTCTCCAGTGTAACCATAGATCAAACACTGTCCACAGTGTAACCATAGATCAAACACTGTCCCCAGTGTAACCATAGATCAAAACTGTCCCCAGTGTAACCATAGATCAAACACTGTCTCCAGTGTAACCATAGATCAAAACTGTCCCCAGTGTAACCATAGATCAAACACTGTCTCCAGTGTAACCATAGATCAAACACTGTCCACAGTGTAACCATAGATCAAACACTGTCCCCAGTGTAACCATAGATCAAACACTGTCTCCAGTGTAATCATAGATCAAACACTTATCATCATTCAGACCCAGATGCGTGATTAACACAAGACATTTATGTGAGTAGAATAGCTTCTTCAGTGACAGAAGTAGACCATGTATTGTGTTGTTTGCAGCGTCCAGCCTGACCGGGAACAAGGACTCCATCTACAGCCTGACAATGAACCCTCCCGGGACTGTCATCGTGTCAGGCTCCACGGAAAAGGTGCTCCGAGTTTGGGACCCGCGCACATGTCAGAAACTAATGAAGTTGAAAGGGCACACGGACAACGTCAAAGCATTGGTTCTAAACCGTGATGGAACACAGGTAGGATGACACCCTTTCCTCACAATCATTTGATAAAGCACTGGATTCTCTCATAGTTAACAACAACAAAACATTTACTTGACATTATGGATGTCCTGAGACAAAGGTAATTATTATTTTCCTGCAATTTATGTCTTGTTTTCCATATCCATAACAGGGTGAAAACAGCTCGCCAAAACACAACCTAGAAGCCAGTCACCCATTCCAACCCTTGAATGTCCTCTTGCTTCAACTTGCTATGTACGAGATGGGGATCCTCCCTTCTCCACCTGTAGGGATGCTGCAGTGACACTTATGCCTGTTCCAGTGGTGCCTTCAGCTGATCCAGTGACACCTATGCCGGCTCAAATGGTGCCTGCGCTGATCCAGTGACACGTATGCCGGCTCCAATGTCACCTGCACCTGATCCAGTGACACGTATGCTGTCGCCAATGTCACCTGCGCCTGATCCAGTGACACGTATGCCGGCTCCAATGTCACCTGCACCTGATCCAGTGACACTTATGCCGGCGCCAATGTCACCTGCTCCTGATCCAGTGACACGTATGTCGGCTCCAATGTCACCTGCAGCTGATCCAGTGACACCTATGCCGGCTCCAATGTCACCTGCACCTGATCCAGTGACACGTATGCCGGCTCCAATGTCACCTGTGCCTGATCCAGTGACACGTATGCCGGCTCCAATGTCACCTGCACCTGATCCAGTGACAGTTATGCTGTCGCCAATGTCACCTGCGCCTGATCCAGTGACACTTATGCCAGCTCCAATGGTGCCTGCAGCTGGTCCAGTGACACTTATGCCGGCTCCAATGGTGCCTGCACCTGATCCAGTGACACCTATGCCGGCTCCAATGGTGCCTGCAGCTGGTCCAGTGACACTTATGCCGGCTCCAATGTCCCCTGCACCTGATCCAGTTACACGTATGCCGGCTCCAATGTCACCTGCACCTGATCCAGTGACACCTATGCCGGCTCCAATGGTGCCTGCACCTGATCCAGTGACACCTATGCCGGCTCCAATGGTGCCTGCACCTGATCCAGTTACACGTATGCCGGCTCCAATGTCACCTGCACCTGATCCAGTGACAGTTATGCTGTCGCCAATGTCACCTGCGCCTGATCCAGTGACACTTATGCCAGCTCCAATGGTGCCTGCAGCTGGTCCAGTGACACTTATGCCGGCTCCAATGGTGCCTGCACCTGATCCAGTGACACCTATGCCGGCTCCAATGGTGCCTGCAGCTGGTCCAGTGACACTTATGCCGGCTCCAATGTCCCCTGCACCTGATCCAGTTACACGTATGCCGGCTCCAATGTCACCTGCACCTGATCCAGTGACACCTATGCCGGCTCCAATGGTGCCTGCACCTGATCCAGTGACACCTATGCCGGCTCCAATGGTGCCTGCACCTGATCCAGTGACACTTATGCCGGCGCCAATGTCACCTGCAGCTGATCCAGTGACACTTATGCTGGCTCCAATGGTGCCTGCAGCTGATCCAGTGACACTTATGCCAGCTCCAATGGTGCCTGCAGCTGATCCAGTGACACTTATGCTGTCTCCAATGGTGCCTGCAGCTGATCCAGTGACACTTATGCCGGCTCCAATGGTGCCTGCAGCTGATCCAGTGACACTTATGCTGTCTCCAATGGTGCCTGCAGCTGATCCAGTGGCACTTATGCCAGCTCCAATGTCACCTGCAGCTGATCCAGTGACACCTGTGCCGGCTCCTATGGTGCCTGCAGCTGATCCAGTGGCACTTATGCTGTCTCCAATGGTGCCTGCAGCTGATCCAGTGACACTTATGCCAGCACCAATCTTACCTGCAGCTGATCCAGTGACACTTATGCCGGCTCCTATGGTGCCTGCAGCTGATCCAGTGGCACTTATGCTGTCTCCAATGGTGCCTGCAGCTGATCCGGTGACACTTATGCCAGCTCCAGTGTCACCTGCAGCTGATCCGGTGACACTTATGCCAGCTCCAATGTCACCAGCAGCTGATCCGGTGGCACTTAATCCGGCTCCAATGTCACCTGCAGCTGATCCAGTGACACTTATGCCGACTCGATTGTCACCTGCAGCTGATCCGGTGGCACTTGCTCCGGCTCCAATGTCACCTGCAGCTGATCCAGTGCCAGTTATGCTGGCTCCAATGTCACCTGCAGCTGATCCAGTGACACTTATGCCGGCTCCAATATTGCAGATGCGTTTCACTAATGTCTACCTCTAGGGAGAGGGCAAACTAAGTTGGAAGTACTTGTCCCTCTATTCCGTTCACGTCTTGTGAGTAAATATGTTTCAACCAAACCTGTGCTTGTGTTTTTCAGTGTTTGTCTGGTAGCTCCGATGGCACTATCAGGTTGTGGTCACTTGGTCAACAGCGGTGTGTGGCCACGTTCAGGGTACACAACGAGGGAGTGTGGGCATTACAGGTGAGTCCAAAGGTCACAACAGTCTCATGTCTTCACACCGTGACAGAGACTTCATTCAGCTACTATAGGTCCTTTCTTCAGTACACTGCATACAGTAATTGGTTTGGTTTGTTTATTGTTTAACGCCGCACTCAGCAATATTCCAGCTATATGACGGCGGTCTGTAAATAATCGAGTCTGGACCAGACAATCCAATGATTGATATCATGAGCATCGATCCACGCAATTAAGACCGATGACGGCATCAACCAAGTCAGCGAGCCTGACCACCCGATCCCCTTAGTAGCCTTTTACGACAAGCAAAGTCGCCTTTTACGGCAAGCATGGGTTGCTGAAGACCTATTCTACCGTGGAATCTTCACGGGTTCATACAGTAATTTGCACATATTGTCTTGAAAATGTGTATTCACTTTTCAGTATTGTTGTTTATACCAAGGCAACGGTTCTTTGTTTTCCTGTTTATGTATTCAAACGACACCTAAAGACAGTGATTAGAAAACATATGTTTGATCACTCCTCGATCTTTGATCATGTATGTTGATTATAAAAATAAAGGTATATAACAACATAAACTAAACTAAAGGTAAGTCTGTTTTGCGTACTAACAATGAATACCTATTGAAAGATTTATCACATTACTTATTATATGCTTGTGAAAAACGAAAATCGTTTGTAATGAACTGACAGAGTCCTTGTGAGTTTGTATATTATATGTATTTGTGTATCCATGTATTGTATCACCTACTTGCTGTGTGTATGTGGTTCTTTATATGGGCCTAAGGCTTTCATGCAAATAAACATCTTCTTAACAAAAGTTAACTGATGATGATGATGAGTTGCTCTGTTTCAGGCTAATGAATCCTTCTCGATTGTGTATTCCGGTGGCAGGGACCGCCAGATCTGGGCAACAGACATCAAGAACCCAGACAATAGAACTCTTATTTGTGAAGAAAAGTTTCCAGTTTTAAAAGTAAGTAATCAGTGTGGAGTTATTGTTTTTTCGAAAATGGAATATAATCCTAGTGTCTTTTTGTAAGTAATTTGTACTGAGTGGGGAGTCCTTTACCATATATTTAAATACACCGTATTTTCTTTTGCAACCTGGTACTGTACAGGTATGTTCAATTCTAGGGACATTTTGACATGCTGACTGCAAGTGGATGTTAGTGTGATCAGTACCACAAGACTGCTTCTGTGGTCTAGTGGATAGAGCATTGGACCTCCAGACTGGAAGGTCGGTGGGTTGATCCCAGGCTGTGTCATACCAAAAGATGTTAAAAGATGATTCTTGTTACGCTGCCTGGTATCAGATATTGAGGTGATGAAAAAGAAGACTGGTCATCTCAGAGTCCCTATACTGTGTCAGAGTGGGTTGCCCATGTCAAGCTTCTACATGCTATCTCAGTGGGCTAGCACTATAAAAGTGGCATCAGTCTGTTCTAGTACAAGCAGCCACACACACTCGCATGTACGTCACTATATAAGTGCAGTAATCTTGAATGCAACCCAATTTCACCTCAACTCAACTCAACTCAACTCAACTCAACTCTCCTCAGAACCACAACTTTAATATATTCCGGCTTACATCTACAGAATGCTGTGGAGACACTAACTGTATAGCTCACTGTGTTACTTGACCCCATGGGGATACCTAGTCGGGCTGGGACAATTCCAAATTTACTACCCGGGTACCCACCCCTTATTATCCGACCCTACCCGGGTACCCAATGTAAGTCTCAAGAGATACAAAATGTCCGATTGGGAATATTTTTACCACAGCATTTCCAAAACGTATTTAGATGCATGTATTTAACAGTCTGGTCATGCATACACTGAAGTTGACTTAAGTTATATTTTTATTCAACCACATGAAAAGTCAGAAGGTATGGGTGCACAGTCAGAAAGAAATGCCAACATTAGTGACTTGAAGTGTAAACATAGAGTTCCAGATAATTTTTGTCATTAAACAATAAATCAAGTGACTTACCACGGGTCCGGGTAGTCCTGCTCAGTACCCACCCGACCCGGGTACCCTAGTTACCCGTCACAGCGCTAATTCCTAGGGTAGAAGTGGCCCCCAGCTGGCTTAGAGATGACCTCATGGATTGGGCGGTCAGGCGTGTACACTTTGTTACTAGTGTGCCATTATGCCCCAACAGCATGAGATAGGAATGACGGGATTGTTTGGTGTAAAGCTGGAATATTTAGGAGTGTGTTGTTAAATAAACAAATGACTCTGGATTCTGGTGTCCACCCTAGATGGTCTTATCGTTCATGTGTCATCAGGTTCGTTATAGTATTGAAACATTATGTTTTTGTTTCCTTTCAGCTTGAACTCCACACGGAGCAGCCATCGTTATGGGTGGCCACTACCGACTCCAGTATTAGGAACTGGGTAGGATATGCTCAGCCTTATTGTTCTTTGGAATCTTCATGTACTGTAGGGACCGCCTCCGTGGTCTAGTGGTAGAGTGTTCGCCCGGAGAGCGGAAGGTCTGGGGTTCGATCCCCGGCCGTGTCATACCAAAAGATGTTAAAAGATGGTACTTGTTGTTACCCTGTCTGGCGCTCGGCATTAAGGGGCTTAAACAAGGACTGGTCGGCTCGGAGTCAGTATTCTGTGTCTGAGTGGGTTATTCATGTTAAACTGCGGCATGGTATCTCAGTGAGCTAGCACTTTAAATCGGCATCAGTCCGGACTAGTACAAGCAGCCACACAAACACACACACGTACATGCACATCGCTATATAAGTGCAATGATCTTGGACGCGACGTTAAACCCCATTTCACCTCACCTCATGTACTGTAGTGTCCCACTGTTTAGTACATTACATGGTGTGGAAATATGGCAGTGTGCACTGGGTCTATCAGTTGCATCAGATCTATCAGAAGTCTCTGTTGTCTTGTGGATAGAGCTCTTCCTGGGGAGCGAAGGGACAATGTTGCAATCCTTAGTCACACCATACCAAAAGATGTTAAAGTATAGTACTAGTTGCTACCCTGTCTGGGTGTTGAAGGGGCGGTCGGGTAGCCTAGTGGTTAAAACGTTCGCTCGTCATGCTGAAGACCCGGGTTCGATTCCCGACATGGGTACAATGTGTGAAGCCTATTTCTGGTGTCCCCCGCCGTGATATTGCTGGAATATTGTAAAAGCGGCGTAAAACCATACTCACTCACCCTGGGTGTTGAACAAGGGGCTAAAACAAGGAGTGGTCAGCTCAGAGTCAGTATACTGTGTCTGACAGAGATGTTCATGTTAGACTGCAGCATGGTATCTCAGTAGGCTAGATGTATAAAACCAGCATTAGTCTGGACTGTTAACAACACAAACAATCGGAACCATGTGCAAGCACATCGTTATATAAGTACTATAATCTTGAACATGACATTAAGCCTTTTTTCACCTCACCTGTAGAGTTGTGTCCCTTAGCCATGCCAGGATCTGCTGCTGACAGGCCAAATTCCTCCTGATTATGATCTATTGTCTGTCAGCACCATATCTACTGGTTCCCTTAAAGTTGTAAACATCTACAATCTGTCTCACCTTTGGCTTTCCTCTCACTTTAAGCTATCACGCCGCGAAATAACAGAAATAATGTTTACTAGGTGTCAGTGATTTAAACACATGTAATGCTCCTGTATAGTTGCTGGAGTCAGTGTTTTGTGTGAAGTTAAACTATTAACTCAATGTTTGAATCATATTTCAGCCAATCAAAGTCCCCAATGCCAGAACATCAGGAGAATATGACAATGAGAGTTACCATCCTGCTTTTACACAGCCTGATTTTACCATCAAAGGTACGCATTGTATTTTTTTGGATGTAATTTATTGTAGAGCTAGCTATCTGATATTTTATTTTATTTGATTTTTTATCTTACCTTTTAACTATTTATTTTATTAACTAAAGATTTTTAGTATTTAAATAAAACATGGTATCTCACCTCCATCGCAGAATGTTGAGATCTGATTGGTTCATGTGATCTTTATAAAATACTATGCCGCCTGGGAGGGAAATACATTTCTGAGCAGGAGAATACACCAATTATACCCCACCCTGAAGACAACAGGCCGCACATGGATTTCTGAGCTGGAGAAAAAGTCTCTTGGATCCCAATATGAAGCAGAAAGCTGCACATTTACCAATCAATGAAAGTCACGTGACACAGCACCCCTCACTAGGTTATAAACCACTCGCCTCCGGCTTGCGGTAAAAAAACAAACACGGGATGCATAAAATCACATTTACAGTGTTATGCTACAACTTATACTACAGTCAATAATACAAATGTATGATAAATAATTATACTATGACTAAATACAGAATTCATTCTAAAGATAAATAATGAGGCAATAAGATGTTTATACAGAGTTGTGTTGTGGACGGTGACAGAAAGGGTATTTCGCGATAAAAGGATTCTGCAGGTTGTCTCTTTATTATCTTGACCTGTGAAGATTCCGGGGTAGAATTGGTCTTCAGCAACCCATGCTTGCTGTAAAAGACAACTATGCTTGTTGTAAGAGGCAACTAACAGGATCGGGTGGTCAGACTCGCTGACTTGGTTTGAAGCACGTCATCGATCCCAATTGCGTGGATCGATGCTCATGATATCAATCACTGGATTGTCTGGTCCAGACTGGATTATATACAGACCGCCGTCATATAGCTGGAATAGTGCTGAGTGCGACGTAAAACAACCATCCAACTATATTATCTGCAACGTAAGATACTAACTTTATCCATCTTTCATGTATACATTTTGAAAATGTTGTTGGCAGTATGGTTGACAGCTTCATAAAAAAAGGAAATCTTTCAGTTTTCGTCATGTCGAAAATACTTGACCTTGATGGTTTGTCTATGTGATAGGTTCTGGTATTTAACTTCTCTGTCATGTGGTGTACTCTCTTCTTTACAGGAGGTCCAAGTATTCGTCAGTACTACGTGTTAAACGACAAACGTTTCATCCTGACAAAAGACACAGATGATTGTGTTGCATTGTGGGATGTTTTAACGGTTAGTGACTATTCATATTTTACATCCATATTAAATTAAAGGGACTTTTCAGACAGATTTGATTTCTGTTCGATATTCAGCCCCAACTCTGAAGCAATTTTCAGTAAAACTTCCCAAATTGGAATAAGACATTATGTTATCAGGTTATGTTTTAGACTTATCCTATCTCACACTATGCATTTCTTCCTTCTTTCAATCCACTGTAACAGCCATGAAAACACCTGTGGTACCATCCCCTCCCGGAAGGACGTTTGCGCAGTCATGTTGAAGGACCAGCCTTATCAGGACTACCATTCTCGTGCAGGCTTCTACCGTTATACCTATTTAAACTGTTATATCAGATCGTCTTGACTGGACGCCACCATTTTCTTTGAAGTAAATGCAAGTGATATCAGAGGTGGAATCAGTTTGGTCAGTAGGAGGGACATAGAAGGGACTTATCTGGTAATAGCCACTGGTGGCTCTACAATGGAGCCACAAAATTCCAGCCAAGGGTGGAAACTAAACTTTTATTGTCAGTTAACGCCTTTGCCTCGTGAAGATGCCCTTTTCTACACATCAAGATTCTTCGCCTGTAGACACTCGTCAGGATTGACATTCACCTAGTTGATCCATGTCTACGTCTCCAGTTCCTGAGCAACCAAAGACCTGCTGTGTCGGCTCCTACTATGGAGATTCCTCCCTCTAGCTACATCCTTAGACCATCATGGCCAGACTAGTGATTCGTCGCAGGACTTAGAGACGCTCCTGCAGGCGTGACTTCTGCTCTACAGCACTGTACTGGGCCACCATTGATACCTCAATGTGACACTGCGACTCCCTTGATGACTCACGCATGAGGTACTCTTCCTGGATCCACAGCTACTGTTTAACCTCATGTTGCTACTGTGTCTCCCGATGTTCTCTTGGATCATCAGTCTTCCCCGCCTCATCTACTGGGAACCTGACATTGTCAACCCACCTATTGTCCTTCCAAGGATTGCAGATAGACTTCAGTTACAATGTAGGGGCACGGGTGGCCCAGTCGTCTAAGGCGACTGTGATTCGCTGTGCAGAGTTGCGTCCCTTGGGCACGCCAGAAACCTTTGATTGTGGGTTCGAATCCCGGTTCTCCCCGATCATGTTTCTAGGTTTGTCACCATACCTGTGCTCGTGGGTTTCACCGAAGTGGTAAACGTCTGAGACCTGCATCACTTCAGACTTTCCTCCCACATTAAGCTGACACGCCGCGATATAACTGGAATACTGTTAAAAGCAGCGTTAAACCAAACTCAATCACTCACTCACTCAGTTACAATGTAGTACTTCTGCCGATGACCAGTCAACATGTTTCGTTGTACCCAGTGCTGGCTCTTTTACCATCACGCTACCTTCCAGGCCCAGCCTGTCTGATGTCGCCACTAACTTGGACAAGGCTTTTGCTACGTTTTGGTGTTTACAAGATGGACTTCAATCTCTGCGGTTCAATACAGAAGATATTGGTACTCATGGTTTGTTGACTACCACCATGAAACCTGAACTGGATGGCGATATTTTGACACTCTTACCCACGCGTTCTGTTATTACATCTACTGTGGATTATCGGGATATCCTCCACTTGGACACCACTGTCTGGTTTACACGCTACGTTCATTGTCTCCTCCAGTTCAGTCCCTTTATCCTGGCGCAGCAACTGACGACTGCCATTCAGCGCAGATAGACGATACTGTACCCACTCCTGTTCACTAGTACTTCGTATCCTGAATATACAGAATAAATATTGGAATCGTCGCTCCTGTGTTTATTGTCCTTCTTATTCATGTTACAAGACTGAGTACCCAGTGGAGGGTGGTCGATCTCATCTGTAGAGACTCTTAAAAAATTAAGTTGCCGCAAGGCGCGGATGTTGTGACGGTGTCCCATACCTTTACCTATCCAACTCTGCCTTATGTTTCAGTACTGCTTTGAAGATCCTCTTGTGGATGTTGTCGATCTTTCCTCTTCTTGTCTTAGCATGTTTTAATCCCGCGGGTGTGATTGATAGCTTTGACAAAGCGTTAAAAGAGATGCCAAGCTGGTTGGATCAGGTCATGTAGGTGGCTATGCATGAGATTACAATGTATGACCCATTTGTTTGGGTCGTGACCATGGTGATGCTTCGAATGTGTTTGGGTGAATTGTTTTTTGGAAGCTGGAAACTTTATTCAAGCATGTTTCCACACAAGGATTAAAAGACGGAAGAAATGCATAGTGTGAGATAGGATAAGTATGATCAATATACAAGTTAATGGAAAATGTACAATTGTGGTGACCGATAAACAAGATGATGTTTTTATGTTCAGTTTTTCATTTTTGTTTTGAATGAAATATTGATATACTCCCAAATTTTAAAATATAAACACTTTTAAGAAAGTTCTTATGATATCTTTCATTTTGGAGATGATTGACATCAAGGAATCGCTTTATAGCTGCAATAGTCACAATGTGATATGAAATTTTAACTCACGACGTGGAGGAAAGTTGACATTGATTGTTCATTTCAGGCAAGGAAAGTTGAAGATTTAGGTAAGAAAGATTTTGAAGAGGAGATCAAGGCCAGAATGAAGACTGTGTACGTGCCGAACTGGTTCTCCGTGGATCTAAAGACTGGGGTACGAACTGTTGGGTGTAGTATTTCCTCAGTTTATACATGCCACCAGCACACAGAATAGGTGGAGTCTGATTATGCATGGGTATGAAAATATCAAAATTGTGAACTTGCCCCTGGCCAAGTAAACTATTAAAATTCACTTGTCCAGATTATTGTCCTAAAATGGTGTTTTAGCTCAGAATATAAGCATGACTAGGCAACGTTATTGTCATCTGCTCGTAGCCACTGGACATTTTGAAGTCATTGTTTCTGAAAATCTTGTTAGTTTCTTTTCATACTTGCTGAGTTTTACTGACTGCAAATTACGATTGTTGTTTTTCTGAGTTCGTATTTGCAACACTATGGTTTTTTCAACCTTAAATAATAAATTTGTTCATAGTTCGGGCGTAATCAAAGTAAACCATATGTTTTGAGCAGCTAGTGCCACAGCTTCTTACAGTACATGGGGCGGTCGGATAGCCTAGTGGTTAAAGCGTTCGGGTTCGACATGGGTACAATGTGTGAAGCCCACTTCTGGTGTCCCCCGCCGTGTTAATGCTGGAATATTGCTAAAAGTGGCGTAAAACCAAATTCACTCACTCACTCACTCTTACAGTACGTTACACAAGTGGCTGCATGGTACACTGATCAATCAATCAGAGAGTGTTTCCTCAAGGGTGATCAGAATTAAGGAAGGGCACAATTCACTGCCATCAGTTGGATTGGTCATACAAAGTTTGCACTTGTTCAAAGCTATATTAAGAACTTGTTATGAATAGTTTATCAAACTTTGCAAAAGGCCTGCTTAATGTTAAGGTTGTCTGCAGACAACTGAAGCCGATCTCAGTTAACAAGTCGGCAAGTCTGGCATTGATTTTCCACACCACTGTTGTATATCATTGTGCCTTGACAAGGGGGACATTACCCAAGATTATTACCCATATGGGCTCAAATATGCAGTGTAATAACTTTTTGATATTTGCACAGTGTGCAATTAGTGATTCTCGAAGCTGATTGGTCAGTTAAACAATGTCAATTTTCATTGGCCGACAGGACTATTTTTCTCTCACTGAGTTCATTCACAAATCCAGGGCATTCATTCACATGTTTTACGTGCTACAATCTCACTTAATCGAGATTTATAAGACTAGAACATAGTTTCATATCAACCACATGATTTCACAGTATTATGAATAAAGCATTTATTTCGCACGAGTTTTAGTTTACAATAAGCGTAATTACAAAAAACAAAACTACGTCTGCATTGTTTGTAAACAAACATGGCTGACCATTTGACACCTGTCAAACTAAATGACCTCGTTAAAGTAGACGGAGATCTGACAGGAAGAGTTATTCACATAATTCAACCTCTGAACACATTTAATGTCTTTGTTGTCAAAACTGCATATGGCCAGATTGAAGTTCCAAGATTCAGATTGTGATGTTGCCAGAAACTGTTTCTAGTGCGCTAAAAATGAACACCACCAAGTCCGGATTTGCGTCTGTGTTAGAGGACTTGCTGTTTGGCGAATCTTTCGACCACACGAATCCCCAAAACCGGACTTTGTATAGACAGGTTTGCCTTTGTGAACGATGATGACATCGATAACTGCCAATGAAAAGGAAAACACAATGAAAAAGACTAAATTTGACAAGTTGACATGAACTTAGTTCAAATTTATACTGGTAAGAAAAACACGAAAATAAGACTACTCACACTTTCAATGATGGCATTAGAATAAAAACAAATTCCTTTTGAAACAACAGTTAGACTTTCCGAAAGACATTATAAACATACGCCATTTCGTAGAATTTAAGTTTGTAACATTGTGTGAAGAAATAAGAACGCAACACTTTTTTATACAATGTATACGTTTTTGTAACCGCGACGTCAGCACAGTACGGCGCTGAGCGGTATGCAGGCTGACTGACGTCCGGGCACAATACGACTATAAGGGTTAATGACACAGGAAAGGTGCAACTAAACATTATTCTTTGCAAATTTATCATTTCGGCATGCACATCAGACAGTTCAGAATTCGAAATGCCTACTTTGAAGGAGATCATGGTAGCACTCGCTTAGCGACAAGATTACCAACATCTGGTTGCAAAATCGATGCACTTTGCTGAACTCAAATAGGTTTTGAAATCAAAACAAAAATAATTAAAAATACAAGGAAAAGAAAACTTACCCCAGCGAGGTGATCCTGTGTCCGACATTGAACTAAATGAACTCCGTGAATGCGGACAGCTTGTCACTAAGTCTCCAGATACCGTGTTAGTCTATCGACAGGTATTCGACCATTATGAATCACATCAAAATATCAACAAACTCACGTTATCTGACTGTGTCCACTCCACAAGCGCGTTCGACAAGTCCTCCTAAAATCCCACATGCACATGTTTCCCATCAGTAACACTTGTCTCAAATCACAAACGATGTTCATTAAACTTGTTGTCCGGATTAAACTGTAACGCCGGTTCTCTTGTCATTCCTGGTTTCGGCTGTCTCATATCTGGGTCAAGTCGGGTCATTCTTTCCGACACTGACAGCAATCGTATTTTTCAAAGTTTACCTACTTGTCGTAACTTTTCTCAATCAAACATGACTTCTGTACATTCCTTCTATGTTGTTGTTATAGGTTTTTGCATTTTTACCGAAATGACACATGAAAAAGTTGACAGGTTTTCCGTGTTTCCTCTTCTCAATGTGAAATTCATGTCCATGGTGATGCACGACGGCTATTGTCTTGTCAATGAGAGGTCTTGTCAAAACAAGCCTTGATTAAAAAGCCTGTTGAACCTTTTTTTGAAAATTGTCTTCTTTTAGCAATGCTAGATAGTGTTCGCTGTGTAACTCAGACAGAAATATAACTGCAATAATGTGATCTTTCAAGTTTTGTTAACAGAACTATATTTTTACGCGTAGCAAGACGTTGATTGAGTAATGCGGTTGGAGTGAGCGGACAGTGTTTTTTCACACGCGGATACAAAACAGCTGATTCTTGATCGGCGACAGTTGATTGTTTTTTTCTTGAAACATGTCTTTAATATGAATATGGGTAATAAATAGAATAACCCACTCGGTACGAGTAAAGCTCGGAACTTAAAACATTAATTTCACTCGTGACATATTTTCCGTAATCACTCGTACCTCGTGGGTTATTCTATAAGTATCAACTGGTTAGCCTGACCTAGTCCAGAGTATTTACAGGCTGCAGACAACTGAAGCCGATCTCTGTTAACAAGTCGGCAAGTCTGGCATTGATTTTCCACACCACTGTTGTATATCATTGTGCCTTGACAAGGGGGACATTACCCAAGAGTATCAACTGGTTAGCCAGACCTAGTCCAGAGTATTTACAGGCTGCTGTGATATATTTAACGCGGCTGAGTGCGGCATAAACAACACTCTCCTACATTTGTAACTTCTAATGACCTGTCACTATATAGCTCACCTAGCCTATATGTATTTTTCTAGCTCCTTACAATCCACTTGGAGGAATCGGACTGTTTTGCAGCCTGGATGTCAATACGAGAACTCGGTCTTCCAATGTCCCCTGATGCCCCGGAGACTAAAAGTAAGATGGAGACACTTATTGCGATAGAAATGTGGGACCTCGCTTTTCAATCTTGTCATTATATTGAAATAGGAGGACATTTTAGACAACAATCAGTAGAGGACAAAGCATGTACGTCAGCCAGGTCCCAATGTTCAATTTTAAATACCTCTAAATTTAGGAATATAAAAACCTTTTAATAAATCCAAATTTTGAACAAAATAATGATTTTCCGCACAGGCACTTAGTTTGGTTTCTAGATAAATCCCTTGGTGTGAAAACTGACGGAAGGTTCAACACAGAATGTTTTTATTCCAGTCAATATCGGCAGTGCCCTACTACAGGCGTTGCTGGAACACTGGCCAAAAGCTCAGGCCGAGGACCCTCAAGGTACTACCGTGTGTGATGTTGTGGTGGTGGTGGTGGTGGTGGTTGTTGTGGTTGTGGGAGGGTTGTCAGTAACACATTGTCAACACTGACCTTCATACACAGAGATCCCTGCATGATTTCCAGTCAGATCAGGTTCCAACCAACCCATGTTTGTAAGAGCTGAGTACATGGTGGTCTCAATAGCAACCTGCCTGATTGGTTGTATTCATACGCCAGGTGTGTGGATCGTTGATCATGCTGTCAGCCATTGGTTTGCTTGTATCAAACCTATTGATGTAAGGGAGGTAACTCTAAAACCCGGAAGTATTTCTATAAATAGAACGCAATGTTAACATAGTTTGGAATGGTTGTGTGAGTGTTGTGATGATGTCATCATAGTAATACCGTTGTGTAGTCAGTTATGGTTTTGATCTGAACAAGTAAACATCGTTTGAGTTTACTTGTGACTTGAGTCTTCTTTCACTATGTTACGTGAAAGGAATATTCTTATCTCCGACTCACTTGTTTGTGTAGCAATAAATGAAAGTATTCAGAAAGGTCAAGTTACAGTAAATCTTGATGCATGTACAGGAAATGTTGATCCATGTAGATCTGGGTAGAGAATTGGTCTTCAACAACCCATGCCCAAGAGACAGCTATGCTTGTCGTAATGGCAACTAACAGGATCCGGTGGTCATACTTGCTGACTTTGTTGATGCATATCATTGTATCCCAATTGCGTAGATTGATGCTCATGATGTCAGTCACTGGGTTGTCTTGTCCAGACTTGATTATTTACAGCCTGCTGTCATATAGCTGGAATATTGGTTAGTGCGGCATTAAACAACAAACAAACAAACAAGGAGAAATGTTACTGTGGAGCCCTGATGTGTACATGTTGATTGTCTGCAGATGGCAGCGCTGGCACGGACAAGTCCTCCGCCTCCAACCCCATGTTCAGTGTGCCTGGACATACACCTGTGATATTTAGGTAGGTGATTTCGTGCACGTCGTCCTTCATGGCTCAGTGGGCACACTTAATAGGTCCCCAGACCTCTATTGCTAGTTGTGAGGGAGAATATCTAAAGCAAAACAGATTTATGGTTAAAATCAGATTCAGTTTCCGCTGTCATATAGCTGCTGTATTGTTGAGTGCAGCGTAAACAAAAGACAAATGAGTCTGGTGATAACATAAGATGGTCATGTAATTCATTAAGTTCATGGTAGTATTGAAACATTGTTGCAGTGAGGTTGGAGGTCGCACGTTGTTCCGCCTGCTGTGCCGGGATGCGGGTGGGGAGACGGAACAGATGCTGCTGAATGAGACCGTCCCCGCCTGGGTCGTCGACGTGGTCGTCCAGAAGAACATGCCAAAGTTCAACAAGATCCCCTTCTTCCTCCAACCCCACCCCAGCACCGGCATCAAACCAATCAAAAAGTGAGAACAGAAAAAGACGTAGTTCTTGCCGTATTCGCCGTCATAAGCGCCCTGGTTACTTAGAAAATTGACAAAGGCGTCCACTCATTAAAACCATACACAGCATGTTGTATTTACTGCTGGATATCGAGCAGTAGAGAACAAACTTGTTAAGACATATGGATACTCAAATGTTTTTAATTATACTTCCTGGGTAAATATATACTGTTTCTACACTGCAGTGATTCCTATAAGATCAATTGTAACATTAACAAGAAAATAGACTGTCATGAAAATGTTGGAGCATATATGGGGTGCTTATGGAGATTACTGTAGATTGGTGTAGATGTTGGTTTAGGGGCAGTTATTGGAGCGGGCGCTTTATAAAGCAAATACGGTATTTAACTCTTGAACTCATTTACCAAGTCACCAACACTGCTTAGTTCTTGTGATATCAGAAAACTAGTTGTTGTTATTGGTGTTGGTGTTGGTGTTAAAGTGATGTTGTTGTTGTTGTTGTTGTTGTTGTTGTTGTTAAACTGAGCCATCTGTGTTGCCAGGGACCGACTATCAGCAAGCGACATGATCCAGGTGAGGAAGGTCATCGAGCATGTGTATGAGAAGGTGCTGGGTCAAGGGTCAGATGCAGGGTCACAGACAGCCAATAGTAATGGAGGTCAGGAGAAGGAAGGCGAGAAGGAGGAAGACTTGTCATCTATCGCAGAGGAGAAAGTTGAACTTACCTGTAACGATCAGGTGAGATATGGCAGGATCATGCTGCAACAAGTCGGCACGAGGCTGTGAAGGTTTATTCATGACATGACTCCAGTGGGGGTTACTGGGCTAAACTAAGGGCCAGGTGGTTACAGTGTGTTACAGGAGGAGGACATCTAATACCTGCATCACTCCAGGCTCTCTCCTCCGACATAAAGTGACCCTTGAAGATCCGGGGTAGAATAGGTCTTCAGCAACCCATGTTTGCCGTAAAAGGCGACTATGCTTGTCATAAGAGGTGACTAACGGCATCCGGTGGTCAGACACGCTGACTTGGGCGATGCATGTCATAGATCCCAACTGTGTCGATCGATGCTCATGATATCAATCACTGGATTGTGTCGATTATTTACAGACCGCCGTCATATAGCTGGAATATTGCTGAGTGCAGCGTTAAACAACCAACCAACCAACCAACCAACCAACCAACCAACCAACCAACCAAACATAAAGCTGACATGGTGTGATGTAACTGGAGTACTGTTCAAATCAGCGTTAAACCCGAACTCACTCACTCACTCAAGAACTATGATATTGAGCTGACTAATGGACTGAGTGGGCGGTTTCATTATTTGGCCCTGATGGTTGGGATTGGTGTACAGTCAGGGGTTTGTCTGGCTTCGTTTGGATTATTTACAGGCTGCCATGATATAGCTGGGGTATTGCTGGTCGCATCCTGCAACATGCACTCATTATGGTATTCCCAGCCTATGTGTGTTGATCGGGTGGTCAGGATCGGTGACTTCGTTGCTTGCATGTCATCGTATCCTGATTGTAAAGGACATTACTTATCTTATCAATCACTTGATTGTCACGTCCAGACATATTCCTTACGGGCGGTCGGGTAGCCTTGTGGTTAAAGCATTCACTCGTCACGCTGAAGACCTGGGTTCAATTCCCGACATATGTATAATGTGTGAAGCCCATTTCTGGTGTCCCCCGCTGTGATATTGCTGGAATATTGCTAAATGCAGTGTAAAACCATACTCACTCATGATCTCATGATCTCATGATCTCATGATTCTTCACAGCGTGTTGTCATATATCTGGAATATTCCTGTGTGCAAAGTTAAGAAACATACAAACAAATGTGATATGATGATGTGTCATGCCTTGCAGGTGCTGGACCCGAACATGGACTTGAGAACGGTGAAGCACTTCATCTGGAAGCAAACAGGGGACCTAACTCTGCATTATCGTCCACTCGCGAAGAAAGACTTCCAGTCCTTCTGCAAATATTCCTCTATGAATGCTGGCGAGAGTTAGGACAATTCCACCTGGAATCTCAATATATCCAAATGGCAGTCTGATTCCGGAGTCAGTTTACAGAATCACGCAGTTGCCCTGGAGATAGTATGAAGAGAGAACATTCTACCCTCCGAACTTGCCTTGTTCCAGGTCACTGCCGATAGACTGGCTGCTTGTGACATGCAGTGGTTGGCCATCCACATGAGCCAGTTTATCTCTACACATGTAGGAAAGCAAGCGGGAACGTCATGGGGTCGTTATCATGACCCTAATGTTAAAAGTTAAAGATTTACTACTCAATTTTTGATAGGGATAATCAGATATGTCATTCTATTTAAATATACACTTGACATATTATGAGAATCCGTGTTGTGTATCTTGGAGATAAAAATATCCCTATCAAATATGGAGTAGTATGCTACACATTCTGTAGGAGCAAACCCAAGTCCTCCCTTGAACATGTTCAACACTGATCAGTCTGGCGCTTTGTTCATGAGGGGCCAGTCTAGTATTTGAAATATACTACTATAAAAAGTTAAAGAACACCGATTCTTCCATATTATTATGTTACTGTAGTTAATCTGTCATGACATGACAGAATAACTATAGTAATATGAAAGAATCGGGTGTTTTTTAACTTCTTTTGAGTAGTATATTCACAGTGTATGATCAAGGAGCTGTGAGCTTTGTCCCAAGTGAATTCATTTTGTATGTCCTAAACACTGGCAAGGAAAGTTGACCAGTGATTCACGGGGGACAGATAGTCTGTCATGTGGCAAGTAGGATAGTCTCTCTCTCTCTCTCTCTCTCTCTCTATATATATATATATATATACACAGATCTGTGTGTGTACATTACCCGTAGTCGGCTGTGATGTCTGATGTTATCTTCAATTATATGTGACACTGTGTTGATGTGACACTGTGTTGATGTGACAACACAGTGCTATTGGCTGTATGACAGTGCATGTAACACACCCTGGTTAGTATGTTGCCAGGTTACACTGGTCCTGACAGACGGTGACAGGTCGCCGTGCAGCATTGAACAATAAACTAACCGCATATACTGGGAAATATGAACTGATTCAAGCTAGTCTAAGATTCGTACTAACTTTAAAAGCTAAACAGTCACAAGCTTGAATTGATAATTAAAGTTTCTCCCCTGTCTCAAACATCAGCTATATTTTTTTCTAAGCCATTCATTGCTCTATAATTCTTTTTGTTAATTATTCGCCTCTCTGGTCAAGTGGATACTGTCTGACTGGAAAGCAAAATCCCCTGGTTGTGTCATGGCAAAAAATGTTCAGAGATAGTACTTGGACCGGTCAGCTCGGAGTCAGTGTTCTGTGTCTGAGGAGATCCAAGTCAAACAGTGGCATTGTAACTCAGTGGGCTAGCACTATAAAACCGGCATGAATCCAGACTAGTACAAACGGACACACACACAAGCGTGCAGGTATGTCATAACTTTTTTGTTGTAAGTGAAATAATCTTGGACGCAACGAGAAACCACATTGCACCTTATTTTTCTGTTGACGGTTAGGGGGCAGAGGTGGGTTTGAGGTCCAAGTCCAATTCTAGATTCACCCAATTCCAAGGTCCGTCAGCGCCATTCCTACTCTAGAGTTTCACCAGTCATGTTGGGCCTTCCTTTCACATTTAGCAATAAAACTAACCACTGTTCAAAACAGCATTAAACCACTCACCCACTCACTGGTAACGTTCAGGCTTCACTCAAACTGACAGTTTCCCGCACTACACTTTTGACATTTTTTGCAAGAAAAGTAGAGGTATGACAAGAGACCATTTTTACTAACCTGAAATGTCAAATTAACAGAAATGTGACCAAAACTTGAAACATTCATACATTATTTTGAGAAGGGGTACAGGTACCTTGCTGATTGCTTGGCTTGACAATCCCTGGTTACCCAACATAGTGAAGACAGGCTAAGACGACCTTCATGTACATCACTGTCCTAACACAGATCATTTATAAACCTCAACAGGGTTTCATAGATTCAAGACAGGATTTATGTTATGAGTGAGTGAGTGAGTTGGGTTTTAAGCCGCTTTTAACAGTATTCCAGTTATATCGGGGCGTGTCAGCTTAATGTGGGAGGAAAGCCCTAAGTGATGCAGGTCTCAGACGTTTACCACTTCGGTGAAACCAACGAGCATGGTACGGTGCTCACAAACCTTGAAACATAATCGGGGCAAACCGGGATTCGAACCCATATTTATGTTTATGAAGAAAGAAAAGAAAGGTGACATGAGAGATTCACTATGAAAAAACATAAGGTGTTCTTTAGCTTCTTTAGAGTAGTACATGCACCCTGACCATTTGCTGCAGCCAGCCAGACTGTATGCTGCAGCCAGCCAGACCATATGCTGCAGCCAGCCAGACTGTATGCTGCAGCCAGCCAGACCATATGCTGCAGCCAGCCAGACCATATGCTGCAGCCAGCCAGACCGTATGCTGCAGCCAGCCAGACCGTATGCTGCAGCCAGCCAGACCGTATGCTGCAGCAAGCCAGACCATATGCTGCAGCCAGCCAGACCATATGCTGCAGCAAGCCAGACTGTATGCTGCAGCAAGCCAGACCATATGCTGCAGCCAGCCAGGTTGAAGGTGGGAACAGGTCGAAATACAGGAGAGGAGTGTTCCGTTGTGGACAAGAAAGTTCGATACCTTAGAAATCTGTGTTCGATCTCATAATGATATACATTCATAAATTTATGATTATATGGCGTAGATAATGGTATTTTATTTTCTATTTTCAATAATATAGAAATCTATATTCAGACCATTATCTCTATTTACAGCTGGTGGAGATCGAATTTGCACATTGGACTAGTGTTTAGATGTTGAGTCATGTCTTTGGATTGAGAATTGGGCTAGACTGTTGATTCAGTGGATGAGTGCCATGCTGGAACACCAGCATGCACACAGCGACATAATCCAGGTCATAATATTTATCCTGATGTTATTTGTCATCAAATACCTCGCCCCTTATGATTCTTGCCACTTGTTTCTGTGTTGGGTCCTTTGTCGGGTCAAGACCCTGTGTAGTCGGTCGGGTAGCCTAGTGGTTAAAGCGTTCGCTCGTCACGCCGAAGACCCAGTTTCGATTCCCGACATGGTTACATTGTGTGAAGCCCATTTCTGGTCCCCCCCCCCACCCCCCGCCGTGATATTGCTGGAATATTGCTAAAAGCGGCGTAAAAACATACCCACTCACTCACTCAGGACCCTGTGGTTGTAGGGTTAATCCCGGATCCACCCTGATAACTGTCACTTGAGATTTCTCTCCAAATTAACCTGACACACTCTGACAAGTCTGAAAGTTCCATTTAACTCAGGTGGGTAAACCTGAGCTGGTTCCACAGACTAGGGTATAGGTCTGGTAGTCTTGGTTCATGAGTTTTGAGTCCAACCCTGTTTTAGGTTTGTCGGCACCATACTTGTGCTCGTGGGTTTCACCAAAGTGGTACCAATGTAAGGCCAGCATCACTTCAGACTCCTACATTAAGCTGACACATCGTGATGTAACTGACTTTACTGTTTAATGGCACTGAACTCAAGTCTTTGGCTTGGCTCTGTGCTCATGCTGAAGTGGCAGGCAACCAAGGTGAAGGGCTTATGTTTATTTCGATGGTTTATAAGACCAACCGACATTAACCAACTGAAATTAGAAACAAAATAAAAATGACTCTTTATTTTTTTATATTTTGTCCAGTTCTGTTTTATGATTAGGTGAAAAGGAAACAAAATCACAAGTTCACCTCTGTTCATAAGAAATGGAGAATAATACGTATAAAAATAATCTTTTTCTGACCAAAAAACAATTATCTTTCAGTATCTTGCCATGTGTTATGGTTGTTATTCATTAGTAGCAATACTAGCCTGGGCCCCGTTCTCAAAGCGATCTTAGCTCTACGATGATCGTACGCCTATGTTAAAATATGGGACTTACGATCACTTTAGCGCTAAGATCGCTTTGAGGAACGGGACCCTGGAAGGTGCTTATTATTTTTGAAGTATATTTGTTCAAGCACCTACATTCAGTTTTAGGCCAGGTTGGTGTTGTAAACCAACTAATGTAAAATCCTACAAATGTCCGAATCTCCAGCAAGGCCTGTATTTGTGTTTTCTGCTGTCTGACCATTTGGCATGTGAGGAACACATTTGTTGGAAGTCTTTGTTGCCATGCTCGTCGTCAAGTGACTATGCTACTGTTGTCATCAACATTTGTTTGATTTGCAACAATTGTAACTGTTGAGGTGTCAATACAGTTTGTTTTGAACTGCTACTGCCTATGCTATTGTGTGGTTTGCCTGTTTGAATGTGAAAACTATGCTCTGCTTTGTGAGTGGCAGTTTTTTGTGGGTGTCAGAGCCTCACAACACAATTTATGTGATATTTGAGTTTTAGTAATATTTTGTAATGTGAAACTGTCAGGTAAGGTCAAGAGCTGGACCTGAAAATCTAGAAAATGAAGATATGATGGAAGAATGTTGCCCCAATTTTCATGACCCACGTAGGGGCAGTCGGGTAGCCTTGTGGTTAAAGCGTTCGCTTGTCACGCCAAACACCCGGGTTCGATTCCCGACATGGGTACAATGTGTGAAGCCCATTTCTGGTGTACTCCGCCGTGATATTGCTGGAATATTGCTAAAAGTGGCGTAAAACCACACTCACTCACAAAGGCGACTATGCTTGTCGTAAGAGGCGACTTACGGAATCAGGTGGTCAGGTTCGCTAACTTGGTTGATGCATGTATCTCAATTGTGTGGATTGATGCTCATGATGTCAATCACTAGATTGTCTCAATTATTTACAGACTGCCATCATATAGCTGGAATATTGCTGAGTGCAGCGTTAAACAACAAACAAACAAACAAACAAACATGACATTGTCTTTGTGTTTTGCCGTAAGTGTAAGTTGCATTATTCTTCATAATGACCCCGCACATGAAATGTGCCAAGGGTGGACAATTCAATTCATTTTCTCATAAAGCTTGTTACGTTTGTGGCCCACATGGTTGAATTTGGTTAGCGCCGCCCCCTGTGGGTGATATGGACACAAACCTAGATGTGTTTCAGGCAAGCGTGGTCATTCAGAATCCAAGATTCTTGTTCATAAAGAGGGAGCCCTGAAAAATTATTCTCTTCTATCATATTAATGGTATCTTGGTTATTTATGCTTTAAATATATTTTAATGCAAAAATCTGAAGATGACAAAGAGGCTTAAACATTTCGTCCTCAACAGGGTTAGACATAGTAACATCCAAGTATAGTGAGAATCTATCACTTAGGAGAAATGTGCTGTGGGATAGTTTGACTTAATATATAATACTCAAGAGAAGTTACAGAACACTCCATTCTTTCATATTACTGTAGTTAAGAAATGACAGATTACCTGTAGTAATATTAAGTGATATGTAGACTTCTTTTTTTTAGTAGTATATTGTGTTAACTCCTACTCAGGCAATATAATAAAAGAAGGTTTTCTTTTTGTGCCGTCATGGGAGCTTCTCTTCACTTTTCATCATTTTTCTAATGTGTTGTGCACTAACGTCGGCCATATTGTTTCTATGTTAATCCAAGTTTTTGTTACTGTGATATTAGAATCACAAGAATCATCTAGCCAGATTTAAGCAAATTGTACAAAGTGTATATTGCCTATTTCACTGTAATATGTGTTATTTTATTTTTGTCAATTGTTATTTAAATGTGAAAGCTAGACACAATGTAAATAAAGTCTTAATTACATGTGATTTTCTTGTTTTTGCTTGTCACAATATTTCAGTCATATCCTGGTGTGTTGGATTTGAGCATGACCAAGGAAGATGAATCTGTATCTATCGTGGAACACCTCTCACAAGTTTTCCTTAAAGTTACACATTTGAATAGCAAGGGTGGTGTAGTGAATACAGTGGTCGTCCATAGGTTTGATTTCCCAAATAGGGGGGAAAATGTAGGAAGTGGTGTAAAACCTCACTCACTCACTCACTCAGAACCATTTCAATCTAACTTTCACAAACATCCAAACAAATTCAAAGAACAAGCTGAAGCAATATTCACTGAGATTTTATTTGAAAGCTTATGTAAAGCCTACAGTAAACTGTAACACTGTTATGGCATTAAACACCATATACAAAGATTAGAGCACTCGGTGAGACCACCACACCAGGGGGACACTCCATGAAGTTGGATCATACATACTGTACAGACATGCTTCAAGTCCATCACAGACAAACCTACATTTCTTACATCAGCCCGATCCTAATGCTACATAAATAAACTTTCAGTGACAAAGAAAGTAGAAGTATTCCATCTTTCTTTGTTACACGTTCTGTCAATAAGATTCTTAAGAAATAGTTATTATTTTTTGGCCCACTAGAAATTGCAAATTTCTGTGTAAGTTTTAGATAGTGTTACGAAAGACATAAAACATTCATATACATGTCAACTAGCCTTTGCTTTAGCATAAGAAGATCAAGTAACAGAAAAGGGCTAGTTGGTCCATATCATGTAATAAACAGGTTAGTTTTTCCATATTACATAATAAACAGGCTAGATCCATATTACATAATAAACAGGCTAGTTGTTCCATATTACGTAATAAACAGGCTAGTTGTTCTATATTACGTAATAAACAGGCTAATTCTTCCATATGTAATAAACAGTCCAGTTGTTCCATATTACTTAATAAACAGGTTAGTTGTTCCATAGTACGTAATAAACAGGCTAGTTGTTCCATATTACGTTATAAACAGGCTAGTTGTTCCATATTATGTAATAAACAGGCTAGTTGTTCCATATTACGTTATAAACAGACTAGTTGTTCCATATTACTTTATAAACAGGTTAGTTGTTCCATATTACGTAATAAACAGTCCAGTTGTTCAATATTACGTAATAAATAGTTTGTTTTTGACATAATATGGAACAACTGGACTAAGTGCAAGTCTTCACCTACATACATTTATTTGACAAATCAATTACCGGCCCCTACACTTGCTCTTGTAGAAATTTAAAAAAATACTACTTGATAAAATCGACACCTTTTAGCCCTTACGTTGAACTGGGTTTGAAAGTACAACTGCAAACATTGAAAAGAAACATGCCATTTCTGTTTTCTGTCTAGTAACTTTCATGTCAGTTTCCCCCCATTGTTCTAAAGTTCAGTTCTAGTGGGCCTAAAGAGATCCTTACCACCCTCATTGTTTGCTATGATCATAATGTTATCACCATTGAGGACAAAAGCATGTTTTATTAAAGCCAATACGTTACAATATCCAACTTGGATATACCAGGAGATACCATCACCTTGTTTAGGTATTCTCCTCATGGAGTCAACCCCTGTTGAAAGAGGATGGTAGTGTACTTATTATGCATTTCACGCATTGAGCCTCAACGGAACTGCCCACAACAGTTACCATGGTTACAGAGGGGTAAACGAGTTGCAAGATGGCGTCACAAACTCACCACTGACGGCTGGTTAGGACATACTATTGAAAAAAAATACTGCAAAGAATTTGATGGAACAATCATATATAGTGGCATTAGTTTTGTGAAATGGACATGTCATGCAGTGAAATAAACACCTGT
This sequence comes from Haliotis rufescens, assembly GCF_023055435.1. Classification (NCBI taxonomy): domain Eukaryota; kingdom Metazoa; phylum Mollusca; class Gastropoda; order Lepetellida; family Haliotidae; genus Haliotis; species Haliotis rufescens. The sequence goes on from NW_025963779.1 coordinate 27,027,344, forward strand.
AGATGGGTGATTGCTGGTCATTATTGACTAGGGCCAACTCGGTAATTGTACAATAAATGAGATCTACTCCTCCGTAGAGGCTGACAACATCTGTAATGACAATATCTTGAGAAGTCTTTGTCATAACTGGACTAGCACAAGGTTTGGTGTAATGAATGGAGCCACTATTTCACAGAAAAGATATACTGGAAACTGAACTACAAAAACAGCAAATACAGTGAAAGCTCAAACTTGATAGAAGAATAGATATGATTTTCAAGTTTTGCAAACATGCAAGTTGAAACTATTGTCTGATATCGGTTCTAGCAGAATCCTCAATGCTATGGTCTAATCTCGGTTCTGGCAGAACCCTCAATGCTATGGTCTTACATTGGTTCTGGCAGAACCCTCAATGCTATGGTCTAATATCAGTTCTAGCAGAATCCTCAATGCTATGGTCTAATATCGGTCCTGGCCGAACCCTCAATTCTATGGTCTAATATCGGTCCTGGCCGAACCCTGAATTCTATGGTCTTACATTGGTTCTGGCAGAACCCTTAATGCTATGGTCCAATATCGGTTCTAGCAGAATCCTCAATGCTATGGTCTGATATCTGTTCTAGCAGAATCCTCAATGCCATGGTCTGATATCTCCTTTGTCTGGCAGTTAATGGCAGACCTTGGGCTACTGCAAATATTAATGCCCTTTAAAATAACGTTATACCAGGGTATGAAACTCCCAAACATTTCAGCCAGACCACAGGACTGGCTAGCTGAAATACTTGCCAGCCCTGACCAAAACCTGCCTGCCCACTATAATCATATGTTTCTCAGGATAAGCTAACGGGGTTTCTTTTTGGTTACATTTTATGATTCATCTTTACATGTGAATTAATGCTTATCATCGGGAAATATTTTGAATATTTTCACCAAATATAACCGACCGTCGGGCAGGGGGATTTGAAAATCTGGCAGCCCGAGTTGAAATCAACCCGTCTCGGACGGTCGGGCAGGCAGGTATTTCGAACACTGGTTATACTCAAAATATCGGTTCTGCCAGAAGCCCTAACACTATGGTCTAATATCGGATCTGGTAGAACCTTTATCAACGCTATGGTCTAATATCGGTTCAGGTAGAACCCTTATCAACGCTATGGTCTAATATCGGTTCTGGTAGAACCCTTATCAACGCTATGGTCTAATATCAGTTCTGCCAGAAGCCATAAGACTATGGTCTAATGTCGGATCTGGTAGAACCCTTATCAACGCTATGGTCTAATATCAGTTCTGCCAGAAGCCTTAACACTATGGTCTAATATCGGATCTGGTAGAACCTTTATCAACGCTATGGTCTAATATCGGATCTGGTAGAACCCTTATCAACGCTATGGTCTAATATCGGTTCTGCCAGAAGCCATAACACTATGGTCTAATATCGGTTCTGGTAGAACCCTTATCAACGCTATGGTCTAATATCGGTTCTGCCAGAAGCCATAACACTATGGTCTAATATCGGATCTGGTAGAACCCTTATCAACGCTATGGTCTAATATCAGTTCTGGCAGAACCCTTTTCAAGGCTGTAGTCTCTTTGGCACTCCTTTTATCTCTTACTAACTATATTTCTGATGGTCCACAGGACTTCAAGTAACTAGGTCTCTCTCTCCCAAGAAAATATTTGCATTGATGTAACCCTTTCCAACTGCAAATAACTTGTCAATGAGGTAAACTATCTCAGTTTCTGAAAGGCATGTCGTTTATAACACCCTTGTATCTCTCTTTAACTCATGACTAACAAACATATTGCAAGCAATTACCTCTAAGATGACTCCAAATACATACAAGGCAGAATTACAGATATCATCTTACCAATCATACTAAGGTCGAGTATGACCTGATAAACAAAAGGTTAGGTCCTCATATTTTTTTAGTTAGTTTACAAGACTACCGAAAACGAAAGACTGAAATTTGAAAAATATTAAATGACCTCTGACCTTTTCATTCAGCCAACTCTCTTTTAAAATTAAGTGAAATTAAAAAACCACAAGATTTTATCACTGCTGTTCGTAAGAAATGGTGAATAAGATGCACAAAAATCTCTATTCCAACAAAAACACAATCCAATCAATTAAATTTTGTTATTGTTTCCCACTCATACTTCCATAATGGTGTGACCTACAAGTTTGTTATTCATTCATTATTAGCAGTGCTAACCTGGAACTTGAAATTATTACTTATTTTCTTTCGACGATGTATACTGAATTTTAGGCCAAAATATTTGTAAACCAACCAATAAACATACAAGGCCTAATTTTGCATCCAAGACTTGACAAACACTGTGGACCAGTACACATGCACGGAGCATTCTCTGCCATTGTTTTCAATTCCTGTGCTACTAAAACCTGTAGCCGTGTATAAAGATATGAGAATTAAGCAGTAACAATACTACATGTTGTAAATGAGACTTGGTATAAGAGAGACATATATTACCCAAAAAGCAAAGAGATTCAAAACAAATAAAACATTTACAAATAATGTTCATGCTAGCAAAAAGCACTAACATGATAACCCACAAACAAGGCAAAACGGCAGTAACTACAAGAGCATTGTGATATACAACAGACATGATGACAGTAGGCTATATACATGGCCTACAGCTCTGCTTGTGACTTTGATCCTGTATATACAAATGGTGGGACTTTATGTATATAAACAACAAATACATAATAACTAATGTAAACAACATACAAGCAGGTCAATAAATGACCAAAACTAGAAATCCTGGTCTTGTAAGGTGATGCTGGTTCCTGCAGTCGAGAAGGTACTTATTCAATTCTATTGAATCCAATTGGAAATGGAGGAAGCACACTTTTAACCTTTACATCATTATACTGTGTATTGTACCTCCTTTCCACCATGACGGGTAAGTGATGTCACCATCTCTATCAGCAACTTTCCAACGTAAGAGAATGAGTTTGCTATTACGCTGCTTTCTTTTTGCAATATTTCAGCAATATGCCAGCAGGGACACCGATGTGGGGATTCAAACTCGGGTCTTCGACGTGATGAGTGAACGCCTTAACCATTAAGCTACCCTACCACCCCCAACTTTCGAGGTATTTGTTTTGTATATCAATGTTAAATGATTGGACAGCTATTTATACGTTTGTGTGATTCTAATCAGATGAATCACAAATCTATGGTTTGTCCAGGGTACTTATCAACAGATAGAATCATTTTTTTCTTGTAATCTGGGATGTACAGCTGACGGTATCGGATAAAAGGACATCAAGATGAAAAGTAGTTAGTTTTTCAGAAATCAAGCATTATGAATTGTTATCAACCATCAAGTGTTTTTCTATCTCCAAAGTCAAAGATTTACCCAGGTGGGGAGAAGGTGCCACTTTGTCTTAGGGTTAAATATTTTCTCAGGATAATTAAATGTAACTAGTATAAACATCTCATTTTCTTGAGTAGCTCCTATGCGACTTGTTGTTGTGCTGCTATGTGGCTGTGTAGAAGTTATATCCCTCTCCATGTTACAAGGGAATAAGGAACCATTACCATTTCTGTAAGGTATTCACTGTAAAGTTCAGTTGTATGTTTGATCAATTAAGAGATAAAAATAGCCCAAGGAAAACAGGTCATCTATTACATTTACAAAATGCTTAGTGCAAATACAATTACATGCACATATATGCTTTTGAGGAAATATTTATAATTTAGCTGCTTGTAAATGCGTAACTATTTCCTACAAATGTACCAGAATATTTTCACCTATGAACAGCATTAACACTGCATGTTGTATGGCAACATCTATGTATTGAAACAAGTGTACAATGGCAAGTGGATTCCCAATTATGAAGGGATATTTACTAATTAATTATATAAAAAGAGCAGGCTGACAACCTATATAGTTTTGGATATCAAAAGTTCTTTAAAACCTTTAACTCCACAAACAAAAGATGACAAGGACAACACCCATGCTTGTCAACATAAATATTGTAACGTACTGCCTTCTCCAGGGTTGTCACAAGTCTATGCTACAAGGAAACAATATTGAATTAAAGCTTAGATATTTATCAGGACAAGTGCAAATAGTCATAGGCAAAACATCTTGTAGCTCTTTTTCGAATATGTATTTTTGTTTAAGGCCAACCTCAGCAGTGTTCTATCCAATCTCATTAAAATCAGATCTTAGTTCTCGCTACCGCTAAACAAAGATCTGAGGACATCCCATTACGGGTCACGTCAGACCGACCTTGTGCGAACTTTGACCGACCAGTGAAATGACTAAAAAGAAGTTCAAATTAGCCAATCAGAAGGCAGCTTTCTCGTGCTTTACGGCACTTATTTCAAATTGACGACTACGCTTCGAAACATATTTTGACAAATTCTCGATAAAAAAATTGAAACCTGAACAAAAAAATATTTTGCAATGGCTAATAGATAGTCTAGATTGTATGGATTCAGTCGTTAAGCCCGTAACTATCATTCGGAATACCCCGCGGTAAAGTTTTCGAGGTTGCGAGATTAGAAATCACATTCCGACTGATACTTTCATGATCTTGTAAGCGACGCTCTGATTGGTCGGATGAAAGGTTGTTCTGACGCGACCCCTAATAGGATGTCCTCAGATCTTTATTTAGCGGTAGCGAGAATTAAGATCTGATTTTAATGAGATTGTTTTCTAGCAATATGGCAATAAACCACTAAATCTTTTTAATAATTTTCACTTTTTATGTTGACTGCTGCACTATTGGAGCTATGAAGGCAAATTGGGAATAGTTTCGTAGATGTAATGGTAAAATAACCAAGGCAAATTCCACATGTACTATCAATATCTTTTGAAAAAATATGAAATGTTGAATAAATAAAAAAAACATGTTACCGGTAATTAATACTGAAAAAGAATTCATGACCTTTAAAGCATACAAATTACTTTGATACAAAAAGACAAAATGATAATCTTGCTAAACAAAGAAACGGTAAACAGAGAAAATGCCAGCTGTTGTCATGCACACAATCTGGCAATCCTGCGCAAATCACAAAGTTCTAATACTGTTTTAATATCAATGAAGCAAATCTCTATCATAAGAACAAATTCAAATGTAACAAACGAAATAAACTCTCAATTTTTACACAACATTATAATGTCCCAAACTCACAACCCTGACATGTAATTTGTTTGTTATAGCAAGAATGAGAAGTTGAGTCTAAACAACAACACATGATTACATGGCTACATGGACGAACACATAGCTTACACGGGGCATGCAGACATCAGCAACACCAACTCACAACTCATTCAGACAGGTAGGGTCTCACTCAGGGTCTCAGTCAGGGTCTAGATCAATTGGAATCTGCTTTATGAGGATCAAGGTTATGCTAAACTTCACACATTCTGTTGAACCTCTTCATGAAGCCCGATACTGCTGTGTCACAGGTCCATCTTGGAGCACTAACCCACCACCTCTGGATGATTAAAGTTGGTTATCTCACAGTAATCATAACAGACTTTCAACACTGTGCTAAAACATGATTCCCTGTTTGTCATAACAAATATGCTATACTGCTAAAGGTCGTCGAATAGTAGTACAATACACTTCCCTGTTGGACCTAAATGACACACCACAGCGCATCAGAATAGGAGGGGCCCAGATCACATTCCATGATCAAATACAACCATTATTTCATTTCAACATGAGGTTAAGTTAAGCTAAGGAACGTTTGTGTTCTGTGTTCTGCAGCTTGACTCCTGAGAGTTTCTAGAGCTTTGGTCCTGCTCTACACTGAAGCACATGTAACACATGTGGAGTCTCCCTAAGCATGTAACTTTGTCCAAAATATGCTTCTGTCCACCTAGCAGTGAATGGCTACCCACTAGGATGAGATGGTAATGTGACTGTTAACTTTCTAGTGAATTGTGAGGCAGATTAGGTTGTATACTCCCTCAGGGAGCTGAGAATCAAACTCCAGTGGCTGGCGTAAAAACGGAATATAGTGTAATATAATAATTAAGTTATTATTATTGAAAACCCATTCTGTTCAGGCCAAACTTGGTGCATAATGAATGGTGTAGCATCAACTGGACAAATCAAGGCTTCATAAAGAAGTTCAACAGTGTATCCTATAGTGTACCTTATAGGGCTGCGGTCTAGTGGATAGAGCATCTGCCTAGATGGTGGAAGGTTAGTGGTTCAATCCCCGGCCACGTCAGACCAAAAGACAATAGAAGATGATACCTGTTACCCATCTTGTTACCCAGCCTGGCATTAAGGGAATTACACAAGGAGTGGTCACATGAGAGTCAGTATATTTAATGTGTCTGAGTGGGCTAGTCATGATAAACTGTGACATAGTATATCAGTGGGCACGAGCACGTACACACCTCTCTTCATCTTGGGCCCATTTGACTGCTAAATCAAGATAAAGTGGTCACTCACGGGTTGTCACAATCAACAAATGCATAACCTTATAGGTAGCAACATTCACACTCACATCTCACTGGCCCCCATGTTGACTAGAAAACTACTGAGTATTTTTTAACGTCATTACTGTGACCAACAGAAACTAAGATTTAAAACCATGTCCTACACGTCATGCAGCTCCAGGAGAAAACCAATTTTGGTCTTGTGTCCAAAAACTTCCTGCAAACATTTCCATCAATTCATAGATATCAAGACAGAAACAAACATTATGTAGAAATACATCAGTGACAAACGTTTTGCTGAGAAATTGTAGGGATTGTTGATTTTACAATGTTGTTTGTACAGTGCGTTGCATGTCCATGGTATTAAGACATTTTCTTAAAAACAACAACACACAAATGCATCTCAGCAGGTTTTCGTTTCAAAATCAAGAAACATTGGAGCAGATTTCATAACAGCATGAGCTTGTATTAAAGATTCTGTGCCAGTGTGGTGCTATCAATATGATCAGAATCATCATGGGTGCAGGGTTGGTGATAATCTTAACAAAACAAAACTGTTATCACATATTTGGGCAAGCAGACTTCATGGACAATTTCAATCAGTCATCAATTAACTAACAAACCTGCTAACCGATTCTCTAAACAAATGCGTACATCTGAAACGATTAATGGGTTCCTGTGACCAGAAAAGAGTACTCAGCTCTAGTAATATATTCACCATCAGCACAATTCAGAAAATAAACAAAAGGTTTTAACGTCAATCGTTTGACAAACAAAACGATACCAACCAACAATTGAAACTAAGTACTCGAAACATGGCGACAGGTCTACAATGGTCGTACAGCTTCAGTCTATGAGGAAGAACTCTTCGTCCAAGTATGTTCCCTGTCTCTTTTCCTGCAGACACTGGCCTTTGCTGGAGAAATGATCTAGGGGAAATGTCTCGGACCTATTTCTGAAACATACAATGGCAATTATCAGACACTGCCATCATCCTGTCTACAAAAAATGGAACTCTAATCACAAGTTTAAGAAATTGTAGCCTGTCAGTTCTAAGACAGACAGAATGATTAGGCGGGGGTAGTCAGGTGATCATGTTGTGAAGGTGGCAATGCACAGGATTACAGTTGACCCATTTGTTTGGGTGGTGACCATGGTGATCTTGGGATGTGTTCAGGCAAAATATTTTTAGAAATTGGAAACTTTGTTCTAAGCACGTTTCCATATAAGGATGCAAAAGAAGGAAGAAATGCATAGTGTGAGATGGGATAAGATTAAAAATTTATATCATATTGCATCAGTTCCTATAAGACAAAAATGTGATCCACACATTAGCTAAATGTTTGTTATCTAGCCATGAATCAAAGTAATATTGTAAATATTTCAGTGAAGATTTACAATATTAATTTTCATGAACCAAAATTAATATGAATTGGCAATACCAGGAATGGAGATTTACATGGAAAGTGCTCTTGTCTAGAAATATTAGCTGGGCCATATACTATGACTCAACAATACTGAAAATAATTCCAAAACATAACTTCAGACTAAAACATACTTGGATCAAATTGTAAATGTGTATGATTCCCATTGTCATCAGGAGAGCTAAGAATGCAAAAGTGTTTTAAATATAGCAAACACACAGCCTTCCAATTGTGGGTGTTCTTCAACTTGTTTTGAGTAGTATAAATGTAAGCCTTCAAGGTAACATACTTGAGCTGTGAGCTGTTTGGCCAGTATATATGCTGGTCTCCGAAGCTGAAATTCTCGTCGCCTATGAGCTCCTTGGCCCAGGACTGGTTGTTATAGGGGGGCTGCGTCCCTCCTAACTCTGCAGGTAAGATGTCTTTGTTGATGTGCTGGTGGAGGGTTGTCAAGTTAATACCATGCATCTGGATCTACAAACAAGTCAAAGTACCGCATATTACATTCTATGTTCCTCCAGATACTTTAAATCATGAAATTAACTACAGCAGGAATCTATGTGAAAACTGTAAGTGCCCCTTGTGCGCTTTAATAAATACTGCATATGATGGAACCAATGAGATATGTCACATAACATCATGAACATAGCTCCCAAAAATCAGTGAGATATATCACATAACAGCTCCAATAATCAGTGAGATCAATCACATAACACAGCTCCCAGTAATCAGTGAGATATATCACATAACACCTCCAATAATCAGTGAGATCTATAACATAACATAGCTCCCAATAATCAGTGAGATCTATCACATAAAATAGCTCCCAATAATCAGTGAGATATATCACATAACATAGTTCCCAATAATCAGTGAGATATATCACAACACCTCCAATAATCAGTGAGATCTATCACATAAACTAGCTCCCATTAATCAGTGAGATATATCACATAACATAGCTCCCAATAAACTCTGTATTTCAGTGCTAGTACAGCCTCAAGTCTGGTTCCCACTCTTTACAAATGGATCAAGCAGGAACTGTTGTCAAATGTGCATAACAACATCTTTTTGTTCAAATAACTTTGTCAGATAATTAATACTTTGAGACAAAACACTGCTCATCCACAACATGTAAATGTGCAGTACAGTGACAGCAGACATAGCAATGCTGAAGTAATACATAATAGCTTCCTTACATTCAAAAGACCATGACAATGGAAGCCATGCAACCTTTACATCTTCATGCGTTCACCAGAATGTGCCTTATTTGGCATTCCTGCTACTAACTTCATGGAAATCAACTCAGATATAAATCTGTCCCCACTGCACAAATTGTACTGAACTGTTCAGGGAATGTTTTGTCATGTTATGATTTTAATAATGCTAGAAAACCCTGTTCTGAGTGTGTAAGTGGTTGTTTTTAATTCTACATTGAACAATATTCCAGTTATGAAATGATGTGTCTGCTTCATGAGGGAGGAAAGCCCAAAGTGATGCAGGTCTGACTTTTACCCACAAGCTTGGTGCTGACAAACCTAGAAACATAATTGAGGGCCAACTGAGATTCAAACTCACGATCATAGGTTTCTGGCAAGCGTAAGGGATGCAACTCTGCACAGGTAATTTTGGTGCCTTTAAGACAACTGGGCCACTTGTGCTCCCCAGGCAAGTATGTTTTGCACCAGAAAGAATTGGGTTAAAAGATCACTGGAACCAGGAAGGGGTTTCTGTTATTGTGCATCCTAGCATAAGCTTTAATATTCATAGTTCTGCATACATGACATGAAATTATTGATTCTTTGAATGAACTTATGATTACCTTGTTTCTATTTTTCTCCTTAAGAAACGGACGTAACATTTTGAAAATTGCTTCGATGTACCATGGCTGATTTACAAAATGTATAGCAGCAAATCTGGCCGGGAAACAATCCTGAAACACAGACAATGGATAACAATATGTTCATTAGACATGTTACATTATATGCAGACAAGACAACTATCACCATGATCACCCTATAGTAGAGTGATGCTAAGTATCCTAAACATGATATATCCCTCCACTGTATGGTATATCTAAGAAAAACAACAGTGAACAGTACGCATGGTATGATGAAAAATATATCTATCATGTCCATAACTTGTGTTGACAATAGTATCACAGTCGTTGAGAATCAAATGTCATTTTGAGAACTGATATGAGTAGAGATGAGTTACTTTAAGTTGTTACGTAACTGTGATAATCAGAGACACTTGTAAAGCTGGAAAATAGTTGACTTCTTAAACATGTTAAAGCAGGGACTGGTCATTATGGCAGGGTTGAGATTGGTCTTAGGACTGTATCATATTTTGCTTACCCCTGACTCATGCCCATGCCCCTCCCCCACCCTCCCATACCTGTAACAAATTCCCATGACACACATACCCGTAAAAAATGACTAGTCACTAAAAATTTATAACTCTTTTATTTGAAATAAATAGAACTGTCATCTTTTCATGCCCTTCCCTCCAACCATAGTTGTGTTAATTTTAATAAATACTTACTTGTAAACCCTCTATCATCAACTTCAAAATTTTAGGATTTAACCAAGTTGACTGTTTGAATGTAAACTGACTCCAGTCCACAACCACAACAAAACCATTTATCTGCACTTCATCACTGTCTACCAACTTCTCTAATGTCAAGAGAATAGCTCGATATATTGCAGCAAGCCCGTAACGGGAATTGTCCCAGTTTGCAGAGTAAAGCACCAATATTCTTCTTCCGAATACATCCGGTTCAGGCAAGACTCCTGGCAAGCCATCGTACAAGGCTTCTTTGACGCCAGGTTCCGAGGCCTGGAATCTCTTGAACAGGTTGGGGTTGTTTTGCCGATACTCAAAATATCGGGCATATAGTTTGAAGGTTTCAAGTGTGTTGAATTTTCTTGCTCTGAGAAACCTGATGATAAACCCCTCATCTTCTCTCAAAAACTCTGAAAAGGTGAAACAAGACAAGGTAATCAACGGTATGTACTGACAATAAATGTTAATACTACTTTCTCCAGGTAATTCTAATCAAACCATAGTCTGGTCAATCTGAGGTTTTAAATCACAACAACCACCTCTGATTGAATCACCTGATCTGAGTGCCACATCAACACAAAGGTTGATATCCATAGTAGGTTACATCTTCTAGTTTTGATAAATAGGTTAGTGGACACTCTTTTCTCGGGAAGATGAGTAAGTTACATCTTTCACAATTATTACCGGTAGACATTTTGAAATAGTTATATAAATACAATTAAAGGCTACAAAATGCAGTGTTGCATGACAGATTAACTATAGTAATATGAAAGAATTGGGTGTTTTTTAACTTCTTTTGAGTTGTGTATGTGTCAATACACTTTGGGCAGAAAACGTGAAACACATCAATAAACATGATAAAAAGGTCCATTAAAAATCTTAGGAAAAATGCAGAGCTTGAAATTTGGTACTTCTCTATATCTAACTGTGACAACACATTTTACTTATTTCTGTTCACCAACATCAAAGAGGTCACATTTAATTTTGTAATAGATTAGAATTAAAGACTTATCTCCTCATCAACACATACATAATGTAGAATTATCAGCAGGGCTGTAACAGTTTGAAATAAAGATTAAAAGTCTAGGGGTCCATGACTCTCTTTAACTCAAGGTGAAAACACAGATTTTGTATGTTTAGGGATCCCTAGATAAAATACTCCATCCCTCTTACACTGTTGAGTCCTAAGGCTGATTGACCACTACCCCACCAGTTTGTTACTTCAGCCACAAGGCCAAAGCCTAAAACATTTGAAGCCAAGCATGATTAGCCCACGTTTCGACTATAAGCCAATAAGATTCAAGCGTTTTGGGCACAGACTGTCACAACTTTTAACTTCCTCGCAACAACACCTACTGATATCAGGCCTGGTTATGATCTGTTCTTGCACTGCCGACACACTCTCTTGCCGTTGTTCAGGGACTTCACGGAGCTCATGGCGGGCTTTTCGGATCAGCTCTTCTGGTAGCCCCCATCCATACTCCGCCATATCACAACGAGACACGATGTTGAAAGACAGTGTCACCAAACCTGTTGGAAGTGAGGACATGCATAGTATCGAACAATCCAATTTCAAACCATATGTCAAAATAGCTTTACTTGCTAGAGTGAGAGAGTGAGTGAGTGAGTATGGTTTTATGCGTCTTTTAGCAATATTCCAGCAATATCACGACGGGGGGACACCAGAAATGGGCTTTACACATTGTACCCATGTCAGGAATCAAACCTGGGTCTTCAGCGTGACAAGCGAACGCTTTAACCACTAAGCTACCCGACCGCCCCTTACCTGCCAGACCACTGTAACCTACTCATCCCTCAATAGTCTCATTTGAACTACTAAAGAGATCCTTAACAAGTACACTCAAAATATTTAGAACATACGACCAAAGTTGCAGTTTCATAAGAAGAATTAGGGCGAGGGTCAAATTGGGGGACAAGCAGGTATTGAGAAACATGACATTTATTTAACAAGCCCCCCAAAATAAAATGTGCATAATGGTGTTATGTGGCTGTGTATATTGTACGTATATTTCTGTTTCTGTGATTGTTTGGGGGCACAGGTGGCACAGGCGTCTAAGGCACTGCGTCCCTTGGGCACGCTAGCAACATGATTGTGGGCTCTATTCCCGGTTCGACCTAATATGTTTCTAGGTTTATTAGAACCATACCCGTGCTCTCAGGGTTTCACCAGTAGTTAACATCTGCGACCTGCATCCCTTCGGCTTACCATCCACATTAAGCTGACAGGCTGTGAAGTAACTAGAATACTGTTCAAAGCAGTGTTAAACCCAACCAGGTCACACACATTATGATTGTTAGTGGCAGCAAAACTAACTCTCATAGTATGTTGTTAGCTGTTAGAAAGCACATAAGGTAGAGTGACCTCACTTGGTGTTCTTCAGCCCTTCGTTACCCTTCTGGTATAGAGAGCTCCACTTTGAGTAGTTTGTTTACAGTTATCGATTCACTACCTCATTTAACACACCTTGCGAGGTAACAGTTTCTTGAAGGCTGGCCGTACCTATACAAGAGCGAGATGAGGGCAATTTGAGGCATTCTATGATTTGACTTGCAACATATCGACTTGCCCAGTGTGGACTGGATAGCTATTTGAAAACACTGACTTTTATGACTGCTTCCAAATCTGTTACCTGGATTCAAGAACAGAGCATGTGCCTCATTCAAGACATTAGACTGTGACAAATTCTGTTATTTATTTTTGCTGCCACATATTTAACACATTGTATTGCCTTTTATAATGGTAAACCTAATCCTATGTGTTTCAATATAATTTATTGATTATTCATTGATCCTGTCTGGTTAGTTACTGATTTCACAATTTAGTTCTGTACATACTGATTTCTAACCTCAAGTTCACGAGTGGAATCAACTCCTAATGGATAGACCAATGTTTGACTAAGGGAAGATCCAGGTTAGAATAGGTCTTCAGCAACCCCCATGCCTGTCTAAGAGGTGACTTACGGGATCGGGTGGTCAGGCTCGCTGAATTGTTTCATGCATGTCATCGTATCCCAACTGTGTGGATCGATGCTCATGATATAAATCACTGGAATATCTGGTCGAAATTTGATTATTTACAGATCGCTGACAGATAGCTGGAATATGGCTGAGTGCTGTGTTGAACAACAAACACTGTATGTGTACAATGTAACAATGGGGAACGTGTCAGTGTAAAACAGGAACAGGGAAATTTGGATGGAAAGTATCCTATTTGACAGTACCCTGTCACTGAACAGGAAGAACCAAGACCTAAATTTAGTCTTGAATCCTGAATTGTTCGAACTTTGGAATTCGGGAACAAATTCATACTATCCAACCATAGTGTTTATTGTGTATGACAGCGAAAAAAGAATTAGTCATATGAAAAAGTAATAGTTTCCAACAAGTGTAGACTGAAAATTTAATTTGACAGTTCCCATGCTCGAGTTGGTTCCAGCAGAGACCATAATATGGTTTTTAGTTCCAGTCACATCGGCTGAATCCACGGAATTATTGATGTGCTGAACGTATGGTTGTTCTGAATTATTATTCAAAATTCATTTTAATTACATAACGTAGAGTTTAGAAAGCTATACCATACCTGAAGGTGTTGGGTTGTGCCAGAATGACCGAGTGCGTCGGCTTCACTGCGGCAAGATATTCATGCAGCCGACATATAATGGTGGGAGCTGTTATTGCACCGGAAGTTGGATAATTAACTTCTACAAATATTCATGTAGGCACTTGCGGTCCCCTGAAAGTGTCTCTAGTATTATGTTTTCGTTGCATATTTATGTCTTAAAGGTACAGAAAAAATATAAACGAATTCATATTCATAAATATTACGTTACTAAACGTAACATTGTTGAGTCGAGTTTTGCACAATTATACCTCCCCCCATTCACAATCTTTCAACGAGAATGAGATTATTGAATAAAACGAACAATTAACAACGTGTCCTAAGATTTTCACAGGAGAAATAAACCCATTTCGTTAACGCGACATTCAGATCTGTAGGGTTATAAATTGTAAAGGAAAGATTATTTTTAAATACCAATATTCATAGAAGCGATAGAGTTAATGAAATCCTTGTACTCATCTCGATTAAAAGATCGAGTGCATTAATTGTCCGATATTTGCACGACAAGTTTCCATTAAGTCTCTTTCAAATGTTTCACTTTCTATCCAAAGGTTGACCTGGCGTATAGTCAAGGTATGCGTGATTTTGTGTCGATGAGTCGTTTGTTCAATTGTTCAAGCACAGGAATACATAGATGAATACAAAAACAAATTTTGATGACACATGCATCCTACGAGGTCTTCGTTAAAAAAGGATCAATAAAAATAAACTTCAAAGCAAAACAAAGTTATCACCCATGTTGTATAGTGGCTAAAATGAAACAAACAAAAAATAGTTATTCGATGGTGATGTATTTGATCGGGTTTCATAGTTGTTTTTTGGACCTTAAGTTTGCGCCTTTTGTTTCGGCGACTATTTTCAACCTGGTACGGTTTTGATAACATTTGTAATCGCTTTGTTTGTCAAATCCAATGTTCAAATGTAAACGTTTCTTTTGCCCAGCAGTTTAAGAATGTTTAGTCGTGCAGCCACGTATTCCTTTGGTTCAAGGAATTAAGGCGCGTATATATTCAAGGATTAACGTAAACTGTCTCTGAAGATGTGCTAACGTTACGAAACGAGCCTGGAATGTAGGATTTCCCATTAGTGGAGTGTGTGTGTGTGTGTGTGTGTGTGTGTGTGTGTGTGTGTGTGCGTGTGCGTGCGTGCGTGCGTCACAGGAACTCGTTATTGGTCAGCAAATAAAAATATATATTCTCTCCTTACATATAGGAGACCGCCTCCGTGGTCTAGTGGTAGAGCGTCCGCCCGGAGAGCGGGGTTCGATCCCCGACCGCGTCTTACCAAAACACTAGTACAAGCGCACACACACACACACACACACACACACACACACACGTGCATGCACGTCTCTATATAAGTGCAACAATCTTGGACGCGACGTTAAACCCCATTTCACCTCACCTCACATATAGGAGGAATATATTTTTATTTACTGACCAATTACAAGTTCCTGTGGTGTGTGTGTGTGTGTGTGTGTGTGTGTGTGTGTGTGTGTGTGTGTGTGTGTGTGTGTGTGTGTGTGTGTGTGTGTGTGTGTGTGTGTGTGTGTGTCGTAGCGTGTGATCCAGTGTTAGGGAAGGTGGTTGAACACCCTTCTGTGTAGTTGCTGCGACGGTGTTTGCATGAGACACCGCCTATGTGTATTGGGGTATAGTGTCAATGCTACACTGATCAACACGCAACCTCAAAGTCTACCAGCTTTTAGGACCCGTGAAGATTCCGGGGTAGAATAGGTCTTCAGAAACCCATGCTTGCCGTAAAAGGCGACTAACGGGATCGGGTGGTCAGGCTCGCTGACTTGGTTGATGCATGTCATCGACCCCAATTGCGTGGATCGATGCTCATGATATTAATCACTGGATTGTCTGGTCCAGACTCGATTATTTACAGACCGCCGTCATATAGCTGGAATATTGCTGAGTGCGGCGTTAAACAACAAACCAACCAACCAACCAGCTTTTAGACCGCCTCCCTGCTCTACAGTGGATAAAGCGTCTACCCACAGAGCGGAAGGTCGGTGCCGTTCGATTCCCGGCCGCGTCATAACAAAAGATGTACTTAAATTGTTAATATGCCTGGCAGTCTGCATTATGGGGATAAAACAAGGACTGGTCGTCTTGGAGTCTGTAACAAGGACGGGGAGGGGTATCCATGTTTAACTGCGGCATGGTATCTCAGTGGGCTAGCACTATAAAACCAGTCTAAGTCCGAACTAGTACATGCAAGTACGTCGATCGCCACACAAGTGCAATAATAACTTCATTTCACCTCACCACCTCACACCAGATATCAGAAAGGTTCAGCATATGGATGTACGCAACGTTGCATCATCCAGAAACTTCACTTAGAAATTTGATGCTGCTTCTTAGAGAATCGTGGAACTGGATGCCTCTGACGTCACTGATGCCTTGATCCTAATCGAGTAAAAACCTCGGAAACCATTCAACACCTTTTCTAACATATTGTCAACTCCCTTTGGCTTTTGGTATGCCGGGTGCCAAGCCCTGTAAAATGGTATTCTGGATGCCATGGTGCCGTATGCTGGATGCCATGACATGTACCTGGTACGCAGATGCCAATATTTAAATTCGATATTTGTTTGATCCTTTTTTGTTTGCTATGAGTGATAAAACAATAAAAAAAATTAGCCCTAAGCTTATGAGCACACATATTCAAGCATTTTATGTGAAACTCCCAGTCTAATTTACTTGTACCAGCTGTGTGCACTGATATGACTCAAGAGGTCTTAAATGAGGTAAAATGGGGTTTAACGCCGCGTTCAAGATTATTTTGCACTTATAGAGCGACGTGTGTGTGTGTGTGTGTGTGTGTGTGTGTGTGTGTGTGCTTGTACTAGTCTTTTGGTATGACGCGGTCGGGGATCGAACCCCGCTCTCCGGGCGGACGCTCTACCACTAGACCACGGAGGCGGTTTCCTATATGTAAGGAGAGAATATATATTTTTATTAACTGACCAATAACGAGTTCCTTTGACACACGCACGCACACGCACGCACGCACGCACGCACGCACACACACACATTCCACGCGCTTGTACTGGCGACTTATGCCAATTTTATAGTGCCAGCCCATTGAGATACCATGCCGCAGTTTACCATGAATACCCCACTCATACACATTACACCGACTCAGAACTGACCAGTCCTCGCTTTAGCCCCTTAATGCCGAGCGCCAGGCAGGGTAGCAATACGTACAATCTTTTCACGTCTTTTTGGTATGACGCTGCCGGGGTCGAATCCCCGACCTTCCGCTCTGACGGCAGACGCTCTATCACCAGACCACGAGGCGATCCCAACACAAATAAAGTGGTATAGGACGTAAGCCTAGAAGAGATGGGATTCTCATGAGCGTGTATCCAGGCAACCCACAAGAGTCAACAACGCCAATGCACGTTACACCTAGGAAAGGGTTGTTTCAACCAGGGTAACTATACAGACTCCCCGTTTCAACAAAGGGGCACTATACTAGTCATCTTGTCTCTTTGGACTTTTCTCCACATTAAGCTGCTGTATAGACCACAACACAACTAAAAATACTGTTCAAAGTGGCGTTAAAACCAAATCCACTTATTTGAATGACTACATATCTGTACCATGATTTTCATTCAAATGTGAATTGTAAATTGAAACACACTGAACCAATTGTTCATCTTACGTATTCCCTGCGACAGAGTGAGTGAGTAAGTAGGATTTTACACAGCTTTTAGTAATATTACAGCAATGTCATGGCAGGGGAGAGTGAGTGAATATGGTTTTAGGCCGTTTTTAGCAATATTCCAGCAATATCATGGCGGGGGACACCAGAAATGGGCTTCATACATTGAACCCATGTCGGGAATCGAAATGGGTCTTCGGCGTGACGAGCGAATGCTTTAACCACTAGGTTACTCGATCGCCCCCATGGCAAGGGAGAACAGAAATGGGTTTCACACAATGTACCCATGTGGGGAATTGAACACGGGTCTTCCGCCTGACAAGCGAACGCTTAAACCATTAGGCTACCCCACCGCCCCTCCCGAAGACCGAACTCCAAATAAGTAATGAATGTGTTGTTTCCAATGTGTTGGATCTTTTAAACAGATATTCCAGTACACTTAGACCAACATAGTCTGTGAAATATTCTATTACACAATACCCGAAAGTAAAAGACTTCACCCAAAGACATTAAAATGATTTATTTTTCCACATAATCCACTTCCACATTGATACACTTTCGCCAACTGATTTGGGGGCGACTATATCCAAGTTTCGTAGAAGTCCTTCTCTTGGCTGTCCTCAAGGTTCTCCACAGCTGTTATGACGTCATGGTTCGAGTCTAAGTGGGTTCTGGCTAAGGTTTCAGTTTGGGAACAGATGGAAGTCTGATGGAGCCAGATCAGGAAAAGAAGGTGGGTACTGAAGGAGTTCAAAACCACACTGGTGGATTGTAGCCATGGCAATGACTCATTTGTGTACTGGCGCATTGTCTAGATGAAAGAGCAGATCTTTTCTCAGCTTCCAACATCTCTTAGTCTTAACTTAATCATGTGATTGCCTCAAATGGTCAGCATTATATGCTCTATTTATTGTCTGGCATTTTGTGAAGATAGTCCACAGTGACACCTTTTTTGACAGTGGTGATGTCAAATGCTTCCACTGTTTTAATTGTTGTTTGGACTCAGGCTGGAATTGGTGAACCTAGGTTTCACCTGGACTCAAATTGTTGCAAAAATCTTTCTGTATCATCTTCAAACAGAGCTAGATTATCACAGGAATATGTTGCGCCTAGTACGTTTGATCAGATGTCAGAAGCTTTGGTACCCAACAAGCTGCTAAGGTCTCTTCTCCGATACTAGCAGTAAGACAGTGAATGTTGTTTTGTCAGCCAGCAACATCCCAGCTATATCATAGAGGCCTGGGACCCGTGAAGATCCGGGGTAGATAAGGCCTTCAGCAACCCATGCATGCTTGCCAAAACAGGCGACTTTACTTGTCGAAAGAGACGACTAACGGGATCGGGTGGTCAGGCTTGCTGATTTGGGTGATGCATGTCTTCCTATCCCAATAGTGTAGATTGATGCTCATGATGTTAATCACTGGATTGTCTGGTCCAGACTTGATTATTTACAGACCGCTGTCATATAGCTGGAATATTGCTGAGTGTTGCATTAAACAACAAAGAAACAAACAAAGGCCTGTAAATAACCGATTCTCGGAGAAACAAAGAGCATTGATTACTGCTGTGACCAATGTTATAAAAAACAGATCTTAGAGAGATTGTGTGTAGCGGTAGCGAGCACTAAGATCTGATTATACTGAGACTGCACAAGGGCACAATGACATATAAGCAGCAAAGTTGCACACTGTAATAAAAACATCCAATCATCCTTAACTGGCTCTTACAATCTTATAGCCTTTAATCCTTCAGGTAGACAAGCATGAGGTGCTACTGCCCAACCCAGAAGAGCCAGTTATCATTGGTCTGCTTCACTAATGATTTAGGCTGTCTTCTAAACAGAGAACTACATGTACCGTGAAGGTTATCATTTATTTTCACAAAATACATTGTGGATGGATTATCAGTTGTCCAATGAAATACAGTGGATTAATTCAACAAGGCAAATAATTTATCTCATAAAATGTACAAACTATAACATTTCAGTCAATACTTACTCAAACACCTCTGAGTTCAAGCATATCCTGGACATCCAACCAGAAATACACTTTCACAGATCCATTTTGTGAACTATTTTTAATGCTTTTACAGCTATTTGTACAGTACTTCAAAACTCAAGAATGAGTGGTTCTAGCATGGATAGCCAACTAATGTCAGCATAACATCTGGATGTGTTTCACTATCACCCTGGTAGATACAATACAAGAAATATCTCATGTAAACATCACCTTGTCATATCTTCGATCATTCTTGGTTCCAAAACACCCTCATAAAAACCACACGAGTAAATACACATATTAAGTTGGAACAGTACCTTAGTCATACTACATGATTTCTCACACTCAGACAGATGGAGGACAATAACGAACATCAGTTATCAAAGCAGATGGAAGCTTAATAACAATTTGAACATGAGTGAGTATGGTTTCTGCCACTTTTAGCAATATTCCAGCAATATCACGGCGTGGGACACCAGAAATGGGCTTCACTCAATGTTCCCATGTCGGGAATCAACCCCTGATCTTCAGCATGACGAGCGAACGCTTTAACCACTGGGCTACCCGACCACCCCTTGAACATGATGAAGTCTTAGAAAAATGATGACAATTCTTCATAAATCAGCTTGTTCACAAACTTTTCATAACTGAATGGTCACTTTGACCTTTAACAAAATTGAAACACCCGTTGTAGTCTTGTAAAAATAATTGAAATTCTCAAGTTTGTGTGGTTTCAAGCTTAAAAAATGTGACTTGGGCCTAGAATGTTAACTAATAAAAGTTTGAATGAATAAACTTGGCCTTTGACATATGTGAAACATAGGTAATGACATTGACCTTCAAGATCCCCAAGGGTTATTCATGTGTAAGGTGCATCTGGCAGTGTATGGAGCAAGCACTAGTTTACAAGGGCCGATTACATTTGTTTCAAACAGGAAAGAGGAAGGTATTTAAAATGAAGCATGTGTATAACCATAACAGTCTACAAGGAAGAAACAAACTTGATAGCACCAAGAGGAAACACAAAGAGGAAACACAAAGAGACCAAGGTGACCAATCACTATCATGCATAAGGCCAAGCTCCTCACAGCTATATCCTGTTCGTGGAGCTCTCTGTACTATCGCTGCCACAAGTCAAAGCTCCCCACTGTGATAGGTGGCTACAACCATGCTTGGAGCTGAACTTGCAACTGATTGACTGTTATTTTTACAAACAAGTGACGACTGCCGTGACCCGAATACGCTTACTCCTGCTAAATCATTTTCTTTGTTTGTCAATTTGAATTTCTGTTTCATGACAACTATCATGGAATTGGTATAGTAAGAATATAAGGGAGAAATTGGTTGATTTTCCTTTTGTCAGTAATCTCGAACCAATCCGATCAAACAAACAAAAAGGTAAATTCACCTGGGAAATATGGTCAGTCGTAAACCTTTTCAAAATTAACTGTGATGGCATTCCCAAACATATAAACAAAAGTATGAACGTTACTACATTTGGGGTAAGAGGGCAAATTTCAAGATTCTTGTAATGGCCGTGCCCACACTAGTGGTAGAGATGTTACCGAGAGTGTCACGTGCGGGGAAGGAGCGTGGCATAAGGAATACAAGGGGAGATAATAATGTAAAGGAAGCACACAATAACTTTCCATGGTTTGTTAGGTACGCTCTACCGTGCTTGGAAAATAAAACAAAATTAACTTTCCTTCAATCAGTAGCTGTCTGACACCAACACAGATGACTGTAGAGCATCCATATCTCCTCACGTATGTAACACAGGACATTTCAGCAAAGGATCAACAGCACTTCACTTCACATTTGATTGAGCACAATTGTAGCCACCAAAACTGAATGTATGATGTTATGGTGAAGAATGTCTGATATCCCACCAGAGTCCACCCTGCCAACCTTGTACAGACAGATCTCTACACAACATCACCTTGCAAATACTAGATTCAGGTCAACATAACATGACATTCCCAGTTAACAAATAGGAACAGATCAAAAATATTTTTTCACTTTGGATGTTCAAGTGGTATATTTATTTTGGCTTGAGACATACCAGTATATAAAACAGAAACAGTAAAATATACCTGGACGGATAGTTTAAGTTAAAACCTGGACGGATATTTTACAATAAAAACTGGATGAATATATCAAGTTAAAAATAATACAAAAGATGTATAAGCAATAGGTAGTTATATACAGTAACAAATAAATACTGATAGGATAGCATGTAAGAATTCATTACATGCAGAAATCTGAAATCTGTGCAAATTCTACATATGAAAGAACCATTATCAACTGTAAAGAGTTGTTAGATTCAGTATTTGATACAGGCACAACTACGCAGATTATTACCAGTGTGATACAACTTAACCAAATGATACAAGGAAAAACAGAAGACACATAAGTTCAGTCTATTATTTTGTCACTAAAACTTCAAAATACATATAATAATACTGATAGCCTGTTACACTTCAACCCTAGTAATCAGGACAGCCTTTACTGTAAAAATTATTAAATATCAGGATCAACAAACCATTTATACAACTATGTCATTAGGTGATGCATTTCAATGTTTGAAGGTTTTGCTGTGTGTTTGCATCCAAATTTAGCAGAGTCAAATTTCATCTCTATCTTGAAAACATGGCAAGTTTACCTCCTACACGCCAGTCACCGATCATGACACATATGTCGAGACTTTAAAAACAACAACGACACAACGGTGAAATAGACACATTCAATCAAATGTACATGATGTATTGACAATGTAAATAAACAGTAGGCAACCAAACTTCAAAATAGAGTGACAAAACTATTGACCAATAACTGTGTTGGGAAAGGTTCGAGATATAAGAATATGTTTCCACCTCAAGTAATTTGTTCTAAACACGCTAAAGGAATCAACTTATAACACAGAATACATCTTCCTGATGCAAGGGCGTTGACTGACCAGAAAAGTCCAGTTTCCACCCTTGTGATACTAGGCTGGAATTCCAGGGTTACATTTTGGCTGGACTAACGAGTCTATGCATAGTCTAATCAAAATCGTCTAACAAACTAGACATTCGATTAATAAACAACATGGTTTTCAACTTGCAGATTTCATTTGACAAAAGGAATTGCAAAGCATGTGTACCTCCAATTTGGC
This sequence comes from Haliotis rufescens, assembly GCF_023055435.1. Taxonomy (NCBI): domain Eukaryota; kingdom Metazoa; phylum Mollusca; class Gastropoda; order Lepetellida; family Haliotidae; genus Haliotis; species Haliotis rufescens. The sequence goes on from NW_025963779.1 coordinate 27,050,213, forward strand.
ATCGACAGATATTTAGCAAATCTTTTCATGTTTCTAATCAAGGTGCTCAAGGGATTTCATGCATTTGGTAAAGGAAGACCTGTTTTATTACAATACAGATCTTGATTATCGATCAGATTGTCCAGATTGGGCGCCACCATTTTGTTTGAAGTAAATGCAAGTGATATGAGAGGTGGAATCTGATTGGTCAATAGGAGGGACATAGAAAGGACTAACTCGTAATAGCCACTGGTGGCGCTACAAATTCCAGCCTAGTTTGGCAACGGTGAAAACTGCACATATTATTGTTACCAACTTTCATGTAAAATGCATAATCATGATAATGTTGTTTAATGGCAATTAACAATTCATTTGAAGGAGCTGACTGCAGTCTTTGCCCCAAACTACAAATCTGTCTCCCGTTCCATAGGGCGATTATTGTACTTGTATGTTAAAACATGGGCATTGCGTTACTCGTAGTCCAAGGGTCACTTAGTTGAACAGGTCCTGAACTATCGTCAAGTTACTATTACCCACATTAGTACATTGTGGTCAACATGGTCGAAATAAAAACAAAACTATTTGACCAGACTCCTGACCGATTAAGCCTCTGACTGTGACTGTATTTTGAATTCGAGACAAAATAGCGGATGAAGCATGCCAGAACACTGCAGTCTCCTTGAATGATCTCAAACCAATGAACCTAATCATGTAAACATGGGTAGATAGTTAATGAATACACCATTGCATGAGTGAATTCCATTGCATGAAGTGATGATATCCATGGCTGTTGTTACTGACATCGTTTCAACAAGGCTGTCCGAGCTGACACTAACAACTTGAAGGCGTCTTCACTTCCTGGTGCCACGCTCTTGTCAGGATGCAGCAACACGGCCAGCTTCCTGTACGCTTTGTTCACATCATCCCTGGGGAAACACAACACACACTTGTTACACAACACCATGGAGTTGACAGAAGCGTCATGTTACTGTATGTGAGCAGTGATGAACACTTTTCATTTTTTGTTTCTCGGACCATCAAAATAACACTGAGTTGCTGAGATGGATTCTGGCCTAACCATAACATTTCATCACCTTACGTGACACGTCTAGTTAACTTTGTTTCAGTAAAAACAAATATTTTATCAATATCGAAAGAAAGTCAAAGTTGTGTAGTTTATCAGCACAATATACTATGTTTGCCTCTTGGACAAACTATCCTATTATGACCAAGGTGCATCTTTTCAACTCTCAATAAAATCTAATCGTTCACACTGATACCATACGTCTCTGCACTGATTAAGATCTCACAAAATCTCTATACAGGTTGCATCACGAGAACACTGAGCAAACTTAGACTGACAAATCTAAAAGGAGGCGTGGGTTCTTGAGCCAACCAGTTGTAAACTTTCCAAAACAATTCGGCTTCCTTTTATTATCACCTTGATTCGGAAATGTTTCGATTTGTATAGCAGAAATGAACACAGAACATGAATATTCTTTGCCACTGTGCTCAGAAACAACAGGATGTATGAAATATCCACAACAATATAATGGTACCACTATACTATACTACTTGTTTTCGAGAAACAAAAAACAGATACGCTGGTTTGAATGCTTCACTCACTTAAACTGAGAATTTCGAATCCTTGACAGTGAGAAAGTTCACCTGACGCAACATCCAAAGGAGGTGACCTCAGATCTTCACACAGATAGGCATCATGTTGGAGTAACAGATCTGACGTTAATGAGACATCAATAAACATGGTGTTAAATCTTCTACACTTACTTGGATGCCCCTGGAGAGAGACCGAGCCTCTCGAAGTCTGACTTAGAATTTTTTAGCCTCTGTATGGCATCAATCTGCTCCTTGGTGTATCCGAGCTGCGTCTGTACAGGAAGTCTCTTCCCACCATTGTCTACTGTACTCACAACTCCATCAAACAACATCTGCAGTGGGGACAAGCAGGCATATCAGGGAATGTTAACCATTTCCTATAACAGCATGCATCTATGACCTCGATGACTATGAGGATAACTTTGTGTTGAGTGCTATTTCCCTACAAAGCTTGCCTGCATACTATTTCCATAGAGAAGCTTATATGAGTACTAATTCCCTACTAAGCTTGCCTGTGTACAATTTCCCTACTAAGCTTGCCTGTGTACTATTTCCATAGAGAAGCTTATGTGAGTACTATTTCCCTAGTAAGCTTGCCTGTGTACTACTTCCCTACTAAGCTTGCGTCAGTACTATTTCCCTACTAAGCTTGCGTCAGTACTATTTCCCTACTAAGCTTGCCTGTGTACTACTTCCCTACTAAGCTTGCGTCAGTACTATTTCCCTACTAAGCTTGCCTGTGTACTATTTCCATAGAGAAGCTTATATGAGTACTATTTCCCTAGTTAGCTTGCCTGTGTACTATTTCCCTAGTAAGCTTGCATGAGTACTATTTCCCTACTAAGCTTGCGTGAGTACTATTTCCCTACTAAGCTTGTGTGAGTACTATTACCCTACTAAACATGATAAGCTTGCCTGTGTACTATTTCCCTACTAAGCTTGTTTCACTTCTGGCTGGTAATACACCTGTCGTGCGAGGCATGTTAAAGTGTGTACTTGAAGTAAGGCAGGTACCTGTACATGTACAAATTAAGTATATATAAGTATTACTATAAATTACATAAATATAAGTATTACTACAGGTCCTGTAGTTGACAAAACATAACATATGTGCAATGGAATCAATTAGTTTTGAACATTCTACAGGTTAAGGTATCACTAAGCCTAGTTAATTATTAGTTTGCAATGCCTTATGTGGCCATTTTGATTTCCTAGTTAAGAACATTTTGACGACCATGCTTTTTCATATGAGTTACTTGTGACATCAAGCATAGGGATACCAGGGCCTAATCCCAACATGCCGGCAATTCTAGAGACTGCATACCAAAATAGCTGACAACCAATGCAAGGGAGGCAACTACCTGAAACATGTCATTGATTCCCTCCCCTGTCTGTGCCGACACTTCAAAGTAGTTGTAGCCACGAGAATCGGCCCACAATCGGCCCTCCATTTCATCAACAGTTCTTTTCTTGTCAATCTACAAAATATATCATACTTGATAAAAGCAAAATCACAATGATTTGAGGCACATAACGCCTATAAAATTTCTTATCTGTAGAATTTCTTTCTTATTTATGACCATTGGTGTTGTAATCTTTTCATCGTAGTACCATACACACTTCATCTCTCACCTTGTTAGTAAACACACACAAGGGTGTCCATCTCTCACCTTGTTAGCATACACACACAAGGGCATCCATCTCTCATCTTGTTAGCAAACACACAAGGGCATCCATCTCTCACCTTGTTAGCATACACACACAAGGGTGTCAATCTCTCACCTTGTTAGCATACACACACAAGGGCATCCATCTCTCATCTTGTTAGCAAACACACAAGGGCATCCATCTCTCACCTTGTTAGCATAAACACACAAGGGTGTCAATCTCTCACCTTGTTAGCATAAACACACAAGGGCATCCATCTCTCACCTTGTTAGCATACACACACAAGGGTGTCCATTCCTCACCTTGTTCGCATACACACACAAGGGTGTCCATTCCTCACCTTGTTAGCACACACACAAGGGTGTCCATCTCTCACTTTGTTAGCACACACACAAGGGTGTCAATCTCTCACCTTGTTAGCACACACACAAGGGTGTCAATCTCTCACCTTGTTAGTAAACACACACAAGGGTGTCAATCTCTCACCTTGTTAGTAAACACACACAAGGGTGTCCATCTCTCACCTTGTTAGCATACACACAAGGGTGTCCATCTCTCACCTTGTTAGCACACACACAAGGGTGTCCATATCTCACCTTGTTAGCACACACACAAGAGTGTCCATATCTCACCTTGTTAGCACACACACACAAGGGTGTCCATATCTCACCTTGTTACCACACACACAAGGGTGTCCATTCCTCACCTTGTTCGCATACACACACAAGGGTGTCCATTCCTCACCTTGTTACCACACACACAAGGGTGTCAATCTCTCACCTTGTTAGCATACACACACAAGGGTGTCCATCTCTCACCTTGTTAGCATACACACAAGGGTGTCCATCTCTCACCTTGTTAGCACACACACAAGGGTGTCAATCTCTCACCTTGTTAGCATACACACAAGGGTGTCCATATCTAACCTTGTTAGCACACACACAAGGGTGTCCATATCTCACCTTGTTAGCACACACACAAGAGTGTCCATATCTCACCTTGTTAGCACACACACACAAGGGTGTCCATATCTCACCTTGTTACCACACACACAAGGGTGTCCATTCCTCACCTTGTTCGCATACACACACAAGGGTGTCCATTCCTCACCTTGTTACCACACACACAAGGGTGTCAATCTCTCACCTTGTTAGTAAACACACAAGGGTGTCAATCTCTCACCTTGTTAGCACTCACACAAGGCTGTCCATCTCTCACCTTGTTAGCACTCACACAAGGCTGTCCATCTCTCACCTTATTAGCACACACAGAAGGGTGTCCATTCCTCACCTTGTTCGCATACACACACAAGGGTGTCCATCTCTCACCTTGTTAGCATACACACAAGGGTGTCCATCTCTCACCTTGTTAGCACACACACAAGAGTGTCCATATCTCACCTTGTTAGCACTCACACAAGGGTGTCCATCTCTCACCTTGTTAGCACACACACAAGAGTGTCCATATCTCACCTTGTTAGCACTGACACAAGGGTGTCCATCTCTCACCTTGTTAGCACTCACACAAGAGTGTCCATCTCTCACCCTGTTAGCACTTACACAAGGGTGTCAATCTCTCACCTTGTTAGCATACACACACAAGGGTGTCCATCTCTCACCTTGTTAGCATACACACAAGAGTGTCCATCTCTCACCTTGTTAGCATATACACACAAGGGTGTCCATATCTCACCTTGTTAGCATACACACACAAGGGTGTCCATCTCTCACCTTGTTAGCACACACACAAGGGTGTCCATATCTCACCTTGTTAGCACACACACACAAGATTGTCCATCTCTCACCTTGTTAGCACTCACACAAGAGTGTCCATATCTCACCTTGTTAGCACACACACAAGGGTGTCAATCTCTCACCTTGTTAGCACACACACAAGGGTGTCCATCTCTCACCTTGTTAGCACACACACAAGGCTGTCCATCTCTCACCTTGTTAGCACCCACACAAGGGTGTCAATCTCTCACCTTGTTAGCACACACACACACAAGGGTGTCCATCTCTCACCTTGTTAGCACTCACACAAGGGTGTCCATCTCTCACCTTGTTAGCACACACACAAGGGTGTCCATCTCTCACCTTGTTAGCACACACACAAGGCTGTCCATCTCTCACCTTGTTAGCACACACACAAGGGTGTCTATCTCTCACCTTGTTAGCACACACACACACAAGGGTGTCCATCTCTCACCTTGTTAGCACTCACACAAGAGTGTCCATCTCTCACCTTGTTAGCACACACACAAGGGTGTCCATATCTCACCTTGTTAGCACACACACAAGAGTGCCTATACCACACCTTGTAAGCACACACACAAGAGTGTCCATATCTCACCTTGTTAGCACTCACACAAGGGTGTCCATCTCTCACCTTGTTAGCACACACACAAGAGTGCCTATACCACACCTTGTTAGCACTCACACAAGAGTGTCCATATCTCACCTTGTTAGCACTCACACAAGGGTGTCCATCTCTCACCTTGTTAGCACACACACAAGAGTGTCCATCTCTCACCTTGTTAGCACACACTCACACAAGGGTGTCCATCTCTCACCTTGTTAGCACACACACAAGGGTGTCCATCTCTCACCTTGGTAGCACACACACAAGAGTGTCCATCTCTCACCTTGTTAGCACACACTCACACAAGAGTGTCCATCTCTCACCTTGTTAGCACACACACAAGAGTGTCCATATCTCACCTTGTTAGCACACACACAAGAGTGTCCATATCTCACCTTGTTAGCACACACACAAGGGTGTCCATATCTCACCTTGTTACCACACACACAAGAGTGCCTATACCACACCTTGTTAGCACACACACAAGGGTGTCCATATCTCACCTTGTTAGCACACACACAAGAGTGTCCATATCTCACCTTGTTAGCACACACACAAGGGTGTCCATATCTCACCTTGTTAGCACACACACAAGAGTGCCTATACCACACCTTGTTAGCACACACACAAGGGTGTCCATATCTCACCTTGTTAGCACACACACAAGGGTGTCCATCTCTCACCTTGTTAGCACACACACACACAATGGTGTTGTCAACCTCGGTCTTGTCTCCCATCTCATTGTGCATCTCCTGCACCCACGCATCCAGAGACTCGAAGCTCACACGGTCAGACACATCGAACACAAGAATTGCACCCTGTGCATCTCGGTAGAACTCATTGCGAACCTACAACATAGCATGTGACATGCATCATAAAACAAACACCACAAATGTATCCACAATATTTCTTTTAATATCAACATCCAAGTACATATCAACTTTTCTTCAAATGGTCACCAAATCAGTCATTGTGAACCAGGGTTCATTCAGATCTTTGGACTCTAAATTCAAGCACTTTTAAGCACTTTTCAAGGAAAAACATTTGTTTTCAAGGACCCTTTTCTTGATTCACAATGCCCAAATCCTGTAAATTTAATCCCAACAATTACTAACCAGTTTTTCTGGTCACGGCTGCTTTGTCTGTGGGACTTTAGCGCACTTTCCCCCATCATCAGCCTATCATACCAAAATCAATTTCCTTCCTGTTTCACACACCAATTGGTTCTTTGAAACTTTAAAACCCATTTCCCTATGATTTAAACACAATTTGGCTATTTTCCGGATCCTCTGCTTGGTCTGTCGCAGAAACAGGAACCAGTCCAGAGTTTCAAGTTCTGCTCATGATAATGTTAATAAAACTATATTCAGGAATAAAATGAGCAAAGGAATTGATGCACGTAACCCACAGAAAGAAGACAGTCTTTCTTTTTTATGTTTTAAGCAGCAGGAAATAAACAATGCATTAAATCTTGACCGATTATAATTTTCAGTAGCAATTTTGTTACAGCTAGTCCGTTCTTATTGACATTCCTGCACTTTTCAAGAAGTGTAAAAAAAATCCAGCTCTTCGATGGTACAATAGCAGAATCAATCACTTTTTTATCGGAAATGGTTCAATTCAAGCACTTTATAAATCTGTGTGAACCCTGTGAACATACTAAGGTAACTACTTTCACAACTTTAACATTGCAACAAAAGAAGAGGCATCGTACCTCATAAAATATGGGATGCCCTGCCATATCGAAGATGTTGACTTTAACATCTCGGTCCTTCACACTGATCCTGCAATAGACAAGATGATGATCACATTAAACAACGACCATCTGTATGTGTTAAAATCTTTGTCACAATAGCTTCATTTGCTTACCACCTTAATTTTTAAAAAGTCAATCTCAGCAACAACAAAAAATGCCGAAGAACACAAATATACACCTCTAATAGTACAACTTTTCTATCAAGATGCCATGTTGTAGGCTGTAGATAATATCCATAACAATAAAACTTGTAATGAGAATTTGAAAGCCTCAACACTCATTGGCTGAGTAGAAAATTCACCTCACAAGACCTCCTTTGGAGATATTCTCAGATCTTCATGCAGAGATGGATCATATTTGAGCAAAAGATCTGATTTGGGGAGAGATTAGATAATAGCCTCATTATCATTACTAAGTAAAACTAACATTACTGTGTGGTAGAAACAAACAGTTTTAGTCCACTAGTCCTTATAATGATAACATATAGCAAAACCCTGAAAAATGGCAAGTATCTACTAGTCCTTATGATACCTTAACTATTGGGTAGTTTGGCAAGGACTACAGGACTAGTGCCAATTTCTACCGCTGCATTATTAACATAATAATTAAAAAATCAGAACAATAACCACCAAATGAAAATCAACAGTGATGTACTTACTTGGTGACGCCATAGTCGATGCCTATAGTAGCCAAGTATTTGTGGACAAACCTCTTCTCACAGTAACGTTTGATTATACAGCTCTGGAAGGCAAGCACAAGGAAAGTGTTGTTAATGTTTTTGTTCTAATTTACCTGATCCATCTTGGATGATGTTAACTCACTATTCTCGGGGCAGTTTCATATGTATAAGATGTTTCTTCAAATATCAGAAATCTGGTGTTTTGCTTTGCATATCATGTTAAATAAAAATCTGTTGGATGTAGACTTCTTGGATTCTCAACCTCAACTAGTAGTGGGACAATACAGCGATGCATCGGTGGATAATGATTTTTAACTTCTCTCAAAGTCGCACACACTAAATAAAAAGTATTGAATCTTATCTTAAATAAATTCTTTAACAAATGTTACACCAAACACTAATTACATGTACTAGTGAAAATGAATAGTGAAAATGTAAATATTTTCATCCATTGCAGCATACTTTACACTGCCAACTGTAAATTGATGGTGTGCCAGGTTTTTGGCCATCCTGTCTATGAAAAAGATGGCTTATGCTACGAAGATAAGAGCACATGTAAGTATCGTGATATGTATCAGATCGTGAGCAAAGTATCGTGATACGTATCCGATCGCGCATATGGTGTATTGTCTCAGGCCTAAGCCCAACCAATACTAAAAAACGAGTACATGCATAAGAATCGCCAGTTGATTGATTAAATGAAAAACAATGATGCCTCACACCCTGATTTGGAACATTTGACCATTGGTACAGGAGTGAGTGAGTGAGTGAGTTGGGTTTAACGCCGCTTTTAACAGTATTCCAGTTATATCGTGGCGTGTCAGCTTAATGTGGGAGGAAAGCCCTAAGTGATGCAGTTCTCAGACGTTTACCACTTCGGTGAAATCCACGAGCACGGGTATGGTGCTGACAAATCTAGAAACATAATCGGGGCGAACCGAGATTCGAACCCACAATCATAGGTTTCTGGCGTGCTTAAAGGATCAGTCTGCACAGCGAATTGTGGCGCCATAGACGACTGGGCCACCTGTGCCCCCCCATTGCTACAGGAGCAAGTAGCATATGAGGTGGAGGGATAATAACAGTCATGGCCATTGCAATCCCATGTGGAGCTTCATAGTACTGCTCGTTAGTATAAGCATTCTTAATTGAGCGTTGTGTGTTACTGTAACCTTAGAAATAGTAACATAATGATTGTGACAGTTGGAAGTCAGTTATGCTTTGGTGATGATAAAGTAAACAAGCGTATACACTGAGAGAAGTTGTTGTTTATATCAAATGGTGCTACTCTGGAACTGAAAGAACAATATCAACACAATGCAGAACTGAATTTAGCATTAAAAGAATACTAACTTCAGGGTCAGGTTGATTATAGGTCAGTCAGCATGGTCGGTGATGAACAAGGACTTACATATTAAGGCTCAGTGGGACACTTGTACCATATGCCACAAAACAAGATAGAGATTCCACTCTGTACTAGTTCAGATCGGAAATGACATGCTCCCAAATCAAATGCAAACTGTGAAGCATGGTTTCCCAGGAGTCACTGTGGGCTAGGGCTAGGACCCACAGTGGGTTAGGGCTAGGACGGGTAACTCGGGTACTTGGGTCGGGTGAGTCCTAGTAGGACTACCTGGATCCATGGTTAGTCATGTGATGTATTGTTTAATGACAAAAACTCACTTATAGCTCAGTGGTTACACGACAAGTTGCTAATGTTTGCATGTTTTCTGACGATGCACACATTCCTTTTGACTTGCTTATGTTTGAGTAAAGATAAAGCTTTAGTCAACTTCAGTGTTCGGATGATCTGATCGTTTGATACATGTATCTAACTCGTTTTTGGCAGGGCTGGGGTAAAACAATTCCCAGTCAGACATTTTGTTCCAAACTCTTGAAACATACAGTGAGTACCTGAGTAGGGTCAGGTAATAGGGGGTCGGGTACTCGGGTAGTAAATATGGAGTCTTCCCAGCCCTACTGTGGGTACAAAGTGACTATAGGTGGGTGCAATTTGACTGTAGGTGTTATTCATCAAGCTATCCAGGTTTATGAATGAGGAAAAAACATGGTTCTTTCCATGCTTGCAGTTGCCCTAACATCTTAGGATCAGCATCATGCTGTTGTTTCAATGTTTGCAAATGTTTTGTAACATATGAAACATCTAGGTTGATATATCGTGATCATATTTTGAAGACAGATGATCATGCTGATGTCATAAAAGCAACGCCATATAACTGGAAATATGACCAATGATCAGCATCTGTGTCAATGTCAATCTGTTTGTTTGTTGAACACCGCACACAGCAATATTACAGTTATATGACGGTGGTCTGTAAATAATCCAAATCTGGACCCGTCAATCAAGTGATTGACATCATGAGCATGGGTCCACGCAATTGGGATACAATGACATGGATCAACCAAGTCAGCGAGCATGACCACCCGATCCTGTTAGTAACCTCTTATGACAAGCATACTCGCCTTTTACGGCAAGCATGTGTTCCAGAAGTTCTATTCTACGCTGGATCTTCACGGGTCAAATGTCAATCTGAAAATTTCAGCACCAAAACATGATTTATAACATGATAAACCCAACACAAACATAGGTGGGGATGGAATTCTTTGTGAATTTCCAAAAGTTAACTTTGTTCTGAGTATAAATTTACCTTGCCAGTCTCAGCATTTCCCATACTTATTATCTTGATTCGCAGGGAACGACGAATACCTTTGTTGGACATGATGGATGATATCAGAGAGAGTATGTTTCCCACGCTCTCTGTTATTACTGGTAATGTGAGACGAGATTCATCCGTTCAACAAATTGCCAGTGACCCGGTATGTTGTCAAGAACGCTACTTTGTTCAGTTGACATTTCACTTTGATTTTAATCCTATAGGAGCCATTACCGCAAAAGATGAACGAATGTCAAAAAGCCACTCTGGATGTCATAGAAATCCTTCAGAATAAGTTACTTTGTGTCTGTTTCATCTACACTGAGTTGCTAAATTCCTCCGTGTTTCGTCCATGCCCAAATAATGTTGACAACTCAATCGGAAAATGTCGCTGATTTACGAGACTATATGATTTTTCGACAGCGAGAGAAGGTATCATAAGAACGTTCCGATTGATTCTGAACTTCGCAATAAATACTGTTCGGTTTGTGATTGGTTGTAACTATTCTTCATGTATATATACACGCGCGATGAAGGATAACTCCGTGGATAACTCCAATAGTGGTTAAATTAATAGAAGAGACCATAAAATATATGTATTAAGCGCCACTGTTATTTCGATTCAAATGGTCGGTAACGTGTCTGTGCTTACTCGAAGATTCTTGTCAGCATCTTACAACTGACACCACATATTGAATCATATATTGGAATTTCACATTAAAGTCATCCAGCTAATTTGCTTGATATACCAAGACATTGTCACAATTTTTGTTTCAGTAGACTTCCTGATATCAAGTTCCAGAGAGTATTTGAATTTGTGCCATGATGCAGTGTAGCAACACTTATTTGAAGATGATTCCTGGCTCCTGTTGTGCTTCGTCACTTGTATATGTAACAACAGGTTCTTTTAGCAAATAATTCCCATGAAACTTTACTTTAGGCAATACCTGTGATGTATGGTAGAACTGGGGCCATGAGGGCTGTAACTCGCCAGGCTGCTATACAAGATAAAGTAAGCTTGATCTCACTCGTACTGAGAATTAGTAAGCTTAGAAACCTTTGCACACTCCATCTGAAACAGCATTATAATTTCCTGTCATGAAAAATGAAACTTTTGTTGATGCGCTTACTGTATCCCTTCCGTTCATCATTTTACGTCGGTTTAATCTATGTATCACTACTGGCTGCCACTGAAACGATAAGCGGAAGAGGGGATACAGGAAACTGCTGCTACACCAGTTCTCAGCTCACCGTTACGGTCTCAGATGAATCTAAAGTAAGGGAGCAACCATTTATGGCGGTGTCATAATAATATCTAAAAACAGTACTGAATTTTTACTACATAGCCTATGCTTCACATTGAAGGAAAGGGGTTAATGTGCTCTAACTCCAACCAAACGCTGTCCCGTGTATTCATTAAAATGGCTCAATTATATTTATCTGAATGGATGGAGGACGGGAAGTGAAGGAGACATACAAATGTCTGTTTTCTTGGGGACCGCCTCCGTGGTCTAATGGTAGAGCGTCCGCCCGGAGAGCGGAAGGTCCGGGGCGTCGATCCACGGCCGCGTCATACCAAAAGACGTTTAAAGATGGTACTTGTTGTTACCCAGTCTGGCGCTCGGCATTAAGGGGCTAAAACAAGGACTGGTCGGCTCGGAGTCAGTTGACTGTGTCTGAGTGGGGTATTCATGTTAAACTGCGGCATGGTATCTCAGTGTGCTAGCACTATAAATCGGCATCAGTCTGGACTAGTACAAGCAGCCACACACACACACACACGTGCATTCACGTCGCTATATAAGTGCAATAATCTTGGACACGACGTTAAACCCCATTTCACCTCACCTCGCCTGTTTTCTTGGCAGATAGCTGAAACGGCACCTCAGCAAAAACGTCACCGAGCGAAATCGTCACCTTATTATTTTTTAACCTTGGCACTGAAATACATGAAATTAAACTCACATGAAAATACATTCACATAAAGCATATATACTACCACATAAATCGTTCTTATCGTTATTTAAAATAGAGGTGCCGTTTTCGCCCGACAACTGGTAGCCGTTTTCGCCTAATGAGGTGCCGTTTTCGCCCGAAAAATTGGTGACGTTTTGCTGAGGTGCCGTTTAGCCTGTATCCCATACATCTTCATTCGTTTTGTTAAGTGGACAAGTTAATCAAACAGGAAATGACATTATAAGTCCAGTTTCCACCCTTGCCGAACTGGGCTGGATTTATGGAGTTATATACTTGGTTGGACTGACACTAACGAGTTTATGCATAGTCCTATCAAAACCGCGTATCGAAATCAACGTTCGGTTCATAAACAACATGGCGACTGACGTGCAGTTTTTCGTCGATTGCGGGATTTACGGAGCATGTCTTCCACCAACTGGCCTTGGTCAGATGTTTTCCTTATCTTTTCATGTTTTTAATCAGGGTGCTCAAATGATTTGATATACTTCGCGAGGCAGGACCCATTTTATTACAATAAACACATTGAGTATCAATCAGATCATCTTGAATTTTGTGAGGTTAAATGTGATTGGTCAGCGGGAGAAACGTAGAAGGGACATAACTCATAAACGCAGCTGGTGGTGCCCACAATCGAGCTACGAAATTCCAGCTTAAAAAGTTCGGCAAGGGTGGAAACAGGACTTTTACACTCAGTTAACTCCCTTGCCTTGGGAAGGTGGCTGCTGGAGTGGCGTCTATGTCAGGGACATGTTTCACAAGCTAACATGTGCATGAATGTATCAATAGTGACTGATTAATGACCAGTTCTTATATAGCATGATCAGAATTCTCTCCCTTATGTGAAGGTTGGCGAGATTATCTTGATTTTGATTTATGTAAGTGAGCGTAATGTGTGAGGAAAGCCAAACATGACACTGGCCAAGACATTTAAAACTAGGTGAAACCCACAAGCACAACTGACAATTGAAGAATCAAAGGACACTTTAGGCATGTGTTCCCATTGAATACAACTAAGGTGTGATTTATATGAGGTGAGGTGAGGTGAGGTGAGGTGAGGTGAGGTGAGGTGAGGTGAAATTGGGTTTAACGTCGCGTCCAAGATTATTGCACTTATATATAGCGACGTGCATGCACGTGTGTGTGTGTGTGTGTGTGTGTGTGTTGCTGCTTGTACTAGTCCAGACTGATGCCGATTTATAGTGCTAGCTCACTGAGATACCATGCCGCAGTTTAACATGAATACCCCACTCAGACACAGTATACTGACTCCGAGCCGACCAGTCCTTGTTTGAGCCCCTTAATGCCGAGCGCCAGACAGGGTAACAACAAGTACCATCTTTTAAAGTCTTTTGGTATGACGCGGCCGGGGATTGAACCCCGGACCTTCCGCTCTCCGGGCGGACGCTCCACCACTAGACCACGGAGGCGGCTGTGATTTATATGAACATCTGGTATCAGCCATTCATATAATTTTTACCACTTTTTTTACTTTCACACCCAATAGAATCTGTTTTGTTGGCAAATCAAGACTATATATGGTTATTCTCTAGCTTTGACATTGTTTTTTTTACAAAAATACACCTATGAGCTACACAGAATTTAAGTTATCTGTCAATAGAAAATTTAGAAATCTGTTCCTGATCACAAGTGGAGACCAGAGCTCAGTCAATACATCGTTGGAATGATGTGACATGAAACCATCTGTGATGCAATGACCACTGGATGATGTCATGTTCCATTGTTTGCAACAGGATGTTGGTATGATGCAATATGTTACTGCTTTCAATGAAATATGGAACAATTGGCATAAAAACAATTGGCATGAACTAACCAATCAGTGTGAAGCAAAAATAATATCATGTGAGACTTACTGAAAGAACTTCACTGGTTTCCATGTGTCTGTGAGTGAAACAGTCAAAAAGAACAAGACAAGACTGAATTCATATTGTAATATACAGTTTATTGAAGCATGTACAAATGTTTATTTATTTATATACACAAGATATTGACACACATACTTTATGCATCCTCGCCGCCATCACTACCTATATGTACATCAACATGACCTTGACCCAGGGGCCCCCGTACAGTATCAACACTTGGTGCACAGTATCGGTGTCAGACCAACAGGACTAGCCCATTGTGTAAAGTTGCTTAACAGGCAAAATCTGATATAATATGGGTGAACAACAGACTTGTGCACCAATAATTGATAGAACAGAAAAGCCCATACACGCAAAACTATCTCTAAATGTCTGTAATCTGATACGCAACTGAAAACTCGCCATTGAAGATCGTCTAGTGAGATGGTCCGACAAAAAAAAAAATTGAACAAAATCATTATCCCATATAAGTCCACTTAATATTCCTCTTATCAAACTTCACCAACATCATAATCAAGTTAACCTTTGACCTTGTTCAGATTGTACATCACTAAATGCTGACTGAAGAGTTGCTTTATTTAATACAAAATATTTACAGTTATTTCCATGCTAAATATTGGTCAATGAAAAGCTCACTCAGTGTTATGTCTATTCGACTGCAATAGTGACCACAGTGTTATGCTGCAACTGTGTAAAGACGTTACATCAAACAATCTTGCATTAATAAATACCTGTATTAAATACAAAAATATTGCCTCTAGATACATTAGCATTTTCCAATATCAACCATATGTTATAGTAGGAATTGAGGGTATCATATTACATTCTCATATATATATATAAAGTAATACCAATTTCTCCTTTTTCTTAAACATTTTCAACCAATCTGAGACCTCTATGCATTAATGACATGTCAATTCTGTATCATTTTGGACATTTTATTTCAATCATGATTTGTGTTTTAGAATTGAAATGTTCCCCTATACATTTGAAATAACAAGTCACCCGCCTTAACAAGCCATTAGCCTACAACAAACTAATTGCTTGTGTGTCAAATCTGTTGATGCGAAGACACGGCACATCTTATGGTTTGAGTCCATGAGATTAACTCTGAGCTTAACATTTTTTACATTTGATATTTATGTATTGACTCAGGAAACAATGTTAACTCCACCTGAAGTAAGGGTCCTTTATTGTCTGGTGTTGTGCTGTTTGTCTGGTGGACAAGGGAGATAACTTAATCACTAAACTGGAACCAGTCCAAACTGGGACAAAATTTGAAGGAAGGCAACAAGCGAGTAATTAACTTGTGGCAATCTGGAATGAATCCATAAAGTTACTGTGTATTTTGTCTTGCATTTTACAGAGCAAAGCTTCAAAAGAATCTTTCAACTCAAAGCATACTGATTTGTATTAATGTACTTACATACCATTTCTAAACATATACTAATTTAAAAGCATCAGTTTATTGAAACAGGTCTTGCTTCAAATGTGCAAGAATAAACAAACATACTTACGAGATATATGTCAATAGTTTTGTACTCTGATAAATTTAAGATTTTCAATAAATAAACTTTTTGGAATTACATGTAAAAGAACTCTTTATCACTCTTAATAAAGATATTTGAGAATAGCCGTATCACACTTGTAATATCCTGAAATAATTCACACTTTAACAATTGCATAACTATGAGGTGTTCAAATTATTTGAAAACTCAATGCTGATGTGATAATCAATATCTCAATGAGGTATATGTTACGATAAAGCTCTAAACATACAATGACCAGCAATGCTTGTGGGTCTCCCTCATTTCCTCTGTGCTTAATTTGTTCAATAAAATGACATTTATCCCCATCTAAATGTCCCTCGTCCTTGAAACCCTTACTAAATAGTGCATGAAGTTCCTCACATGCACAAACCGGGAAACAGCATGCCAAACCTCCGACCACACCCCAGACACAATGGGAACGAAAAATCTAAGAAATTTGTATTTCAAATCTTTACATAACGTCATAAATTGCCAGTGAAATAGATATTACTGGCAGACTGTGCTTCCATATCATGAATATCATATATTGGGAATTTTTTTTTTTTAATTCCCAATTCAGTGTTCCTTCACTATTGCGCCCTTCAAAATAGCACTAACTCTGTCATAGGGCGCGGGATCGCATCACTCCCAAAATTTACTTACATTTTTAATAAACTCAAGTTTCAACACTGACACGATGTTCTTCCCTATATCAAAAAACATTATCAGCTGCTCATTGCAAACACTTACACCAGAAATACCAGTCAACAAATCCGAACTGAAGTACGCAATCTAATCCCATTATCATACTATCAGGTTATGAAAGGTGTCCAATGTATAATGATATCTGGACTTATTTTTGTAATGTATCCTATGAGTACATGATATCATGATATGGAAACACATGAGGGCAACAATCAACGCGTTTGCTCAATATCACCTAGAAATTTAAGTTACTTTTTGTTGTCTTAATATTTTTTTCGAGTCCAACAAAGCGATCAAATAAATGGAAATAACATTATACTATTTTCATTTTTGGATTGTGGCTTTTGGCGCCAGTCACTGAAATTTGTTAACTGAAGATTAAAACTGATTAAAAATTGTTACCAAAGTGCTATAACGTGCACAAGACTTTGATAAGGCAGATGAATTGCAAGAATCATAGTCCTAAGACAATTTGGGGAAATAAGGCCCAGAAGTTTAATGTTGTAAAATTGTTCTTATAATACTTTGAAAACAACTGACCGATTTGTCAATGACTTGCAATGTCAAACATGCAAAATTTGCTGCTACACAACCTCCTTGATGTGTTTTAAGGGAAGTTCTGATTGGTTAGACCCAATTGTTCCATGTATAGTGATTGGAGGTTTGACAAAGCAGGATGTGGGGAACGACATGGAAAACAGTACTGGAGAATCATCCAATAAATAACCGTTTAAAACCTATATATGTATTGGCCATAACATTCTTAATGGGAATAAATGCCCTGTGTTATATAAATACTGAATGTACAACAATCGCGACATACAAGTAATAATATTTACATAAACGTTTTAACAAATCTTAACCATGTAGGTTCAGAATATGACAAATAAATACATCCAGGGATGACACCATTCTTGTAGATAAAACAACTGATTAATGTTCATAAGAAAACCAGGAAGTTAAAAACTGAATAAAAAAATAAAAAATAAAAAATAAACTTATTTTCAGATGGTGAAAGAAGCATCAGCACTACAATATTTTACTGTCAGCACTAAGATTACCACCGAGTAAAATTCGGTAAAATCTACCCTTACTGTTAAAATGTAAAACTGATCACGATGGTAATGGAGTCCCAGTTCGACTTCATGCATGATGATGTCATGGCCAATCAGTGAGATCATGTTGAATCTGACATTCTTGAAGGCAGCACCGTTGAATTAATACAGAAGAGCAAATTAAACAAACCTGCTCCTAAATTGATTTCATCATTCAACATGGAGTGGCATTCATCCAAATACAATAACAATGGCGCCTATAAATAGGAACTACAGTGAAAATATATCTCGTACCTATTAAGACCCCACCCCACATAAACTACTTTCGTATTAATTTTTCTGTGTTGAAATCACTATCTCTTTTAAAGTCCAAAATCTTCCAAATATAAATAATCTTTGAAACATTTTCAACAAAAAAATTCCTAGTTGTTCAGGAAGAATTAATATTATGTGAGTTTAGTGATGTGGGAATGAATAGTCTTAATCATTAAGTACATTTGTAATTGCTGCAATGAGCATAAAATGTCACCAATTTTATTGATTTTTTTTTAAAAAGATTGTAAGTCATAATGGCCATTTTATTTTGTTTGCATCTTGAATGGAATTTTAGCACAGAAAATGCATTAACAAAAGAAATAACTTTACTCAAAGTATCAAAATTTGACTCATATAAAGTAATGATTGTTCCAATAAGTATGAACAGTATGTGATCACTGAATAAATGAAGTTTGGGTTTTAATATGACAAAGTTATACCTTACCCCCGTTTGGGAAATAATTACTGAAATCTTTCAAAATCACGAACACCTTTAACAATAAGCATGAATATAAAAATTCAAACTTCCTGATGATTATATATATATATTTTTATGAATCAGATTAAACTCAATTAGACAAAAAGAAATGTTTGAAAGGATTTTATGTCCATGATTATCACATATACAGAGTTACCTCCCCTTGACCACATTACACAAGAAGAATGCCAATCTGATATCACACTTTTTGACACTAAAACCTCCAAAACATATTCCACTCGCAAGCACCAATATTTAAAAATTAATCACCTGAAAAGCAGTACATTTCTTTTTTGCCTAAATATGAAAATAACTTTGCACTGCCTTCTTTTGATTGGAAAACCATTTTGCTCTGCTCAGGAAGATTAGCATTTGTCGCAGTCAGTAAAATATCGTTATTTGATGTCAAGATGGAGATGAAAATCCTCTGGTGATAAAAAATAAATTAACACATAAAATTTTCATGACAGATTAAGAGAAAGGCTACAGTTTCATAGCTATCAAAAAAATCTGATCTGAACATAGCATGTCAAATAAAATACAAGTATGCATTTTCATCTACTGAAATAGAATTTAAATTATCACATCATAACACAACTAAAACGTGCAGAGATGAACTGTTACATTGTTTAAATATTTGTTAAAACTTAAAAGTGTTAAAACTGTTACATCATAATGTTAAGGCATAAATGGAAAGCCTATATGTGTTCATATTTCCACACAAACATCCGTCATACATGACTCAGCATTATCAGTATAATATATAGCTTGCTTCATACACGTAATATAAATTTCTCTCATAAAACGTCAGGTTCCCAAAACACACCAATCACACACTCAAACACTTCACACAAAGCACAATGAAAACATAACATTTACTGAAGGGAGATGTTACTAATGACATTGGGTTAATGACACAAATCGTTAAAAAATAACCTTTTTCACTGAATTGAGGAACCAGTATTTTATTGTGGGAGGTCAGAAAGAATTAACGTTAAATATATCAGAAAACGTGACAACTGTATGGGAAGGAAGTAATAAACCAACAGGTCTTGCGTGTCTTTAAAAAATACGGTTTTATACTCTTGAAATATTGTCATAATAATATATTTATTTTATAATTTATTTTATTGATGGATTAGGCTTATTTTCAGATTTATTTTACAGATGCAACAAACTACTTCACTGACATCATGGAGGACAATAGAGTTTGGAGTAAAATATCCATGAAGGGTTGCCTAGACAGTGGGGATGGGCTTAAAAGAGATTAAGGATAGAAATTCACAAGTTTAGATAGCTATATAAATGACTGGTCCCTGTATATTCTCAAACTTTGAATAATAGTCTCAAATTTAGAAATGTATCTACAGGTAGTTTGAGAAACGCGTAAGTATATTGACTTGCATCTTGACTATTTGAGCAGTACCTGCTTGTAACACACCCTTCCATACAAAAGCAGGCTGTTGACAGCTCATACTTGTCTCTCTCTCTCTCACTTTCTCTCTCTCACACACACAGCTGGACAGACAAACTGACATCACGTTCTGCAGATTCACTAAGCACACCTGAGGTCATACAAGCTCAATCTGACGATATTTTTTCCTCAAATTTGACACAGGATCTTTAAAAAGTAAGGGGTCCATCCGACTCTTTGATCGCACAAGTGGCATGTAGCCAAAAACACTGGCAAAAGTGTCCACACAAAGTTCTCTCTGTAGAAAATGAAACTGGTCCGTCCACGGGGACGTCTTGCTGGTGTTGGCTGCCCCCAGCATAGCCTCCTTGTATTGTTTTCTTTGGGTGACCTTGATGGGGGGAAGTTTGGTAACATGGCTGACTAGAAAGTTGAGAAGGATGTCTTCACAGTTTGCGGCCTGGTCGACGGTTTTTATCAACACACTGCTCAGGAGGTTGGTGTACAGGAAGTTGTAGTAGCTGAAAGCGAAACACATTTTCAGATCATTGTCAGCGTAGACAAAAAACATTGGCAAGAGGTCATTAACGTGGGACGAATTGGCGGTAGTCCTTGTATCGATCATTAAAACCAGTCAAAAGCCACATTGTTTGGATGGTTAAAATTTGTGATGTATAATGATTACTCAACCTAATATATATGAATGTGCGTGTGTGCGTGCGTGCGTGCGTGAGAGTAGACTCCAGACTCCAGAGTCCAGACTCGATTAAACATAGACTGCCGCCATATAGCTGAAATATTGCTGAGTGCGGCATTAAACAACAAACTAAACGACAACAACAAAAAATTCTTTAAAGCAGATCCTGTTAACCTCTCAGGATATGATGGATTAGTTATGACATCAACGCAGAATGTTCCGTACTGAGACTTCATGAGACTTCCTAACCCTGATAACCCATATGTCTGCTTACATCCCCTCTGGGCAACCTATCAAGAAGACATGTACTAACATCAGCCCAGCACACTTCTTATATCTAGTCCTCAATAAACACACATCTCATGAAATACCCATTCCTGACAAGAAGCAGGCCCGAGGGGACAGCCAATGGGTTGACCTTTGGCTAAAAAAAGCGTTTTGATGAAGCGACTTCTGAATCCAATAACTGGCAAACAACATGCAGTGACCTAGTGTAAATAACACTGTCATACTCATAACATACACGTTTCCTAGATCAGGCATGTTAAACCCATCTAGCATCGCGAACAGCCTGCATCCTGCTGCTGAACCAACGTGAGACTGTGCTCATCGTCTTCAAGATGTTCGATGCATCATCAAACTCAATGTTGTGTGCTTAACTCAAACCTGTATTTAGACTTGTCTGACTTACAGAAGCTGCAGGAGTTAATGAATTGCTTATTGTATAACCCCAAAGTACAATTGGCATGGGTGGAATTGTTTGTCCTTACTCAATCAAAGCCATTTTTGCAGGATTGTATTGTCAGGAAGATATCCTGGTGTATATCAAGCCAGGTGTATTGTGGTGTACATCAAGCCAGATGTATCCTGGTGTATATCAGGCAGGTGTATCATGGTGTATATCAAGCCAGATGTATCCTGGTGTATATCAAGCCAGGTGTATCATGGTGTACATCAAGCCAGTTGTATCCTGGTGTATATCAAGCCAGGTGTATCATGGTGTATATCAAGCCAGGTGTATCATGGTGTACATCAAGCCAGCAGTATCATGGTGTATATCAAGTCAGGTGTATCATGGTGTACATCAAGTCAGGTGTATCATGGTGTATATCAAGCCAGGTGCATTGTGGTGTACATCAAGCCAGGTGAATCATGGTGTACATCAAGTCAGGTGTATCGTAGTGTACATCAAGTTAGGTGTATCATGGTGTATATCAAGCCAGGTGTATTGTGGTGTATATCAAGCCAGGTGTTTCATGGTGTATATCAAGCCAGGTGTATCCTGGTGTATATCAAGCCAGGTGTATCATGTGTATATCAAGCCAGGTGTATCATGGTGTACATCAAGCCAGGTGTATATCAAGCCAGGTGTATTATGGTGTACATCAAGACAGGTGTATCCTGGTGTATATCAAGCCAGGTGTATCATGGTGTACATCAAGCCAGGTGTATCATGGTGTATATCAAGTCAGCTGTATCATGGTGTATATCAAGCCAGGTGTATCGTGGTGTAACAGGGTTAACTAGGGCAGTATCCCCTATCAGAGCTCCTAATAGGGTCAATAGGGCAGTAGTCCCTCCTATCCGAGCTCCTAACAGGGTCAGTAGGTCAGTATCCCCCAGCTGAGCTCCAAACTGGGTCAATAGGTCAGTATTCCCTATCTGAGCTCCTAACAGGGTCATCTAGGGCAGTATCCCTTATTTGCGCTCCTAACAGGGTTCACTAAGGCAGTATCCCTTATCTGAGCTCCTAACAGGATCAATAGTAAAGTATCCCCTATCTGAGCTCCTAACAGGGTCAACTAGGGCAGTATGGCCTATCTGAGCTCCTAACTGGGTTAACTAGTGCAGTATCCCCTACCTGAGCTCCTAACAGGGTCAACTAGGGCAGTACCCTATCTGAGCTCCTAACAGGGCCAATAGGGCAGTATCACCTATCCAGGCTCCTAACAGGTTAGCACTGTCTACAAATTGGATTCATGTTCCCTCCAGATGGTACGAGTTGATCAAAGGAAATGGCAGACTGGCTGTACTGGTATGACTTTGTCATGTTTGGGCCATTTTCAGGTCATGACAAATAATCTGCTGTCACATCTACATCACAGATTTGTGGGTGGGTGAAATATTTCTTCAGCTGCCGCCTCAACACATGAAGCACTGGACATGAGACAGTGAGGCAGAGAGCCGTCCATCAATACAGTTTTGTTTCATCAATAGTGGCCTGACTTAATCTAGGCCACCCTGCTCAGAACTAAAGGAAGCACAACGAGAACACCCACAGAGTGTGAGGACGAGACCGAAGGCAGAGACGCTGGTGTTCATACAGGATATACTGTTACCAAAATGCTGCTCTATTTTTTTGTCAAACAAATTTATCTGAAGCGCTGAATCAAAATAAAATAATTACTGGGTTATTTGGTTAAAAAATATTTTGAAAATATTAAAATAATCATGTCAAAAATGAAATATATTTCACCTAAATTATTTTGTGTTTTTAATGGATGTGATAAGTCATGTTGTCATCTGTCCAAGACAACAGTGAAACCAACCAAAGTTAACGAGTTTGTCCCTAATTATGTGAATGAGTATGGTTTTACGCCGCTTTTAGCAATATTCCAGCAATATCACGGTTGGGGACACCAGAAATGGGCTTCACACATAGTACCCATGTGGGGAATTGAACCCAGGTCTTCAGCGTGACAAGTGAACGCTTTAACCACTAGGCTACCCCACTGCCCGTCTAATCATGTGAATAATAACCAGGAACAATATAGGAACAAGCCTGATTTCTGTGTATACATATGGTAAGACGGTGGGAGGTGAAATGGCACATAATGTCGCATTCAACATTTTCATATGACGTGCATGTATGTGTGTGTTGTGTGTTTGTGTTTCTATGGTAGACTAACATCTAGCCTCTGAAATGATCAAATTTCACAGAAAAAAATAGTTGTTAAATTATCCTAACAAAACATAATAAAAAGGAGCCCAGAGACTCATCCTGATACGGCAGTAATCTAGACTTGTCACCTATTATAGACTTGCACGGGCTGTATTGGATTTATTTGTTTCAGGGTCTGTATGGTGTGTGTGGATGCTTGTGCTTGTCTGGACTAATGCTGGCTTTTTAGTGTTAGTCAACAGAATATATTATGCTGAAGTTTAACATGAATACCTCACTCAGACACTGTATACTGACTCCGTGCCGATAAGTTTTGTTTTCCCAACTAATCATGTCTTTTGGTGTGACACACATGCGGATCAAATCACCGACCTCCGCTCTCCAAACTCATGTGCGGACTGTGTGAGTGTGTGAGCATGTGAGTGTGTGAGCGTGTGACTGTGTGAGCATGTGACTGTGAGTGTGTGAGCATGTGAGTGTGTGAGCATGTGAGTGTGTGAGCATGTGAGTGTGTGAGCATGTGAGTGAATGTGTGAGTGTGTGAGCATGTGACTGAGTGTGTGAGTGTGTGAGCATGTGACTGTGAGCATGTGAGTGTGTGAGCATGTGAGTGTGTGAGCATGTGAGTGTGTGAGCATGTGAGTGTGTGAGCATGTGAGAGTGTGTGAGCATGTGACTGAGTGTGTGAGTGTGTGAGCATGTGACTGTGAGCATGTGAGTGTGTGAGCATGTGAGTGTGTGAGCATGTGGGTGTGTGAACATGTGAGTGTGTGAGCATGTGAGTGAATGTGTGAGTGTGTGAGCATGTGACTGAGTGTGTGAGTGTGTGAGCATGTGACTGTGAGCATGTGAGTGTGTGAGCATGTGAGTGTGTGAGCATGTGGGTGTGTGAACATGTGAGTGTGTGAGCATGTGAGTGAATGTGTGAGTGTGTGAGCATGTGAC
This sequence comes from Haliotis rufescens, assembly GCF_023055435.1. Lineage (NCBI taxonomy): Eukaryota > Metazoa > Mollusca > Gastropoda > Lepetellida > Haliotidae > Haliotis > Haliotis rufescens. The sequence continues at coordinate 27,074,848 of NW_025963779.1, forward strand.
TGAGTGTGTGAGTGTGTGAGCATGTGACTGTGAGCATGTGAGTGTGTGAGCATGTGAGTGTGTGAGCATGTGAGTGTGTGAGCATGTGGGTGTGTGAACATGTGAGTGTGTGAGCATGTGAGTGAATGTGTGAGTGTGTGAGCATGTGACTGAGTGTGTGAGTGTGTGAGCATGTGACTGTGAGCATGTGAGTGTGTGAGCATGTGAGTGTGTGAGCATGTGAGTGTGTGAGCATGTGAGTGAATGTGTGAGTGTGTGAGCATGTGACTGAGTGTGTGAGTGTGTGAGCATGTGACTGTGAGCATGTGAGTGTGTGAGCATGTGAGTGTGTGAGCATGTGGGTGTGTGAACATGTGAGTGTGTGAGCATGTGAGTGAATGTGTGAGTGTGTGAGCATGTGACTGAGTGTGTGAGTGTGTGAGCATGTGACTGTGAGCATGTGAGTGTGTGAGCATGTGGGTGTGTGAACATGTGAGTGTGTGAGCATGTGAGTGAATGTGTGAGTGTGTGAGCATGTGACTGAGTGTGTGAGTGTGTGAGCATGTGACTGTGAGCATGTGAGTGTGTGAGCATGTGAGTGTGTGAGCATGTGAGTGTGTGAGCATGTGGGTGTGTGAACATGTGAGTGTGTGAGCATGTGAGTGAATGTGTGAGTGTGTGAGCATGTGACTGAGTGTGTGAGTGTGTGAGCATGTGACTGTGAGCATGTGAGTGTGTGAGCATGTGAGTGTGTGAGCATGTGAGTGTGTGAGCATGTGAGTGAATGTGTGAGTGTGTGAGCATGTGACTGAGTGTGTGAGTGTGTGAGCATGTGACTGTGAGCATGTGAGTGTGTGAGCATGTGGGTGTGTGAACATGTGAGTGTGTGAGCATGTGAGTGAATGTGTGAGTGTGTGAGCATGTGACTGAGTGTGTGAGTGTGTGAGCATGTGACTGTGAGCATGTGAGTGTGTGAGCATGTGAGTGTGTGAGCATGTGGGTGTGTGAACATGTGAGTGTGTGAGCATGTGAGTGAATGTGTGAGTGTGTGAGCATGTGACTGAGTGTGTGAGTGTGTGAGCATGTGACTGTGAGCATGTGAGTGTGTGAGCATGTGAGTGTGTGAGCATGTGAGTGTGTGAGCATGAGACTGTGTGAGTGTGTGAGCATGTGACTGTGAGCATGTGAGTGTGTGAGCATGCATGTGTGTGAATGTGTGACTGTGAGTGTGTGTGAATGTGTGACTGTGAGTGTGTGTGAATGTGTGACTATGTGAGTGTGTGAGTGTGCGAGACTGTCAAGCAACCATCCATGCTGTCAGGGATTTCTCAAAGTCAGATGCTAGTTGTGAATCAAGAATATAAAAGTCACAACAACATTAGCTGTAATTCGACACAAGCATAAATACACATATTCTAATTGTCATAAAAAGATTATGCATTTGTTTGTAATATATCATTTTCAAACTTGAAAGAGTTTTAACATTCGTCAACAGGTAATTATCTGGGTGTAATCTGACATTGTGCTAACATTGTTCTTTATTACCCATTGTTCAAGTGTTTCATCTACTTCCAAAACAATGCACAATGCACGGACAAGGCGTCCTATTACACTGCCAGACATCCAAGGCTCATCTTGCTTTCCATTAATTGTCTCCGTGTTTCCACCAAGAATTTTTTTCTCAGTTTGATCAAGTAACAACTGGCACAGTTAAGAATGTATGATGGATTGTAAACATATAATTTACTATCTTTTGTAGAGATGTGACAGAACAAGCCTCTTCAGCCCATCCCAAAGCCCTCTACACCATACTGTACTATAAACACCTGTGTTTATTCCCCACCTCGGTATACTGTAACCAGTGTTTATCCCCACCTACGTATGGCATACTGTAACCACAACTATTTATCCCACAACTACATATAGTGTATTGTACAGCTTACCCTACATTTACCTATGGTACACTGTAACCAGTGTTTATCCCCACCTACCTATGGTACACTGTACTGTTTATCCTCCATTTACCTATGGTACACTGTAACCACCAGCGTTTATCCCCACCTACCTATGGTACACTGTACTGTTTATCCCCACCTACCTATGGTACACTGTACTGTTTATCCTCCATTTACCTATGGTACACTGTAACCACCAGTGTTTATCCTCCACCTACCTATGGTACACTACTGTTTATCCTCCACCTACCTATGGTACACTGTACTGTTTATCCTCTACCTACCTATAGTACACTGTACTGTTTATCCTCTACCTACCTATGGTACACTGTACTGTTTATCCTCTACCTACCTATGGTACACTGTACTGTCTATCCCCACCTACCTATGGTACACTGTACTGTTTATCCCCACCTACCTATGGTACACTGTACTGTCTATCCCCACCTACCTATGGTACACTGTAACCACCAGTGTTTATCCTCCACCTACCTATGGTACACTGTACTGTTTATCCTCTACCTACCTATAGTACACTGTACTGTTTATCCCCACCTACCTATGGTACACTGTACTGTTTATCCCCACCTACCTATGGTACACTGTACTGTCTATCCCCACCTACCTATGGTAAACAGTGGCCCCAGTCAGCACCATGGAATACTCATTGGCCCACTTTGAGGTGTAGCTCCACCTATTCTTGCTGTCATCCCAGTAGTGGTTCCTGGCTGGGTACCCAACAATCCTCTCTGGGAATTCTTGCCACACACTAAATGCGAAGTCAATCTAAACAAACACATATCATTTAGATACAGCATCAGCACATGTGGCAAATATTATGAGTGAGACAATGTGTTAAAATAACAACAGAGGTAGTCAGTCTGTACGATTTGCAAACATGAACACAGATCAGTTGGAGTTAATAGGATATCCTTTCCACAAAAGCATATGAATACATGTACTATTTGTACAGACCCATGAAGATCCGGGGTAGAATAGGTCTTCAGCAACACATGCTTGCCGTAAAAGGTAACTATGCTTGTCGTAAGAGGCGACTAGCGGGATCGGGTGGTCAGGTTCGCTGACTTGGTTCATGCATGTCATCGTATCCTAATTGCGTGGATTGATGCCCATGTCTGGTCCAGACTAGATTATTTACAGACCGCCGTCATATAGCTGGAATATTGCTGAGTGCGGCGTAAAACAAAAAAACACCTAAAATACTATTTGTACAGTGATTAGGTGAGCAAATGACCCCAGTCACCAATATTTAAGCTATATACCATCAACCAGAAAATAAAAAAGTTGGTGGTTGAAAGAATGACAAACGTTACGTACTGTCCAAATATGATACCACACAATCAACAAGGTAATGTCTAGGTATGACGACACACAAACATCTAGACATGATGACAAACAATCAACCAAGTCATATTCAAGTGTGCGACACACATCTCAACCAGATGATATCCGAGTATTATGACACAGAATCAACCAGGCCATATCCGAATATGACACAATCAACCAGGTCATATCCGAATATGACACAATCAACCAGGCCATATCCGAATATGACACAATCAACCAGGTCATATCCGAATATGACACAATCAACCAGGTTATATCCGAATATGACACAATCAACCAGGTCATTTCCGAATATGACACAATCAACCAGATTATATCCGAATATGACACAATCAACCAGGTCATATCCGAATATGACACAATAAACCAGGTCATATCCAGATATGATGATACAAAATCCATTATGTCATATCTGAGCATAACAACACACAATCATCCAGGCAACAATCATCCTAATCCACCTACCTCATCTGTTGTGAGCAATGTATCTTCATCCAGACTAAACACAGCGTCTGTTTCTATTTCTTTATAAGGATGAAATCTAGAGCTAATAGTCTGCAATAAAGGAAACATAATCTGCTGTTAACATCACATCATAGATACACCTTGATAAAGTTCAGCATTGGTAATTTTCTTCTAAATTGTAGTGCTTTAAAAGTCTGATGAAGTACATTTGTTTTTGTTTACGGTGAGTGAGTGAGTATGGTTTAGCAATAATTCAGCAATATCACGACACCAGAAATGGGCTTCACACATTGTACACAAGTGGGGAATCGAACCCAGATCTTTGGCGTGACGAGCGAAAGCTCTAACCACTAGACTACCCCACTGCCCTGTTTTTGTTTACAAAGTGACATCCTCACATTGAAATACCAAAACCGAAACTGATTACCTAATGACACAATGTCACAATGTTTTGTACACTGGCTCAAGGTAATAGTTAATTGACGAGTCCTACTCTGCTTCTTTGCATCCTGGGATTTTATCGAAGAAATACATTGTCCCAGAAAAAGTTTACAAAAAGAAATTATGCTTCTGGTTGTTGATAAAAAGAAGTATTTGTCAGCCACGATAAACACATTGCTGCAAAATGATTTTTTTTCTAAAAAAACCATGTAGGCTCATAGTTTCCATACTGCTGCTTTTGCAGCTGCACCTGAAAAATATCTAGTCTCCATACAAAATTGACCTGAACAGTTCATTTATCAAGTCTTTCAATGACATTTATCACTGGTAAGAAGTGCATCATCCATAACCACCATCACAAAAATAAACACATACAATTTGGCAGACTTCTAAATGCCTATCAAACAGATATTCACTGACTGTTCTTATATGTTACTGAGAACACCAAACAATCAACACAAACTCTTAACCTTTAGCCTGCTGAATTATTTTCACACTTCTTACCCCTGCCTGCTGGATTAATTTTAGCATAAGGCGCTCTAAAGAGGGTGGGTGATTTCAAACAGTCGGTGCCTCATTAAACAATGGCCAATTGAAGAAATATTTTGCACATTTATTCCTGATAGAAAACTACACAATTCTATATAAAAATATCCTGGTGTTTTCAATTATACCAAAGTTTAAACCAAAACGAACACAAAATTTGTAAATTTTCTTGAACTTACCTGAATTGCGTTATTGAAGGTGGTTTGCATTTCATGCTAGGAACCTTTTAATATCGTAACATTTTTGCAAATTGATTTCAATAATCATATCTCCGATATCTTAATTTTAATTGAGTAAAAATTCGGGTTTTATAATCGGCACATATCAGCGCGATGGTAAATTATGAACCATTTCAGTGAATTTATTATCTAAACGTTAAACAGAAAAATAACTTAATTTTCGAGGTCATCATGTCGGTTGCAGAAATACGAATATTCGGGTAAATCTGACGTGTCATGTTATAAAATTTGCAGGAAACAATTAATGACTTATAAATATTCACTAATCCTAATTTCAAGCGTTTTGGTTGAATATTTACGATATACAAAAATAAACAACCCGTGTCATGATGCTAGCAGACGTCCTAAAATCAAACATGGCGCGCTTCGCCCGACCTCCGCATAACTTATTGCTATTTTAATATCAACAAAGTTTACATTGCCTTTATAAATATAACTTAACGAAAGTTGACGATCTTCTCAATCGAAGAATGTTTTATTCGTCATATTCCAATAAATATGACGAGAGAAAAATGAAAATAAAGATCGTGAATTCTGACAGCACTATTTCAATAAGTGCAAAGGTCACCGGATGTGATGTCACAGACAGGGGTAGTCTGCTGATAAGCTTTCGAAACAAAACAATTACAGTAAATTTTGAAATAGTTCGCCTATCACATACAGCAAAAATATAAGTCGATACACAGTATCAGTAATCACCACTAACATGAAATAAAAATGTGACTTTGACGATATAATTCGCGTATTAGTTAATCCGTTTGACCTTGCATGCTCCCGTGACCCGGAAACGGTAGACGATAAATCAACATGCCACATGCAAGTTTCTCGGTATCTTTTATTTGAACTTCTGTTGATATTTAAAAAATCACCATTCAATGTTGTGAATATAAATGGGACATGATTCATATTTCTGCGATGTACATGCTGATAAGTTTCACTACAACAAGTGTATCCCACGCAATACGTCTATGGATATCGTCGATCAGCAAGATCACCCTCAACAACAGGTGCGCGAAAATGGGCTTGACAAAACTTGTTTCAAAATTACATCCCCGCGTTGCCGAATATGATAGGGTATATATAAGCAATAAAATGCTACGTACATATTTTCGGTGTTAGTTCCACATTACATTTAGGATAGTTTTCCTTTCGGGAATACATTCATAGATTCTAGCATGATTTTAGAACAGTTTCACGAAGGATTTCTAAATTTATTCCAAAAATATGAAGACCACCATGATTGCGCATTGATGATAGATTTGTAATTGTTTAATTATTTACAGCTGTTTACAGGTTTTAAAATTTTAAGTTATATTTAATAGTTATTTTTCCCACAATGATGGTGTGTGGGGACAGTAAATATTAGTCTTTGCATCAGCACAGTGTAACTGATCAAACTTCAATTATTATCTTTAGTTTAAACATATTTATACAACAATTATTATCTTGCACTCTGAAAATCAACTATGTGAATAAGTAACTCTCTGATGTCATCATTTTAATTTTAGTATTCCATGAATAATGAATAAATCAGATCCTTAACATATACATACTAAACTCATATGGACATTAATCTTGTGCATTATGTGGTTTGTTTCCAAATAAAACAATTCTGAAATATAATTTAATAGGAATTAATTTAATTTAATTACAGTAAAAGTACTTGTAACAGTACATGACATTTTTGTTTGTTTAATCACAAGAACCATGGTGGCACATGAGCTGGTAAGTTTGCCATAGGTTTCTTAGAAAATGCTATCTCAGTCTTCTGGTTGGAATGAAAAGAAACATGCCTGTGTACATGTTTACCCTTGCCAGATGTATTTTTTCCAGTCAGCCAATCCATTACTTTTGTTCTATATGTGGTCTATTTTATACATACAGGTACTGCTTCCAACCTGTTTTTTCTTTGTATGCAATCACAGTATCACAACTTCCTCAGCTGGTGTGTATAAAAGTTCCCCTGTCATCATGAAAAAAGAATTATAAAGGAAAGTCATATTTTCATTCAAAAACATATCTGTCTTTCCTTGAATACTCTTTGTCTAAGTGCCAGAAATGTCAGTGTCATAAAAAAAATTAAAAAAGATTTTCATAAGGACTTTTCTTAGATAGACCTAGATCTAAGTCAAACCATGTGACTAGTTAGGTAGAATTATAACCTTATAAGCCCTCATTTCTGAGGTGTCCATATTTTTCACCTTTTTAGGACTAAATGTGATCCGTGTAGATCTGCCTGTTTTGTTATGTAAAACAAATTCTTGTCTTAAAAAAATGAGAAAAGGAATCATTCATACGAATTTTTTTTATCCCATTGATTCACGAAAATCAATTGAAATGTACAGTGGTGACTTTTGTACCCAAAATTTCTAGTAATTTGTTACCCAAATGGGTATGTGATTTTGTAGATCTACCTAGAATTATTTCAAAGATATACATTAATTTGGTGTCTTAAACTTAACATAATATCACTTTCCTATCAAAACAATTCATTCTTACTTTAACCAAAATAACTGGCCTCTCCTTCTGTGACAAGACGTCAATTTTCTCTCAAAACTAAACAATCAATTTCAAGGATCACAGTCATAATCATATTTGGAACTTGATGAAATATTTTATTATGTGTTCTGTTCATCTACATGAAAACATAAATATAATTATAGATTATTGTCTTATTTTCTTAGGTACAAATGCACAAAGTATTTTGGGTACAATTTAATTTGTTTTGGGTACAAAATCACATATATATATATATAAATAGGAGCCTAGAATCTATATCTATTTACACCTCGTTGTGTACCAAAATGTTATCGGTTCAGAGGACGGGAGGTTCTCAGAAAGTTTTCAACAACATCTTTAATATTTAAATTGTTCTTTTTGTAATGTTAGACCAATAACAATATTATGTTATTATTATGGCATATCAATACGTTGTATCGCTCTCCGTTGCGTTCGTTTTTAGAAAATATTTTAAAATTAAAATCATCGAGCGTGAAATCCATTACGGTTTCGGATTTAGACTTACACATTTGATGGCGACAATCACGAAGAAATATGAAACAAATAGGAGTGAAGATTGCTCTCCATATCAATAAATAGTAAATTATGTATTTTCTTTTGAATTTGAATCTATTTCGGAATTTCTTTATGATAGCTTACCAACTTTTGCATATTTTGCTTCCATGTGTCACATGCGGTACGTGCTTCCGGTTTCAGAAATGATAGCTAAAATTGCAAGTATTTTGATTATTTCTCGTAAAATGCATTATTTTGCTATTGAATGGTTTACCTAGAATGTATATCAGTTCAGATTTTGCGTTTCATTCAATATTTGTCATTTTTCGCAGTGTGTGTTGACTTTGTTCAACTCAACAAATCGCGAGTTAGGCCACGCCCAAACGTATCACTGACGTTTGTCGGCTTGTCAATGTGTCGGAAAGTTTATCAAACGAAATCATTTGCAAACTCTTTAAAAATGAAATTCTTTTTACAAAGATTTATACATACGTGTCAATAATTCTAGAAAATTAAGTTAGATGTAACAAAATGATTGTAATAGTCTAACGGGATAACTATGCATGTGGAGTTGTTTGTTTACCGCCGTTGCCATGATCGTACAAGTTCCATCCAATCGATGATGTTACGATTCAGATTGTTTTTGTTTACAATTAGTTACACCGAAAGTTGCTAATTTTTAGAAATAAAGGAACATGGGTGTTTTCCTTTCGTCAGCAAACAAAAAATTATGATCGAATAGGAAAAATGATGAAATTATAAAGAAAATATCGGACTGCATGCCGCTCAACGTGAAGTGCCAAAAGTCAACAATGGCCGTTTCTGGTAGTTGTGTGCCGAGAAGTTTGGCCGAAACATTTTAAACTCGCGATATTTTCTTTTTGAGGTAAATAAATGACTGAACATTTGATATTGAGCAAGCTGAGCATTTATGCATGTCATACGTAATTTAAATGTTACGCAAAGCCTTCTCGGTAAATAGATATGGCGAGTTTTATTTTGGGGTGTTGTTATGCTATTCGCCTGTCGAATGGGTTCGACATCAGATGCACGGGGATGGACACCTCTGTCGAATGGGTTCGACGTTAGCGTGCAGAGCTTTAAAGTCCCTTGGTTGCATCTAGAACCCATCCTCGGGAGTATTTTACCCATCTCCACAGTGTCATTATCAATTACAACTGCACCACAATCTCCAGTCTGGTGATCAAGACTGCCTCTTCGTGTGGCTATACAAATTCAAGAAGTATCTCTATTACTGATGCAGACAGAATATGTCCCTTATGGGAATCCATACTTTCATGTTTCAACTGTATAACAATGTAGTTAGTCGTTGGTAATGACCAACCGGAATATGGCACTTTTGGGTATCCTTACAGGGCATTAGAAGTCTTCGTAAAATTGAGAATGTTGTTGGTTGGAACTCATTCTAACATAGGATGAGTGAGTGGACTTTAACGCTTCTTTGAACAGTATTCCAGTTAAATCGCGCATGTCGGAGAACTGTGGGAAGAAACCCGAAGTGATGCAGGTCTCAGACGTTTACCACTTCGGTGAAACCCACGAGCACGGGTGCTGACAAACCTAGAAACATAATTAGGGCAAACCGGGATTCGAACCCACAATCATAGGTTTCTGGCGTGCCCAAGGGACGCAACTCTGCAAAGCGAATCGCGGCGCCTTAGACGACTGGGCCACCCGTGCCCCCAGAAAGAGGATAGAGCGAACAATCATAATCATAGGTTTCTGGTGTGCCCAAGGGACGCAACTCTGCACAGCAAATTGCAGGGCTCTGATGACTGGGCCACCCGTGCCCCCCGTGCCCCCCTCTAGCATAGACATATTCAAAAGAAGTTCACACCTCAACTGCCTACAAGAATATCTCATTCCATTTACTGAGAAAATGCCACACACTTATGACACAGCGATACACCCTCAGATCCAAGGCCTGCTTTGAAGCAGTATGATTTGTTCCGGTATATAACATTTTCTCAAAATAAACAGACATTTTTGTTTTGGATAATCAGCAAATTTTTTTTGCATCAATTCTGATTACACACCTACTGTGTCCCCTAAACACGTTCCAGGTTTATTCAGCATTAAGTACTCTCATTACCAGAGTTCTATAGATGCATCATAATCTTGACAATCACAAAATATTTCTTTACCAGTTAAGACAAATTCACCTGCGAGACATCAAAGCCTTGCATGCATCATTTGGACAAAAAATAAGTACCTAACAATTTTCTTTTTTAAAAAAGGCCATCTTCCATACACTGATATTATCTTAAAAGATCATAATCTGTGTTTTCAGATTATGTCCCTGCTGGATAGACATACTTTCATGCTCCTTGCTTGAAAAAATATGCACTTAATAATTAATTGTATGAGAAAATATAAGCCAAGGAACTGTTGTTCACCAGGTACACTCAACATGACCTGAATAGTCCATGCAAAAAAGCAGTTTCTAAGATGAAAATTTTTCAATATTGTCAACAAGGCCAAAACTGAGAGCAGATCATGGATCCTATGAGAAACTTCAATCATTATTTTAACATAAATCTTGACCACTGAATTTTAAGAAAAAGAGCTTCTGAGCCCATAGTATAAATAACCTACCAAAATATGATCTGAGACTTCTGAGAAGATGATGCTAAAACAGTTTCAGCAATTGTCAAATATTTTCTTAATTAACCCCCCCCCCAACTAAATTAGTTAATTCCATGCAATGAACAGATCCACATTATGGTCTAACACACTTCCCAAGGTTTCAACTCCCTGTTCTTTTTCACAATCTACAAAATATGGGGTGCTTTCTATTTTCTGGCAATGCTGAATCCCATTGTGTTGCTTTACATAATATCACTATCTCTGAACCTTTGGGGAGTCAGAAAAACAGGTTATGAACATTATTCAAAATTTGTTATTTAAAAAAAATAAATTGATTTCAACACCATGAAAAAAATCAGAGTCCCATTATACCACTCAAAAGAAGTTAAAGAACAACTGAATCAGGTGTTCCTAACTTCTTTTGAGCAGAATATATCAGCCATCATTCTGAACTTTCAAGCTCATCACCTCATCCATTTTTTTATCAGAAGTCAAAAGTTGACGCCCAACAGAGACGGCTGATGGATGGACATGACATGCCTAAAGTTCACGTGGACAGTCTGTATTGGTGACTAAGAACAAACCCACTGAGTACATATCCCTGAACATCACTTTAACAGATTGTGCCCCTGGTGGGCTACCATACCTTAATGTTCCTAGTCTTGACTAGGACAGGGACTCCCAGGTCTGCCGGCCACCTGTGTGATGGAGGGGGTGGTATGTCACAATGCCACAGCACAATAACCTGGGGAGTATAAACAACACACACGTGCGACAGGTTGCGGCAAACAATACAGAAAATATGAACGCTATGTCACGCAAACTACAGCGTCACTTCAAAGTTAGTACAACAACTGTGGAAAACAATAGATGGCTGGCCATGACTTTAATGAAGACGGACACACAATTCTGGGAGACGAATTCGCCATGGTTGTTTATGAAATATTGTATGGGGTGTACACAGTGTTAGAAAGTATGCTGTGTCTGGCCCAGACCTTTGTGTTTCAGACAGGAAAACAGTAAGTCAGCCCACTCGCAATCTGTTTTTCTAACTCGTTAATCAAGTGCATGTTGGTGCTGAGGGCCTCCTTCTTGGAGAGTTATTTACAAAGAGTTTGAATCATCTCTAAAGCAAATAAATATAATATTTGGCCCTTCCTTGAAAATATCACAGGCAACAGCCATAAAAAAACCCATAGGACTTGATGCAATAAACCAATGGCATCTTAAAGTATTTGTTGCTAACCCCCATATCCAAGATCTGCTACATCGCCTTGCTACCTCACAGCCCCTACTGATCCTTCCCAGAGTAGTGTTAATGTTACCCTATCTGGAGGTACAGTTACGTTCCTCAAGAACAACATATCCGACTCTATCCATGTAAACTACAATCCATTATTGGATCCCTGAATCACTATCCACCATTTGATCCCTACCTACCTGTCCATATCAACCAGCCAAACCCATCTTCAAATCAACCCCACCTAGAAACCAGCCCCACCTAGAAACTAACCCCACCTACCTGCCCCTACCAACAATTAACCCCACCTACTTGCCCATACCAACCATCCAGCCCCACCTACTTGTCCCTTGCAACCAGCCAGCCCCACCTACCTGCCCTTATAACCAACCAACTAGCCTAACCTACTTCCTCCTACCAACCATCCAGCCCCAGCCTACTTGTCCCTACCAACCAATCAACCCCACCTACCTGCCCTTACCAACCAACTAACCCCACCTACCTGCCCCTACCAACCAACTAACCCCATCTACTTGCCCCTACCAACCAACTAACCCCATCTACTTGCCCCTACCAACCAACTAACCCCATCTACTTGCCCCTACCAACCATCCAGCCCCACCTACTTGCCCCTTGCAACCAGCCAGCCCCACCTCCCTGCCCTTATAACCAACCAACTAGCCCCACCTACTTCCTCCTACCAACCAGCCCTACCTACTTGCCCCTACCAACCAACCAGCCCCACCCTACTTGCCCCTACCAACCAGCCAGCCCCACCTACTTGCCCCTACCAACTAAACCCACCTTCCAATGTCGCCTATCAATCTACAAATTACACACTAAAGCATACCCCTGACAGCCACGACAACAGTCGGATGACGCTACTACCAACTACCTATCTTGCCACCCCCACGGTGCGTGGCCCTTCATTTAAATACCACACAAATGTGTTTCACTAACGAAACATCCGACATCCGGTAAAACTGCCAACTATAGCAGAATTTTATTTTGCAGCATGTGTTTGACATTAACACCGCTGATGACTCAATTCTGACAGCCAAGGAGTCTGGAGAATAATGGCAGATAGTCTGATAATCAACCTGCAAATAAATAGCCCCATTGTGAAAAGTTCAATCAGAATAATCCTGTAATTTCAATTCCAGATTTTTTCAAACGGTTTCCTCTTATGATCATGCTGTCAAGAGAGATGTAGTAAAAGAGCTTAAGAGTCTGAAACAGGACACTGCGGTGATTTTTATAGAAATAAATTAAATGTTCCAGAGAGAAGGAATCACAGTTACTGTCTCCATTCTAATCCCCCCAGTTGAAAAACATCTTGATGAACAATTGATATTGTATTTCAAGTAAAAACACAACACTGGGTTGTGAAGAAGCTCTTCTGACTCAAACTGGTTCTTTTAATGAGGACTGATTATGTTCGTGTTTCTTTGTTTCTTCATGTCACAGGCACCAAGATTCCCACACATCGTGTGTCCTGCAAATAACCAGTCAGTTCCAGTGGTTGACGTACGTTTGTTTGTTTGTTTGTTGTTTAACGCAGCACTCAGCAATATTCCACCCATATGATGGAAGCCTGTAAACAGTGGAGTCTTGACCAGACAATCCAGTGACTGACATCATGAAAATTGATTCACACATGGGAAATGATGACATGTTATCAATCAAGTCAGTGAGACAGACCACCCAATCCATTACGTCACCTCTTACTAAAAGCACAGTTGCTGAAGACCAGTTCAAACCTGGTATCTTCACAGGGCCAGTGATTGACATGAGCATTGATCTATGCAATTGGGATATGATGACATGCATCAACCAAGTCAGTGAGCCTGACCACCCCCATTAGTCGCCTTATGACAAGCATAATCGCTGTTTGGATTGTTATGACTCATAGCCTATTCACTTCTACAGGTATCTAATGGAATTAAACACCTGATCTTATTAGTATTTTGACCAATCAGAATCAATATCTTTCAGTGTCATGGTGAGTGAATTGGGTTTAATGCTGCTTTGAACAGTTTTCCATTTATATCATGGTTTTCAGTGTCAAGGTAGAATTAAGAGTGACTGAGTTGGTTTTCTACCGCTTTCAGCAATATTCCAGCCGTGGCAGGAGACACCAGCAATGGGGATATATGAGAAATAGTAGCTGTGGTTGACTGTGCAATTGGGTGTGGGTCATCGACGTAATGGTGCCAGATTGGCAGGAGAGTTGGAGGAAAGGATCATAAAAACAACCAAACTTAAGTGTATTAAGTTGCAGAGGAATAGACACAGTTTTCCCGGGAAAACATGATGGGTAATTCCCATCATGCACAGGTGCAGAACAAGAAGCTGCAGACGAGGAGGCATGAAGCAAATATCACTTACTTGGCAGTTTTTGCAAAACATGCCAAATATTTCTCTGAACATTAAGATTTTCTTATAGACTGTCTGTTATGAAAAAATACATAAAAATGTGTTGCACTGAAATCAAATCTTTTACATAATACATAGGAGAAACGCAAGGGCTTTTTATCCATTATGCATTTGCAAGGCAGGATGTATGTTCAAAGCCTAAAAATTGAAGGCCTAACTATTCAAGCGTGTGAAGGCCCTTGAGTAGGAGCGAAGGCATTCCATAATCTCCATAATGGAGGCATAGGACTGACAGGGCAACAGTGCCTGTTTCAAGTTCACAAGCTCATGAAGAATTGGTGATTGAGTTACGGTTTGGTGTCACTTCAGTAAGATAATATGTTGCAGTTTTACATGATACCCCCCTCAGACACAGAATACCAACTCCGAGCTGACCAGTCCATGTTTATGCCCTTAAATGCCGAGCACCAGGCAGGGTAACAACAAGTACCATCTTTTAACTTCTTTTGGTATGATGCAGCCACGGATCGAACCATCGACTTTCTGCTCTCCATCCACTAAACCCCAGAGGCGGTTATATAGTGCTCAAAGGATCAGGCTTCATGTTTGTTTGTTTGTTGTTTAATATTCCAGCTATATGACAGCGGTCTGTAAATAATCGAGTCTGGACCAGACAAATCCAGCGATTTACATCATGAGCATCGATCCTAGCAATTGGGATCGATGACATGCATCAACCAAGTCAGCGAGCCTGACCAGCCGATCCCGTTAGTCGCCATTACGACAAGCATAGCTGTCTCTTGGGCATGGGTTGCTGAAGACCAATTCTCTACCACAATCTACATGGATCATCAGGGATCATGACCAAGATGAATCTTACAACAAGCATAGTCGCCTTTTACGACAAGCATGGGTTGCTGAAGACCAATTCTAACCCGGATCTTCACAGGTCACCAGGGATCATGTCCAAGGTGAATCTTTGAACAGAACCCCTGATCAGCAGAAATCGGAATGACTAAGGAACGCAACACTGCACAGCAAATCGAGGTGAACATGACCATTGGGCAACATCTGCTCTGTCAAGGTGGTGGGATACCAAGAATGGGTAATAGATATATAGTAAATGAAAACACATGTTGAGATAAATTGCACACTTGCATTAAAGAAATTATTGATACACATATTTTAATAATGAATACATTTGATTCCACAATGAGGCCATTTTTACTTTTTAATGATGATTAATTTTGAACTTATTGACAAACTAATGAAAACCCTTGTACAACGTACCTTTTGTATATATGTGGACCTTGCAACGTTCCGCAACAGCTTGAAGAGAGGAGAGGCAGTTGCAGACATCACAGGGGAGGTTGCATATATTACAGCAGTGAATTTAGTTCTGGGGGTCAGCCCTAGGTGGCGGTAGTAGAAGGGGAAGGACTGCATGACATCGGCGTACTCCGGGAGAATGGCTGTAGCACCAGGAACTGTATTCCACAACTTCTGCGACCGTCTCAGTTGACTGGAGATCCGGTCTTTGATTATCTGATTTCACCAAGAAAAATATTAACGTTCAAATAATGCTGATAAGTGAGTGAGTGAGTCAAAGTTTAACGTCACATCGGCAATATTAGTTTTGCTGAAAAATAAACTCAGGTGTTTGATAAAGGTATGTGAGTGAGTGTTGTTTCAAGCAGCAGTTAGAAATACTAAAACTATACTGAACAAAGAAGTTAGGGATCATGAATATTTTGGGGGATATTTTTATGAAGACAAAAAATATTCCCCAAAATATTTATGATCCCTAACATTTTTAGATGAATATATATTATTGCTACCAGTATATACTGTTCAAAAGAAGTTATAGAACACCAATAATTGGAAGGCTGTGTGTTGCAATACCCACAAGCCATGACAAATTAACTATAGTCATAAGAAAAAAATCAATTGCTTTTAAATTTTTTTTAGTAGTATATAATGGAGTCTGGTTAAGTAGAGCACTTGCTGATCAACTATCCATATTGTCATGATACAAAGACAAACAGTCAGGTCTCACATCCAATCCAGTTGGCAGTAAAATAGTATTTCTCTTCCAACTACTGATTCCTGAAAATACTTCTGAGCACAATGTACTGGTGGCCCAAAACACAAGAAGACAGAATACTACTCGTACAAGCTACAATGCAAATTACGCTTTATGACAAATTGCACAGGAAGAAGAAATCATTAGCAGTAGCTGAAGTAATGAACCTACAATTTTCAACAATTGTCACCAATTACTGATGATCAAATATGATGACAAATAAGTTCATCAATTAAATCCAGTGTTGGAGTTCTTATATTCAATTATCTCCCACTTGTTGATTACGAGTCTGGCGCCGATCTACCTCAGGAGGAGGGAACAGCCATAATCATCACGCTCCGAAGCTGTCAATTCAGTCAACCGCATAAAACCAAATCCATAATCGTCATCATATCTCAATTAATTTAATTCAAAATCATTCAAAACATCACAGAGGCCACTTGTGAATAATGATTGAGTGACAGGAGAATTCAACGACAGGAGGCAAGAAAATATCTAACTCCATCTTAATTACCGGTAACAGCTGCTACAACAGTGGAAAAGAACTGCCATTTTCTCGGATATTCTTAACAAAATGAAAGCCTATGAGGAAATATGCAATTACATTAATTTTGACTTTGAAGTTTCCGATGAAGAGTTTTGCCCTTGTCAAAGGAAACTGAAATTTATGCATAACAACACATTGCTGAAGAATACAGAAGAATAATTGTTGGAATCAAGACTGATTGAATTTCTTGTCTGTTATTGCATTAGCCCATATTTTCATACTGATACATAAGGGGGAAGGTGTGGAGGAAACGTAGAGGAAGGGGGAAGGGGGACGGTTCGTGGACGGTGGACGGTGGGGGAAGAGGTGGAGGAAGGGAGGAGGGGGACGGTTGGCAGAGGGGGACGGTTGGTGGAAGAGGTGGAGGAAACGTAGAAGAAGGGGGGAGGGGGACGGTTGGTGGAGGTGGACGGTGGGGGAAGAGGTGGAGGAAGGGAGGAGGGGGACGGTTGGCAGAGGGGGACGGTTGGTGGAGGTGGACGGTGGGGGAAGAGGTTGAGAAAAGGTGGAGGAAGGGAGGAGGGGGAGGGACGGTTGGTGGAGGTGGACGGTGGGGGAAGAGGTGGAGGAAACGTAGAGGGAGGGGGGAGGGGGACGGTTGGTGGAGGTGGACGGTTGGTGGAGGTGGACGGTGGGGGAAGAGGTGGAGGAAAGGTGGAGTAAGGGGGGAGGGGGACGGTTGGTGGAGGGGGACGGTGGGGGAAGAGGTGGAGGAAAGGTGGAGGAAGGGCAGAGGGGGGCGGTTGGTGGAGGTGGACGGTGGGGGAAGAGGTGGAGGAAACGTAGAGGAAGGGGGGAGGGGGATGGTGGGGGAAGAGGTGGAGGAAACGTAGGGGAAGGGGGGAGGTGGACGGTGGGGGAAGAGGTGGAGGAAACGTAGAGGAAGGGGGGAGGGGGATGGTTGGTGGAGGTGGACGGTGGGGGAAGAGGTGGAGGAAGGGGGGAGGGGGACGGTTGGTGGAGGTGGACGAAGAGGTGGAGGAAGGGGGGAGGGGGACGGTTGGTGGAGGTGGACGGTGGGGGAAGAGGTGGAGGAAGGGAGGAGAGGGACGGTTGGCAGAGGGGGACGGTTAGTGGAGGTTGACGGTGGGGGAAGAGGTGGAGGAAAGGTGGAGGAAGGGAGGAGGGGGACGGTTGGTGGAGGTGGACGGTGGGGGAAGAGGTGGAGGAAGGGGGGATGGGGTTGGTGGGGGAAGAGGTGGAGGAAAGGTGGAGGAAGGGCGGAGGGGGACGGTTGGTGGAGGTGGACGGTGGGGGAAGAGGTGGAGGAAACGTAGAGGAAGGGAGGAGGGGGACGGTTGGTGGAGGTGGACGGTTGGGGAAGAGGTGGAGGAAAGGTGGAAGAAGGGAGGAGGGGGACGGTTGGTGGAGGTGGACGGTGGGGGAAGAGGTGGAGGAAACGTAGAGGAAGGGAAGAGGGGGACGGTTGGTGGAGGTGGACGGTGGTGGAAGAGGTGGAGGAAAGGTGGAGGAAAGGCGGAGGGGGACGGTTGGTGGAGGTGGATGGTGGGGGAAGAGGTGAAGGAAAGGTGGAGGAAGGGCGGAGGGGGACGGTTGGTGGAGGTGGACGGTGGGGGAAGAGGTGGAGGAAGGGGGGAGGGGACGGTTGGTGGAGGGGGACGGTGGGGGAAGAGGTGGGGGAAGAGGTGGAGGAAGGGGGGAGGGGACGGTTGGTGGAGGGGGACGTTGGACGAAGGTGTGGGTGAAGGGGTGGAGAAGGGGTGGAGGAAGGGGCACGGATGGTGGAGGGGGACGGTGGGTGAAGGTGTGGGGGAAGGGGTGGAGGAAGGGGGGAGGAAGGGGGGAGGGGGACGGTTGGTGAATGGGGAAGGGGTGTTTGGTGTTGTGGAGGGTAGGATTACAGGCGTGGTTATATCTATGCAAGTTGAAGCAAATCAATCAGTTCTTACTTCCCTACACAATTTTTCACAAACTTGTTCTTCAACTTCCTTGTTAAAAAGGAAAATAGAGCCTATGGCTCATCAGGGTAGTAAATATTGCTGTCATGGAACACACAGTAACCAAGATTATACAACTCAACATTTGCCTAGGACCACACCTTTGACTGAAGGTGACTGTTTTGGTTCTTGGCAAATGTTGAGTGGCATATATTGTCAATAACTGGAGGAGGAAAAGTCCAGACAAACTGATTCTTAAACATGTTCCTCCCATACTTTGACCGGGTTATGCAGGTACATTCTACAGAATCAGGTCAAATTGGGCCAAGTTCATCCAAGATTTAAATTCTGAGGACAACTACTGATATTACATATGAAGTTGAGGTTTCAGTGTGTGATGTTCACTGTAGGTCAACAACGTCAGTTTCAATGGTTGGTTGATATGATGTTTAACGCCACACTCAGCAATATTCCAGCTATATGATGGCGGTCTGTAAATAATTGAGTCTGGACGAGACAATCAAGTGATTGATATCATGAGCATCAATCCATGCAATTTGGATACGATTGACATGCATCAAGTCATCGAGCCTGACCACCCGATCCCGTTAGTCGCCTCTTACGACAAGCATAGTCGCCTTTTACGGCAAGCATGGGATGCTTGAAGACCTATTCTACCCCGGATCTTCATGGATACAGTTTTAATGTCAGAGCTTTATGATAACAATATACATACATTAATAATACAGTGATAGTTTCAAGGAAATATATTTATGTTTGTTAAAAATGATTTGAGAATATCAACCATATTGAAAATCGCATTCATATGTCAAGGCAACATATGGACACATTTATGTTCAGAAAAAGAATAATTGTGCTGTAATTCAATGAGGTGAGAAGACAGGCGACAGGATACATGCACCAGGTTGAACATACCTCTAAAACTGTTCCTATTATCTTATCAACAGAGGAAAAGTAGGCCTCCCAAATAAACTGTGTCTGCTGCCTGAGTTTCATGATCTCAGGCTCGGTGATGGAGCGCACTATGGACGGCATCTGGAACAGAAACAAGAACATGGAGACACCATCATCATATCTCAGTGAGTGAGTGAGTGAGTGAGTGAGTGAGTGAGTGAGTGAGTGAGTGAGTGAGTGAGTGAGTAAGTGACATGTGCAGTGACATGTGCAGTGTCATATTGCTGGACAACAGCCTGGTCATATCATGGCGAAGGACACTAACAAGTTACGTATGTATTTTGGCTCCCCCATCGAAACTAGTTTTTTATTGTTGCCCAGACAAGGCTCCCCATTGAACCTACAGATCTGTATTGTGGCCTAGACAAGACTCTCCATTGAAACTACAGTTCTGTACTGTGGCCTGGACAAGACTCCCCATTGAAACTACAGTTCTGTACTGTGGCCTGGACAAGACTCTACATTGAAACTACAGTTCTGTACTGTGGCCTGGACAAGACTCTCCATTGAAACTACAGATCTGTACTGTGGTCTGGACAAGACTCCCCATTGAAACTACAGTTCTGTACTGTGGCCTGGACAAGACTCTACATTGAAACTACAGTTCTGTAGTGTGGTCAAGACAAGGCTCTCCATTGAAACTACAGTTCTGTAGTGTGGTCAAGACAAGGCTCTCCATTGAAACTACAGTTCTGTAGTGTGGTCAAGACAAAGGCTCTCCATTGAAACTACAGTTCTGTAGTGTGGTCAAGACAAAGGCTCTCCATTGAAACTACAGTTCTGTACTGTGGCCTAGGCAAGACTCTCCATTGAACCTACAGCTCTGTATTGTGGCCTAGACAAGACTCTCCATTGAAACTACAGTTCTGTATTGTGGCCTAGACAAGACTCTCCATTGAAACTACAGTTCTGTACTGTGGCCTAGGCAAGACTCTCCATTGAACCTACAGTTCTGTACTGTGGTCAAGACAAGGCTCCCCGTGGACCCTAAAGTTCTGTAGTGTGGTCAAGACAAGGTTCACACCAATGTCTTGAACCTACACAGTTCTGTATTGTGGCCTAGACAAGGCTCCCCATTGAACCTACAGTTCTGTACTGTGGCCTAGACAAGGCTCCCCATTGAACCTACAGTTCTGTACTGTGGCCTAGACAAGGCTTCCCATTGAACCTACAGTTCTGTGCTGTGGTCAAGACAAGGTTTCCCATGGAACGTACATGGTTAGAACTGTATTGTATTTAAGACAAGGTTCCCACTTATGCCTGGAACCTACACAGTTCTGTACTGTGTCCGAGACATGTTGAGTTGTCGATGTTCACATATCACGTACTGACTCTTGCTCACTTGCATCAGGATCAATGCACGACATGATTAATTACATCAAATGACTGATTTTCTTGAATATAATGATAATACATTGGTTAAATGATTCCCAAAATAAGTTTCAAAGCCACAGGAGAGACTTTTGCAGAGTTCATCTTTCCAAATGACTATAACACGTCAGTGGAACCCTCCTTCCCCATCACCAACACAACCAATCAATACACTATTAGGGATCAACAAACACTCGCCACCAAATGGAGGTCCAATACTCTTAAAGAAACAATTCATAATACTTCCCGCTGAGAAAAAATTCTAAAGCAATGGCGTCCAAGTGGTCTAACATATCATTGAGAGCAAACAAAGACAGCCAACATCAAGCAATGGAAGGGTTGTCCTGGAATGGAATTTCTCCATCTCAGAAGTAAATCTTTTGCAAGTAATGCAACACACAGATAGACTGTGCCATGCCTTACAGAAAGAGCCTATTGATTCGTAGGAAGGTGGTCTTCAACCCCTTGTTCCAATTGAGCCATTACGTCTGGGAATCATAACAGTCAAATACTTACACCAATAGCTGAATAACGTATATCATTCTATTTCCATCTGAATTGCATTTACACTCTCGAAGTGAAAAGTGAATGAACTTTTGATTTAATTTTGTTGACTAGTAGTCCCTGCGGTCTGGGTTTAAGATGAGCATTTGATGAGCAAAGTTGGCAGAAAAAGTCACAAAATGAATGATAACGTCAGTCCCGGAGTATACCCACCTCCCTTAATCGATACTGCACTGCAGCTGATGAGCAAATTCACTTCCACATCCATGTAATTATTCATAGTTTGGTAAGTTTTTTCTAACCTGGTTGAATGAATATTATTGATTTGGAGTGCGTAACGTCTACTATAATGGCAAAAACCGTAAACAGGCGCACAAGGGTCATCAATGGTATGGCTATTTGGTATTCTCATTACGCTGCGGAATGGTAGCTGCTATCAACTTACATTTTCTTAAAAATGAATAAGCTTTTCATGAAGGTATATGTGTTTTTTTCAATTCCAAATTGAGCTCTTCTTAAGGCTATACTTCAAGCAATACTTGATGGCTATAATTAACTATGAATCTTTTAGAAACTCAACTGTATCTTACGTTAAATGGTCTGAAAAATGATGAAATTGCAGTGCTCATTACAAACTGTTAATAAGAAATATATATATAAAAAAGAAATTTCTTCTATGCAAAGTCTTATTGTGGTGTGATGGAGTATTTAAGGTGATCATACTGGCATAATGCATTCACAAAACAGACTTTTTGTCCCCAAACTACAACTTGCTATTTATGACTACAACAGTATGTAAAAATGAATGGTCTGTCAACTGTTATGAATTTTGAATCACGTACATGTTCAGCTATGAAAGCGATCAGTTGGTCTGTAATAGATGTGGCTGACATTAATGGTTACAGCACTATCACGTCCAACATGGCCATATGTGTAATTCCAGTCCAGTGAAGCAACGGAACTTTGATTGCCTGTAGATGAGCAAGATGTAACACTCACAGCTTTACCACCTTGGCTGCGTGTGTGATTACACGTCTAGAGGCGGCAGTTATTATCTAGTCGGTGACATTGCGGAAATGGGGACAATATCCACTTCTGGTTGGTCAGGCCATCTGTAATCAATAACCCTTTTGTCTTCACGTGACAACTATGCCTTCATATTGGCATCGTCTGAACAACATCAATTTACTCTGAAAGGGATATCCAAAAAATAATATGATATCATTTCTAGAGAATATGTCAACCGAATAATGATGTCATTTGTCTTCAGACATCATAGGCCTAACGCAGGGATGATTGCTCTCTTCATTTAGCATCAAGGCTTTCCTACTTCAGAAAGACAGTTTTAGAATGAAAACAAAATTGTTGCAGGACAAAATGCATGATCGTGAAAGAAATTAGATGTCTTGGAAAAAATTATTTAATCTTTCCAATCTCACTTTCCTTTTATGTTCTTGACAATATCACGACTTGGACAGCCATAAACATGCATGGATGACTTTGACTTGATATTCTTAAAGATATGTCAGTCTGACTGTCATATTTGCTGCTAATTCCACAAGATCTCTAGTTATCATTGAGGAGTAAAACATACCAAATATTGATTCTCAAAAACCTCACACCCGCTTCAGACGTCATGTCACGACATGTCCATACATGAAGGCGAGCTACAGAACTTTTCAATGTTAACAGCTTTTCCAATATTTTTCCAAGCTTGTGCAGTTCTCCTAGCATCTTGTTGCAAAATATCCATGTTAAATGATAGTTCATTCACTATTATCAAACATCAAATATTTACAAGGGAACATCAAACATCAGACGAATATTGACTTTTATCAATTCTCATCCCTTTTTAATGTACCATATTCATTTTCTAACATTGCCAAATATGCTGCAAACAAGGAGATTGTTCCAATAAATCATCCAAGTGTCCATCCCGACAAAGTTACATGAGATCGGTGCAGCAATCCCATCAAGCATTCAGCAGTACGTAATGGGTTCCACCATGCGAATATGCCACTTCTTGCCCATTTCATCGTTTCACACTAGACTTCGGGGAATCAGTCAGGTGGACATTTTACAAATTGAAACGATTCTGTGTGCTGCTTAATGCCATCTAGTTTACATGAAGCCAAAGTCAACACGAGAATAATTAAGTTTCAGTCAATCATCACCTTGAAAAATATACACATCCCTCTTTTGAAATTGAGTTCTGACAAGTCAGGATCTAAACTCATGACCCAAACATCTTGAATCTAAGGGACACAACTCTTCCCTACTCCTTGTGGTACAACAGACCAGTTGGCCCCCATAAATAACACTTGATCATTGTCATCTCTCTCTCCTTATGATGTCATAATCACTATTTTCATTCATATTTGTAATCACAGGGTTCCATTTGGCTTTCATGAAAAGTAATTTCATAAAACTGATAATGTCATAAAACCATCCTGAAAATTTTACACCCTTCCATGAATCCTCCATTTCTAGTATGTGAATCTATTTTAAATTTCAAATTTGATGACATGCTGATTATTCAGTCCAAATAATCTTGATTCTGATGTCACCAGTTTCAGACTTGAGTATGGTTGGATAAAAATGGTGAATTCAGCAAAGAGTTTTTCAGAAAATTAATCCAGACAATTGAATCAGATCAAAGGCAATTACTTCCACAGAATTGAAATACTTGTGGTGTCGGCATGAGTCATTGTGACTGTTAACCTGAACTGTCACTGCTGTCATACCGGGTTTTCCTGTGCATGCTCAAGACAATATTCCTTTAATTTTCAAGCTTCACGAAACATGATATCTACGAATGACACAGCTAGCATTATCTAAAAAGACAAAGGCACTATAATTAAAATGAAAAGGCGGGAGATAAAAAATAACCAAATTAGGAATAAAGCTTAAACAAGTGAGGTAGTTTTCCAATGTAAAGAACAGTAATGTCCGCAAGTGGATTTTCCTTTGAAATGAATATTGCTCAACATGAACTATGGGAGCATGGGACTTGTAAATAAAGGAGCACATCTACAACGTTAGCGGTAACGAATACCCTGGGGTTTCTGTATACACAAACAGCATGAGTCAGACCATTACAACAACAAATCATGACAGCCCCTTAAAGGATGGAACCCCTCTAAGTTAGACTGTTGTCAAACAATACAAGATGGTCACCACTCGACTCGCACCCCTGAGAGTAGTGTCCAATTTAAAGGTGACATCACACTCTCTTCAGAGTCCCCTTTATTGATGATGGAGGCTTGCAAGACTATAGCAAAACTTCCGGTATTAATTGATGAGTACAGTTGAAACCCTTATAGGCACTGGCTTATAGGCATTTTGTTTTCATGATGTGGATTGTGGTTGGACTATTCTTTCAGATCACGTTGAGTCGTGACTGCAATTTCACATGAACAATTCTTTCTTGTCCACTAATGTTCCTATTTCAAATAGTTTTTCTATCAAAGTTGCACTTTGGCTAAAAATCTGTAACAGTAGAGACTCAAATTAAATGAGCTGAAGAAATATTGCTTCTTTAAATGTTTTTGATAGTATCATAACTAGAAGTTTAGTTTCTGATTAACCATGCAAGTGTTAATCATCATATCAGTGCGTGCGTATGTGTTTGTTGTTTAACGCTGCACTCAACAATATTCCAGCTATATATGATAGCAATCTGTAATAACCAAACAAGACCAGACAATCCAGTGATTGACATTATGAGCAACATAATCCACCATCAGAGTACACTGACACGTCATCGTGCCTGACCATCCAATCCCTTAAGCCACTTCTTACGACCAGCATAGGTTGCTGGGGACCAATTCCAACAAGGAATTACCATGGGCTTCCAATTTCCTAGCCTCTCTATGACTAGCAACGTAAAGCTCAGGGTTCAATTCTACTGATGATTCCAATAGGGGTATAGTGAGGTAGCCATTTATGACCAGAAGCATGTTAATCAGCTAAAATCACTTACTCCTTCAGAAACCTTCGGAGAAGAAATAGGCTATGGAATCTTGGTAGTTAAAACAATGTTGATTCAAAGCATTCAATTCCCAGTTGTTAATCTAACTCTTAATTCAATGATGGACATTTGTCCAGCAGTTAATAATTCTCAAAATTCTTAAAGATAATGTCTAACACTTAGTCAAAGAAAACATGTCTTTAAAATAATTATATATTTTTTTCTTCGAAAGAATCTTTCCTCTTCTGCAGTGGAATCAAGCAAGCACAGTCATGGCACAGATGTACAGTTTCACATGCGGCACTAGTTACACTGAAGCATAGGCTGGCACAGGTCTACAGTTTCACATGCGGCACAAGTTACACTGAAGCATAGGCTGGCACAGGTCTACAGTTTCACATGTGGCACTAGTTACACTGAAGCATAGGCTAGCACAGGTCTACAGTTTCACATGTGGCACTAGTTACACTGAAGCATAGACTAGCACAGGTCTACAGTTTCACATGCGGCACTAGTTACACTGAAGCATAGGCTGGCACAGGTCTACAGTTTCACATGTGGCACTAGTTACACTGAAGCATAGACTGGCACAGGTCTACAGTTTCACATGCGGCACTAGTTACACTGAAGCATAGACTGGCACCATCTCATTGAGCGCAGTCTTTTCTTCTTTAAAAGTCAGTTTGAAATGACTTATCAAGTTTACAAGATTGAAATAAATTCAAACACATTATAAACAATGACCAGTTCCACAGAACAGACAAATGTAGAAAAAACAAAAAGTTGAAAGTATTTGGATAAGTTTCACAGTCCCCTATTTGCCATGGAGTCAGAAAATGAGATTACCTAGTTGTTGTAGCCTTTAGGTTGAGGAAGGTGGAGAATGGTTGTTCTGTAGTGTCGGATTTACTTAGACAAATAGCAAACAAAGTTGTGCTTCATCCCCCAGGATTAATGAAGGTGCAACGTCATAGCTATTACTTGATAGGCTTCTTCCAATTATCTCCCTTTTTGTTAATGGCGCCCTCTGTGTTTCAAGGTCCAACATTTTCCCATGGGAGGACAGATGCAGCTTTGGCATCTTAACTCAATTATATAGATATTGCTGTTGGACCACTCAGAAAGTTATCACATTTTCTCTTTCTTTTCTTTTCTGTATATAATTTATTACCCTCAACCATTTCTCATAACAAATTAACCCTTCTGGTTCTGCCATCTAATGTCATTACCAAGACTAGAGTCCACTACAGGTCATCTTGAACAAATCTTTTTCCTAATATCAAGTGTACCCTCAGAATTCAGAAATCCAGTTCTAAAAAAAAAAATATTAACATGTTCTTAAATTAATTTTTTTTCTCAAGTTGGTTTCTACCAGTGCTGTTTCATCTCGAGACTTTATGTGCGACTTATTGCCAGTGAGGGTGGTGAAAACCATAACATGGGAGCATATGATCGGATGCCTGACAGGTTTATAGTAGGGGGGACCTCGTGGTGGACCCGCATTACTGAAGCAGTGCCCCCTAGGGGCAACCACCAGAACTAGGTCCACTGATTGTCACAGAAAGATGATTGATAGGGTCCCTAGGTGGTAAACTTGTTGCCATTTTGGGAGTTCTTTTCTATTCCAAGAATTGGTTTTTTACGGTTAAAATGATTATTGCTTAGATCAGATTATACTGGATATATGAAATGCAGTATTCAATACTAAATGGACACAGAGCTGGAATAATGGATTTACTAGAAAACTGAAAAACATCAACACAAGTAGCTCTTTTTTCTGAAATATGCATTTAAATTCCCTACATAGTTTTCATAAACGTAGAAAATCAATCCGGAGAATACAACACTCAGTTCTGTCCCTGTTGTAATTAGACAAGTGAGTGAGCAGCTTTAACGCTAAAACTTAAACAGTCATATCACATGTCTGCTTAATAATAAAGGATAGACTGAGGTGATGCAGATCTTAGGACATTTACCATTTTGGTATGGTGCTGACAAACAAGGAATTATCCTCTGAGTGAATCTTGGGTTCAAATCTAAAATCACAGAATTCTGGCACACCTAAGGGAAGCAACTCTGTACAGCAAATTAGATGAGTGTGCCCCCTTCTATATATTGATCATAAAAAGACACCAGTCGAACCACCATGTGCTATGTGTTTCAGTTGCAGTAATTCGTCTAATAGCAGTATATCTTTATACACATGGCAGCTGAATCTTGAGGAGAAATGGAGATTAATGGGTACAGTTATATCATTATCCTTGTGTAGAAGCTACAGACACACTGACTCAACCCAAGAAGGGTTTATTTAGAATCACAAAGCAACTACTTCTTGTACACCTATTTCTCAGGTTTAAATGATAGAGAGACTGCTGGACTGACAACTATCAATAGCCATGATCAACTGAGAGAACGTCTGCCACACATCAAAGCCACACATCAAATCTTCAAGTACTTCGCATGAAAATGGAAAAGCTGGCAAAAATCCACGAAAAGCCAGCAAGCCTGATGACAGATTCTGTTTCCTGTTCAATTCTACTGATCACAGCCTATGTAATCGCTGGAGATCACACTGCATGCGAAAATACCAATAAAACCAGGCGCCTGCCAGGAGAAATGCTTCAACATCACTTAAAACAATTTCTTGGCAAGCATCACTTCCCAAAATATTGGAAGTGGTTCATTTATTGTTAGGTTTTGCATCTCTTCTGACTTTCTTTCCAGAAAACTATTTAAGAATTGAGTAAATGGGATGACTTAAACATCATTCAAGGAAAACTAATACAAGCAGAGCCATGATTATTTGGTACAATGGGTATGAATTAGACAAATGAATTGCCCCAGACCTTTCTCCTGCAGGAATTGGTGGCTGAAGGTGATGATACCAGTGCTCATACTGTAAAATACACAAACGAACAAACCACACATGTTGTACCTGTAGATTTAAATGTAAATGTATAATTGATACTGCTTCACTACAACTACTTTACCAGCGATACTGCTCTCCTAAAACCTGCTTAAACTGAATAGTGCTTATTCACAAACTTTATAATTAATGTTTATTCAACAACTACTTTATTAGCGATACTGCTCACCTTACAGCTCCTTCATAACTGACACTGCTTATTCACAAACTTTATAATTGATGTTTATTCAACGACTCCATAAGCAGCGATACTGCTCTCCTAAAACCTGCTTGAACTGAATTTGGTGCTTATTTACAAACTTTATAATAAATGTTTATTCAACAACACTTTATCAGCGATACTGCTCACCTAAAACCTGCTTTCTAACTGAATACTGCTTATTCACAAACTTCATAATTAATGTTTATTCAACAACACTTTATTAGCGATACTGCTCACCTAACACCTGCTTTATAAATGATACTGCTTATTCACAAACTGCTTAATAACTGATACTGTTCCTCCTGAAGCTGCTTCATAATTGAAACCTGCCCACAAAGATGTGTCCCCATCACCCACCTCTGTACCCAGCCAGAGATGCATTCAAACTGAAGACAACAACTGAACAATGGAACCCATCTGTCGTGAAAAACATTTTGACACATGTAAAAAGTTTTAATGACCCGAAGTGACAATTTTTCCAGCCCATAATGAAAGCTAACTTTCATCTGCAAATTTATTCATTTCATAAAAAAAACGACAGGACAAAATGATATTTCTTTCCATATTCCCTGTGGTAGGGATAATTCTTTTTCTATAGCTGAAGCGCCATCCCTTGCCCTGATGCTACACAACTAGAACACACCAGGGGGCAGCACAGTGTCCAATCAATGCCCTTCATATATTGATTCTGTCAGGTGAAGCCGACACACTTACGACCCAATCTTCTATAGAAACAGAGTGCAGTGTATTGCAATCAGCAAAAGGAAACTTTACCAATAATATCTCATCAGCATTCATAGTTTATGCTGGAGCCAGCCATAATGCTCTAAAACTACAACACAAGTTTGGACACCTCCATTGCAAGTTCACTTCCCTGAATGTCAAAGTGTTCTGCCTGTTCATTTACATACCGTATTCGCCAAATAAGTGCCCACAGCGAGATTTGCTGATATATTAGCTAGTGAACAATCCCAATTAGCACCCCTTCCAACCCCTATTCGCATATAATACGGACCGCTTCCGTTTCCTATTCACGCATAATACGCACTCGTGTTTTATATGCACCCTTTATTATTGGCAATTAAATTCTTGAAAAATATATCTGTACATAAACATTTCAGGCTGTCAGCATAAACCACGAAATTTATCTTTCAACTCTGTTTTTTTCACCAAATTAATATTCTAATAAGAGCCCCCTATTTCTAATCTTGTGAGCGCCCTGAGCCTTATTACATCAAATACGGTATGTGTTTAATTATTGTAACTGCAAATATTCATAACATGCATGATCTGGGTCTAATAGTTCTTGGATTCCTCTCTCATGCAAGTCTCTGAAGGGCTCAACCAGCTTAGCCTGCCTTGGATTGCCTGGTTACGTTGCTTGGTTGGTTGTTTAACGCTGCACTCAGCAATATTCCAGCTATATGACGGCGTCTGTAAGTAATCAAGTCTGGACCAGACAATCCAGTGACTGACATCATGAGCATCGATCCACGCAATTGGGACACGATGTTGCTTGGTTAAAAGAAACCTTCAGTTGCCCACATTGCAACATACACTACTCAACTCTTGTTAGGGATAATGGGATGTTACCTGTATACTGTTACAAAACTCAGATAACTAGCTAACGGTTTACTTAAATATTTTCTTATGTTAATTTGAACCTGAAATGAAGCTGGAGATATACTGAACAAAACAAGGGATCATGAATACAATAGGGGTATTTTTTGGTTGTGGGGACGGAACACACAATTCCAAAAAAATACCCCCAAATATATTCATGATCCGTAAGCTTTTTGTTCAGTATATATCAGTTTCACTGTAACGTATCACATTATTTGTATAACAACATCTTCAAGAAATCAGTCACATTCAATCCCCACAAGAATAATAAGCTTATTGATCATCAGCAAAAGTTGAGGAGTATATGGGACACATCAGTCATCTGGTACAATGACAATCACAGCTAGTCACACCAAAGACATAAAACATATCAGGAGTGCTGAGCCTCAAATGGCAGATTATTTTCTAATATCAGATGAGGGATCTACAATTTTTTAATCTTACAATTTAGAAAAAGATTTGCCCCCAGGATGACAGTTTGCAGCAGCAAGAAGAAGAACCTTTCCTCCACTGACAATATTTTTGATGCCATTCTTGAAATCAAGAAAGGAAGGCAAGAGTGAGTGAGTGAGTGAATATGATTTTACGCCGCTTTTAGCAATATTCAAGCAATATCACGGCGGGGGACACCAGAAATGGGCTTCACACATTGTATCCATGTCGGGAATCGAATCCCGGGTCTTCGGCGTGACGAGCCAACGCTTTAACCACTAGGCTAACGACCGCCCCAGGAAGGCAAGAGGCCCTGCCAGACTTATTGTTTGAAACGAGGACAGCCCTTAATTTGTAACAATGAGGAAAGTAAGGATCACCCATAAAAAACAAATAACAATGATGAACTGAAGAGTGACAACATATTTTCCACAGGATACAATTACTTCACGAAACAGGAAGTCCCAACTTCCCACCCTCGAGTTCCCAATTCAAAGACCTCACTTATCTATTTGTGTAAGTAAACTTGACACACTTGTACCTATGTTAGGAAATCTAAGGTTACTTGTATCCTTAATCCAAATGCATATCTAACCTTGTACATATAGGTGCAGCCTCTGTTCTTGCTGTGCAGAATTGTGTCCCTTGGGAATGCCAGAATCTGATGATTGTTGGCTTCAATCCAAGAAGATCTGATTGTATATGCCAGACACACTGACACACCATCTTATTACTGAAATACTGTTCCTCACTCACTCCATTTCACAAACATACCCGTAAAGATACCGATTAGAATAGGTCTTCAGCAATCCCTGCTTAATGTACGTGAGAGGCGACTGTGCTTGTCATAAGAGGTGACTAACAGGACAGGGTGGTCAGGCTTGCTGACTAGGTTGATGCATGTCATCATATCCCAATTGCGAGGATTGATGCTCATGATGTCAATCACTAGATTGTCTAGTCCATACTTGATTATTTACAAACCGCCGTCATATAGCTGGAATACTGCTGAGTGCAGCTTTAAACAACAACAACAAAAAAACAACAACACAAACATGAACTTGTCTCTTATCTTAACTTTCCTTGCAATGCACCAGCAATTGGCTTCACATATTTTACCCATCTGGGAATCAAACACGGACCTTTGGCCCAACGAGGTAACACTTCAAATACTAGGTACCACACCATCCCGATGCCATATGAAATTAACATACAAAATAATCCAAATGTTCATCAAACTGGTGCTAAAGCATATCTCAGATGTTCCAAAAGCAGACCTGAGTGTCCACATGGACTGCAGAATGTGGAAGTGAAGTATTGAAGGGGTCATGGCATGCTCATCCCTTGACACAAAATACCTTTATTATCAGCACCAGGGGGTTTCAGGGAGAAACAGCTGGGCCAAATACTTACACCCATGTTGTTGATTTCACCACGGTTACTGAACACCAAGTGCTAGGCAGGGTTCCGATCTGGGCAGACCATAGGATCTACATGATGGGCCTTGGTGTAGCTACAGATAACTCTTATCAATTACACACGCCACAGAGTGATTCAATACGATAGGCATGAGGTCAGATCAACATTGCTTCTGTTTAACAGATCTGTATTTAAATGAGTATCATGTGTTTTTGAAAGACATCTTATAATATCAACACCAAACGAAAAGGTCTGTTTGGTATTATAGCAGTTGTATGGTCAGCAACAGTAAAGACAAGATATTTAAGGATGAAAAAAACCCTTCTATTTCGGTATAGACTCTTATACTGTTGTCAAGCACTCCCCTTTTGCTTGACAACTGACCCGTGAAGATTCTGGAGTAGAAAAGGTCTTCAGCAACCCATGCTTGCCGTAAAAGGTGACTATGCTTGTCATAAAAGGCAACTAACATGATCGGGGGGTCAGGCTCGCTGACTTGGTTGATGCATGTCATCGATCCCAATTGTGTGGACCGATGCTCATGATATCAATCACTGGATTGTCTGGTCCAGACTCGATTATTTACAGACCGCTGTCATATAGCTGGAATATTGCTGAGTGCAGCGTTAAACAACAAACCAACCAACCAACTTGCTTGACAATTGGCATAATGATCTATACTGAATCATTGCATCATAATAGAACAAGGAAGTTGTCCTCAATAAAATATCTTGTCTTTACTGAAACAAAAAAAGGAGACAAACTAACTTAAAAAACAAAGTGGTATTTTTTCAGTTATTTGAATCATGATATCAGGGTGAAGTTGTAAATATTTAGGTAGTCAACAGTTTAAAGATCAAACGAAACATGAGTGAGTATGTGTTTTAGCAATATTTCAGCAATATCAAGGCAGGGGACATCAGAGATGGGCTTCACACATGACCCACATCGGGAATCGAACCCAGATTTTCGGTATGACGAGCGAATGCTTTAACCACTAGGCTACCCAACAACCCAATTGGAATCTGAGATCAGGAATACTGTACCAGGAGTTAAGGTGCCGTACTTCTAACGTCGGAGGAGGCAAGATTGTTGCACTATTGTGTGCATACACTTTACAAGATTTATCCTCTCATATCAAATTCATCAGAACGGGAACACATTATTGGATAAATAAAATCTTGGTTCAATTAACAACAGCAGTAATTAACAGTGGCAGTAATTGATCAATCCACGAGTACAAGAATGCACTACTACACTAGGTTTTCTGGATCCACTATGGGTAACTATGGTAACTGATTTGAAGTAATATATAGTCTAACAGTAATGAATCTACTTACACCTTGTGGTTATACACGGGAAACCCTGAGACAAAACATGAATCTATGATTCCAACAAACAAAATCCTGGCACATTTATGGGACATAACTCTTTACAGAGATTATTGAGCTTTAGACCACTGTGCCATCATCTCAAAGTTGTCACCAGAAAACTTGCCCCACCCAGTACTAATCTAGTCGCTGTGACCCCTACTTGATTTCGAGTGGCCTGCCAATCAAACTTCATGTGCTCATAAAGACGCAATACCCATAACTTCTATATGGTCAATATTTGTTCTAGTTAGCATCAACAAACATATTAACAGCAGGGCAGACACCAGGTTTACTCCTTGATAAGCTCTACTGCTTGTTATTACCTACCCAGTGAGACCCATGAAGATCTGGGTTAGAAATGGTCTTCAGCCAACCATGCTTGTCATAAGAGGTAACTAACGGGATTAGGTGGTCAGGCTCACTGACTTGGTTCATGCATGTCATCGTATCCCAATTGCGTAGATCAATACTCATGATGTCAATCACTGGACTGTCGGGTCCAGATTCCATTATTTACAGACCGCCGTCATATAGCTGGAATATAGCTGAGTATCCAGTGGTAGCTTGTTATCACCTTCCAACTGCATGTTATTACCTAGCAACTGCTTGTTATTACCTACCCAATGGTTTGTTATTGCCAAGCAACTACTTCTTATTACCTACAAAATGCTTGTTATCAATTACCTAATGGCTTGTTATTACCTAGCAACTGCTTGTTATTACCTGCCCAATGGCTTGTTATTACCTATTCAACATCTTGTTATTACCTGCCCACTGATTGTTATTACCCACTAACTGCTTGTTATTACCCACCAACTGCTTGTTATTACTAACCCAAAGGCCTGTTACTACCTACCCAACTACTTGTTATTACCTACCCAACTACTTGTTATTACCTACCCAACTACTTGTTATTACCTATCAACTGCTTGTTTTTAACTTCCAACTGCTTGCTATTACCTATCCAACTGCTTGTTATTATTACCTGCCTAACTACTTGTTATTACCTATCAACTGCTTGTTTTTAACTTCCAACTGCTTGTTATTACCTATCCAACTGCTTGTTATTACCTGCCTAACTGCTTGTTATAACCTACTAACTGCTTGTTATAACCTACCAACTGCTTGTTATAACCTTCCTAACTGCTTGTTTTTAACTTCCAACTGCTTGCTATTACCTATCCAACAGCTTGTTATTACCTGCCTAACTGCTTGTTATAAACTACCAATTGCTTGTTATAACCTACTAACTGCTTGTTATAACCTACCAACTGCTTGTTATAACCTACTAACTACTTGTTATTACCTGCCTAACTGCTTGTTATAACCTACTAACTGCTGTTATTACCTTTCCAACTGTTTGAGATTACCTGCCCAATGGCTTGTTATTACCTTCCTAACTCCTATTTATTACCTAACTGCTTGTTATTACCTATCCAATGGCTTGTAATAACCTACCCCCAAAATTATTATGCCAATCAAAGCTCTCTTGGCAAAAATAAGAGACGTAAAACTTCTCACTGAAACCATTGACAATTGGAAGCAAACACCCCACATACATAACTCCTTCAAGCAACATTTTGCATGTATTACAAATTGGTCTGCACTGAGGTTTGGCGGGTCAGACTGGGTTGACCTCTGATGTGGGTGCACCACGATTTAATTCTTCATTCCAACCTTGGAAGCTGGATAAGTGTGATAACCATTGCAACTCTAAACAGATGTGTACACAGAGAGCATGTTCAGTACATATCCTATTGAATATATACATAACAGTGTCGATGAAGATATATTGATAAAGCTTAATAAACATTTTACACTGTGACAGTTCAAGGTAAAAAACCTGCAAGGATCAATACTATATGGTGATGTTAAAAGAATAATAAGAGAATATATACATGCAATTCTATTATCACTATCACAGTCTTTTTTAACTTTAACTCTAGTTTGTATTTTACTTATGTTTTATTGTCTGTGAAGTCAACACTGGACTCGACTGGTGTGGTATCTTCTTAAAAGTCTGGACTGGGTTTTCTACTGGTAGGGTGTCCGCTAGCTATTCTAGTCTGGTGTCGACTGATGTAGTACTGCCTAGCTATTTTAGACCATCAAGTCTTTCTCCTTGACCAGACCTTTGAAGAATGACACCAGAACAACTGAGTACATGGAATTGAAAAGTTGGTAGCTGGATCAAACATTTAAAAAAACATGTACTCACTGCACATCAATGATACATTTAAATGATATCTACAGAAATAGCTGATTAATGGCCAAAAATCCAGTATGACATCAGCATCAATGAAATTACTTCATCATTCTGTGAGCACTTGCTGGAGACACCAGAGGTCAGATCATTAACACAAAGTTTCAGTTCTATAGTTTCCTTGTAGTTTCTGGGTAGATGTCGAAAAGTGAAGTTAATGATGGACGGGAGATGGACAACATACCATGACATAAGCTCACTAAACTTTCAGGCAGATGATCAAAAGTACTGTGTGCAAAAAGTATAGTTGATGGACGACTCAAACAAGATGCATGTGTATCAGGATGGCCGGGACCATCCACAGCTTGAATGTTATATGACTATCTGCCGCGATCTTCCAGCACAGATGGTGTCTGTGAAGTGAAGTTCAACCATCCGGACTCACATCTCTTTACTCTTTCTGACTCGATGACAAGATCGAGATGAACGTATCACTTCAGCCAATCAGCACATAGTTGCCAGGGACACATGTTGCCACTGATGGAGGTTGTCACCATTCAGTCAATACCAGTAGCCTCTTGATTAACATTGGTTAGCCAGTCATTCTTGATTATCCAATGTATCATTTACATCTTTCTATAATTAACCTTAGCAGAGTTTCTGTCGCTCATCAGTGTAGTTTGATTGGATGACAATTATTATCGTTATTAAGAATCGGGCTCCAAAGCCATGGTGGTGAATGGTTACAAGGGAGTTAATCATAAACGGATGGAGATATAACACCCTGGACAAAAGAAGATGAACAACTGTCAGATATGATGCCTTTGTTTGCTCGGCCTGTTGAAAACTGTAAATGTACGTTCAGTATCTGACACTAGTGTGAGTTAGAGTCAGTGAGTGAATTGGGGTTCATTGCCACTTTCTTTTCAATCAGGTATTATGAGGCCATAAGGTGACACAGGTTATGTGAAACTCTCAGGCACAAGTTTGATACCATAAGTGTGTTGTATATGGATTGGCATGGATGATACGGGTGGGCATGGATGATATGGATCGGGATGGATGATACGGATGGGCATGGATGATATGGATGGGCATCAATGATATGGATCGGGATGGATGATACGGATGGGCATGGATGATATGTATGGGCATGGGTGATACGGGTGGGCATGGATGATACGGATGGGCAAGGTTGACACGGATGGGCCTGGATGTTTCGGATCGGCATGGATGTTTCAGATCGGCATGGTTGATACAAATGGGCATCGATGATACGGATGGACAAGGATGATATGGATGGGGATAGATGATATGGATGGGCATGGAAGATATAGATGGAAATGGATGATACGAATAGCTAGGATGGGATCGGATGGAAATGGTTTATACAGATGAAAATAGATTTGAAGGGATGTGCACACATAGATTTTGATGGGCATGGATGATATGGATAGCAAGGATGGACACAGGTGGATATGGGTGGATAATGGATAGTCATGGGTGGATATGAAAGAAACATACCTGAAGCAGGAGCCTCTCGTCGCCCCAGATGACCACCTTCGTCCAGTCGATGACTTCAGCGAAGGGTAACTCCCATCCATTACTAAGCAATACTGGAACACAGGCAGCTTGAAGAGCTTCCAAAAACCTGAAACACAACAAACATTGTTGTCAACTCCTACTATCAGCACTGAGTGAGTGAGTGAGTGAGTGAGTGAGTGAGTGAGTGAGTGAGTGAGTGAGTGAGTGAGTGAGTGAGTGAGTGAGTGAGTGAGTGAGGTGTAGTGCAAGCATGTCGTTTCAATTTTTGGGAGTACACAGTTCCACGGACATTTGCATGACCAACGAACACCATAATTCTCCAGACATCACACACACTAATACAGTTATTTAAAATCAAGTATTGGTGCAGTTAGTGATTTCATCCAATAATGAAAAGAAGACCTGCTTCTTTAAATCTAATTACTAGGTATTCAATACTACTGGACAAATGACAGACAATCCATACACTTTCTACCACAAAAAAAAAGATCACCTCTCTCTTCAACTCCACAAAACATCATCATGGCCAAATCTTATTTTTCTATCAGACAAAACCAATAAACAGGATTCAATTCATCACTGCCTAGATTCGTTCCAATGCACTTATACATCACTTGTTTGAACCAAACTTTCCAGCATCTCACTGAATAAGGTTTTATTTAAAACACAGCTCTAATACATCTTCATTTCAAGATGTGGACGTCGTATCCATTATCTCTAAAAGAATCCTACTTGTGCCACACAGTTGAGGAATCCTTTTCAAAAGCTGACAAAAAGCCTTATCAATCACACTGGCCGCTACCATCGTTCTCTACAGCCAAGCTAAACTAATCTAATAAGGAGAATCACTTAATCAAGGCTATTAGACTCGGGTATATACACGCAGCCATCTCAAGGTGTCGACAATTGTAAGCTGTGACAGGAATATAGTATCTTCGTTATCACAGGTCCACATGGTGTGTGGTTCTGACACTGGACAAGGTTGGTTCAGTCATGTCTGCATGTGGGTACGTTTAATATACATATAAAAGGAAGGCCATGTCTGTGACTCCCTTGATGTTGAACACTCATGAATATTTATTCCGGGGGATGATTTCACTTACGTTAATGTGTGACAAAATGCAGTTGGGATGTCATTATGACGTTATTGATGTTTGTTGCATACACATCAATGGCACATCACCATTGCAACGTTGTTTAGAATTCCCAAATGTATAACAGTGATCATTAGGATGAAAAGCTGGTTAGTGTAAATATTAACAAGTTCGGTATCCAGAGTCCTCACGATAGTTAAATGCATGAAATTAACACATTCTGAATATCAGTCTTTTGATGTTGTTATACACCTCAAACATTTATACAACGGAATGGCAAGATGCATGAATGTCAACAATATCCCAGCTGATATAAGGGTAACGCTATTTTTCAGGGCATTATCATTTGCAGAAGCCCACAGTCTTTTCAACTGCCCTCCTTCTTCGGGCAGTATAGGGCAGTTGAAAAGACCAAGGGCTTCTGCATATGATAATGCCCTGAAAAATAGCGTTATCGTTATTATACCTAAAATGGATGATTATTGTTATCAAATAAAAATAAACAATATCGGTTTTGAAACATTTAGTGCAGTCAACACAAATTTTACTGACCCACTTTTACAAATATGGAAACGTCATTGAACAAACCAGATGACGTCACTATTAAACATGACGTCACCTTTCCTATCCCTGTGACGTCACCTAACAACGGGCTTGATAATGGCCCGTCGTCAAGCAATATGAGGGCATTATCAAGTTACAGTGGCCCGCTCATTTCTGATAACATGCGGGCGGTTTAATGATAATTCTATCCATTTTAGCTATAAAGTAGAGTAAGATACACCCCCACATGACAGTAACAAAAGCCATGGAGCTCAAAATGCATATAAACCGCAATGCTAGAGCATAAACAGTCTCGAGTATCCAATGAAATAGATTCCATTGGGTGTTAAGGGTTGAACAGCAGTGAAACTTATATGAATGGATCACTGAAAATCACTGATGACACCAGGGCCCACTTGCACAAAGCGATCTTAGTGCTAAGACTATCGTAAGCCTATGTTAAAGTATGGGGGCTAAGATCATCTTAGCGCTAAGATCGCTTTGTGCAAATGGCCCCAGGGCCCCAGTCCTCAAAGCGATCTTAGCACTAAGGTGATCGTAAGTCCCATACTTTAGCATAGTCTTACGATCATCGTAGCTCTAAGACCGCATTGAGGAAAAGGGCCCAGGTGTTTATGAAAAGGGAAAGCATGTCCTGCTCTACTGGATGCGCTTGCAACTCCCACAATTTCCACAAAAAAGCATGTGTTTGTTGCCTGACGCTGCATAGCAATGCCAGCCTGGAAACAAACCAGAAAATCAAGTGATGGACCAGAAATCCAGTCTCACAACCGCACATTGACTGATTCTGGTAAAACAGGTATGTCAGACTATTTGGGGCTTTTATACCTGCGGGTAATATAGCAGTTGAAATTAACTGAAAAAGATGTATTTGTTCCATTGCAGTCATCTGTAGAATGTTATTGTCAGGTACGCCTGCACTGATGAACCCTCTGTGTCAGTCAAATCAAACGAAAATCAACTAAAAAAAACCACATCCAAACTATACTTCTCCATTTTTGATAGGGGCATTTTTTATCTCTTCAAACAACACAATGTCAATGTCAAAACTATATTAAAATAGAATGACATATCTGATCATTCCTATCAAAAGTTGAGTAACATGATTCACAGAAAGACCATCATTACATCCCATGAAACTGCCAACTACACTCAAACACTGTTGTGTCGCACTTTGATGTGTCAAACTTATGGCTGTTTCGAAGTAAAACTTCGTCCCTGCATATTCCTTCTTTATTCATATTTCAGTTATTATGTCAAACCTCGGATAACTCGCAGCATGTACATATGTCCCTTCAATTTCGACACAATGACTAAATTATCCCTTCAGCTTTCGAAATATTTTTTTTTCAAATTTTTAAACTTTCCAGACCACACCTACAATTTCAGTAAATCATGTTAAAAACAAAGACTTTGTATTGAATGAGTTGTAACATATCACCACACAAACATCAGGCAGACAAAGCCAACGGTAAAGATGTAACAGAAACCGAGCCCCGAAAGTTTGCTTGTGTCGCCATACAGCGGACATTAGCAGTAGGTGTAGCCACCATCAGCCATCACATACCCGGAACTGTGGAGCCCAGGCCGGCCTGGTTTGTCTGGTGCAGTGAGTCAATATTAACACAGCAAGTCCACGCTACTGTATATGAATGAGTGGGACGAATTCAGGAGAGACTATGGGAGAAATGGGAACGTACATTGTACTGTTTGCAACTTGTCTCATTCAATAGAGGTGATTTACGCATGTCAAAGGATTTTTTAGAAAAGTAGTTGATGTTTTAGGATTAGAAGGGAAGTAGCATGTACAATGTTGACATACCAGAACAGACATGCTGACATGTAGTCTGTGTTCGTCCAATTAAAGAAATGTGTAAACTAGTTCAACATTCTAGAATCATCAGAAGATTCATCCCCTTAGTGGGAAATAATTGATTGTTTTTCTTTATGTTTTGGAAACTTTCCATGAATTGAATTTTACCAAAGTGAAGCCCCTTGTTAATGATTGAGTATGGTTTAACACTGCTTTTGGCAATATGCCCCTGTGCATTTAGCAAGGAATGCTGCTATCCAAAAGGATCTTGGTTAAATATGCAGGACTCGAGACAGTTTTGGAGCCATTGAGTATTTAGTCGTCAATTCCACAGTTTTCTTTGGGTACTAAATATATTTTATAAGTAAGAGGTGACTATGCTTGTCATAAGAGGCTACTAACGGGATCGGGTGGTCAGGCTCGCTGACTTGGTTGATGCATGTCATCATATCCCAATTACTTGGATCGATGCTCATGATGTCAATCTTTGGATTGTCTGGTCCAGACTCGATTACTTACAGACCGCCGTCATTTAGCGGAGTGCTGCATTAAACTATAAACAAACTAACAATCAGTAATTAAACTATCATCTGAAGGAGTGAGTGAGTGAGTGAGTATGGTTTTACGCCGCTTTTAGCACTATTACAGCAATATCACGGGGGGGGGACACCAAAATGGGCTTCACACATTGTACCCATGTCGGGAATCGAACCCGGGATTTCGGCATGACGAGCGAATGCTTTAACCACTAGGCTACCCGACCGCCCCTCATCTTAAGGATGTAATTGAATTTGCTGAGATTGTCCATTGGCTCAGCTATTCCCCCTTCAATCAAATGAACCTGCTCAATTGTACCCATCAGCTTCCTTCTTTATGAGGGATATACAAACAGTAAATACTACCGAGAAGAGCTCCTTTAAAGAACACACATGGTGGGATATCTTATCATTCCTGAGCCTGAAATAACCTGAAATATTCACCTGCAACAAGATTTATTGTCCTATTATGGTGGGAACTCTGATAAGGAACATCGGGTTATCACTTCTGTTATCAGGGTGTAAAGAGAGGCAAGAAATTCACTGGTTGCATAAACTGCTGCATGCCAAATGCCGTAGAGTCATTAGGCAGCTACAGCTTCCTAAGAAATTCAGTGAAAGCAATGTCTGCATGAGAGACTCCCTTTAACAGGCATATTTCCCTCTCCTATATCACAGACCCGGAATCAGGTGTTTTAAGTGTCTAATTGTCCTGTCACATGCTTGAAGACATTTCAAGATGCAACCATGTGTTTTTTCAAACTGGCAGTTTAAAAAAAGCTCGGACAACTGAAACCTAAGATTACGGAAGAGTTTTTTTTCTTTCTGATCTCCCTAAATGTGTATTTTCATTCAATAAAAACATAGCCAGATAGCTAAATCAACAGTGGCGCCCTCAGCATGTTCTAAGGGAGATAAGTGATATATGACGCTCACCACTAAATACACATCAACACTCTTAGCGATTGAGT
This sequence comes from Haliotis rufescens, assembly GCF_023055435.1. Classification (NCBI taxonomy): domain Eukaryota; kingdom Metazoa; phylum Mollusca; class Gastropoda; order Lepetellida; family Haliotidae; genus Haliotis; species Haliotis rufescens. The sequence goes on from NW_025963779.1 coordinate 27,117,128, forward strand.
TACACCCCCAAAGAGGACGACTTTTTGTGTGCAAGAGATGCTTTTTGCCTTAGGGTAGAGAATAAGAATATACATATCTCACCAGAATGTCTACTCATGATGATGATTGAGGTCTACGTGAACAAGTTGCCAGATGCAGAAAAAGTAGTGCACATACTGCACACCACATTTCAACCAAAACAATTGACACTCTGCTTTGAGAGGAACACATTGTATAAACACGGCTGATTTTCCCTATGAGAAAAACAGCCTCCCTCCCATGGTGTTTGAAGATTACCGTATTTGACGTAATAAGCGCCCCGCTCTAATAAGCGCCCACGGCGATATTTGCTAATATATTGGCTAGTGAACAATTCCAATTCCTTCCGATTGATCAATGTACACAAGACTTATTCATTCGTGTATAGTACATACTCGTGTGTTATATGCACCCTTAATTATGGGCAATTAAATTCTTGAAAAATATATCTGTCGTGTATAATACACACAGACTTTTCTTTTGTATCATTTCTGGCTGTCAGCATAAACCACGAAATTTACGATCTTTCAACTCTGTTGTTTTTCACCAACATTTTATTCTAATAAGAGCCCCCTATTTCTAATTTAGAGAGCGCCCTGGGCGCTTATTATGTTGAATACGGTATGTCATTAGAAATCCCATACATTCACCAGTGGAGCAGGGAAGATGAAATATGGAGCCGAGTTCTGTCTTATCAGCAGAATTTGAGAAATTTGCAGAAAATACAACTGAAGCAAATATTTTGCTTGTATGTTTAAATCATAAGAAGATATTCTGAGTAACACTTGTAATGTTAATAGTCTTTGGACGACTGATCCAGTGACTGGTGCAAAACTGAATTGAAACGATTAAAAATGTGACAACCTTTTATCAAATATATGAGATCTCTTAAACAATCTAACAATAAATTTTAAGTGCCTCACAAACAGTTTAACATGTATTTAATGCACTGTGCATGCTGTATGGAGCAGTAGCAATCATTGACCGCAGCTAACACATGAACACCTTACTTGCGAAACACCGGGTGTCATCCATGATTTTCAGTGATCCATTCATATAATTTTCACCATTTTGCAATTTACTCTCAATAGCATCTGTTGTGGCAGATAATCTAGACTGATTATTTTCCGCCGTTGACGTTGTATTTTTACAGGCGAAGGCCACAAAGTAAGCTTGATTTAATCAGCAATAGACAAGAGCCTCAAGCCTTTAAACAAAGGATGTCTGCAGCCATTACAGTTGACATGGGAGCAGCTGAACATTTGTGCATTTTTGTTGTACAAGAAAATCTCATATTTCCATCGAAATTCAAGTATGCCATACATCAACTAGACTGTAATGACTCTTCCCTCACAAAGGTCAAGGAAATTCTAAAATGACAAACAAATTATTCATATTGTCAAGCAATATGGCTGAACTTTCATCAGGATGTTTCGTTATTTATTTAATGAATGAAATCAAGCAGATGTATTGATCACACAACAGTGATATTCTTCACTCTATTTCTATAAGAAGCTATGTGACCAAGGTCACAGTGACCTCTGGAATTAAATTATTGACTAAATTGACCAACATTGTGGACACAACCCTACAGTCATCAAGTGGTCATCTTGGACAAGACAAAGATGAAATCAATCAGATGAGCCGTCTCGGATTGGCTCTTGCCTGGCCAGTACTCCATTGATTCCTTTGTCTTGAGGCCCGTTATCTCTTGGGACCCTGCTCAACTTCAGATGAAATCATTGTCTCAAGGGTGATGTCAAGACAATATATAGAATATGTTTGTGTCTGTTCTCATTGTGTGAGGAGCTATAGTTCAGAGACACAATCACCTCAGCAAGCAATAGCAAGAAGCGCATCGCTTGTTTATGCGTGAGTTCATGTTGTTTAATGCTCTAGTCAGAAATATTCCAGCTGCATCACATCATTTTGTAAGTTTGTTTGTTTGTTGTTTAACACCGCTCTCAGCAATAGTCCAGCTATATGACGGCACTCTGTAAAAAATCAAGTCTGGACCAGACAATCCAGTGATTGACATGAGCATCGATCCACGCAATTTGGAAACGATGACATGCATCAAAAACAAGTCAGTGAGCCTGACCACTCGAACCCATTAGTCGCCTTTTACCACAAGCATAGCTGCCTTTTACCATTCTGTAAGTAATCATGTTTGACTTCAAGAGCAATGATCAATGCCTTCGTGATATTACTGAACAAACAATCCGGTAACACATTGTAACAACCAAATTCTTGTGAGTCAGCCTTTACAACAAGTATGAGCTGCTAAGGACCTATTCTGCCCTGGAATCGTAACACGGGCGGCATTTGTAGGGTATTCCCTGGTCACAAAATATTCCAACCACCTCATGGCTGCTTGTGAAGTAACCCAGTCTGCACCAAACAAACCAATGGTAACTAACATGGGCACTGAATCACACACACAGAGTATGAGTGAGTGAGTATGGTTTCATGCCACTTTTAGCAATATTTGTGATGGGGGACACCAGAAATGGGCTTCACACATTGTACCCATGTCGGGAATCGAACCTGCGTCTTCTGCGTGACGAGCGAACACTTTAACCACTTGGCTACCCAACCGCCCCTCACAGAGTATGAAAACATGCAGTCATGTCATATTTGTGGGGATTCTGAGTAAGAATATTGGTCCCCAGCAAATATACTTGTAAAGACAACTATATATATGTATAGTGGTCAGGCTTGTGACTTGGTTGTATGTTGACATGTCACAATCGTGTCAACTGATGCTCCTGATGTAAACCTCTGAATTGTCTCATCTAGACTCGATTATTTACAGGCCACTGTCATGCAGCTGTAGCATGGCTGAGTGTGGCACACACTCAAGGATGAGGGTGGGTCTTCCCTTGTCACTAGTCACCCATCCAACAATATGCATATCAAGCAGCTTCCATGACTATCTAATTCCAAGAACCTCAAAGCATCCACTGATCTGAAGACCGATGTGGTCCAATAATACATGAATATGCTGAATATGAGGCTCTGGTTGTTCATCTCAAGGAACACTGCAGCTTTGGGAAAGCAGCAAGGAGAATGGCAGTGGTAAACAAAATGCTGGGCCTTTGCTAGTGCATGAAATCAAGGAGCCCAGTTAACCAGTAGTTACTAACCACACTAGGATGACCTAGTTTGTTGATATGCTGATTAATAGTCATATCTTGCATTCCACAGGCAACTGCTCTAGGAAGAATATATAATTAATGCTCAGTGGGTTCTTTAGACATTCTTTTCGACACCAGTTGGCCCTGCTGGTGGGTATAGTGCCTAATCTGGGATTCACACACTGATTGTGCCCATATGTGGAATCAAACTTGGATTTGTGTGTTATCAGCAAACATACCAACAGGCTAACCCTAACAGCCCCTAAGACCAATGAGGTTCTGGAGCTCACATGCTAATATCAGAATCAGAAATCTTGTTTCCACCATTTAGCATTGCAGTTTAGGGTTTGCTTTGAGATTATATTTTTTCAGGTTGACATCAATGAATAATTTCTGTAGGACTGCAACTGGATGGGCATTTAGTTTGTAAATGAATCATTATCAGCTTAAATGTTAAAGGAATTATTCATGAAACTTAAAAAACTGTCAAAACTGCAAAATAGATTCACCTGCCAAATCTAATGAAGGGAGTATCAAAATGGCTTCAGCAAAGTATCTTTCTGATCGATTTAACACCATAACATAATCTCATCAATTTCAATCAGATCAAAACCACAATATCATATGATACTGAAACCAAAACGCTAAACATCATGAAAATATCAATACAAATCTGTTCTTGTGAAGGAGACAGTTTGGTACTGTTTTTCTGAACACCATACATCAGGATGTTATAAAATCCCAAAACCACCTCCATGCTGGAGACAAAACCCTGACAGGACGAGCTTCCTGGTTCTGTGAACTCTGATCACATCCCAGGGCCAGGTCTCGGAGTCACGCTAACATTGTCAGATCAATGGTGAGCCAATGTCCCACAGGAATCCAGTTCGGGTGAAGTTATCACATGTTCAATCAGCAGTAATAATACCATGGACATGGGGAATCCTGTAAGGGCGGAGTTTGTCAATACAGGGGTGCAGCAAGGAAAACATGTTCGTCAGGTCTCTTTACTGTTGAGGTAAAATTACAACTCGGGATGCTTGAGAGAGTTTGTGTTGGTAATGTTGGCCAATAATGATTAATACTGGGAATTGGGGACATGGACTGTAAAGGTATAAAATTACTGTCTTGGTTGTTCCAATTGTAAAGTCAGAGTGAGTGAGTGATTTGGGTATAATACTGTAAACTTAGGACATGGCATGGCATGGCATGGCATTGCATTGCATGGATTCAGTGAGTGAGTGAGTGAGTGAGTGAGTGAGTGAGTGAGTGAGTGAGTGAGAGTGGGTTCTGGGTGTGTGAGTGAAGTTTTTAACCTGTTTTTTAGCAATACATAGATCAGTTGGCGGTGAAGAGGGTCTATTGAAAATATGAAACATTTCTTTTGTAATGACAGCCAAAATAGGGAATTTATGGTTATGATGTAACAAAGATTGGGTATTCAAAGGAATTATGGGCTTCACACATATTCTTGCCAAGTCATACCAGAGGTAAAGTCATCTGATAGCAGAATCTATTGCGAGTCTGATGGTATCTCTGTCCGACCCTTTGAACAACAAAAAGATGAATAAATTACGGTTTAGAGACTTTAACAATACTCTTCCAACAAGTTTCAGAAAAAATATCACCTTCAACAAATTGGCATTACCTTTTGAAACACTGTCAAAGGAAATTTCTGCCATGATTTGTCAATGAAAAGATCAAAGGAACTAAAGAAATTGCAGATTATCAAACATCTTGATAAAAATCATTAGCCTAAAAGGACATCTATGGCAACTGTCTAAACACAGGCAACACACAGCAAGTGAATAACCACTGCCACCAGCATACAGGACACAATCTGGGCAAGATCTGTTCAGTAATTCTAGGATCCCAATCACATATCCGTGCAATACGTGCCATATACCTCAGGCTATATCCCACATAAGTGGCATATCACAAAACTATCACAGATAAGATGTTTCCCGGAGCTTCATGTCTGTCTGTTATTGATTATGTGTTGTGAATGGTAAAAATGTATACACCCTGCAGATTGCTTTTTAGTTTTTCTGTTATTACTAGTGTCTCTTACAGAAACCAGAGCATGTATTTTGTGAAACATTCACCCCCATTGGCATCCCCTTCTTAGCTCCAGCAGCCTATACCCTTTTCAGCTCTAAAATGAAGAGACTAAAGGATTCCTTAATACTCATAGGTTCCTTCATAAAATTATATTTATTTAACCTCATACTTAACTTTATTTCAGGTACTATATCCTAGTCTATGTAATATGTATTTATAGGTAAATGAAACGGCTATATCCCTTCATCTTAATGTTGTAACTGTTTTGATTTCTATGAGAGTTAAAATAGTGGCACATCCCTGCCACATAATCACCCAACACGAAGAGATCCCTTGACAAAAGCCAGCAATACCAATATTGACATTTTCTAGACGACAAAAAACACCAGTTGTTTTCTCAACAACTGAAGAGCCCCTTTAAGACAAGTACCAACTGACCTGCCCATCTACAGCACACTGGGGTATTGTGACATCACAGTGAGTGTCATGTAACCTGATGCTCATGTCCAGTGTATCCTGTGTGTCCACCCAGAATAACCCGGTCATGGCTCCTGTGTCCTAAGGGTTCGTGTAAGCAGTGATCAGTACACACCAGCAGCTTCACACACACACACGGCAGTAGGGCTGACTCCCATCACAGGCACATAGCATCAGGGCTGACTCCCATCACAGGCACAAAACAGCAGGGCTGACTCCCATCACAGGCTCACAACAGCAGGGCTGACTCTCATCACAGGCACATAGCATCAGGGCTGACTCCCATCACAGGCTCACAACAGCAGGGCTGACTCTCATCACAGGCACATAGCATCAGGGCTGACTCCCATCACAGGCACACAACAGCAGGGCTGACTCTCATCACAGGCACAAAACAGCAGGGCTGACTCCCATCACAGGCTCACAACAGCAGGGCTGACTCTCATCACAGGCACATAGCATCAGGGCTGACTCCCATCACAGGCACACAACAGCAGGGCTGACTCCCATTACAGGCACAAAACAGCAGGGCTGACTCCCATCACAGGCTCACAACAGCAGGGCTGACTCTCATCACAGGCACACAACAGCAGGGCTGACTCCCATCACAGGCACATAGCATCAGGGCTGACTCCCATCACAGGCACACAACAGCAGGGCTGACTCTCATCACAGGCACACAACAGCAGGGCTGACTCTCATCACAGGCACACAACAGCAGGGCTGACTCTCATCACAGGCACATAGCATCAGGGCTGACTCCCATCACAGGCACACAACAACAGGGCTGACTCCCATCACAGGCACACAACAGCAGGGCTGACTCTCATCACAGGCACACAACAGCAGGGCTGACTCTCATCACAGGCACACAACAGCAGGGCTGACTCTCATCACAGGCACATAGCATCAGGGCTGACTCCCATCACAGGCACACAACAGCAGGGCTGACTCTCATCACAGGCTCACAACAGCAGGGCTGACTCTCATCACAGGCACACAACAGCAGGGCTGACTCTCATCACAGGCACATAGCATCAGGGCTGACTCCCATCACAGGCACACAACAGCAGGGCTGACTCCCATCACAGGCACACAACAACAGGGCTGACTCCCATCACAGGCACACAACAACAGGGCTGACTCCCATCACAGGCACACAACAGCAGGGCTGACTCTCATCACAGGCACATAGCATCAGGACTGACTCCCATCACAGGCACACAACAACAGGGCTGACTCCCATCACAGGCACACAACAGCAGGGCTGACTCCCATCACAGGCACACAACAACAGGGCTGACTCCCATCACAGGCACACAACAGCAGGGCTGACTCTCATCACAGGCACATAGCATCAGGGCTGACTCCCATCACAGGCACACAACAGCAGGGCTGACTCCCATCACAGGCACACAACAGCAGGGCTGACTCCCATCACAGGCACACAACAACAGGGCTGACTCCCATCACAGGCACACAACAACAGGGCTGACTCCCATCACAGGCACACAACAACAGGGCTGACTCCAATCACACACAACAGCAGGGTTGACTCAAATTATTATTTGTATGTAATATTTGTATGTTAATATTGTATTTTAACACTAAATTAAATGCAACAATGTAAACCTAAGCATGAAAGTCTCTTTTTGGTCTTTTTATAAGTGAAATCCACACGTCCACAAAGCCATAATGTTACTTTTATCTATAACATGATTTTGGAAATTTGTAATTCCAATTTGGGAAATTGTATTGACATTTGCTGCAAACTTGGTAATGAATATTGGTCTCTTCAGCAGGTTGAAATACATCCCTGAAAGATCTCAAAAACTGACCGAATCAAGAATAAACTGTTTTTTGGGAAACATGTTGGAATTTGTCAGTTTCTCAGAATTGCACTTTTAAATTGCACTCCAAAATAACTGCATACCAGTCTCAACATCATGTGTTTTGTAGTCATGAATAAATAATACAAGTGATATGTTTTGCATGTTTTCTTTAAAACAAATGCATTCGAGGTTAAAATAAACACACGCTTCCCTCACATATAATTCTATTTTGCCATAATCTATTTTCAAGTACAACTCAAATTTGAAACAATGGCCAACATCCGGAATACATTGGAAAATTCAAAAACATTCCGTTTGCCAGATTAGGTCTATTTTCTTTCAAAGCAACTGTCAAATGGAGCCTATTACATAGCATTGTATTCAGCACCTGTATATCTATGGCGCAAGCTGGCTGTCCTCTTTCACAGGGAAACTTGGTCCTATTTGTAAAACTGCACACATTTTCTGCATTAGCAATTACCATGTGTACATTGTTAAAAGCAATATGCTGGAAACAGGCAACTAGCTATTAGTGGTGTTCCCTGATGCACACATGCACAAGGCTAGGTTCTCGGGTAAACACTGATTGGTCAAGGAATTATTATTTCAGTCGGCATGTGACCCCTCTCTGTGCTGGGAGCATCTTGGGGGTAAAAATATCCCAATTTCCAACAGCAGGATAGGAGGCAGTAATGCTTCGTGACCCGACCATTTGATGTCGACATTGCATCCGCTTCCTCAGAGTGTGATGACTCAATCTCTGGAAACAATAGAGAATCTAGGGAACGAAGCAGATACCTGTTGTTCCTCGTCACGATGGAGCTGCTCTGGTGTAGTGCTGTAATGGTCTACTTATGTTGTATATCTGGGCCAAACCAAGCTTGACACTGTGCCAACAATTTACAGTCTTCCGCTATCTCTTCAATATAAATTATTTTGGTTGAAATTTGTTTATTTTATACATTTTTGGGTGATACCAAACTGCTGATCCCATCTCTCAAGAGCCGACCAATTACTGCTTCCGGATGATGAAAGTCTGGGAATGTGGGTACACCTGCCCACAGAAGGGGGCGAAGAACTTATCAAATTGTGCATGTCAGCCTGACTTTTGAATGGGTGAAGTAGGTGTAAACTATCAGGTAATGAAGGCATCAGAGCAGTTAAGGTGAACTTCATACTTACATTAATGGTTGTACTGGGACATTACAACTGCCACAAGTCTATCCTGTTATCTCTAACACATCGTATTTTTTATAAACTGGCCATGTCACTTTGACATTTAAGAAAGAAGCTACAGTAGGGATTCGTACACCAGGCTTGTCTCAAGCCTGGGTCTAGTCAAATTTCTTTTGGTCTAGTAAGTCCATATAGTAACACTAATGACTACTTGAGTGAGTGAGTGAGTGAGTGAGTGTGGTTTTACGCGGCTTTTAGCAATATTACGGTGGGGGACACCAGAAATGGGCTTCACACATTGTACCCATGTTCGGAGTGATGAGCGAACGCTTTAACCACTAGGCTACCCAAATGCCCCAATGCCTACTCGAGATTATGTCAAGTGACAAGTTCAGGTGCGAAGATGTTAGTCTATAGTCTCTCAGATCGCGTATGTGTTGGTACATATAATACTCCTTTGTTGTGTTCTTTCTCACATAGATCTGTTACATGTAATGTCAACCACAGGGCTCACATAAATCTATCAGGACCAGTGGCATTGACAATGGAAGCTATTTCAGCGTATGATGATCTTTTTCTCATGTCTGTTTAGTGTCACTAGACTGCATGTCACGGTGACACAGTTACAGGCGGTTCACCTGCTAACTGACCTCCATGAATACAATGGGGAGAGGGAGTGTTTCACATGCTGGTTACCCCTCAGATCTTAGGCTGTTTCTGTGCTGCCCACACACGTTTCAGTCCCACTGTATCAATAACAGACCTGTGAAGACCCTTATATTGAATATACACTCATGGTGTACATCCCTTGAGGTGTGTGTGTATATACCCAGTGAAATAAAACACCCTGAACTTCCCTCATGGTGTGTGTGTGTGTATATACCCAGTGTAATAACACACCCTGAACATCCCTCACGGTGTGTGTGTATATACCCAGTGTAATAACACACCCTGAACTTCCCTCACGGTGTGTGTATATATACCCAGTGTAATAACACACCCTGAACATCCCTCATGGTGTGTGTGTGTATATATACCCAGTGTAATAACACACCCTGAACTTCCCTCATGGTGTGTGTGTGTGTATATACCCAGTGTAATAACACACCCTGAACATCCCTCACGGTGTGTGTGTATATACCCAGTGTAATAACACACCCTGAACTTCCCTCACGGTGTGTGTATATATACCCAGTGTAATAACACACCCTGAACATCCCTCATGGTGTGTGTGTGTATATATACCCAGTGTAATAACACACCCTGAACTTCCCTCATGGTGTGTGTGTGTGTATATACCCAGTGTAATAACACACCCTGAACATCCCTCATGGTGTGTGTGTGTGTACCCAGTGTAATAACACACCCTGAACTTCCCTCATGGTGTGTGTGTGTATATACCCAGTGTAATAACACACCCTGAACATCCCTCACGGTGTGTGTGTGTATACCCAGTGTAATAACACACCCTGAACATCCCTCATGGTGTGTGTGTGTATATATACCCAGTGTAATAACACACCCTGAACTTCCCTCATGGTGTGTGTGTGTGTATATACCCAGTGTAATAACACACCCTGAACATCCCTCACGGTGTGTGTGTATATACCCAGTGTAATAACACACCCTGAACTTCCCTCACGGTGTGTATATATACCCAGTGTAATAACAAACCCTGAACATCCCTCATGGTGTGTGTGTGTGTATATACCCAGTGTAATAACACACCCTGAACATCCCTCACGGTGTGTGTGTGTATATATACCCAGTGTAATAACACACCCTGAACATCCCTCACGGTGTGTGTGTATACCCAGTGTAATAACACACCCTGAACATCCCTCATGGTGTGTGTGTGTATATATACCCAGTGTAATAACAGACCCTGAACATCCCTCACGGTGTGTGTGTATACCCAGTGTAATAACACACCCTGAACATCCCTCATGGTGTGTGTGTGTGTGTGTGTGTGTGTGTGTGTGTGTGTGTGTGTGTGTGTGTGTGTGTGTGTGTGTGTGTGTGTGTGTGTGTGTGTGTGTGTGTGTACCCAATGTAATAACACATCCTGAACATCCCTCACGGTGTGTGTGTGTGTGTACCCAGTGTAATAACACACTTTGAACTTCCCTCATGGTGTGTGTGTGTGTGTACCCAGTGTAATAACACACTTTGAACTTCCCTCATGGTGTGTGTGTGTGTGTATACCCAGTGTAATAACACACTTTGAACTTCCCTCATGGTGTGTGTGTGTGTGTACCCAGTGTAATAACACACCATGAACATCCCTCATGGTGTGTGTGTATACCCAGTGTAATAACACACCTTGAACATCCCTCATGGTGTAAAAAGTCCCGTAACACCTATCATTGTGTATACCCAGTGTAATAAATCCCGTCACACCTATCGTTGTGTATACCCAGTGTAATAAGTCTGGTAACACCTATCGTTGTGTACATCCATTGTAATAAGTCCCGTAACCACCATCGTTGTGTATACCTAGTGTCTACAGGTCCTTGAGTAATGACCACAAAGTTACATATGATACATGAGATTGTGTGCATGTTAGTCCAGATTATCTTGGTATGCAATCTGCAGCAACACATGACATCTGATGGCTGCGCGGTGCACAAACACGGAACAGTAAGATGAACTCTGAAGATAGTGTACACAGACTAATTTACTCTGTTGTGATGCATGTTTTACATCCATGGAAACCACTCACTGTTTCTTCTGTGCACACACAACACAAACCTCTGCTTCAACATATACACAAGTCCCACACAAAGAACATGTACAAAGTGAAACAACTCCCTGTAAACATACAACAGCTTTGCATGCAGTATTGAACTTTATTTTGTCCATCAAATACATATTATTATTGTTTGTTGTTTAATGCCCCACTCAGCAATATTCCAGCTATAAATAATCGAGTCTGGGCCAAGCAATCCAGTGATTGCTATTGTAAACAACAATCCATGCTATTGTTGATATTTATTATAGATGTCTGACAAATGAAAATACCTTTGCTGAGTATCTATAAAAAGAGTTATCTTCATTGCAAGAGGAAAGCAGCTTTGAACTTGTTGAGAATTGGAGCAGACAATCCGGTGGACGATAGCATGAGCATCAACACCATCATGACAGCTTAATAACAAACTAAATTATAGGTGAGGCGAAACAGGGTCTAAAATCCCGTTAAAGATTATTGCGCTTAAATAGTAGCATGCATGCACATCTGTGTGTGTGTGGCTGATTGTGCTAGTCCGGACTGGTGTCGATTTATCGTGCTAGCTCACTGAGATACCATACTGCAGTTGAACATGAATACACCACTTAGACACAGACAGGGTAACAACAAGTACCATCTTTTAACATCTTTTAGTATGACGAGGCTGGAATTGAACCCCAGAACTTCTGCTTTCCAGGCAGACGCTCTACCACTAGACCACGGAGGTGGTTGAACTAAATCAAAAGAAGCAGCTGCATCGACTCCAGGGAGCCACCTTCCAATCCATCCTTTGTCGTAGCGGCCATTCAGTTGCCTCTCAAGACAGACATGGAGAACTCAGTCAGCACCCTACTATCTGTCTGAGAGCCTGGTTATAGTGAGTTAAAGCTGAGTAAAGTGGAACTCACCTAAATGACCCCAGTCTTCTCCCCCTTGGCACAAGGCAGAATGTGGAATTGTACAATAACTTCTTATAGTCATACCTGTAACAGAGAAATACAGAGATAAGTATCAATAGAATCAGCGCCACACTGAAGGAACAATAGTTATGAGGTTGTGACATCATACGGTGAGTGAGTTAGGTTTGCCTCTTTTAACATTATTAGTTATATCACGGCGTGTCAGCTTAATGTAGACGTTTCAGAGGTTTACCACTTCAGTGAAACCCCTGAGCACGGGTATGGTGCTGACAAACCCAGAAACATAATCGAGGCCAACCAGGATTCGAACCAACAATCATAGGTTTCTGGCGTGCCCAAGGGATGCAACTCTGCACAGCGAATCGCGGCGCCTTAGAGGACTTGGCCACCCGTGCCCCCTGACTAAAGTAGAAACCTGGCTAAGCTTGAAACTGTCGACTCTAGACATGGAGAAGAAGTGGGCACGTCTTAACAAACTGGCAAACATTGCACTTGATTTAAGGTTACATCTGGTTAAATGGACACTAGTGTAAGTGGACTCTTGAGGGTGCATCCAGAAAGTGGACACTATGTTTACATGCAGTACTGGCGGCTAATTTGCTTGCAAAGCGTGCATCTCATTCCTCTCCCTTCAAAGGAAGGCCATCACATGTAAAACTCCATGTAAAAACTCCATGCATTTAATCATCAGAAACTAATTACATCGTCTGCCATTACTGTCTTCCAAAGACTCATTGTTTCATTAAGCACATGAAGCTCCCATTCATCCCCTTTGTAACATAAATCACATCACATAAGCAGCTATCAGCAGCATAAAATTCGTGGGGCAGCTATCTCATCTCCCTGAATATGATAACAAGGGATCTGATGGCACCAGCATACATGAACACACTCATTTCTCCCTTATCCTGGAAACCCCAAGATGTGATTCCTTCCTTGCTTATGTACAGCTGTCATCGGATGAGATATTATGTATTTCCTTAAGATAACTTCTCCTGCAGGGCTATTACCACACTGTCACTCTGAAGCATGGGGAACATACAGCAGCAATGAGATGGAGATACGACACAAACTCCCCAAACTTTACTGCTGATCTACAGAAGCTGGTGCACATTCAGAGCTGATGGGTTTAGTTCTTGATGTTGGTACTTTACGATGATGACCGGATACAGCGGACCCTCATTAACTCAAACCCCTTAAACTCGATATCACGAACCTTGTAAGTGACTTTATGCTGTGTTTCTTGAAAGCTCAGCAATTACTGGTTGGAACATATTCAAAGAGACATTAACACATTATCCATACCCATTATTTACTTATCCATAAGTATTGTCACTGAAATGGTACGGCCTTAATCAAAGTTTGTTTGTTTGTTTCTTGTTTAATGCTGCACTCAGCAATATTCCAGCTATATAACTTAATCAAAGATTGTTTGTTTGTTTCTTGTTTAACGCTGCACTCAGCAATATTCCAGCTATATAACTTAATCAAAGTTTGTTTGTTTGATTCTTGTTTAATGCTGCACTCAGTAATATTCCAGCTATATGACTTAATCAAAGTTTGTTTGTTTGTTTGTTTCTTGTTTAACGCTGCACTCAGCAATATTCCAGCTATATAACTTAATCAAAGTTTGTTTGTTTGTTTCTTGTTTAATGCTGCACTCAGCAATATTCCAGCTATATAACTTAATCAAAGATTGTTTGTTTGTTACTTGTTTAACACTGCACTCAGTAATATTCCAGCTATATGACTTAATCAAAGTTTGTTTGTTTGTTTCTTGTTTAACGCTGCACTCAACAATATTCCAGCTATATAAGCGCCCCGCTCTAATAAGCGCCCACAGTGACATTTGCTGATATATTGGCTGGTGAACAATCCCAATTAGCACCCCTTCCGATTGATCAATGTACACAAGACTAATTTATTCGCGTATAATACGCACTCATGTGTTATATGCACCCTTAATTATGGGCAATAAAATTCTGGACAAATATATCTGCCGTACATAAACATTTCAGGCTGTCAGCATAACCATGATATTTATCTTTCAACTCTGTTTTTTTTTTCTTCACCAAAATAATATTCTAATAAGAGCCCCCTATTTCTATTTTGAGAGCACCCTGGGTGCTTATTACGTCAAATACGGTAATCAAAGTTTGTTTGTTTATTTCTTGTTTAACGCTGCACTCAGCAATATTCCAGCTATATGACTTAATCAAAGCATCGTTTAGGCGTCAAATGCTTGGAAACAGTAATGATTTTGAACCAAATCGAACAAAAGGATCATGCTCTGAAACTGTACCCCACAGAACTTTCTCCTGGGAAGAGATGCCGGAGAATGTGTTATGATATATAGTTCCCCTAGGTTCATACATTCCTTATGTGAACTATATTCATTACAGATTTTGGTCAACAGACAGTCATGATTCTGAACCAAATGGACTAAAACGTCCTCCTAAACCCTAAACTGTGAAACTTATATACCTCTGACAACAAAATTTAATTCTCTCTTGGGAAGAGGAGCTCACACTGGTTAATGTTACACATATCCTAAGGGGTGGTACATTTTCGCTTTTTTACTAATGCGAACCATATTTAGGACCTCACCAGAAGTTCAGGGCCTGTACTGTGTAGTACAACAGGCAGGAATTTCATCAGATCTGCTCTTCAGGTAATAAAACCCCCAAAGTGTAAATGTACATCAACACTTCCTTGAAGTTAAACCACTAGTTCCTCATATAGCCTACTTCATACCATAAGAAACACCAAGGTTCAGTCAAGGAAGATACTGATTTCACAAAGAGATTTTGGGGCAAAAAGCTGTATTCTAGCCAGTACTTAAGTAGGGCACCTCAGTGAATTGTGGACTGAAGGACACCTCTGAATGATAAGCTAAATAGGGCACACTCCTGAATGATAATCTAAGACACTCACTGAATCATAAACTGGGTCACTATGAATTATTAACAAGGATATGTCAGCGACTTGATGCAGACATGATATTTTCTTGTCATACAGGATGGTGTTATCATTGAAACCAAACACTGTGGTACAAGGTTACAGTTCGTATCCCCTCCTTTTCTTCATGTTCATTACTACAAAGTATGTGATAAATGAAATATCTCCCACCACTTATTCCATAAGATTCCTTGAATGCCCGGAGATAATGAAACAGTAACACTGAAGGAGACGAAGGTAGCCCAGCTTATAAGGATGTAGATAATGGAGGTTACATTGACGGGGTCAGATTGCATTCAGCTTCGGCTCACTGAACCCCCACTTTCCTTAATGATGACATACTTCAGTGATTCTCATCAATACAAAAATGACTTAAAAACTGTGTACAGTTAAGGACAGAGAGGGAATTTTTCCTTTTCCTTGTCATTTGTATGACTTCATTGGCTTGTCACGAACTAAACTTGCTGGAATGAGTGAGTGGGTGAGTGAGTGAGTAAGTATGGTTTTATGCCACTTTTAGCAATATTCCAGCAATACCATGGCAGGGGACACCATAAATGGGCTTCACACATTGTACCCATGTTGGGAATCGAACCCGGGTATTTGGCGTGATGAGCGAACGCCTTACCACTAGGCTATCCAACCGCCCCTACACTTGCGTGGAAAAAAACTGGGTTGACCAAAATTGTTTCACTTACCAATGGGATCAGTGCCACAGAAAGATCCCAGAAAATATGTTAGACAAAAGCGTCTTGATCAAATTCTACTGTTACACAGGTGTGTGTTTTTAATATTTCAAACACTTGGGTCATTGTATGAATATCATCTAATTAGGGCTGGGATGGGTAATTAGGGTAATTGGTTGGGTGGGTCCTGAGTAGGACCCAGGTACCCACAGGACTACCTGGACCCGTGGTTAGTCACGTGATATATTGTTGAATGACAAAAACTCACTATTGCTCAGTGGTCACACTACAAGTCGCTAATGTTCACATGCACACATTTGTTTTGACTTGTATATGTTTGAGTAAAGATAAAGCTTCAGTCAACTTCGGCGAACGAACGCATCATCTGATTGTTTGATACATGTATCTAAATAGTTTTAGCCAGGGATGCAGCAAAACAATTACCTGTCAGACATTTTGTTTCCTATACTCTTGAGACTTGCAGTGATTACCCGGGTAGGGCCGGGTAATAGCGGGGTGGGTACCTGGGTTGTAAATTTGGACTCGTATCAGCCCTACTTCTAATGTTCTACCACCTAAGGGAAGCTTGATGAATGTCTGGTGAGTGAGTGAGTGAGTGAGTGAGTTTGGTTTAACGCCGGTTTAACAGTATTCCAGTTATATCGCGGCGTGTCAGCTTAATGTGGGAGGAAAGCCCGAAGTGATGCATGTCTCAGACGTTTACCACTTCGGTGAAACCCACGAGCACGGGTATGGTGCTGACAAACCTAGAAACATAATCAGGGCGAACCGGGATTCGAACCCACAATCATAGGTTTCTGGCGTGCCCAGGGGACGCAACCCTGCACAGCGAATCGAGGCGCCTTAGACGACTGGGCCCCCCATGCCCCCGAATGTCTGGTGAAAGGTACACTGTTTGGCAGACAAATTGTCCTGTACACAAGTTGTTGGGCAAGAAATCACAAATGAATAGGAACTCAATCATCTCACTCTGCTACTTCGCAACGCAATGTGTCAACATTCACCTCAAGGCTCATTTTCCCAACCCGAGAAGTAGATAAAACACATGCAGAAATTTGAAAGAAAATATTTGGCATATTCCAACAGGCCATTTGTAACTTCATGCTAGTTTTACTCATATCTTTCAACACTGCCAATGGACTTCTGAACACATACTCACAGCTGGAATAACTTCGGCTGCCAGGACAGAGATTTCACACCTAACAACCCTCCCTGTCAAATATTTCAGGGGAATTTTCTGCCTCAATTTCTATGATCAGTGATTTGCAAGGATCTGAGAGAGCTACACCACTCGGAACATGGAGATAGGATCTCCTGGATGCTTCCAAACAAGGCTTATGTTCCCCCACGCTGCGAGGGGACAAGCACCTGTATACAATCTCTGTACAATCAGCACTGGAATCTTAGCTCCTTGGAAATCTATCTCATTGTCTATAATCAGAAATCACTCAGGTCTGAAAATATAAATATCTTCCGACTCAAGTTTACCCATCACAACCAATATACATCCCTCCCTTGCTTTAAGGTACCTGTTACATCCCCTGACGCTCCACCTCCTTTTCTCTTTCTATTGCTTTTTCCTCCTTCCACAACATGCCGGAACCTATTCCTCCACTATCCATTCACATTCTTGACTAATGCTTCTGTAGCGTAGCAAAATTGAGTAAATATTTTAGTAAATGTCATTGTAAATCTCATATATCGAAAAGCATGTTAAATCTAAATTTCTTGTGGTTTACCATGAAAAGTTACTTTTGGATCATCTGCCCTTGGGGAGGATAAATTGGGGAATGAATTATCATTAGCATAAGAACAGCCTTGTCAGTGGTCTGTGGCTTCGGGGCATTTTTATAAAACATGCTTCTCAATCAAAGGAGCATGTCATAACGTAATAGGCACATTAATTCCTTGAGTTTCAGAACCAAATACATGACTTCCTGTCAGGTTTCACAAAAACACATTGCTTTCATCAAAACCATGTCTTTTTTCATGCTCCTTTCCTTCCAGTTTCAGAATTCCATCCAAGACTGATGGACTCATATAAACATGTTCCTTTCTCTGCATCTGAATAAATGAGTTTGTTTGTTTGTTGTTTAAAGCCACACTCAGCAATATTCCAGCTATATGAAGGCAGTCTGTAAATAATCAAGTCTGGACCAGACAATCCAGTGATTGACATCAAGAGCATCGATCCACACAATTGGGATACAATGACATGCATCAACCAAGTCAGCGAGCCTGACCACCCGATCCCATAAGTCGCCTCTTACGACAAGCATAGCTGCCTTTTTTACCATTCTGTAAGTAATCATGTTGGAGCAATAACTTCAAGGGCAATGATCAATGCCTTCATGGTATTACTGAACAAACCATCCGGCAACACAGTGTAACAACCAAAGCCTTGTGAGTCAGCCTTTATAACAAGTATGGGCTGTATTGACCTATTCTGCCCTGGATTCCTTACACGTGTGGCATTTGTAGGGTATTCCCTGGTCACAATGTATTCCAACCACCTGAAGACCTATTCTACCCCGGATCTTCACTGAGGAGTGAGTGAGTGAGTGAGTGAGTGAGTGAGTGAGTGAGTTTGGTTTTATGCCGCTTTTAGCAATATTCCAGCAATATCACGGCGGGGGACACCAGAAATGGGCTTCACACATTGTACCCATGTCGGGAATCGAACCCGGGTCTTCGGTGTGACGAGCGAACGGTTTAACCACTAGGCTACCCGACCGCCCCTCTTCACTGAGGACTGAATGAGAGATACACCATATATACTACACACACAAAATTAAAGAACACACAACTTTTTTCTCTTATGACATGTCAGATTAACTATAGTCAAATGGAAACAATTGGGTTTCTTTAACTTCTTTTGAGCAGTATATAACAGTAAGGGTGTAAGGGCTGCTTAACGTTACGAATCACGATCTCACAACACAGGACGTAAGCCTCTTAACATAATGTCCGGGAAGGGATGGACGTGTCAGTGATGTGTCGTCCATAATGGGACGCAACACCAACACACCTGAACATCACCTCTACCATCAAATCTGATTTACTGCAAATTACAACACATTAAAATGTCATGAACACTTTCTCATATCTACAAGCTCACAAAGCTAATTATCACGAAACCTCTCAAATTTCACATACTTTTATAATCCACTAATAAAAAGAAGAATGTTATGGCCTTGTTATAACACAAGATCTGTTTCCACTCGCCACCATCATACCCCGAGTTCAAAATAATTTTGAGGACTCCTGGGGTCCTTGAGGTTTGTTAAAGATGTCTGAATCTAGATACCCTAAATCCTTAATCCTTAACATAGGGGTTATGATAAGAATCTTGATTCACATCCTTAATTTCTAACTCAGCACACCCACTCTATTGACCTTCATGTTTCAACACAGAAATTCGTCTCTGTTTGCCCTTTAACTTCAACAGTACAACCTGTTAAACTTCATGACTTGTCAACTTGAGCTTGAGGCTGGAAGTTAGCCTTGCTCCAAGGGTGTACTGAAAGATAAGTCTATATATCTGTAGTAATTCTATGCTTACAATAGGCAAGTCTAGATAAGCGGACTGTTCCATAGACACCACTCTCTTATGTAGACAACTTCTTATTATTATTTATATAATCTAGAAACAATGATTTAATCTTATAATTATTGCCCTTAAGACTTGTGCAAGTCTAGCTGGAAGTGTGACGCTGTTATCTCCAGCAGTCTAGACACTACCTTATTCCTGAGCTGGGGTCCCCCTTGCCCCTTTGTTCTGCCATAAACACCAACCCAAACCAGGCTACTATCTTCTCCTGTCTCTTTAAGCTCGTAATTGTAGGCTTGGACAAGATGTTATGTTGACGATAACTGAAGATGAATCGCAACTTGTGAAAATAGTCTACTTAATGACGTGAAAAACACAATGTCTCAGATCTACTAATGCTCTGTACGAGTGTTAAATTATCACTTACAGGACACACAAGCTCGAACGACCGACACACACAAATAAAGTAGGTCTACATGATGGACAGTATGCTGCAGTGGGTGACACCTTCTCCAGGTCCTCAGATTGGAGAGATGGATCATTCAGCGAAATCATTCAGAGAAATCATTCACCTCCCTTTATCTATGTGTAAAAGATACTTAGCTGTTTAAGATAATTTCCAAAGTTAAAGCTATTCACGAAATGAACACCACCTGAGGAAGAGGAAACTATTTAACACTACTGGAACCTTGTGCATGTATGTTATATGTATGAGTGTGTTTCTTTGTTCGTTGTTTAACGCCACACTTAGCAATATTCCAGTTATATGACGGCGGTCTGTAAATAATCGAGTCTGGACCAGACAATCAAGTGATTGATATCTTGAGCATCAATCCGTGCAATTGGGATACGATGACATGCATCAAGTCTGCAAGCCTGACCACCCAATCCCTTTAGTCGCCTCTTACGACAAGCAAAGTCGCCTGTTACTGCAAGCATGGGTTACTGAAGATCTATTCAACCTGGATCTTCACAGTTCTGTTACATGTGAAGAAGGTGGGTTTAGTATCTACAGTCCAGGAGTGTTTGTTTACTCAGAATTGTGTGTATAAAATTGGTCTTACATGGGAGCAAGTTGAGTATTTCATTTATTACTTGCCGTTTATAACTCTAAAAAAAATTTGCTGTTGTGTATGAAAAGGCAGACATATACACAATCCACAGCATAATCCAATTGAGTTTAACAGAAAAATACTTCAAACATGTCAAAAGTTGACACATATCAATTTAATACACTTTCAGAGTTCAGGGGTTCGTTCCACAAAGCTGTAAAGGTTATCGTAACTCCCATACTTTAACAGAGACTTACAGCTATCGTTGCGCTATGTGCGTCTGGTGGAACAGGGCCCTGCACCACAAAGTTTACAATCACATCACAATACACTGTGACATAATTTGTGAAAGTTTGTGGCAAGACACACCCGTGAAACAATGCCATATGACGTCAGCCATGTGATGTCATCGAGTGTGCATAAGCTCCTCTCAGTGATCTATCATCTCGACATGTCATTGAACTAGCCAATGTTGAGAGGTTTCAATATTTGTTAGTGAAACTTGTCCATCAGTACTTAAGCACATGCTTTGGTATTAAACACTGTGTAATGCCAGCTTATTGTTATTAAACGGGGGTGGGTGGGGGGGGGGGTGGGGGGGGGGGGGGGGGGGGGGGGGGGGTGGGGGGGATCTCTTCACGTAATAAATGTACAGATTACACACCCTGGCATAGCTCTGTTCAGTAACACATGACAGTAACACATCCTGGCATACCTCTGTACTTTCTCTCCCTATACAGCTCCACACACTTCCTCAAACGTCTGGCATTGCTGAGTGAGACATTTGGTATGAACTCTGACCCATGCGTTTGTTTTGTACATCCAGGCACAAGATAAATCACGGATCACCTGTTGGGGCCGCCTGTCTGGTTGTACAGATCATGATGTTACCAGACACGGCGGGGTTGCACAACAACAGCTGCACCGAGGCCACAATGACAAGGGTTTGTGTGCTTGTAACATTTGCTCTCACTGAATTCCTTGTCCAAAA
This sequence comes from Haliotis rufescens, assembly GCF_023055435.1. NCBI lineage: Eukaryota > Metazoa > Mollusca > Gastropoda > Lepetellida > Haliotidae > Haliotis > Haliotis rufescens. The sequence goes on from NW_025963779.1 coordinate 27,138,736, forward strand.
TTACCCCTGATGCAATTTCCTATTGGTTCAGACAAGTTGCATTTGTGATTGATTTTGCAATAATTCTCCCGGCAGGGTTTAATCAAAAGCATTTTCAGATTGTCTGTAAAGTTATTCATTTGATAAAAGAACAAAAGTGCAATCTTTCAGAATAATGTGCAGGTCATGATATTACAGTACAGAGACAAACAAATATTCTCATACTGTGGTAATAATGTGTAGATCGAAATACTGTAGACACAATGTGATACCTTGTGTGAATGAGTGAGTTGGGTCTAACGCAGCTTTTAACAGTACCGGTATTCTAGTTATATCGCGGCATGTCAGCTTAATGTGGGAGGAAAGCCCGAAGTGATGCAGATCTTGGACGTTTACCACTTCGGTGAAACTCACAAGCACGGGTATGGAGCTGACAAACCTAGAAACATGATTGGGGCGAACCGGGATTCGAACCCACAATCATAGGTTTCTGGCGTGCCCAAGGGACGCAACTCTGCACAGCGAATCTTGGCGCCTTAGACGACTGGGCCACCCGTGCCCCCGATACCTTGTGTGACACAATACTCATGCTGAGATACATATTACCAACATGTATTTAAAATAATCCATATTGCAACATCAGAAGAGAAAGACCATACAAAATGCTGACATACCAACTTCATACCATCTGAACAAATTCAGATGTACATGTATAAAATAGTTTCAGCTGGATTTTGCATTTGGATGTTTTTACTATAAGAAAGGTAAATAATTCAGAATCATTTGCAGGTTATAGTTTTTAGCAAATGGATCCATTTTTATTTTATCAACTGATAATAATTTCTGGTTGCAATTTTGTACTTCCCTGACCCCACTTGAGTGCACACAATCTGCTGAGACAATCACACAAAGTACTGTCTGTCCAGCCTATCAGAAGTCAGGTGTGTGAGTCAGTGTGGACCACACAGCTGACTGTTGAGTGTGTCTCTCTACGCTCCAACAGCTCGTAACCCCTGCTGAAAGGCAACACTTAGTATTGCCTCGATCACTTACCCACAAATCCCTGCCTATATAGTTAGGTGCTTTCAGCTAGATTTTCCCACAAATATCCATCCTTCAGAAAGCAGAATATTCAGCCCCTTGCGACTCAGGTTTTTTCCCCAATAACAACCTGGGATTCTGCCATAAATATAATCGCCTACACATTAAAGCAAGCTTTTTTTGAGAAAGTGATCATTTCATTTCAATATGTATCCAATTATTTCACACGATCAGCTATTATCCCACATGTGCCAGTATGAAAATATTTGAAAACCAATGTTGAAAATAACCTGTAAAATCTGTAAGGTATACTGCATCTAACATTGGTAGACACAACTACTCTAATTTGAAACATTTCCTAACTACCTGACTTGGCAATTTTCATCCAGGGGGCAAACAATGTCGAAATGTGCTTTGCATAAATAGAGAAACCTTTCATCGATAATTTTAATAAATAAAACAATTTAAAAGGCCATAAAACCGAGCTGCCTCTCCTTGTTAAGTGAACATGCAGGTGTCTAGTCAGTCGACAACAGTGCCTTATATAAAATTAGTTTATTTGTTCGTTTGTTGTTTAACGCTGCACTCAGCAATACTTCAGCTATATGACAGTGGTCTGTAGATAATCAAGTCTGGACAAGACCATCCAGTGATTGATATCATGAGCATCGATTCACACAGTTAAGATACGATGACATGCATCCACCAAGTAAGTGAGCCTGACCAACCGATCCAGTAAGTCACCTCTTACGACAAGCTCAGTCGCCTGAGCACATGGGTTGCTGAAGACTTGTCCTAACCTGGATCTTCACTGTGAGACTTATACGACAACGTGGAAGAAGCATGAACCGAAGTAAATACACCTTCTTGAATTGTCAACAACATCATACCATAATGTCAGTGCAAGAGTCAGACTGACGGTATTCCCTGCTGTTTTGGGGGTATCATGTGTCACAACCAGCCTGAAGGCAGTCAACAGTGAGACCAACTAACCCCTATTTCACTCGCAACCCTAGTATGACAACACCAATCCTCAGCTAAAGACTTACAATCAAGTTTGGTCTTGACAGGATGGCAACTGCAAGAATCTTATTTTTTTAAGTAAACAGACACCTAAATGTCAAGGCAAGAAGACGAGATGACCATAGTCTTGTTGTTCATCACCAAGCTCTTATGATGGACACGGAACAAAAGAACCAGCATTATGGCTGGGGTGTTGCATATCCCCAGATTATCAGCACTGGCCCTTGGAGATGACAAACTGGCTGTAAATCTGCGGCATTTATGCAATGACTCCACAACTGGTCCTAGCATCACAGAGCCTGCAAGATCCCCTTGAGAGAGAAGGATTCATACAACAGTGAGCAATACGGCGTTTGCATCTCCACACTACTGCATACATAATTGATATATTCTATTATATAAACAAATTTTATTTTTTGCTGGAGTTGTATGAAATCAAAAGAATGTTTTGGCTGGAGTAGTTCTATATTAATGCTACTCAACTAGTCTGTCATACAGACCCTGAAACAAATATATCCAATACAGCACATGCAAGTCTATAATTCCAAAACTGCAGATGTACTTGGCCCCCTCCAACTGTGAAACTGAATAATCAGCTCATTGTCATACTTTTTTGAGATCATAGACCTGTCTGCTCAGATTTTCTTAAAATGAAAAAAATATTAAAAATCAATTTGGCTCTTATGTTTTTTCCAAGGATCACGGAAAAAGATATTTTTCAATTATGGCAAATTACTGTATTGCATGGTTCTCTGCAGCTGCTCCAGATAGCATCATTATTTCGTGAAAAGAAGAAAATCCTGTGTCTGTAGAATACTGTTTGCATTATTTCTTGTCCGGTAAATAAAACATAATAAATTCATTTGCTGATTTGGAACCCATTTTTTTAGAATAATTTCACCCCACCTCTGCAGGATCTCGCCCATGAACTGTTTGGCCTTACAATATTTCCTACATAACATTCCAGCAGTGGCAGAATCAATAGCCATGATATATTGCCTTAATATCACACATACAGAATGAGGTGTTTCTGTCTGGCTGGACCAATAGGGGCCCTACAATGCCCTGTCCTGGCCAATAACCCGGGAAGAGACAGGATCTTGTTATCAGCACCAGAATCAGCCCTGATCCTTCAGCCAGGCTTTACTCCGTGACTAGTGTGACATTTGCATGCAACCACAGAACCGGCTTAACAACACACAAATCAGTTCGTAATTAATGATATAGACTTTTGATAAGGCAGAAAACTTTGGTAACTCCCAGCTCCTCTTTCAATTTACTGTTTCAAACACAAAGGAAGGTTTGCAGGAAGGAATGGCTTTGCTGATAGTTCCAACATATCCAACATGGCACTATATCATGAGATGTGGTTAGTGTTTGATGTAAACCACATTTACTGTTTGTTCACTCACTTACGGAGTCAGTTCTAATCTTGTTTCACAAGATCATTGCCTGAAACAATTGCAACGACTGTCTCAATGGCACCAGAAATCAGATCCCAGCAATTTATTGGAAATAAAGCTGAATGTGACCCACGGGGAGAGAAGGGACCTTGTGCGTGCTAGGATACAAGTTTGACATCAACTTACTTCAGTGAAAATCGCGATATATGTGTACAAAATATCTTATTTTTCTTTTGTTAGTTCATTATGTAATAAAAACATTATTTCAAAACTTTTCAGCAAACATGTCTACTTTCAATTAATCAGACGTATCTAAAGACTGCAGAAACAGTTTTAAGTCGGAAAATGAGTGCAAATGTTTAAAGCCATGTATCTCTGTAATAAACATGAATTGAAGCTTGTCAATTGTATTTTTGTTTCAAACATACTGTAGTTTAAAAATATAATAAAAAGTCAAAATGTGATTTTTCACCCATGTGGTCCCTCATCTCATAGTTAGTAACAATTATGGGCTTGTCCGTTGTTTTATGTTAAAAGCAAATAAAATAGTAGTAGAAGAATCCATGTATAATGAGAGAATTATTTCTTAATTTTGTGAACCATTTCCTTGATAACTTGGGTAAAACATATATTTCTCACACTGACAAAATTGCAAATGGACACTCAATTTAATTGCATTTCTTCATTGGTGGTTACTCCTTTCAAGTCACAAAGATACAAAAAATGTATCACTATTACAGAACCAATCCAGAGATGAATACTTTTAATCCAAACTTTACAGACATTCCTATTTCTTCAAAAGAGCATAAAAAGTAACTGATATTGATAATGGGACTTGACTAAGCCCCCCTATGGGTGTATGCTATCAGCTACACACTCACCAACACTGATGCAAGCACGCATTTAAACATGACACCACATTGGACATTTTCAAGAATTTTTATTCAATCAAAATATATCATATTTGACTATCCTTAAGCAAGTAACTGATCTGTCTAGATTACTACATGGTTGCATACAGATCAAAATTTCAGAACCACTATTAATTTCACATTAAACATGATCAATCTGAAGAAGGAACTAAATATTGACATAAAATCATATTTATATACCAACTCTTCATTTCTAAATATAAATTGGTGATGTAATTCCAAGGAATGAATAGATTGGACTGGAAGATGAAGCATGTTCAAATCTTTTCATCTTGCTTAAAGTTGACATCTCTTTCAAATCTTGTTCTCTTGTAAAAAACTATACATCCGAGTCAGTACCTCTTCCAAGGAATTGGGAGTGAAATATCAGTAAAACTGAACATCAAGACACATTAAGATATTAGAACTCTCACACTTAAAAACTGTGTGTTCAAAGTACAGAGTGACCTAGATCTTTCAAATTCTTGAGTGAAATTTAAATTAGGCTGATCTAGCAGGGGCCAAACAGTTCCCAAATTATCTATACACTCCATGGCACAGTTGCTGTAACTTTTATGACCAGGGGTATTAAAATGCCATGCATGTATGGAGCGCCATGGGGGGGAGAGGGACAGTGTTGCCTCACTGGTGCTTGTGGCTGGGAGGGGGAGAGAGGCAGGCTGCTGCATGGTGGTGCACCATAGTCGGTCATATTAGCACCATGGCTTGAGGGATGTTCGTGAAATTGCATGTTAATGAAAATGTCAAACTATGAAAGAAAATATAAAGATTTCATCTGTCATCTCTAATGTTATTAAACTGATGATCAAGCGATTTGGGATTCTCGGTTAGAATATTGGTGACAAAATGGAATGCGATTTATTGGATGAAGTGGTCAGTCAGGCTTGGTGACTCGTCGATTGCATGTCATCCCAACTGCATGAATAACTGCTCATACCTAAATCACAGGTTTGTCTGGTCTAGACTTATTTGTGTATGGATGACAACAGGTCAGTGAGTGTGTTTGGTGGTATTTAACTCAGTAGTGTAACAGCAGTGTCAATCATACATCATGGTGTGTTGGCTAAAACAGGAGCCAAGCAGTGACACAAGTTGGTTTGTTGTTTAACGCCGCACTCAGCAATATCCCAGCTATATGATGGCGGTCTGTAAAATAATCGAGTCTGGACCAGACAATCCAGTGATTGACATCATGAGCATCGACCCACGCAATTGGGATCGATGGCATGTATCAACGAAGTCAGCGAGTCTGACCACCCGATCCCGTTAGTCGCCTTTTACGACAAGCATAGTCGCCTTTTACAGCAAGTATGGGTTGCTGAAGACCTATTCTACCCCGGAATCTTCACGGGTCGCAGTGACACAAGGCACATACACCACATGAAACCCATTCAGTGCTGCCATCATCTTCAGTCTAGCTTAAAGCAAAGGAACTGTGATATATCTGTCACTTTGCAGAATCTGATTCGGTACTTTCCTTGTCAATTCCAATATGTCAACTATTTGACAGTGGCCTGTAAATAATAGAGTCTTGACCAGGCAATCCAGTGACTGATACTATGAGCAACGATCCATGCTGTTGGGAGCATGTTGACACTCAACCAATTTAGTCACCGAGCCTTACTACCTGATCTATTAAGTCTCCTCATACAACCACCATCGGTTCCATGGGACCAATTCTGACCCAGAATTCCAAAAGGGGTGGCTAGGGTTGGTTGGTTGGTTTGTTGTTTAACGCCGCACTCAGCAATATCCCAGCTATATGATGGCGGTCTGTAAAATAATCGAGTCTGGACCAGACAATCCAGTGATTGACATCATGAGCATCGACCCACGCAATTGGGATCGATGGCATGTATCAACGAAGTCAGCGAGTCTGACCACCCGATCCCGTTAGTTGCCTTTTACGATAAGCATAGTCGCCTTTTACGGCAAGCATGGGTTGCTGAAAACCTATTCTACCCCGGAATCTTCACGGGCCGGGTGGCTAGGGGGAAGAATCTGATCCAGTGTACCGGATACAACTGTTGCAGTATTGAGTCATGCGTCTATCTCACATACAATAGCAGAAATGGGAATATGTATTTGTTCATGTATTTGTTCGTGTTCGTTCTCCAAAAATCTCACCTTCACAAAAATATGCCCCCAGAGATGTTCCAAATATAGCTTATAAAAAATCCATAAGAATATAGTCTGAGAATTAAATCATTAGAGAAAATATTAACATCTCTCACAGTAGTGTTGAAACTTGTATGAATATATTCTCGTTCCTCTGAGATATATCTTACAACTCCTTTTTTCTTTCTTAAGTTGAACTACACAAAACCTCTCTGAAAAAAGTAAGATTATGCCACAGAAGAAGCTTTTTCCATGACATTATTATTTTGGGGTAAAAATTTACATAATAATAAAGTCAGATCGAAATGTTCACAGACTTATTGTACACTTTAACAAGGAAAAGTAGGATGGACACACATTAATCTTCATTGAGCAATCACAGCTTATAAACTTCCTTATATGATCAATCTATGTGATACACCACATGGGTAACAATAAGACAGCTCAAATGTAAGTCATGAATATCTAGTCTCAAGAGAATACTGCATTAAACAAAGGGAGGTAACTGAGGTCAGCACCTCTCCCTGTATCCTGGCGCCTATAACCCAGCATCGGTATGCCTTTAAGTCGTTAACCGAGTATCACCAGAGTGCCGTTATGCCATGCTTAAGTGAGTAGTGCTACTTTAACAACTAATAACAAGCAGACAGTCAGTCACAAGTTCCTTCTCCGTGCAAATGTTTGGGTTTCCCCAAGTATGTTGACAAAACATATATAAAAACAAGACAATATTTTCATACACCGACCACAAGTCAAGCCAGATGGGTAGGGGGAAAATAGGTAAGTCTGGATCATTAACTGAAGTATCAGAACTGACAAGGTTATTCCACACAATGACGAATTGAGGAAACATTCCTCACAAACCGAATTCACTTTCAGCACATGTTCACAGACTGGAGGTGACTGAAAGCCATTTGGGGTTGTGATGAAATTCCCTGTGTGACAAGACTATCTTGCAGTTGCATTTATCAATTTCCATTCCAAGGAATACAGAATCTGGATCGCTAATGCACTGGGGAAAGTCGATCGGGAATTCATGCTATTATACTCCTTGCCACAATGCACAAAATGCTTCATCGTGGATTGGTACATATCTTTTCACAAACTGCTTTTCTGTATCTGTACATCAATGATTTAGAAACCTTTACTTATCACCATTTTAACATAACCATATGAGGTCTATTACATCAAACTTACCATTCGGTTTTGTTTTTAAAAAAATATGATCTTTGGATAAATTGTGACTTTCAGGAAAGGGTTTTATTGCTGACATTAAGAAAGCAAGGTTTAATTATTATTTGATGCATCAAGATTACCCTGTACTATCAGTGAGTAAGTTGGATTTAAGGCTGCTTTAAACAGTATTCCAGTTATATCACAGCATGTCAGCTTAACGTGGGAGAAAAGCCCGAAGTGATGTAAGCCTACCATTTTGGTGAAAGCCATGAGCATTGGTTTGGTGCTGACAAACCTAAAAACATAATCGGAGCGAACAGGATTCAAACCACAATGATAGGTTTCTTGTACACCCAAGGGATGCAACTCTTCAAAGGGAATTGCAACACCTCAGACAACTGGACAATCCTAAGTCCCCCTCCCCCCCCAAATTCCATCAGAATGGTATATCTCACACAAGTGAATGAACTTTTGGTATATCTCACACAAGTGAATGACCTATTGGTATATCTCACACAAGTGAATGACCTATTGGTATATCTCACACAAGTGAATGACCTATTGGTATATTTGTCACAAGAGAGGTAGCAGAGATGTAGCTACAAACTTCAAAGACTCATTACATATCAGGAAACTGCAGCACAGACGGTCCTTTCTGAGGGAGTGGCGTGATTGGCTGACAGCAGTTGATGTAAAGCCACGCTAGGCTTCACTGCTGTAAGTAGATAGTGCTTTGTCCAGTTAAGACTAACTCAAGACTTAACACCAGTCTTCAAAGAGATCAAGGGTAATTGAGTTTCACTGCTTAACATGATCAGCTGCACGGCCTCTGGTCACTCACCTCCTTAGCAGCTCACATGTCCCCTGAAGCTACAGGATCTGCCTGTTCACACCACGAACCAACTCTCGCCTGTATCTACCTGCACACTCCGGACAGGGAGCTGGTTAGCCAGCTGTATCACTGAACTGTCATAACTAATCATTTCTGGAGATCACACAAGATTTTGAGGCTGTCTATGAAACCTCATGTTCATGTTATTGATGGTTTATCTGTAATTCGGGGTACTAGTGGCTTCACCCAATTGTCATGACCAATAAGGTACTTGTGACATGGACTAAACTAACAGGGTTCTGGTAGGCTAACAATTGTCATGGGTTAAACTAACAGAATACTGGCGGGTTAACACAAGTGACAAGGGCTAAACTAACAGGGTTCTGATTGGTTAACATGTGACAGGCGATATTCAATATATATCTCTGCTAAAAGCGGAGTCGATTGTACGATTCTGACTATGTCATGAGCATGTGTGTAAGAATCGCTATAAAATAGCGATGATACCAGGTGTTCGCGAAAAGCTGAGTGTATCCTGCCCCACTGGTGGCACTCATCACAAACACATGCAAAGGCAAGTCAATTATTCACCCGAAAAAACATATGACAACCGGGAACATATGGTATAAGTCATAGGGAATTGCTTCAGATATCATTTTCGTCACTAAGGCATCAACTTTGGAAAACCTCCTTGATCAATGCTCAAGTTTGAAAAATGAATCGAGGCATGGGTGAACTAATCCAGCAATCAAGGTAATGAACCGTCACAGATTTCAAAATTCATTCACAATGCACTGTGAACGTGTGTCAATACGAACAAACAGAGGCTGTTGGGTATGATCCAAACGATCAAGTGACAAACAGACTCAGTATAGAACAAACAGTGGATCTAAAGCGTCTTGACATGTGTCACCCTGCCTGCTGAATAGGTAACATCCGACACAGGTTTTTAATTACAGGTATATAGTGATCTAAATGCTGAATGAACACGCCACCAAACTGCTGTCTAGTAACGGTTGGCCCTGTCTGGCCTGCAATCAATCGGCAGGTACGTAGCAAAGCAGTGGGAGACGTGTCCATTGATGATGGGCACAGTGATAGGCATGATTAGATTCCAAATGCGGAAAGAAACAACACGTCTTTGTGGTATCTTGAAATATGAGCACCCATCTGACAAGTCCGGCTAGGTAATTGGAGTTCTTGAGAATATCCTGCCATGTTGATGTCTGTATCTCCAGCTTGATATCAGCTACTGGATGCGGCCATACCTGCCTGCTGGACGGTAGATATACAGATATCACATAGCATGGTGACACTGACCTAACAGATACCCTGTAACTGGACACTCATTGGTCGATATCAGATGGTGCTGTGACATTGGCCTCAGCGAAAAACCTGACATTGGACACTCCACAGATATGCAGCACCTCTGATTCAACAGATATTACTGATTGTTGAATCAAGGTTGACAGTTCTTAATGAATAAATGAATCAATTCTTTTTCAATTTTTGTATCTTTAAAGCTCACCTGTCATCTTATGTTGAAATTAACACTCAAAGGTATTTCTAGAAATTAGATTTTGATAAACTAAAGAAATGCGCTATGTGCTATTGTTTAACAGCTGTGTGTTTTCATTTGAGTTGTGTTCTGTGTATATATTTTATTGAATAAAAATTTGATATTTTGTGTGTTCTATAGTTGCTACAACACTGAACATTCAGGAGACTAAAAGAGGAAAATTCCCACACCCTGCATTCACCCCGATATAGCCCAAAGGTTGAAGGCGCCAGAAATACCCACCCACACCATGTTTGAACACCATAACAACCCACCCCTTCATCAATGTCTTTAACAACAAGCATCACCCAACACACTTATCTCTGCTCAATAGATGGGCCAGAAGCTACATTAAGGACAGCAAATACTCAAAGACCACAATCAATCAGAGCTTTCATTACGTACGTTGTTGAGTTATAGACCTGAGCATGAAGGAAACAGGGAGTGTAGTTATGTTGCATCAAGCTTTTCATCTGTGCAGGCAGGTATATGTAGGAGTCCACATGTTCAAATAGGTAATGAGGGGTTGAGAGGGCCACACGTTTACATCACCATTCTACACATTAATGACACAACAACATTATGACATTAATTTCTTTAAAACCACTCTAAGACAGGTGTGTCAACATAACAAGGGTCGTGTTGTCAGTAACGAGACAGAATTAATTAAACATTCAGCTGTGTCTGTCAATGATGTACACTCAGCAACAGCCATAGACGTCCATCAAGGTGTTCCTTGCCCTGACAATGTTCCCTTTAATCAGTGTTTGAGTGTGAGTGAAACTGGTTTTAATGCTGTTTTGAGTTGTATTTTGGTTATATTGCTGCGTGTTGGCTTAATGTGGAAGTGAAGAACAAGGTGACGCATGTTCTAAACATTTACTACTTTGGTGAGTCGTGAGCTAGGGAATGGTGCTGACAAACACAGAATCAGAATCAGGATGACCCTTGGATTTGAAACATCAACCAGCAGAACCTGGTATGACTAAGGGATGTAACTCAACAATTAATAAGCATGTTAGGTCAGGTTTTATTTCCATTTTAGTGTCAAATTTTAGGCATCTAACATTTTATGTAAACCATCCACTGTATGCAAAAAAAGAGAAACAGAGTAACTTTGCATCCATCATCACACTAGAGCTTTATACATTTCACATATACTTGACTTTGTATATTTACTTTATTATTGAAACCTTTAAAAGGTAAATTTACTTGGCCTATTATGAGGTGAAGTGAACTGGGATTTAAGGTATACTGGCACAGTATTCCGGCTCCAAGCTAACCAATTCTTGGTTGCTCCATTTAATGCTGAACGCCAGGCAGGTAAACAACAAGTCCCATCTATTAGCATGTTTAGGTATGAAGCAGCTGGACTCAAACCAACGACCTTACACTCTCCAGGCAGACCCTCTATCCACTAAACCACAGAGTCTGTCCTTTGGCTAATATGAATGCATGTTTCAAATGTCAGATCTTTTGATATGGTCCCCTGCATCAAGCATGGTGGGTGGTGAATTAACATATGTCAAAGGTGAAAATGGGATTGGTTTTCCTCTGATAAGAAAACTGATAACATTCAACAGTAAATCATGCTCAGTGCTAACACCACCAGTAGCAAACACTGCACACAAAACACAACAGCCATAACCAACAATCCTACCTGACAACAAATAGAACAGTTTTTAAAATTTACCAACAGCTTCCTTCTGGAGTTATATTTGAATGTTAAATGTCTTCATCATGGCTGATCAGCGTTTTAATACACACACTTCAAAATCATAAAAGTCACACAAGATGGATACCCAGCGAAGACAACCATGTGATATCTCCAAACATTCAAGTACAATGAAAGTTTACAACACTTCTCAACAAGTCAATCAATACCTGAGAGTGTCAGAGATCTGGATAACTAACCAAACAATGGATTCAGGTTCCCAATTTGAAATCCAAGCAGGTGAATTACAATTGGCTGAGGGTGAACTCCCATAGAAATGACTGAAGGGCTGGATATAGAACTGTTCTCCTCGCCCTCCTCCTACTGGGCTCCAAGAGCCCTCAGAGCATGGAACTGTGGGTACTGTTATAATTACCCTCCAGTCAACTCTACTAAATTATCCTTTGTCAGTAAAAAATATCTGTTGTTGCAGTTTATTTAAAAGTTCAAAAGTTTTTACTGCCTTGAGGGAATAACTTGTTCTGATAATGTAACCTTTTGTGCAGATCATAAACTGTGTTTGTTGAGTGTGTTGGGGGAGGGGGAAGAACAAGAAACTATTACAGGTTGTAGATGAAATCAAACAACTGGTTATTTCTTTAAGTGTTACATTAAATACCTGTATTAAATCACCAAAGTGATTTGCTTTCACAGATTCCTGAAAGGCTACCTCATATCAATATCTAAATTGTAGGCAAATTGTAGACAGTTTTAAACTTCCTGCAAGTATTTGCAAACCCAAGTAAGTCATTAAATGGCCTTGATATTGACAATTCTCTAACAAATAGAACACTATTGCATCACTGTACAGAAATACTAGTATTCGATCTATCAGATAGGTAGATCAAGGCTGTTTTAACCCCTTAATCATAGGACGGCTTAAAGGTGTACAAAAAAAGATGAAACTCGGTTTGATCCACTGATGTTATTTTTTATACCCTAAACAATCTTCATAATGCTTTATCAGGTATCTGACAAATACAACTCTGACCCTATATTTCCAACCGATTTTCTTTATACAAGAATAAAAATGTCTTACTGAAAACCATAATTTTAAAATCAATATAATTGGAACAACAACATTCTTTTTCTACACCTCCACACAGTAAATCAGGTCAGAAACTCCTTCTGTAATGTGTAATTGGAAGTGAGGGCAGCTGTCCTCTTGGCCAATTTATGTATGTGTTTTAACGAAAGGACAAATTTTGCACCAAATCGTTCCATACTCTGCCTGTATCTTTGTTTGGGGATTGCTTAGCAGGTAATTGTGCCAAGTGACAGACCTTGCTTGTTTGGGTGACATTGTCAGCCAAGAATTGTTGGAAGCGCTGATTGTGGTTTACTCACTGGCTAAAGCAGACACAGGTACTGGATTACAGTCGTCATTTGGGCCGATAGGACTCACACCACGTTGAGACCCTCCCAAAGTCCCCCACAGAATCTGAGATTACGACCTCATTTAGACCAAAAAACATATTTACGGATCAAACATGCCATGCTGGTCCCAGCGTTGGTTAAGAAAGTAGTCATCTTTGACCAACTGGACGGTATTCATACATACACAAGTGAATGTTGGTGACAGACAGTGGGTGACTGGGGCAAAGGGCAAAGATGTACGGCTGCTATTATGAAACTTTTGCAAATACAAATGTACATGAAGCTGAAACAAACATTTATTTAGTTCATTAACATTTATACACAGCATCATACAAGGAGGTCAAACTTGCAATACAAGGAGGGAGCGAGTTGGGTGCTTTTACCGCACCAAGCAATATTTCACCAACATTATGGGAGGAAACATCAGCAATGCGCTTCACAGCGTACCCACCCATGTGGGAAATCAAATGTGGGTCTTAGGCATGATCAACCACTTGGCTACTTCACTGTACCTGTTGAAGTACAAGAAATGAACCCTACAGTTTGTTTTTGAAAGACTCCTGTTTATTTCCGAATCAACCTGACACAAAGACAATATTAATTGACTCCCACTAAGGACAGCAAGTACATTGCATTGCTTCAGTAAGAATTGATACCAAAAAAGATTATCATACTTCTATCTTTGAAAACATCCTTCATCTCAATTTAAATTGTAATATGAAATCAAATCAAATGTATTGTGACAATTCAATTTTCCAAGAAATTAATAAAAACTTTAACTGAAATTAGATTTAGAACTTCAAGTTTTAATAAAAAATCATATCAATAGTACTGTCATAATTCATCACAGTTTCCGCGAAATGTTAAATTACAATGATCATTCTTTCAAATCAATTTCAAAGAAGTCAAATTTAAAAAGTACTTCTTTGTGGGAGCAGTGAGCACAAGCAGATTGCAATCAATACCAACACAAGTGGTGTATACGTTCACAAGGTTATTTAGAACATTACAGCTCGACTTCACGCTATGGTACTACGCTCCTAACAACATAATGCATCTTTTGTTGGTCCACACCGACAACTTTACCAAATGAGCATTTAATGTTCACTTAACTGAGACGCGAATGCTAATCTGGAGCATAAATCGGTCATTCAAACTGTACATGGATTTGGTGATAGCTTTACTATGTACGGTGGCTGTTTCTAAACGGTTTAATGATTACCTTTCAATTCACAGAAGGGACATCTTAGTTTAATACAAACAGTCATATCGCAAATAGTTCCTATTCAATAGTTTGGTAGTTCTGTGATTCAATTGCTTAACAGATCAACACTGAGTCGAGGTTTTGTGAAAGACGTTGGAGTTATTTACTCAGCGCTACAGGGACTTATGAAGTCAAATCTGAAATTCGTTTCAATCATACTGAATCATTCTCAATGGTTTACTCTTCAGAATGACATTCTTCGATCTTTTCAGTTAGGTGTTCCCTATATCATCCAGTATTCTGAAATGTCCTTAAAGAAATTTCTCAGAGAACCTCTCAACCCTCTACGAAGGTCAAGCCGACCAGGGACCAGGGAATTCAGTCGTCAACAGTATTGTCAGACATCGCATTGTAGGACCAAAAGCAATAATGTGCCCTTTTCTTGCAGACAGTGGATTTTGAAATGTCTAAAATATATTCACAACTGCTTTTATAGAAACTGTAAAACTACAAACTGTGAAACACAAACTTGTCATAACATTCACGAAAAAAAAAAATAATTGAGCACCTGTGTATATTGGAAAGCAATTACTAATCTAACATTAAAAACAAAATGCTGATTTTAAACCAAACCAATCTACAAACACCCCACACACCCCAAGCAAAAGCAAACCAAAAAAATGAAAGAAAAATACAAATGGTTGCTCCCTTAGCTATTCAAGGGTGCACTTGACTTGAAATTAACTACACTTCTATGCCGTATCCCTTACAACAGGCAGGGTACCTGGGAACTTTTCAGTGCTTTCAATATCTACATATGTCCTTTGGTAGATTAATGAACAGTGTCAGAAAGAATATATGATTTGTTATAATCTCCTATAACAAGTATTAGCTAATCAATTTTTGTGGAAAGTTTGTCCTTTCCATCACCAGCTGACACTCCTGGCCAGGAGACACATTATCTTGTACCTACCCTGGGACAATCTGAGAGATTTCTAGAATAGTAGGTGCTTTCCCAAATCCACACACACCAGAAACAAATAATTCCTGTGGTCCTTCCTGAGCAGGTCAATCACTTCCAAGTGACCCAGTTTCCAGGGACAGCACAATAGGTGCAGTGACATCAGCAGACAGTGTGTGCTGTGTCTCCCCTCCCTCCCAGACAAGCTGTGGGTCTGTTGCTGTTCCTGCCAGCCACCACTGACCTGTCCCCTGCCAACAGGTGCCCCTTCCAGAAGACCTCACCACCAGGACTCACCCAGTGAGCAGATCTCATCATCACAATTCACCCAGTGAACAGACCTCACCACCAGGACTCACCCAGTGAGCAGACCTCACCACCAGGACTCACCCAGTGAACAGACCTCAACAACAGGACTCACCTAGTGAACAGACCTCACCACAAGGAGTGACCCAGTGAAGAGACCTCACCACTAGGACTCATCCAGTGAACAGACCTCACCACCAGGACTCACCCAGTGAACAGACCTCAACAACAGGACTCATCTAGTGAACAGACCTCAACAACAGGACTCACCTAGTGAACAGACCTCAACAACAGGACTCACCTAGTGAACAGACCTCACCACTAGGACTCATCTAGTGAACAGACCTCACCACCAGGACTCATCCAGTGAACAGACCTCACCACCAGGACTCACCCAGTGAACAGACCTCAACAACAGGACTCACCTAGTGAACAGACCTCAACAACAGGACTCACCTAGTGAACAGACCTCACCACCAGGACTCACCCAGTGAACAGACCTCACCACAAGGACTCACCCAGTGAACAGACCTCACCACCAGGACTCACCCAGTGAACAGACCTCAACAACAGGACTCACCTAGTGAACAGACCTCACCACCAGGGCTCACCCAGTGAACAGACCTCAACAACAGGACTCACCTAGTGAACAGACCTCACCACAAGGAGTGACCCAGTGAACAGACCTCACCACCAGGACTCACCCAGTGAACAGACCTCAACAACAGGACTCACCCAGTGAACAGACCTCACCACCAGGACTCACCCAGTGAACAGACCTCAACAACAGGACTCACCCAGTGAACAGACCTCAACAACAGGACTCACCTAGTGAACAGACCTCACCACAAGGAGTGACCCAGTGAACAGACCTAACCACCAGGACTCACCCAGTGAACAGACCTCAACAACAGGACTCACCTAGTGAACAGACCTCACCACAAGGAGTGACCCAGTGAACAGACCTAACCACTAGGACTCACCCAGTGAACAGACCTCAACAACAGGACTCACCTAGTGAACAGACCTCACCACAAGACTCATCCAGTGAACAGAACTCACCATCATGACTCACCCAATGAACAGACCTCACCCAAGAATTCATCCACTGAGCACACATTACCACCAAGACTCATCAAAACCCAGCACAGACATCAACTCACCATGCTTTCAAATAAAACAACCTAAACAGCATGGAAATTGTAAGTGGTGAGAGTCAGATTTTATTTTAACAAATAGTTTGCCAGGGTAAGAACTTAATTATTCCAAAACAATTAAATCAGTATTTTGGAACACAACTGGCAGATTCTAAAAAAAATAAATCATTAAATCAATTTCTACCATTCACATTTCTTTTGACATTTGCAGAAAAATGTCATTCTTCCCAGAAAAAAACAAACTTACATCATGTGATAAAAAACAGTAATTCCTGTTTGTGCAGATACTGTACAATAAACATTGTGTTGAAATACACTGTTCCTTTGTACGAGGCGTGGGTCAGGCTGCTTCTGTCTTAAACAGACATTTCAATAAGTGATGTCACATGTCATTCAAAAGAGAAATGTGTTCTCCTTTTTCATACTTCCTTGGCATCAGTTACTCAAAAACAAAGAAATTCCTTTTCATCTAGAATCTCTTTTAATCAGGATCAACCTATTGAATAGTGCATTGTGGGTAATGCAGTATTTTTCACATAACTTCCATAATCACTGAAAGTTCTGTGCTATCAGCTGATCACATGCCTCACAAACGCCAACGTTGTAATGGAATCATTGCTTCAAGCCATTACTTTGCAATATCACCACAACACAAAGCTTGATATATGCATGAAGTTTTGCAGGGCCATAAAAAGTCTGCTCATACACAACCACTTCACCTTGAAGCGAGTTAACATCACCCCCATGTATAACCAACACCCAACACCCAATGTCACAATGACACCAACACCACTCATGTAACCAAAATAAACATAAACAAACCCTTCAGTCTGTAACCACACAGTGTGTGACTGTTAACAGACAGCA
This sequence comes from Haliotis rufescens, assembly GCF_023055435.1. NCBI lineage: Eukaryota > Metazoa > Mollusca > Gastropoda > Lepetellida > Haliotidae > Haliotis > Haliotis rufescens. The sequence continues at coordinate 27,156,384 of NW_025963779.1, forward strand.
ATATTCCATCTACATCACGGCAGTCAGCAATATTCCATCTATATCACGGCAGTCAGCAATATTCTATCTACATCACGGCAGTCAGCAATATTCCATCTATATCACGGCAGTCAGCAATATTCCATCTATATCACGGCAATCAGCAATATTCTATCTACATCACGGCAGTCAGCAATATTCCATCTATATCACGGCAGTCAGCAATATTCCATCTATATCACGGCAGTCAACAATATTCTATCTACATCACGGCAGTCAGCAATATTCCATCTATATCACGGCAGTCAGCAATATTCCATCTACATCACGGCAATCAGCAATATTCTATCTACATCATGGCAGTCAACAATATTCCATCTATATCACGGCAATCAGCAATATTCCATCTATATCACAGCAGTCAGCAATATTGCATCTATATCACGGCAGTCAGCAATATTGCATCTATATCATGGCAGTCAGCAATATTGCATCTATATCACGGCAGTCAGCAATATTGCATCTATATCACGGCAGTCAGCAATATTGCATCTATATCACGGCAGTCAGCAATATTCCATCTATATCACGGCAGTCAGCAATATTCCATCTATATCACGGCAGTCAGCAAAATTCCATCTATATAACGGCAGTCAGCAATATTCTATCTATGTCACGGCAATCAGCAATATTCCATCTATATCACGGCAGTCAGCAATATTCCATCTATATAACGGCAGTCAGCAATATCCTCTCCATATCATGACCGCCTGTATATAGTCATATCTGGACCAAGCAAAAGAATTTTTGTAAGTCAACAATTAAATATTCTCAACACTCGCACCAATAATAACCATAAACAAACTTTTAACCAACTTCCAACTATCATCAACTTGTTGTGAACTGTGTACCTTCTACACAGTTGTTACCTCAATCACTGGACTTGAAATATGGCCACAACATCTCTGTGCTTCTGTGGTTTCCAGCTAAAAATGATCTCAGTAGTGTTTATTCTGACATGGTTGACCTTTCAATAATTTGAAAGTAAACAATCATCCTAATCAAGCCGTCACATTGAGCAGTTAACAGTGTCCCAGCACACAATGTCAGATACACTACAGCTAATCAAGCCCATCACAAACATCAACTCATATTCTGTTGAACATGGTTGTGGGGAAAAGGTTAAATGGGGTGACAATACTCTTCATAAGATCAACTTTCACGATTAACTACTGAAAACTGCTTCAGTTGAGAGTAAATGAATTTGCTATCCTCATTATCATCTTGAATTTCCACATTTTTCAGGAAAATATTCGGCTATTTTGATCAAATTTCATGTTTTGATATTTTTCATCAAATAATTCTCATTTGGTGCAAAGCTATAAAATGACATTCCCCTCAATATACGATTCGTCAAACAAAGATATACTCATCTAACAAAATAAGGGAATAGTTAAAAGGGAAGCTCATGTTTTACATAAAATCATATCTCCAACAATATTGTAACTATAAGAGGGGGTGAGGGCATAAAAAAATGACACAGTGGAGTATAACGGTTTGGAATGAATTAATGTTACATAAAATTGGGGGGGGGGGGAAGAGAGAAGAATTATATGATACAGTCCTAAGACAGTTTTGCATGGCCTCCACACACAAAATGTAACATTTCTTTTCATGACATCTTTGCCCTATAATAAATGACCGGTCCCTAAATGTTCAAATTTACAAATATTTTATTTGAAAAAAATTAGAACTGTCTCCCTATGATAAATCACCAGTCCTATTGACATGTCTTTGAAATTATCCCATCTGTTCCTTTCCACCTTTCTGTCAGTATATCCCATGTCTGTTGATCAATAGTCTACTCCTATGAATTCCTTGCACATTGTCATATTCAGCTTACGACAAAAAACATTATCCAACATTCATAAACAGAAATACAAAGTTTCTTATTCACAATACAAAAACTTGCAACATCTTCTCTGCTTTTTCAGGTTCTGATGTTGATCAATATGTCATGACAGCACTTCCATAAACGATCAAGAACAGATAATTGAAGTATCTAAAACTGTCCTCACAATATAGCAAAATAATCAATAAGGATTAAAGTAAGTACTTAACACCTCCCAAACATTCTCTCAGAGTAAAATATTACACTTGATTCAAGGCTAGAGTCAAACAAACATGCCCCGTAAAACTGGGCAATTATTATGTGACCCAATGACAGCATAAAACATGTATGAAGAAAGTGTATCTGATGATGGGAGCGGGCCAATAGAAAGACAGCAGGCGTGGTATACGGCCACGTAACACCGTCTGAGCAGTGTGCTAACATGGTCTGTATGACAGGTGGGGTGTTTACTGAAAGCTGATGTCGGCTTGTGTAATCCATGATAGCTATATCATAAAAAACCCACTCACTTTATTGCATTCTTGAAATAGATGCCATTGTTTAGACAATAGCGGTCAAGTATGGGTGAACACGTAAAACCAACACTTGGCTCAGCACGGTGCGATACATGCAAAGTTTATATTAAATAACAGACTAAACATAGACCATTCCTTTAAGTATTGATGTTCAGGACTTTTTTCAGTAGAGTTTTCATGAATAGAAGACGTATGTGTGCTTGTTGTCAGCTATAAGAAACAGAATACATACTACATGGGAACAGCTCAACAGAACAGGATACATTAATCCAATGACGTTCACAACATTATTAACACTGATGTATTCTCATGTTGATTTGTTTCAACTAAATGAATCCTTATTTAACTCTCATCTGGCCAAGACAGAAAGACTGAACAAAATATTAAGACAGACAAATTAAACTGACAGATTGATAGACAAATTGACAGATTAATAGATTGATAGACGAAAAAATCTTTGATAGATAGGGTTCACTGTTATAGTGATAACACAAATATGCAACACATACTGCCTTGGGAAAAATTGTGGGGAAACGACACATTGTTTGAAACATATATTAATACCAAAAAATTCCATTTTTTTGTAAGTATATATAGCTTTGATAAATAAACAGGAAGCTGATAGACTACTCTTTGATAGATGGTAACATCTAGATGATGACAAAAATGTCACACCTACAAGGTGTCAGATGAGGGTGGATTACAAATTTCATTCCAACCCGTCAAACACATCGATCAACAGCATTAATTGTGTAAGTAACAGTCCACAGATTCATCATGCTCACACAGCATCACCGACATCACAAGTACCACAGACAAGGACAAGGATTCACGGTCAACCACCTATCACCACTCAGCATGGACCCAGACAAATTCAGTGACCTTTCCAATGACCTCTGACCTAGATTCAAGGGGAGACGATCACTCGGAACTGTTTACCTTGCACTAAGGGCACCACACACTGGGCCACATGTCTATAGGGTATGGGGGGGGGGTGGGTTTAAGCCTTGTACGTCTAGCACGGCCTCACCACCCACACCCGCTTCTCAATAACACCCTGTGTGTAGCCGTGTGTAGCCATGTGCATCCTGGTATGATGAAACCAGCTTCATTAAGTTCACTTGGATAATTAGGCTGCCTGGCCCCTCTCCATATTGCATGACAGGTTTCAACCCTTGCAAGCACTACTTGGGACCTTAGTGCATTTTTGTCATTTAAATTTTATAGCACTATTAATACACACACGTACACGTCTATATAAAGAAGACATTTCAGGCTACTTTTATGTTTTTCTGAACCTTATCTGAATGTTGCCAAGTGTGTATATGATGAGATGGGGTTTAAAGTCCTGTTCAAGATTATTGGACTGATATAACATGCACATGTGTTTCTGTATGCCAGCTTGTACTAGTCTGGACTAATGCAGGTTTTATAGTGCTAGCTCACTGAGATACCATGCTACAGTTTAACATGAATACCCTACTCATACACAGATTACTAAACGAGCCGACCAGTCCTAGCTTTATCCCTTAATGCCGAGCACCAGGCAGGGTAACAACAAGTACCATCTTGTAACGTCTTCTGGTATGACACGGCCGGGGATCATACCGCCGACCTTCCGTTCTCCGGGCAGATACTCCATCCACTGAATGCAGTGCCGTGTGTGCAGTGTTAGTAGGGATAGAAATGTAGGTGTTTTTCATGTGTCACAGGGCAGTCAGATGTTTATATAGGTTTCCCTTTGGAAAATAACTGTGTCAACTAGAAGAAAACTTTTGAGCCATCTTACGACACTGCTAATGTCACTTCGTCATCAGCCATATGAAAGCAGCTAGTAATTTTGAGATTTTGCCCCTTCAAATCCATTGAGACAAAACAATGTTTAATTTCTGAATCCCCCAATCTATTATATGAATCATACTGTGCATTAAGCAATGTTAAGCGAGGTGATCTGTCATTTTGTATGTGTTTGTCACTTCTATTTGTACAACAGTAACATGATCACTGCCTTCATAAAATGAACCTTGTCACGCTGTATTCACATGCAAAGAAATGTTTTCTAAGCACCAGGATCTTCTTTTAACCATGCCATTATCTTTTTATCTGAACTTACATTGGAACTAAAATATAAAACAATTTCTGATAATGGTAAATTAAGTTTGTCTTAACATATAACCAAGTTACAACAGTTTGCATTCTGGGAAACAAAACAAATATGCTTTTCATATTATTCCCCCTCACACACACCCTCAATCCCCCCCAAAATTCCACACACTTTTCCCCACATTTTTAGTATTATAGTGTCAGTAGAATCTTAGGAAAAAAAAGCATAAACAATTTTTTTGTCTATTTTCTAACAAGAGGCGTGTGGTATAAAACCTAACGAGGGATGCATAAAACCACATATACCCCTCGAAATACTGCTACATCAATTTTATCTTTCCAACATGTGCTTATCTGCCATTGTAAAAGAATTAAAACAAAGTCAGAATTGATAGAAGTCAGCTGTTTGATTGAGCTGAGGTTAATTTGTGCTGTGTTATTCAACTTTCATTTTTGCTTCGAAGCAGAGTATAAGGGATATATTCTCCTACTCAGAAATTTATTTCCCTCTCAGGCGGGATACATGGGTATTTTATCACATGAACCAATCAGATCTCCTCATTCTGATATGGAGGCATGACAAAAGTAGTTGATATTCTATTGCTAACAGATACCAGCTTGCTGCTGTATCATCAGATATTATTTTACACCATTGCTTCCACATACCACTACACCTTTGCATTTCCGCTGCCCTAACATCAAACCCCCACTTTGCCTCATCCTTTTGTTAGACCTTCATAATAACCACAAAGCTTACTTTGAACCCACATCAACACAGGTTTTCAGCCAATGTTTGTCTATGCATGTCATACAATCTACCTGTACACGATGCAGGTGTAAGAATGTAGATATACACCTCTTAATTAGTGCTGCTCTTTTGGAGGGTCACAACCTTGCACTGTATTGCTGCCTTCCTGGGCTTGTAGTTTAGTCCCCGCCCTTCTCAACCACTCTTTATCAATGGGAACAGGAGTATCCTGCACTGACTACCCAAACACATCACAGGTGTATCAATGTGCATATCCTCGTTACTGTCACACCTGCAATAAGAATATATTACTGATGGCTGAATCTCCTCTTTTCCCTCCAACCCTTACTTCGTCTTCCAGTTCAACTTCTTCCCATCCCCAACCCTCTCCTTCCATTTTCCCTTTTTGCTGTCTTTCATCCTTCTTTCCCAATCCTGTCCTTTTTCGAAAATTTTCCCCACCATTTCCTTTCCCTCAATCTTCCAAACCACCCTACCATTCCCACTACTTCACTGTTATCCTCCTCCCCCCCCCCCCCCATCTTCCCTACCCTCTCTATTCCCTACCATTCCCACTACCTCAGTGTTACCCTCCTCCCACGCCTTCCCACTTCCCTACCCTCTCTATTCCCTACCATTCCCACTACCTCACTGTTACCCTCCCCCCACGCCTTCCCACTTCCCTACCCTCTCCCTCTCTATTCCCTAACATTCCCACTATACCTCACTGTTATCCTCCCCCCCCACACCTTCCCTACCCTCTCTATTCCCTACCATTCCCACTGCCTCACCCTCCCCCCCCTCCCTCTCTATTCCCTACCATTCCCACTACCTCACTGTTACGCCTTTCCACTTCCCTACCCTCTCCCTCTCTATTCCCTACCATTCCCACTGCCTCCCCCTCCCCCCCCCCCCCCACCACTTTCCTACCCTCTCTATTCCCTACCATTCCCACTGCCTCCCCCTTCCCCCCCCCCCCCCACCACTTTCCTACCCTCTCTATTCCCTACCATTCCCACTGCCTCCCCCTTCCCCCCCCCCCACCACTTTCCTACCCTCTCTATTCCCTACCATTCCCACTGCCTCCCCCTCCCCCCCCCCCCCACACTTTCCTACCCTCTCTATTCCCTACCAATCCCACTGCCTCTCCTTCAGTGTCAGTGTGTATATCACACAGGTGGTGTTAAGCACCACAGACAGGTGAGAGCGTGATCCACGCCACTACTAACACCTTGAGGGAAACTGCTGGATTATTCAACAGGTTCACAATCAGTTTATGTTTCTTTCTACTTAATCCATCTCTCTCCTCCTAGCAAAGTAAATGATTTATCTTCCACTCGTCAAAGCACCTATCTATACAGTTAAAGCTGCTTCAGACTGCTTTTAGCAAAATTGCAGAAATGCTACAAAAGCGTACAAAACAACAAAGGGGTTTTATACTGAATTTGAGAATTAAATCAGGGATCGATATGAAAACACTACCCCACCAAGCTTGCTCTCCATCCTCCGACGTCTGAACACTGACTTTAACAGCTGCATGACTTATAGCTTGCCACAGAATTACAGCTTTAACTGAAGCCAATGTTTTAGACTCTCAAGCCAGACGAAGTGTTTTTTTCTTCCTCCATGGATGATGTCAACCTCAATTTAACAAATAAAGTGCCGTGTTTGAGAGAAAAACACTTATTTATACCCTCACTTGCCAGCAGTTTTGTTTTAAACATCATATAAGCCCCTTTTTTAATCAACAAATTTCCAAACAGTAAAGTTGGTGTAAGAAACTCCTTTGTTTTCGACCTCAAGTGAGTGACTGTTTGACTGGCCTGCCGACCCATTCTAGCAAACCAATTCATCTATACTACTAAAAAGAAGTCAAAGAACACCTGACTTAATAGATGACTACAGCAAATATGTCATGGCATGGCAGATTTGCTACAGATATTTGAAAAAAATCAGGCGTCCCTTAACCTCTTTTGAGTAGTATATTCGTACTAAATGTCAAGGCTACAAACGCAAAGTATGAATATCAAAGTTAGCACGACAGCCACATTCTCAAACAGAACAACCACAAAGATGCAAAACATTTCCCATATACAATACACTACCTGAATTCTGTCAACCAAAACATTTATGACATTTTTTGGCAACATGTGCATATGAATTCTTGTTCTTTTTCTTCCTGAAAAACTTGATAAGATGTCTACAGGATCCAGGGCAATGGCCAGATTATCACAACCAAAACAAATGGAAACATGCATGTTTCTGGAACATACATCAGCGTTTTTGTTCAGCTGTTGTCTGTGTGTTCAGCGATATTAGCCTGAAGATGCAGACAATGCAGCTGATGTCGCTGGTATATACATGTATTATAACTGGGTTTGAAATAGACTGACGGGGAAACCAGGGCACTCAAGTATCTAGCATTGGCGCCTTTTTTACTTCTTGCACTGAACATTCTACTGACCTAGAAAGACAAAAAAATCACATCTTGATAAAAATTAACAAAAAGTATACATTACTGAACGGCTGCCATGTCGTTGCTCTGTGCCATGGCATGACAACTAAAATGCCATCTGTCATGCTTAAAACATAATTACTGCTTAACTCATATACTCTCTGCGTCAAATGTCACTTATTAATAATTTGTCAAGATTATAATATCTTGTTAGCATGTTTCAAAATGACATGTTCTGTGTAATCATAATAATTACATATGTTTTATGAAAAAAATGGTGTTCCCCCATATCATGTTAGAAAGCTGTTGGCTTCAATTTTTTGTCTCTCATAGTGATATCGGTAAATGTTCAAAGGCCATGGAAGAGTGTGATGTTGATATCCCATCAGAAAGGTACCTCAAGCAAAGCAAGAAACGCGGAAGAATTCTGCCATCTTTCTCTTCCCTAATTATATAATAATTAGCCTGTGTCTCGCACCTGTCACAACTTGTCGAAGCCCAGCAGACAAACGTTTCTGACTGGTCTTGGATTAGCACCAACAACAGGACGCATACATGTGTGTCATAAAGGGCTACTGCACTCCCCAAGTCGCAGATTTAAAGGGGCTCTCTGAGGGTGCATACATGTGTGTCATAAAGGGCTACTGCACTCCCTAAGTCGCAGATTTAAAGGGGCTCTCTGAGGGTGCATACATGTATGTCATAAAGGGCTACTGCACCACCTAAGTCACTGATTTAAAGGGGCCCTCTGAGGGTGCATACATGTATGTCATAAAGGGCTACTGCACTCGCCAAGTCAGATTTAAAGGGGCCCTCTGAGGGTGCATACATGTGTGTCATGAAGGGCTACTGCACTTCCCAAGTCACACAGATTTATGTAGAAGCTAAATCATCTACAAAAGTGCAGAAAGTACACAGCTCTTGCCATATGCAAATGTCCACAGATAGTTCTTCTGACAAAAATCTCCAGAAACTCACATGATCATAGGTGAAGCAATGGAGTGACACAGTTGACTCTTACAAGGCTTGGAACATCAGAAAGCAGATTTTTTGTGCTGACAAAAAGCATCCTTATCAGGAGAATCAGGGACTCAAACACACGACCATCAGATCCTGGCACAGCTCAGGTACGAGCTCTGCACAGCAAGTTGCTGTACCTAAGAAAAGTCACAAATACAGATTTGTCGTCCAAGATGCATTGGACAATAACATTGTGTAATAGGTAAAACTGACAACATATTGTTGAACCATTAATTTTTTATTAACATTTACAGCTAATACAGCTCAGTTAATAAGCATTACCAAAAGCAAAAAAAGTTAATATTCGTCTTAATATTCACTTCAAAAGTTATTTGTTAATTCACCATAACACATACCCACCAACCATGCATAATATATACAGCATTACTGGAGCTTAACAAACTGTTTCCTAATGCATGAATAAGTGTGAAATGAACCTTATTCCTCTACACACAAACCAACATATAAACATACAGAAACACCAAAGAAACTCCCTATCTGCTTCCCAAATCTTTTCATTCAATATACAACTCGCTAGATAATTCAAGTAGTTGCTTCACATCGCTCAGCGGGCTATGAAATATATCACATCAATCAAACTTATCACTTGTTATATCACACAAGTGTCCAATGTACACACAATATTTTCATTGAAATGTACACAATACATAAAGCCAGTCACATTAATATGCGATCTGTACAACATAGGGCATTATAAGCTATACCATCCTAGTGTGTTATGTACATACAATGCAATACACAACTTGTCCAACCTCGTCAGTTTGCAATGTACGCATGTATTCCTCCCCAAGGTTATCAAATGTTAAGAGGGTCTCCACGGGATGGTTGTACTCCAGGAGGGCGACACTTAGCCTTCACTAAAGCTCGTATCTCATACACACACTAAAATCTCCATCAAGGTTTAAAATCTAAGAGGGTGATATTATGCATTATCAAGACCCAAGTCAATATCAAAGTGTGTTAAAACTACTGTCGTTTTTATCAACATAAATCGTGAAGTGAGAGAAAGAAATAAGGTCTGTATCACGGACATTTCCAATATCCCATTTAAAAGGTTTGGATGGTAAATTGCCCCAGAGCACAGACTATAGCAAAGTGAGACCACAAGAGTCAAGTCAGTAGCCCCAGGTTGTTGGATTATAAATTTTTTATGACTCATTCATAAAAGCATGATTGATTACTCTCAATAAATTGTGTACATTTCATGCTCAGAGATGGCACTAGGTGTACACATAGTTTTTAATCTTGCTGGAGTATGGGTCATGTCACAAAATGTATTCGTTATACTTAACAATTAATCAGTAGCTCACCATATGCAACTTTCCCTTTATTGATTTGAGTAAAGAAATAATCCCCAGTGACATCGCCATTCGCAAGTGAACGACGCAAGTTGTAAACTTTTAACTGTTAAAGACAGCTGACGCAAAAACTTAAAAAAACTTTGAATTTTTTTCCAATATGATCATTAAAAATCAATAAAACCACAAACTCAAGACTTCAGTGCTTCAAGGCATTCTGAAAAAGACATCACTCTCCCAAAAATTGAGGAATTCTTTGTGACATCTGTGCAGCTCCGTTTCTGGGGAAATGTTCATTGCAAGTTGAAACACACAAATAGGAAATATAGCTGGTAATATTTCTGAAACACCCCCATGCCCACTAACACTCAACACTCAACAGGAACCTCTAATGAGGACTTGATATGAAAATAAATACAGTTGTAGTTTTTACTCATTTAAACCCCAAGCAAACCTCTTGAACAGAACAGGGACACGCACTCACTGACCTTATCGGCTGGTAGATGCAAAGTATAGTCACTTTTCACAATTGACATTTAATTAGATTGGAAAAAGTATTCTGACAAGTTCATGTAGACAGAACTGGAGATTGACGCAGGCTTGTACATACATTGTTTGATATTATCTCATTAGGAAAGCTTCCTTGTAAGTATTCAATGAGAATTATTTTTAGTTTTCAGGAGGCTGAAGCATTGGTGATCTCAAGGAACACTGGGGTATGTTCAGATTGTACAACTGTGGAGTACTGGAGAGGTTAAACAACATGAGTGAGTGAGTGAGTGAGTGAGTGAGTGAGTGAGTGAGTGAGTGAGTGAGTGAGTGAGTGAGTGAGTGAGTGAGTGAGTGAGTGAGTGAGTGAGCAGATGGGTGGGCCATGATGCACCCACATCGATTGGAGTGAGTGAGTGGGTATGGTTTTAGGCCGCTTTTAGCAATATTCTAGCAATATCATGGTGGGAGACACAAGAAAATGGGCTTCACACTACTTAAACTAGACGTGAAAAAGGTTGCTCAGATGGGCTCTGGTGCACCCACTTAGTTTTTAGAGTGAGTGAGTGAGTGAGTGAGTGAGTGAGTGAGTGAGTGAGTGAGTGAGTGTTGTAATAACTTATCAAACACAATTAGGATAATGACCAATCAACAAATTAATAGAAATAATGAACAGCAATAATGAAGCTAATTACCCTCTGGTGACCAAAGTGCAATAATTCTGGCTCAGTACATCCACGCAACAATGGAAATGGGCTTCTTAAATGCTGCCTACTTTGTCACACACAGGCCTCCAACCACTCAGCACACATACCTCTGTAATTTGTATGAAAACTGCATGTATCTGGACATTGGTTAACTATTATCATAGCGGTCTATTACTCATGTATTCAAATAAACATCGTTGTCGATGACAGTGGTGATGGTGGACTGGAGCAGACTTATGTCAGCCATGTTGCCATGAACGAAGACTTGGCCCAAGTTCTCCAGTCAGCAAACAATTTGCCCAAGTAAAGGTGGAGCACTTACTAAGGTGGTATGTCATTAAACATTGATGATAAATGATGCCCTAAGTTGTCTGAAATCATGGAAGGCAGCCAGTTGCAGGAGTGGTCAAAGATGGGAGAAGGACCAGAAAGCAATGCTGCTGGTGATGAATGAGTGGGCAGTTGATGACATCAATTAAACCGCCCCAGCATTGGCACTGGCACCACAGATGATCAGGCAGGTGCTACCCCTGGCACCAATAACAGTTCAGTGGACACATCATATATTATGCAGGATCAAAGTCAGTTTTTTATTTTTCCTTGGCATGCGAGTAGATACAGGATGAGAAGCTATTCTGTACTGTTTCTAACTAGTCCTGTGGACTGGTCTGGTGCTGCTTGTTCTTTAGTGTAGTCTCACAATAGTATTCAGTGTTGTATAAATCTCGTAACACATCAGCATTGTACACACCTCATGGCATTTTATGTATAATTTACCACCATGCTATTTCAGCATCGTAAGACTCATATTTCATGTGTAACTAGCCTCATGACACTTTAATATAATTAGCCTCATAATATTTTAGTATTTTAAGCCTTATAATAGTTCAGTGCAGTAAGCCTCATAATAGTTCTGTATTGTAAGCCTTATAATAGTTCTGTATAGTAAGCCTTATAATAGTTCTGTACAGCAAGCCTTATAATAGTTTAGTGCAGTAAGCCTCATAATAGTTCTGCATTGTAAGCCTTATAATAGTTCTGTATAGTAAGCCTTATAATAGTTCAGTACAGCAAGCCTCAAAATAGTTCAGTATAATAAGCCTTATATGTATTGTAAGCCTTATAATAGTTCTGTATAGTAAGCCTTGTAATAGTTCAGTACAGCAAGCCTCATAATAGTTCTGTATTGTAAGCCTTATAATAGTTCTGTATAGTAAGCCTTATAATAGTTCTGTATAGTAAGCCTCATAATAGTTCTGTATAGTAAGCCTTATAATAGTTCTGTATAGTAAGCCTTATAATAGTTCTGTATAAGCCTTTTAATAGTTCTGTATAGAAAGCCTTAAAATAGTTCAGTAAAGTTAGCCTATTAATAGTTCAATAAGCATCATACTACATCAGTCCAAGCTTCAGGGCAGATACATTAGAGATAGCATCTGAAGAGGACATGGACATACTTGAAGTGCTTCGAGAGAGCCAGCACTGAGAGCCTAAAAGCTTGTCACCAGTCCCTCCTGTGTACCCGACTCTGACAGCCTGTGGAGAGTGGGTACAAAGCAATGGCCTTCTCTCAGCAACACCACTATCAAATCACACACAGATGTTGACTACTGAGGAGATAGGGTTGAGTGAATTAAGAGATACTCTGTCATGAATCTGTTTCTTTTTGCAATTTGAAGTTCTCTATAAAACCCATTAACATGCATGGAACCTTCAGGGCTGGGCATGGCAGCAGGACTCTTCCTCCATAGCTACGGCATTGACAGTGCTGAACTCTTGACATTCTGAGACCAACTTTACAAACTGTAAGGCATCAAACTCAAAAGAACAACTTAATTAAGCAGCAAGCCAACAGGCTGCCTAAGATGGACACAGTCTGAATCTCCCACAAGGGGAACATAACAGATGCGCCCACTTAGACTGGAGTGAGTGAGTGAGTGAGTTTGGTTCCATGCTGCTTTTAGCAATATTCTAGCAATATCATGGCAGGGGTCAGAAAGAAAATGGGTTTCACACCCCTTAAACTAGAAGTGAGATAGGTCACTCAAATGGGCTCTGGTGCACCCACTGTGAGTGAGTGAGTGAGTGAGTGAGTGAGTGAGTGAGTGAGTGAGTGAGTGAGTGAGTGAGTGAGTGAGTGAGTGAGTGAGTGAGTGAGTGAGTGAGTGAGAGCATGATTCTGTGCCACTCTTAGCACTATTCCAGCAATGTCACAGTGGGGGACACAAGAAAATGGGCTTCACACCACTTAGACAGGAAGTGAGAAAGGTCGCTCAGGTGGGCTCTGGTGCAACCACTTAGATTTGAGGAGAAAGATGTCTCAGATGTAGTTCTAGCCAGCCATGGGACAGCCGATGTGACAAAGTATTGACTTGACTTGAGGAAGTAGACAGGTTCTTATTCATTATGCAGGACACTGGCCCAAAATTCATCAGTCCGGTACAACAGTTGCCACAGTTCTTAACAGTTCAGATAAGTGAGTGAGTGAAAGGGTGAATGTGGTTTAATGAGTCCTTTACAAGAGCTGCCACAGTAACTAACAGTTAATACCTGAGTGACTGATAGTTAGACAGGTCTCCACATAAATGGTCAGTGAGTGAGACAAGGGGCTTTAATTCTGTGAACAGAAGACAGCAGCATAACAGTGCTTCTTAAAGAACACAAGTGAGATCAAATTTAACGTAGCATAAGCATTATTTCGGCCATATAGTGATTAAAGAACACAAAGACCACCCACAATACACATACTGTGAACACCAACGGATGCAAAACCATCCGATCCACACCACAAATTCACGACCTTTCCAAGCCTCCTAGGTACAGTGATGCCAGACACCAACGTGGTGACAAACATTCCACCATCACACAACTGATCAACAGGCTTCCTGACATGGATTACGAAACATTGACCAAAACAAACGGCACCAGTGCCTCCCAAACTGGATCTCATGTCACAAAAGTAACTCCCACCCCCACACTTGCAAATACATTCATAAAATAGTTTCAACTAAAAAATATGCACAACTTTTGAAAGCTGCATGGATTTATTGGCATTTATAATCTTTCAACGCTCATTCCACTGCCAGTAGCTACTTTATGGATGTCAAAAGCATAAAAGCGTCATCTACCACAAAAACTAGCACACATTTATTGCAGGAACAGCATTGCAATGCGACCGTTATTCTGGATCTCTAATACTGAGTGCCAAGAATTTTTTTTGAAAATCCTTTTCTCCATATGCCCGAGAGCTATACACATACGCAAGGTCGGTTTCATTAGCAAACATCTATAACAGATGTTTTAATGAAGAATTGCATACAAAATAATAACCTTTCCACAACAAAGATAAAAACTATTTCAAAAGGTAATAGCACATTTTCACAAACCAAATCTGAAGGAATTTTACAATGTTTTTAATGGATGTGTTTTCTTGATGTGTAATACCATTTGGAGACAATAGATTCTTTTTTAACACATAACATTCCAAATTACTTCATGACTCTTTGTGGGCACTGCTTGTGGATTATATCAACAGGTTGAACAAGTTAACATATCAGTCAAAGCCGGCGTTCCCCTGTTATTTCATCAACATACATGAGTTGTCAGTGACCATGCATGCACAACAATTGGTGATCGCTATCATCAAGACTCACACAATGGTTCTTGTACTTCGTTAAAAACTTCAAAAACTTCTAAAGAAACCTGAGAAGAAACTATACAGTTTCTTGCAAGAAATTTCTGAAATAAACAGAAGCTGGGGTTGTTGTCCGGGTCTGTTTGTTCAGTGTCAGCTGATGTTTTTGTAGAGGTGCATAGAGCCTGCAACACATGCGGTATAGTATATCACACTGAGAGCTGGGTAGTCTGCGGGCAGACTCTGCAGACAATGCAGGCCTAAGGGCAGACCCTGCAGACCATGCAGATACAGGGGCAGACTCTGCAGACCATGCAGACCCAGGGGCAGACTCTGCAGACCTCTGGAGACCATGCAAACCTAGGGGCAGAATCCACAGACCATGCAGACCCAGGGGCAGATTGCAGACTTAGAGAGACCACTGGAGACCAGGAGCAGATCCCTGGAGACAATGCAGACCCAGGGGCAGACAACTGGAGACCATGCAGACCCATGGGGCAGACCACTGGAGACCATACATACCCAGGAGCAGACCACTGGAGACCATGAAGACCCAACAGCAGACCACTGGAGACCATGTAGACCCAGGGGCAGACCAACCATGTATGTACACATGAGGACTATCTGCTGTAATCAGGGGCCCTGCAGCAACAGGCTGAATTGCATGTAAGATGGAGTCCTACCAGTTGATGACAACAATGATGGACCTGGGGTCAGGCTGTGCTTACCCAACCCTGTGTTGGCTGATGGTTTGAAAATACTGTATGGGTCTGATATCTGAGATCTAGTTTTACGCTTCCATGTTGGTAGGATACCATGTGGACTGTTGAGCCTCCCCATTTCCCTACAAAGTCTTGATGAGCGCATGTCATTAAGGCCTTCCCCTTGCAGAGATTGCTTAGGTTTACATAACATAAAGGATTTAAGAGGGAATGAGGTAAAATGTTTATCTTTAATGTCACCTCAGCATTGTTTCAGCTATTTTGTGACAAGAACAAGATATGGAATTAAACAAAATTATCAAAACAACAAGGTTAAGTGAACATACCCCTCAAACAATATACTCCTATCTGACCAGCCCTTGTTTTATCACTGTAGTGTCAGGGTAGCAAGAAATACAATCTATTTTCATCTTTTAGCAGGATGTGGCCAGGGATCGATTTCGTTTCAATTGTTTGTTGTTTAACGTCGCACTCAGCAATATTCCAGCTTTATGACGGCATGTGTATATTATCAAGTCTGGACCAGACAATCCAGTGATTGATATCATGAGCATCTATCTACGTAATAGGGATACAATGACATGCATCAACCAAGTCAGCGAGCCTGACCACCCGATCCCGCTAGTTGCCTCTTACGACAAGCATGGGTTCCCGAAGATCAATTCTAACCCTGAATCTTCATGGGACGCCAGGGATCGAACCAGTGACATTCCGCTCTACAGACAGATGCTCTGTGGACTAGTCAACAGAGGCTTTCTAAAGGAAAGGATAAGGAACAGATGAAAAGAAGATAAAAAGCATGTCAGACAGTTGACAACTTATACAGAAACTTACTACTTAATCTGCATTTGTGGGAACAAGCACACACATGTTCTCAGAGAATTACCATTTTCATAATGCTAAAATATTGACAGGCTAATGCACTGAACGAACACATCCGCCTCCTGGGTTTAACATACAGATGGAGAGTTAGCTATAACAACATTACACATACAATGGATCTTTACAAGTCAGAGTCGCTGTGGCATATAGCTGAGAGATCCCAGTACCAGATCAGCAGACACATCAACAGCTTCCATACGAACAGTGCATTCAGAAGGCTTAACTCTTACTCTACCTCTGCTGACTAGCAAATTTCATCATTTTGTGCAGCTAACTTTTTCTGAAAAATTTTTTGTGACCCAATGTAAAATGTTTTGATGGATCAAAGTTTTGTCTCTACATAGATATTTGAGTCAGGTTTTGCCTTTGATCAGCAATATCACTGCAGGGGACAATAAGAAACACAATCGGTACGATATGTTCATTTCAGAGACTAGATGTTAGTCTAGGGTCACAGGGACTACAAGAATGTACACTACTCAAAAGAAGTTAAGAATCGCCCAAATCTTTCACATTACCACAGTTAATCTCTCATGACATATTAACAATAGTAGTCTGAAAAAATTTAGTGTCCCTTAACTTCTTTTGAGTAGTATATGTGCATATATACAGACAGACTTTATACAAATAGTTAGCTCTGATATCCCAACATGTACCACAGAGTCTTGTTACATCTTTCGTCAGCACCCTTTACAATGCTCAAAGCTAATGTCTGTATGGGTTTGGGAGAGTTATCTCACTTCTAGTAGCAAATGAAATACAATGTGATCTGAGTTAAACATACTACTCAAAATAAGTTAATAAGAAAAGTCGCTTTGATAGTATATGAAAAAAGTTGTTATCCATAATTTGTGTCTACTTTGGGTACATGTTTGTAGAGGTGCATTTGCATATTTTTGTAGTACTCCATCAGCACACACAGGCTGCAGACAACACGAGGACATGTTTCCCCATGTACTGGACCACAATACAGCTCAGTGGGACTCCATCAGCACACACAGGCTGCAGACAACACGAGGACATGTTTCCCCATGTACTGGACCACACTACAGCTCAGTGGGACTCCATCAGCACACACAGGCTGCAGACAACACGAGGACATGTTTCCCCATGTACTGGACCACAATACAGCTCAGTGGGACTCCATCAGCACACACAGGCTGCAGACAACACGAGGACATGTTTCCCCATGTACTGGACCACAATACAGCTCAGTGGGACTCCATCAGCACACACAGGCTGCAGACAACACGAGGACATGTTTCCCCATGTACTGGACCACAATACAGCTCAGTGGGACTCCATCAGCACACTCAGGCTGCAGACAACATGAGGACATGTTTCCCCATGTACTGGACCACAATACAGCTCAGTGGGACTCCATCAGCACACACAGGCTGCAGACAACACGAGGACATGTTTCCCCATGTACTAGACCACATTACAGCTCAGTGGGAGGTCCCCTTCCCAAGTTGTTTCACATGTGACATTTCAAGTAACGAAAAGAAAAAGAAATTGTCTTTGACTCTGGTGTCTGAAATAATGCAATACTCTCGGCTTTAACCCTTGAATTCAAAATTTTGACATTTAGATGGCAGATAACATCTGACAATGGTCCGCATGCACGCTAAACTGAAAATACTGTTTAAAAATTCAAATTTCCAAGAACTGTGTATGATAACGAAATGTCAATGAAACAATTATATACCTCCCAGCGACTGCTGTTTTTGACAGTCTAGAACCATCCTAAATTCCTCCAATCTTAATAAAACACAAAATAATTTTCCATGATCAGAACCTTAAACTGTCACCGGTCACTGGGAACACAACCTACTTAAATATCAAATGTAATGATCTAATATTGTTTCAAAAAACACTCTCAAAACTTGATTACATGTATTATTCAACACCACATGAATGTATTGGATAATCATTCCTCCCATCTAGAAACTGCGTCATCTGCATAAATCACTTTTGTTATGCTTAGTGGGACATTCTTGAAATGAAATAACGCAGTCTCACTGATGCTCCTCTGAAAGCAGGTGCGATAAAGATGGGTGTGTGTCCCATGCCACTTGTCTACCTGAATCAGGCAACCTACTCACTTGGAACAGCTACACTGAACAGGTCAACCTACTTCACCTGTGTCGCTTAAAATGCTATGAAAATATTTCATTCTTGCTTAAACCGTCACATTCTCAAACGTGTACCATATCTAAACTGGTCGTTCAATTGCATTCCAGTCAGTCTTATCCTAAATCTAGCCTTGTAAGACTGGTTTGAAAATTTTACATTACCTCTTTACATTTTTAAAAGCTGATGAATGTACACATATTTAACTTTTGTGAAATGACAGTTTATGAGTGAATAAGTGAGCGAGTGAGTGAGTGAGGAGTTGGGCTTAATGCTGCTTTAATCAGTATTCTAGTTATATCTGCCTGTCAGCTTAATGTGGAAGGAAAACCTGAACTGATGCAGGTCTAGATGTTTACCACTTTGGTGAAATCCACGGGTATGATAATGACAAACCTAGAAACATAATCGGAGCAAACCGGGACTCAAACCAATAATCAAGGGTTCCTGGCATGTCCTCTGCAACTTTGCACAGAAAATTGCGGCTCGAAAGACGACTGGGCCCCATTGTGCCCCAGACATTTTATGAAATAAACATGAGTTGATTATTTTCATTCATCATTTAATCTTATGAAATATGGAACAAGAGAAGATAACATTTCCATGCTCGAGTAATACGAATATAATAAAATCAACCCACCCTCGCTCAGACATTTTTAACTCTCACTTTCAAAATCGAATTTTCCTTTTTCATATCCGAGCAATTCAACTGAAAGGAAGGAACTAATTTCTTCGTGCATCCAACGAGTTCAAATGATATAATCGGTGCACCGTGGAACAACAGTACTGACATTTATCAAAACAGTGGGAAGTTGATTCAATACTTCAGGTTATCTTTGAATTCCCCTCCCCTCAATATTTCATGTACATTCGCACATGATCAGTTGTGAAGAAGATAGCAGTGAGTGGTCGATGAATTCCCCTGAATATTACATGCTTGTTACAGGCGCTCCTTCATTTCATCAACCTCCAATAGTTGCCGCCATCTACAACACTCTGCGTGAAGCTTCGGCAAGCTTTCTTCCAAGTTAAGATGTCATTTTTACTTTCCAGGATGAGAAATTAACTATGCATGTGGCCTTCTAGAATCAATTGTTTATCTTTGTAACATAAATACAGCATAGACCAGGGATACCGACTGACAAAGAAATTGTACTCTTTTCAGGTGTAGAGCAGCGATATTCAACACCTCAGTATTGTTTGCATGATGGAGTCAAGCCCTGGTGAAACAACTCCTGTAGTCCCAGACCTTTCTCCTTCACCAACCAGGTCACCGCTTTCACAAACCTGCACTATGGCCTAGGGAGAGTCGGTGGGTTTGGTTACTGCAATATTAGCAGCATGCGTGGATATCACACCTGGGGACACTAACAATGGGCTCCCTGTACCAATGTGTGGAATCAAACCAAGTATCTTAGTATGATGAGCTTCCCAATTCAAAACCATCAATATTACCTAATGTTACCATGATTCAAATAAATCTACACAGCTACACATCGTTGGTTAATGCGGAGATTTAACACTGCTTGGTAGGGGATAGCAAGGAAGTGCTTTATTGAATCCAACCCTTGTCATAACCATCCCAGCTGTCACCCAATCCAACCCCACTTCCTACTGCATCTTCTTCCTTACCCTACCCCAACAAACACACCAGCCCACCCACCCCACCCCAACAAACACACCAGCCCACCCACCCCACCAGCCCACCTACCCCACCCCAACAAACACACCAGACCACCCACCCAACCCCAACAAACACACCAGACCACCCACCCCAACCCAACAAACACACCAGCCCACCCACCCCACCCCAACAAACACACCAGCCCACCTACCCCACCCCAACAAACACACCAGCCCACCTACCCCACCCCAACAAACACACCAGACCACCCACCCTAACCCAACTAACACACCAGCCCACCCACCCCACCCCAACAAACACACCAGCCCACCCACCCCATATAACCCTATATAGGAAGTAAAGGTTTCAATCCTAAATCAAAACCCGAAAGCGAAACCCACGAAGACCCCAGGGTCCCCCTTCATGCCGGGACAGAATAACTATAGTAATACAAAAGAATTGGGTGTTTCTTAACTTCTTTTGAGTAGTACATACACACAAGTGTAGGACCATGTGGAAGGGTTGAATCATTCAGTCGACAGGTCACACTCAGTGAGTGAGTGAGTGAGTATGATTTTATGCCACTTTTAGCAATATTCCAGCAATATCACGGTGGTGGACACCGGAAATGTGCTTCACACATTGTATCCATGTCGGGAATCGAACCCGGGTCGTCGCCGTGAAGAGCGAATGCTTTAACCAGAAGGCTACCCGGCCACCCCAGGTCACACTTCAATCAAACATGACAAACTGAGAAGCACTTTTCAGACTCCATTTGAGAAGAACAACAGCTATGGCCTCCCTGCCCTGATCTCTGCGCCCTTGCAGACAAACCACAAGTGAACTCTGATGTAACTTCAATGTTATTTCACAGAACTTGATCTTTCGATGTGAACACTTTTATCGAATACCACAATAGGTTACAAACTCTGGCACAGTGGGGAATCTAGAGTAAATGCCACACGTAAATACATTTCCTGTCATTTGAAAACACAATTAATTCACTTTACCCTCGCAGCGTCCACAACTCGGTAGAATGAAGCCACTTTGGTTGACTCTCCATTACTGCTGTTCATTTTATGACTGTAGAAACACGTAACATTACCAACTTAAAATACTGTAAATTGTTTTACAAGTACTACGTAAGTCATACTATATCTGTACTGCACAGTGATAAAACTTGGTAAGTCATACTACATAAATTTTGTATTGCAGTAATAAAACTTGGTAGGTTCAACTATATTTGTATTTCAGTGATAAACCCCCTTCCTTTTCTCATCCATGTATTACCTTGACATTGATAAGCTGAGTTGATGCGGCTTTGTCAGTCCAAAGCCCCAAATGTGTTTGGTCAAGTAATCTCAACTGATAAAAGTCCATATATTAAGAGAATTACATTAAACTCTACTAAAAATAATGCGCATAAAGCAAGTTCATATTTGAAGCCTCCAGTGATTGTTTGCACATATTCATCCTATAGCCCCAACAAATATTTTTTCCACGTGAAACTGACTTTGTTCTGGGACTGAATTTGCCCTAAGCCCTATTTCAATGATCAGGTGTTATAACATGAAGACGTGAAACTTCATGACAAGATGTCACGAGAAACAGTATTCCATGAAGAGAAGGTAAAAAATCATTGTTTAAGAGTGATCATGGTTATAACGCCACTTTAGGCAATATTTCAGTTGTATCACAGCGTGTTAGATTAAAGCGGAAGTAAGCTCAAATGGTTGTAGGTCATAGGCATTTACCACACTGCATGTTCAGATGCTTAATAATAAAAGCCAAGAGAATATTCTTGGCAACTAGCATGTGGCTTAGCACCTAATGTGCCCAACACAGCTAGTCTGACCACTTCTTCAAACCAATATTCCCCAGGACATTATTTATTAATTGGTTTACAGATCCATTGATGCCAAATTTAACAATTCAATTAACACTTGAAAAAATGTTTAATACAGTATGTTTTTTCTTCATGTCAAGTTGGATGACAAATTTCAGTACTACATTGACAGCAAATTGATCCCAAGATCCTGACATTGTCTACCATAAGAGCAGTCAACTCTTTTTCACCAACCTACAGACCATACTTAAGTAAATCAGTGCAAGAATTATTTTTTTTCCAACTCTATTTCAGTTTTGAAAATAATATTCAATGAATACAGCAACATAAACCCCCAAATTATTGACTAAGTTAATGTTTCAGTTGTGACATGATGATGACATATAACCTGTGAGTGAGTGAGTATGGTTTTATGCCGCTTTTAGCAATATTCCAGCAATATCACGGCGGGGGACACCAGAAATGGGCTTCACACATTGTACCCATGTCGGGAATCGAACCCGGGTCTTCTGCGTGACAAGCGAACGCTTTAACCACTAGGCTACCCGACTGCCCCATATAACCTAAGAAGCAGACCAGGGACAACAAAACAGTCAATAACATATGGTCCACTTTCTTACCCAACCATCCTTATGACATCATCATCTTAATCCACATTACCCTAGTCATTTACATTGCTGAGATAACTACACACCTAATTACCCCACATAAAGCAAAATCTGCTTTGAAAATCCAGAAAATCCAGCCTGACGTCACAGTGAGCTTAAGCTTTTTACCTTTTGATAATTACCTGGTGAAATGGGTCACTTGTATTAAAGACCTTGTCCAGTGTTACACAGGCGTATGGTATTTCATATTACACAATCTGTAACATAGTACAGAGCTTGACCCTTGCCGTCCAGGTGTATGGTGTCCCAAACATCATTCTTGTACAGACCTTGACCAGTATCATCCAGGTGTATGGTGTCTTAAACATCAATATAGTACAGACCTCGGCCCTTGTCATCTAGGTGTATGGTGTCCCAAACATTAATATAGTACAGACCTTGACCAGTATCATCTAGGTGTATGGTGTATTAAACATCAATATAGTACAGACCTCGAATGAATGAATGAATATTGTTTTACGCCGCATCAGCAATTTTCCAGCCATTCACGGCGATACAGACCTCGACCAGTATCATCTAGGTGTATGGTGTCCCTAACATTAATATAGTACAGACCTCGACCAGTATCATCTAGGTGTATGGTGTCCCTAACATTAATATAGTACAGACCTTGACCAGTATCATCTAGGTGTATGGTGTATTAAACATCAATATAGTACAGACCTCAACCAGTATCATCTAGGTTTATGGTGTCCCTAACATTAATATAGTACAGACCTTGACCAGTATCATCTACGTGTATGGTGTATTAAACATCAATATAGTACAGACCTCGACCAGTATCATCTAGGTGTATGGTGTCCCAAACATTAATATAGTACAGACCTCGACCAGTATCATCTAGGTGTATGGTGTATTAAACATCAATATAGTACAGACCTCGACCAGTATCATCTAGGTGTATGGTGTCTCAAACATTAATATAGTACAGACCTCGACCAGTATCATCTAGGTGTATGGTGTATTAAACATCAATATAGTACAGACCTCGGCCCTTGTCATCTTGGTGTATGGTGTATGGTGTCCCAAACATTAATATAGTACAGACCTTGACAAGTATCATCTAGGTGTATGGTGTATTAAACATCAATATAGTATAGACCTCGACGAGTATCATCTAGGTGTATGGTGTATTAAACATCAATATAGTACAGACCTCGACCAGTATCATCTAGGTGTATGGTGTATTAAACATCAATATAGTATAGACCTCGACCAGTATCATCTAGGTGTATGGTGTATTAAACATCAATATAGTACAGACCTCAACCAGTATCATCTAGGTGTATGGTGTATTAAACATCAATATAGTATAGACCTCAACCCTTGTCATCAAGGTGTATGGTGTCCCAAACATCATTATTGTACAGACCTCGACCAGTATCATCCAGGCGTATGTCTTAAACATCAATATATCAATAAGATCTACAAGCAACATATATGAGGAGTGCACACGCTGTCACGCTTCCATTCATAAATATTGACTTTATACACATCTGTCACATCCATAAAACTCCAGTCAATCTAAAATTGATCCTCTTAACACAGTTAATTCTGATTTACAACAAATCCCAATAATATATTCATGAGAATTTTTATATATTATTGGAATGGCTATTTTAAAGGACTGAAAAATAAGTGACGTTTTCTCTTCAACCCTTGAATTTAAATACCATCAGATTATTGTCTTATATCATCGATGAAGATGTTGTATTGATTCAAAATAACAAGACGGACAAAATACTAAAATACCTGCACACCTCATAAAATTATGAAATAATTTCTTTGAAGAAATGCCCTCTAACCACGTCTCTGTGGCAGCCTTTATGTCCTTGTCATCCTGGAAGCATCTTCCATGTTGGGCAGATTTCATTTGCCGGAACAGGAAATAGTCACTGGGGGATAAGTCTGGGCTGTACAGTGAAATCACCCACCCTACAGCCCAGACTTAGCCCCCAGTGACTATTTCCTATTCCGGCAAATGAAATCTGCCCTATGTGGTTAGAGGGCCAATCTGTGGATTTCTTTAAAAGTGGTATTAAAAGCTTGAAGGACAAATGGAATAAGTGTATTGAGGTGAATGGAGATCATATTGAAAAATAAAAGTGCAATAGATATTCTGCGACTTGGTCTTATAATGAAGTTCCAAAACTTCTTGAACGCCCTTCGTAACTACATAAAATGAAAGAATTGGATGTTCTTTACTTAATTTGAGTAGTATACATAGGGCGAGAATGGTATTTCCACCAATCTTTTAATGTCAATATAATTTGTAGTTAAGGCACCAAAAAGTTCCGTAATCTCCAGTATTTTGTTTCAGGACCAATGAGTAAAGTATTACCTTATCCGACAGTGCATATTTGTGTTACTGGAGTAGGTAGCAAGGCAACAAGGTCGCACTCAGGTGTCAGGTCGGGTCATATGTAGGCCAGACTGACTTACATCAGCACTATACAAAGTACATAGATTAGTATGCCAGGGAAGGAAATCAGACATTATTGAGAAAGAAATAAACCATTAACCTGCAAGGGGGGAATATCGCATTGTTTAGATCAAGTTTCAAATTAAGAAATATTGTGTCTAGTGTTTCCTCGGATGAGGTTGAGATCAGTATCAGTGTTCCTGGTGATAGAGAAATATCAATGTGAGTGTTTTTGTTGGATCATGATAAATGAATAATATCTACAGCAACCCAGCCCTTGTATGCCACTCAAAAGAAGTTAAGGATCTTCTGATTCTTTCATATTACTACGGTTAATCTGTCATTGCATGACAGATTAACAATAGGCATATGAAAGAATTGGGTGGTCCTTAACTTCATTTGAGTGGCATATAATATCTGGTCTTTGACAAACATAAGGAAGTTGGCAGCTACTAGAGACACAATACAGATGGATTACAATTTCATTATTGTTTACACACGTTTTGAGTGTTCTTGCCCCTCCACCTGGTGATAAATGGGCAAGAAGAAGCCTCAAACTATATTGTTCATAAAGAATATTGAAGTAGAAATCAATATATCTTTTCTCTAATAAATGTGTTTTAAATTATATTTTTTTAAATCCTGTGATGTAATAAAGCAACATATTTTCTACTGATACACTGGCAATTCACTTTGTTACCAGATGCCAGAAAAACATTCCATCAAAATGTAATTAATGACTTGTAAATGAAATGTATCTTTCCCCATAAAAAACTTCCTTCCTTAAATCTAAGATCTTTGAACAGAAAAACAGAAAAATAATCTGATTTTATTATGAATGACTGCAAATGAATGTAGTTTATCACGGTGGGGGACACGAGAAATGGGCTTCACACATTGTACCCAGGTGGGCATTCCAACCCGAGTCTTCGTCATGACCAGGGAACGCTTTAGGTCACCCCACCCCCCTGTAAGTAATCAGGACCAGACAAACCATTGGTTGGCAGAGAATGAGGATCAATCTTGGGTATGACGGCACAAATAAAACCTGGCAACCAGGAAGTCCCATTTCTGAACTTCTTGGAACATATTCAATTACAAACCAGAACAGCAAGCGAGCAAGCGTGCATGTGAAGTTGTTGAACAATGCAGCAACCAGCAATGGTCCAGCCACATCATGAAAGCCTAAATAATCAAGTGCTGCCAGACCAGACAAGCAAGCAGTTGGTGACAAGTGAGAGATGGTTTATTGAAGTGATTGAGTATGGTTAAACACCGCTCGGAACAGTATTTTAGTTTATCACAGCACGTCAAATTAATTTGGCAACTAAGCCCAAAGGGAAGCTGGTCTTACACACATACTAGTTTGGTAAAACCCATTAACACAGGTATGACTTACCAAGGATCATAATCAGAACAAATCATGGGTTCAAACCCATGATCAGCAGATCCTGGCCAACAAAGAATCATAATCCATTACCCTCAACAACCGCCTGTGGCAACTCAATTCTCCAGTCATACACCATGAATGATGCTCTATGGAATGTTTCGCTTGGAGTCCCCAATGAGCCCATTAAAGGGAAACCAACAGACTGCTGAAACTTTGAAAAGTGAACACATCTAAAGATTCTTTATTGTAATTGACGTGAAAAAGTAAACTCAGTGGCAACAATCTTCTTTAAATCAAAGATCATTTGGACTTTCAATAAGGCAAGCCCCTGACCCACTCATGCCTCTCTGGAGAAAAGCAGATCAAATAAATAGCAAGATCTGATTTAAGCAAACTTGTACAAAAGCAGTTGTTGCTTCACTTGACTAAACAAGCAGATGAATTACGAGTGACGGCTCTTCCTAAGGCAGCAGAGTTACGGAAACTTATTGACATCCGACGAGACTTGAATCTTTGATGAAAGATTGCTTTGCTCAAAGGCAATCGATCTCTGCAAGTTTTGTTAATCAGGACAGGACAATGTATCTGAGCATGTATCACATACTATATTGTACTCCTTCTGCAAAAGAGACGTTGGAGACACGCTGGCTCATTCATTGTCTAAGGCTTATAGTAATGAAGGCGGTGATTTTCTTCGACAAAGAAGAAGCTATAAAAGAAGTTGTAAATCTTCTGATACTTCAGACACCAAAGGCGTGCAGTGGCCAAAATTGTATTTCATTATTGACAGAATACTACAGATTACAATTTACATGCATACTTTCTGTAAAGGCCAACGTCAAAACCAACTTGTTCCGGATACAAAGTGTAATTAATTTGCTTGTAGAATAAATGCATATCATCCATCACTCCTGAAAACTTATTGGCCATTGGCGCCTTACAGTTGGAATTTTTAACATGGTACTCCTCTGAGAACTTGAAAGAACTCTTGAAGGTAGATCCCTTCAAGCCATGAAACTTGAGAACCACAACACAATAACTCAAAAGATGGCTTCTTCTGAAAATTCATAAGAGAAAACATCCTATTTCCCTGTCAGAGTTTTTGACACATACCCAGGACAATTTATATCAATACATTAAATTGCTCTTCAAAGTTTCAACATGAAATCCAATTAGATTTTATTCTGAAAATGTCAAATTTGACTCAGCTGTTTGCTTCACTCACACAATCACTCAATTCAGTCTACTTCAAAGAAGGAATGTTGGAATATATTTCACAAAGTCGATGAAATTGGTGAAAAATATCCCCCCATTCAATATCCTCCCATAAAGTAGTGCACTGCATTTTAACCATTCTTTAAATCCCTTCACATAGTCAATCTCACAAAATGGACATTTGAATTAAGTGTCCAGTCAACTGGCATTTGCAGATTGACAAAGGAGGAGGTTGTGGGAATGTCCGTGGTCTGCTAAAATGGGAATGCTGGTCCAACTTCTATCAATCAATTTCTACCTATGAGTGTGCTGTAGCTATTAACTGCAAGCAACAACCAAAATGTGGCAATTTGAACAGCACATTTCTCTTCAATCTCAGCAGAACATGTCTCGGAATTTCTCATTTTTTCCTCCAATTACAAGTTGAAGTGTGCATTTACACATCTTTAGATTAAGGCCTGTGTGCCGGGACTAGCTTTAATTTTCTCCCTACACAGCACGGATTGTCCCGAAGGAAACTCTGGTTTTAAACTCGATGGCGATATCGCATGCAAGTAGTTTGAGACAGCTGTTAAATTTCAATTCTGTTTTTTTAGCCTCTCATTAACTTTGGTTTCCTTAGGTCTTCCACAGATCTTCATTTGTAATTCTATTGTAGGAAGTGCTGCAATTCTACCTGTTTTTTTCTACTTCTAACTGGTTCCTTTGTTTGTTCTCGATAACAATTGAATACTCTGTTCTATGAGGGGTTTTTATGACAAAAGAAAATATACTTCAAACAACCATTTTTTCTATAAGTGCCTGTCACAACTGAGAATGTGACCAACAAGATTGAAGGCTTCTCACTTTACAACTGAACAAAACACAGCCAAATGTCCATGGCCATATTAAAATCTTTGGCAGTTGTCAATAGGGATTCTAGCAGAAGATGGTGTCACATGGTCTGTCTTCCAGACCCTAGAGAATAAATTACAAAATGAATCTGAGACAAGTATAGAATGATTCAGAGTCTAGATTGCCTCAGCTCTATTAAATTAATCCATGAAATTAAGCATTGTTCTGGGCTCCATTGGGATTTCAATTTTTATTGTGTAGACATACATTGTAGATCATTATATTTTGGGGACTAAATGTTTGTCTTGGTGTCGGGTACCATTCCATGGTCCCTGGTTTTCAATTACATCTAACATTGGAGGAATCGAGGCACAGTTGGAACCAGGTTTTAGATGTGTTAACTCTGGTTAAAGCAAAACATGGTGTGTGGTGCCAGCAATCCAATTACGGTAAATGGGTGGAATCTAGGATTCAAACCCCTTATCAGCCGTTCCCTACATGACTCAGGAACACGAGACTGTACTGGACCATACAGCATGGAGTCCCAAGCACGTCACACCTCATGAGAAGCCATAGATGGTCTCCACTGAGGGTCCTGCTTACATGATCACGGGTGCATCCAAACGTCTCGTGATGTCATTTCCAGTTGAGTGTTAATACATTGACTTATACATATTATATGTTAATTTGTTTGTTGTTCAATGCTGCACTCAGCAATATTTCAAATATGTGACTTATGTAAATAAGTCTGGACCATACAATCCAGTGATTGATATCAGATCAACGATCGATGCCATCGAGGTATGATGATGTTCAATCAACCGAGTCACCGAGACTGACCACCCGACCCATTAAGTCGCCATTTATGACCAGAATAAGTTGCTGGGGAGAAATTCTAAGCAGGAACTACCAGGTTATATTATCTAAGCTTACTCGACCTAAAAGAACACTGACAAGAGAAGGGCTTCAGACAATTGGATAATTTCCAGACTGGGTCTGATGTGCATACCCACAATTGGTAATTTAGGGTTGTTCCCCATCCAGGTGAATACTTTGACAAATATAACAAGGCTAATCACCCATTGATCCTGGAACGGCTCTCGGAATCTATGCTTCTTCCTACCAACTAACAACCCTGTTCTCTGGTGCACAATGTTTTCAATCAATCGGACGTCATTGTGCCACTGTGGCTGGTTCATTGTGTCTGTGCTTGTCCTGGCATGCTGTACATGGCATGTACGGTGGGACATGAATACCTGCACATGCAGCCCATGTTTCACAAGGCATCTTCCTGGGCCGTGATGGAGCTATCCATCATACAAAGTAGTAATCTGGTCACCCAACTTGGACGGCCAACATTGATCATTGGGGAACCATTCAATCATGAATCCCCCTCAAAAGTATGTTTTCATTTTCGTCGTGCATAGGATGCAGGACTTCGCATCCAGTACCCCCTGGAAAAATATAAAGTATGAGAGACATGTTCAACCTAAAATTACCAAGGCTCTATAACGTATTCGATCGGTAACCATAATCCAATGTATTCTAGTTAGGTTTTATTATGAGAGACACCCTGGACCCATATCCTTCCACAGCTTAGTTCAGGAATAGATGACACAATCTCCATCCTTTTGATGAGTAACTGCGCACAAACTATCCCTCACTCATCAGTGCAATTTGAGTGGATGGATATTTCTAGTGTCGCAAAACAGGCTTAAAATAAAGGTTTTTATACCCTCACAAGGGGACATCAATAAGGTCCTGGAGTTACCATTGGGTCTGGTACCCTCACAAGGAGATATCAATAAGGTCCTGGAAATCCCCTTGTGTCTGGTACTCTCACAAGGGGACACCAATAAGGTCCTGGGGATCCCCTTGGGTCTGGTACTCTCACAAGGGGACACCAATAAGGTCCTGGAAATCCCCTTGTGTCTGGTACTCTCACAAGGGGACACCAATATGGTCCTGGGGATCCCCTTCGGTCTGGTACTCTCACAAGGGGAAACCAATAAGGTCCTGTGGATCCCCTTGGGTCTGGTACCCTCACAAGGGGAAACCAATATGGTCCTGGAGATCCCCTTGTGTCTGGTACCCTCACAAGGGGACATCAGGTCCTGTGGATCCCCTTGGGTCTGGTACCCTCACAAGGGGAAACCAATATGGTCCTGGAGATCCCCTTGTGTCTGGTACCCTCACAAGGGCACATAATAAGAGTCTACAATATGCTAATATATAACAAGAGTACTCATTTTACTCAAGATGAAAGTTCAGGGATAATAAATTCCAATTTCAGCCTATTCTGAACACCATAAACTAGTTTTCCCACACTTTTGTAATTCTCAGTCAGAACATGACAATTAACACAGCAAATTAAGTGCAAAATGTGTAATTACCAAAACAAATTGCCCATCATTTGTCATATTAAGCACCTGATGCCAGCGCACGGTTTGACACAGACGATGTTCATAGCCTTAACAAACACAACATAAGTCAATCATGGTACTGTTGTGGAACATTGATTATAAGCACACACTTAGCAGTAACATTACAGGCTGTCAATAATGAATCATTCAGCCACTAGTCACACAACTCATGACACACCATGCTACCCAAATGCATGAAAATTTGATTTGCTGACAACAATTCACATTACACAATTACTCTGAAACAGTCCTGAATTGCTGCACAGAGTGGGATGGTGAATCAGAGAGTGGGAGTGGCAGCCTAGCTTATATCTGCATCGAACAAGCACATGATCACATGTAACAACTAGCCACGATCAACTTCTGTTTCAAAGACTAGTCCGCAGAACTAGTGTAATCCTTATTTTACTGGTCCTCAGAGCATGTAGCTGGTCCTGCTTGAACAAGACAAACATAAATGTTATCTGTTTACATATTCAGTACCAATTTGTTGTACAATTGACGCACTGAGAACTTATAGCCCCCCACTGCTACAAGTCAATGAGGACAACCATCATTCAATTTCTACTTATATTTTGGTAGTCTAGCGGCGGCATGATTTTGGAAGGCGTTTTGAAGTGAGGTGAGGTGAGGTGAAATTGGGTTTTAACGTCACGTCCAAGATTATTGCACTTATATAGTGACGTGCATGCACATGTGTGTGTGTGTGGCTGCTTGTACTAGTCCGGACTGATAGTGCTAGCACACTGAGATATCATGCCGCAGTTTAACATGAATACCCCACTCAGACACAGTATACTGACTCCGAGCTGACCAGTCCTTGTTTTAGCCCTTTAATGCCGAGCGCCAGACAGGGTAACAACAAGTACCATCTTTTAACGTCTTTTGGTATGAAACGGCTTCCACTCTCCGGGCGGATGCTCTACGACAAGACCACGGAGGCAGTCTTCGTTTTGAAGTGAGATCAAAAGAGACCTACATAGCATGGTGAAATGTTCCAATTATTCTATCAATGCTAAGCTTTTTAATTGATCTTCCTGTGAAGTACATGAAAACTGCAAGTTACACTGCTGACTATTAATAAGGTGAACGCTCATTTGTAACCCACCTTATCAGACCCATCTTGTAAGGTCTAATGCTTACATATCAAACTCAACATCTAGTAGATCTAATGATAGCTTATCGATCTCAACAGCTTTTTAGATCAAATGTTAGCCCATCAATCTTAAGAACTTCTAAGATCTAATGATAGCTTATCAATCTCAAGTTTTTAATGTAATGACAGCATATCAAACCCTTCATCTTTTTAGGACTAATGCCAGCTTATGAATCTGTCTAAAGCTACATACAAGTCCTCTGGTTTAGGTATGAACTTACACTAGTTCAGCCAGATCACAGCTATACACCCAGCCAACCATGCAAGCACCTGCTCAGCATTCCAATATATAACCTTACCTTGTGAAGAACACATCAGACAATTGACATGTTGCAGTCAAGTTCTTGGCAAAATGACTTAATGTTCAATACTAAATTTTAAACCATTATGACAAAAGTCATGCTCTTCCATTTGCATTTGATTCTGAGCCAGGAATTCATTGGCCATTCTGAACATGCATTTTGTGCATGTCAAACTGACACAAGAATTGATCATCACCCTGAATTATAGAGAGGTTATATACCAACCATAACATGGTTTCAGATCTGTTCATTCCAGATGTAGGATCAACTTCACCAATCAGGGCTCCTCCTACTTCAATAATCAACAGAATTAAGTGATTTTTCTAGCATTTTAGCCTTAGAGTGAGTTAGTGAGTAAGGTTTTACACCAAGTTTAGCAATATTCCAGCAATATCAGGCTGGGGGACACCGGAAATGGGCTTCGCACATTGTATCCATGTCAGGAATCGAACCCGGGTCTTTGGCGTGACGAGCGAACGCTTTAACCACTTGGCTACCCGACCGCCCCTTTAGCCTTAGAAACAGTATTTCAGTGTGCTATTAACAAGACATACAACAGTTAACTGAGAGACATATAGAATACTAAACGAGCTCCCGTGTAATACCAATTTTATGAAACGAGTGAATAGTTCTGGTATCTGACGAGCGAAAGCGAGTCAGATACCACAACTATTCACGAGTTTCATAAAATTGGTTTTACACGAGAGCGAGTTTAGTATTTTATTTATTACTTGTCATTTATAATGTTTTTAGAATTATACTGTTGAGTGTAAATAGGCTGACACCTACACGATCCATGGCATAATCCAATTGAGTTTAACAGAATAATACTTCAAACACGTCAAAAGTTGAAACGTATGAATTTAAAATCATACAATGGTCAACCTTTAGAATTCAGGCGTTCGTCCCACAAAATTATCGTAGTGCTAAGGCTATCACAACTCACATAATTTAACTTAGACTAAAGACTCTCGTTGCGCTAGAGTACGATCGCCTTGTGGAACGGGGCCTTGCAGCTCAAAGTTTACAATGACGTCACAATACCCGATGACGTAATTTGTGGAATTTTGTTGCAAGATCCATCGGCGAAACAATGCCATGTAACGTCAGCCTAGCAACAAGGTTGCTGGGGTCATCGAGTGTGCATAAGCTCCTCCCAGTGATCTATCATCTCCACACACAATGTCGTTGAATACGCCAAGGGATGTTGAGAGCTTTCAATATTTGTTCGTGAAACGTGTTCCGAGAGTACATAAGCACGCGTTTTGGTATTACACAATGTGTAATAAAGCTGTATGTTTATTAAACGGGTGATCTCTTCACGGGCAAGTAATAAATTATCTTACACATCCCCGTGAGATATGATACAGATATAGCTGTGTAAATCACATCTTGTCCCTTTACTGTGGGAGGAAAGCACGAAGTGATTCAGGTTTCAGATGTTTACCACTTTGGCAAAACCCTTGAGCTTGGGTATGTCCTGACAAACCAGAAACATGATCTAGACAAACCGGGATTCGAACCCACTGTTCTGGCATGCTCAAGGGATGCAACACCGCACAGCAACTCTGCAAAACAAACTTGGGTGTCTTAGACGACTGGGCCACCTGTGCCCCTCAAATGAATAGAAATAAACAAGGTTGACAATAACAGCTGTAAGACTGGTAATGAGACATTAGTTCTAACACCACTACAATGGATGGCATATTAAGTTTAATATCATCCAGTGCTTATCTATGAGCCGAGTCAGTATTGAACACTGTCTAATGACTTTTCACATGATAGTGACTTCTATTGATGGGCGTCTCTCACGGCACTTCACGAATGCATGATAAGGCAATTGACAGTCAAGTTGGTTGGCTTTAACTTTGCTTACAATTCCCTCGGTACTTTGCTTCGACAAACCTTAGAATGAATTCTGTTAAAAAAGCTGAAAGTTTCTCATTCACCCAATTCCACTTCATTTCCTGAAATCCTACTTTTCACCTGACCCCGTCCTGCTTCTATTTGAAACATTAGCTGATGAATTAAGAGTAAAATATACTGAATAAAAATACCTAATAACATAACTTACAGAATATTCTGATACATTAGGCACAATAAACCTCAAAATAATTTGATTAAAGTTCTTTTACTGCATTGAAAAAATATCAGAGCACAAGTACGTCAAAATGTCTACAAGCCTAAATTTGTAACTCACATAATTTTCAGTAGATATTAGTGCTAAAATATGGTTATTATTGTACGGAAGCTTGATAGACAAAAAGACATTTTACCAGACAAGTGGCTAAAGTTACAGATTGCAAACATAAATTATTCTATTATGCCTAATTAATATTGCAAATACACATGATATTTACCTTCTGGATATACATAAGACATTTCTCAATGGCTTACCAAATACTGCCCAGCATATTAAATATATACCAGCGCTATGCCATGGGAGGGAGCTGTTCTCATATCACCAACACAGTGATGGCAGTGATAAGAAAATCTACAGTAATATGTAGTATCTGTTTGGTCTCATAATCAGCATTCGAAATTCACGCTAGTCTGCTAGCCCAAGACTACTCAATTATGCTGAGGGCAAGTAAAAAAATCCACTTATTGTACTCCTCATTGACTAGAGGGCTATAGTTATGCAACAGTTCATACTGCTTCAGTTTAGCTACAAATTGGAAGTTTCTTAGGCTGATAACAGCAGATAAACTAAGTCCAGTGGTTTGTGCATTTACCCATCACCAGTCAGGCTTGATCCTTCACATGGCTCATGAAATTAAATTTCTTTGGGTAACTGTCCGTGAGATAGATTCTTTAGGAATCTTCTAAGCAAACACGAGAAAATAATATTTCTTCAATCTACTTTTTCTAAGTTGGCATAAAAACAACTTGTCAAGCGAACTCTGAAATGTTAAAATTTGTGAAAAAGCAGCTGAAAACACACTCATCAAATAAAAATGATGATTTGAAAATTAATGTAAACTAAACAGAAACTTGAGATTCAGAAGCTAAATAGAGCAACTTATCCCAAATAAAATGTAAAAAATCAAAAAGCTTAAAAAAATCAATCTCTCTTAGAATTTACATTAAATAAACAAGGTGTGTACAGGTGTGTGTTACCAAAAAGCAGATATTAATACAAAGAGTGGATGAGGATGATAATAAATTAAAGATGCACAACAACAAAACTACAATGATTCTAAGAAACAATATGAACAAACAGCAAAAGTAGACACATCCAATTAGGATGTCAGACAAACCAATTTTATATGGACAACTACAAAGATTCTGGCATGTACTTTTCTTTCAGTTTTCCTCCAGTTTAAATTTTCCCCCATTAATTCTCAAGGGCTATCTAATTATGGCTGCTTTGCATCCAGCAGGTGTAGCCAGGCTGCTGCTACTCCCTGTACAAAACTAACTGGTAATTTCAGACATCGCCTGCTTGAACAAAAAACTTCTCTTTCATTTTCTTGACATTCCAGAGTTATTTTCGAAACATTGAACAAGTACAACTTCCTGAGAAGTCCGAGACGTTTTTCTGACAAACAGGCCCAGTGAAATTAGTGCTGGGTTGATATAGCCTTCCGAACATTGTCTCCGTCTAGATAGGTGATCTTTCATGGCTAACGCTCACTGTAACTCCTGTGTAGGTCAGAATCCAATGTTTTCACATATCAAGGGAACAAATACTTTGATTAATTAGAAGTCAACGGTTTCAGTTTACAAGTTCTTAATAAGTCTCAGGGTGAACAGCAGAGTAAGCATTTTGCCCATGTTGTTTTGTCCCATTCTGAAGCTGAATGCTTGCTAATGTGGAATGTTTATGTACGATGTTTTCTGTATTTATGAATTAACTCCTTGGCTGAACATTCTCAAACTATCAGTGTATTTGTGTATTTGTTCCATCTACAGAGCTAAATTATGCACACTTACAGATCGGGAGGAGTGAGGTGGGTTTAGAGCAGCTTTGAACAGTGTAAAGTTTTATCATGTAGCGTCAGCTAAATATAGGGTGAAAGCCAACATGCTGAAGGTACTAAATGTCAACGCTTTGAAGAAATCCACAAGCATGAGAATGGATATGTTGTTCACAAACTAAGAACAATAATCAAGGCGAATCTTGGACTTGCACTCATGACCAGTGAATCCTGACACAGCAAAGGGATATAACTCCGAACAGCAAGATGCAGTGGTTTATTACACTCAAAATCCCTTTTGAAGTGGAGGTATGGGTACAGTTTTCATTCCTGAGACACACCTTTGTTTAAATGTGACAAGATTTGGTTCTAACACTGAGACCTGATAAAGCAGATATGTTCCCGAGTCAGGAGTAAAGATTTCCTCACTGTCAGGTCGCAATTACAACATATTATCTGACATGATTAACTGAATGAATATTCTATTCTTGACAAAATCAGTAGAAAATATTGTCTACAAAGTTCCCAACCTCAAACTTGTCCCACAATTTACCATGACACTATCATGATCATGTTATTGTTGCATTATGCTACTGTCCCATGACATTATGCTACTGTCTATATTATGCTATTGTCCTGTGAAATTATGCTATTGTCCATGATATTATGCTATTGTCCTGTGACATTATACTATTGTTCTGTGACATTATGCTATTGTCCCATGACATTATGCTATTGTCCATGATATTATGCTACTGTCCCATGATATTATGCTACTGTCTACTGACATTATGCTACTGTCCCATGACATTATGCTACTGTCCCATGACATTATGCTACTGTCCCATGACGTTAAGCTACTGTCCCATGATGTTATGCTACTGTTCCATGACATCATGCTATTGTCCCATGACGTTATGCTACTGTCCCATGACATCATGCTACTGTCCCATGACGTTATGCTACTGTCCCATGACATCATGCTACTGTCCCATGACATTATGCTACTGTCCCATGACATCATGCTACTGTCCCATGACATCATGCTACTGTCCCATGACGTTATGCTACTGTCCCATGACGTTATGCTACTGTCCCATGACATCATGCTACTGTCCCATGACATCATGGTATTGTCACGTGACATCATGCTGTTGACCCATGACATAATAGTGATGACACTGAATAGTATCATTGGCCCTAGTGACATTATCATTGTAACCTGAACACTCAAGTACTTAACTGCCAATATCAAAATACTATTTCCCCATTCATCATGCTGTTAGTCCTGTTCCACACCCTAAGATCAACTGTTATAAAACTTCTATTTGTGAATGGTGACCAGTTTTCATGTCTCAAACCAATGAGCACAAATAAACCTGATGCTGGCTTCAAAATGTTTAATTACAGCTGAGCGCCTTCTGCTTATTTCTATACTTGCTCAATATGACAGCATGACAAAATGCATGACATGGACCTTACATAATAAATCACTTAGTTGTGAATGGGGACATAGATTTTTAGACAGGGTATTGACACACAGATCTCACTTCCCAGTGTCCAGGGAGTGTGGAGTGCTGCTGGTGACAGACTGATGGCGACAGCCCTCTTACTTCTGGATAGATTACACTGCCTGACTCCCTCTCTCAACCAATAAAAGGCCATTATTTGATCACCTTACATAAGACATACAAACTCAGGATTCTTACCAAATGAACCATAAAATTCTGTTATATTACCATACTCCTCATAACATGAAATTTGATAGTTGCAGAGCAAATAGGTAATTTCAAAATCGCTTGCACACATGTAATGATTATCGTGATTTTAATTAATATTTTTAGGAATCATTTTACGGAGAGATCCTGTGTACGCAGTTTTCTATACAGTAGGCCTTTCACATTACATGCTCTATGAAAGTTGTGGAAAAAATAAAGTTATCATCAATGGTTACATGTGAGTTGAGTTGAACTTTGATGTTGGCAGTATCTCGCAGACATTGAGACTCACGATCCATGCAGAACACCTATGCAGTGCCACAAATCTCCAGTCAGTATGAGAGTGTTTCAGCACACAAGAGCTGATATTCTCTTTCAAAAGTCTTGTTTTTGAACCAGTTCAGGATAATTCTCACAAGCATTTTTTTTCACTCTGAACGGGAGACTAGGTTAGAGTTTGGCAAAGGCCCTGGAGACCGATTACAGAGAACCCACGTGGCAAGTTTCTGTTTAAAGGATTTTCCGATGCACCAAGCCATCATAGATTGCTTAAAGACCATCTCAATGCAACTCAGTTATGAGACCCTTGGGATGGTATTACAATCTCACAGGCTGATTTTTGCTGAGACAAGAATAGGTCTACACTAGCAAGTCGTAGCCCACTTGTAGAAAGCGGTCTTAAGTCTATGTTGATGTATGGGTCTCAGAATCATCTTTGTGCTGCCATTGCTTTGAACACTTGGGCTAGAGAACTTGTATATTCCTATTGAAGCACTGATAGAAGTCATCTCTCTACACTGACAGCACCCATTCGGGGCCTCCCACTGCTGAACTGATTCCACAGCACCCATTCAGGGCCCCCCTTCACAATCTGATGGGGAACAGCACCTATTAAGGGCCTCCCTTCCTGAACTTATTGTGACAGCACCCATTCAGGGCCTCAATGTCAGAAACTGCTGAGAGTGTCATTCTGAAATGGAGGACAATTGCATCACTGCCTGCTGACAGTCGGAGGGTAATAAGTGTACATGCTTTCCTGCCGGCGTATCTCCTCCTCCTCCTCGATGAGGGATAGAGGTATTCCGCACATTCTAGTTCCGATTCCCACTGCAAGTCAGCAATATTTATCAGTGCATAGCGTTTAAACCACTCTATACCAACAAAAAATTGGCAGTTCATAGTTTTACAGCACTACCCTGCCTTCTTGACAACCAGTTACCATGGCTTCCAAGAATCATATTTTCAGTTATGTTGTCTTCATCATAATCCATGAATGAAGAATGCTCAAATTACCAAGAGATGTGCCATCATTAATATCATGTATCTTACATCATCTTTGAATAAAAGATGAGTTTTTCATCAATAACCTCCACACCAAGCCATTGCTTCTGACAGTGTGACTGCAAAGTAACATGGAAAGAAGCTAACAAACTTCTTTCAAAACATTGCATTGAGAGTGTTTTGAAGAAAGAGAGCGTGGTTTTATGCCACACTTAGCAGTTTTCAAGCAATATCATGGCAAGAAGGTTTCTAGCATTGTAACCATGTGGGGAATCAAACATGGAATTTGGCATGGCAAGCAAACACTTTGACCTATAGACTACAGTTGTGATTGGTTACATACTTTTCCCCCTTCTAGCAACATTTTAACCACATGAAAAATTTAATTCAAAATGACAAATAAATCAAAATTAACAATGATGTTTTAATTTAAATTTAATATATCCTGCGAAGTTTACAAACCAAATCTTAGGGTGAGGGCATGGAAAAACAAGACATGCACTCAAGAAGTGAAATGGGATCACTCAAACCCTGTTCTGTACCTAAAGTTGGAATTGAACCTTGGTTCCAGGACAACTGAACGCACACCCTATTTGGCTAAGCCTCTGTCTTCAGAAGACAGTGTTTGACATATTATAAACTATTTGTGAACTATTAGTACTGACATAGTAAGAAATAAAATTTCAGTAGGAAAATAAACAGTAACATCCTGCCAGTTGCAGAGAAATCCATCTATCCAACAGTAAGACCAAGCTATGCCTTTCATAAAACCTTTACAAAACAGTCATTGTGTAAATAACAGTCTAGGCCGGAAAGTGTATCCATGGCAACCAGTCTTTTTAAATTTTCAAGTGCAATTAAGCCCAATCCCACAATCCTCCTCTCAAGAACTCATTCAAAATCTTCACAATGTTTACAGAAAAGTTATAGAAAACTTATGTCTGTTATAAGATTTCTTTTAAAAAGAACAAAAAATCCAATCTTTTT
The DNA here is from genome assembly GCF_023055435.1 of Haliotis rufescens. Taxonomy (NCBI): domain Eukaryota; kingdom Metazoa; phylum Mollusca; class Gastropoda; order Lepetellida; family Haliotidae; genus Haliotis; species Haliotis rufescens. The sequence goes on from NW_025963779.1 coordinate 27,196,788, forward strand.
TACTCGTCTGTACTTGGTTACACAGGAGGGCTGCCCACTGCACATGCTTTTAATTGCCTACTTTTTAAAACATATACAAACAAGACTGAACATTTTTCTAGAGTCATCAAGCACCTTGTGTCAATAAAACGGAGAAATTCCAGCGAAACTGGTTGGGAAACACTGGCAGAACTGAGGTGGGTCCAAGCCTATTTAAGTCTATGAAAGCAAATCTCACAATAACCTAACTTCCAATTGCTTCCAAATGTCTCTGGTTCCCATACCGTATAATTTCAAATATTACATCCATATCATACACGATAATGCAGTCAAATACAGGCATACTGATAAAGTTTATGTAAATTGAAAGCAAGCCCACAAAAACTGGATTAAATTGTTTCCAAATGTAAGCTGGTCTTTTTTTATTATGGAGGATGTCTGGAAAAAATTGCTAAACATGGCGTGTGGACTGGTTTAGTAATTACATTGTATATTTAGATCTGTAACTTAAACATACATTCATCTCAGGGCCAGTTTGTCAAACATGACCAGAAATGTCATAATGAAAACCATCTTGTTAATCATTTGCCAAACACCTGTGAAACATTGTTTTATTTTTTAAATATTTTTATTCCATTTTGTTAAAAAATATTCTGTCTATTTCATGAAATTATTTTCACTGAAAAATTATCAATATTCAACAAATATAATGTTATGTTAACAGTCAAACAATAGCACCATTCCAAATATATCTTCCAATTTACTCAAACACATAAATGCCCTTTTTTCTGAAATTTCAAGGGCTGTTAAAATTGAATTATCTGGAAATGCTCCACAAGGGCTGAAGGTTACAACAATGTTTCAAAATTTGCTACATATGACAGAAATGAATTACATTCTACATCAACATAATGCACACAACATAATTTATTAAATTTGTTTTGTTCTTATTAGCAATAATGAGACTTACATGACACAATACACCCACCTCTAAATTTATTCTGTGAAAGTCCCAATTGTCAAATTATGTGTGAACATGAAACAAATTTGGAAAATATTTTTTTCTGGAAATATCAAATGTGGGTTGTTTGAGTGAAATACAAACCGAAATGAAAGAAATACGATGCTTAGTGTGAATGACAAGTCAGAGAGTTGCTACCCTTCTCACATCTTATATCAATCCATTTTTGAAGGGTTTTTCATCACTGAATGTTTTTAATCGAGAGGGAAATACAGAAGAATACTGTAGTGAAATTTAAAGCCATGTGACATATGAAAAAATGTAGCATAAAGCTATGTGGTACATGAACAAGTACAGCCTAAAGTTATGCAGTATATGAACAAATATAACCCAAAGCTATGCGGTATATGAACAAATATAACCCAAAGCTATGCGGTATATGAACAACTATAACCCAAAGCTATGCGGTATGTGAACAAATATGGCCCAAAGCTATGCTGTATATGAACAAATATGGCCCAAAGCTATGCTGTATATGAACAAATATAGACTAAAGCTACGTGATCATGCTTTGGTGATACCATTTTTGGGACCATGCATCCAAACAGAAATACAGGTTCACTGGCAAAGATTGAGAAAAGATGAAAACAAGGTCAAGGTTTGCAACAGACAAGCCACCATTATCTGACATTTTGCAAATATCATATCCTAATTGCATCTCAGAATATACACTGATGCATGACTATGTATAATTGATGGCCTTCCTACTGCCATGCATAAAATGAGATCAAAATTTTGTGATCAAACATGAATTACATCATTAATGAGATTAGGTACACAAACTTAAACTTATCAGTAAGGTTCGTAAATCCAGAGGCTTGAGAGAACATGAAGAAATTGTAGTTGTATTAGATTCACGGGTCAATGGTGAAAGCAGGAACTAACATGACTATTGATATAATAAGCAGCGATCCACATCATCAGGGTACGATGACACACAATCGACCAAGTCAAGGAGCCTGACCACCTGAGTCATTTATTCATCTCATAGTCAAGCAATGGTTATGCAGACCTATTCCACCTCGGGTATACCCACAGGGTGCAACCAGCATAGGTTGCTGGGGACCTATTCCAACTCAGATATACCCACAGGGTGCAACCAGCATAGGTTGCTGGGGACCTATTCCAACTCGGATATACCCACGGGGTTCGACAAGCATAGGTTGCTGGGGACCTATTCCAACCCGGATATACCCACGGGGTAAGAAAAGCATAGGTTGCTGGGGACCTATTCCAACTCGGATATACCCACTGGGTACGACAAGCATAGGTTTGCTGGGGACCTATTCCAACTCGGATATACCCTCGGGGTATGACAAGCATAGGTTGCTGGGAACCTATTCCAACCCGAATTTACCTACAGGGTATGACAAGCATAGGTTGCTGGGGACCTATTCCAACTCAGATATACTCACGGGGTATGACAAGCATAGGTTGCTGGGGACCTATTTCAACTCGAATATACCCACAAGGTGCAACCAGTATAGGTTGCTGGGGACCTATTCCAACTCGGATATACCCACGGGGTACGACAAGCATAGGTTGCTGGGGACCTATTTCAACTCGGATATACCCACGGGGTACGACAAGCATAGGTTGCTGGGGACCTATTCTGACCTGGAATCCCCACAGAGTGGGACCAGCAAAGGTTGCTAGGGACCTATTCTGACCAAAAATCCCCACAGGATGCAACAAGCAAAAGTTCCTGGAGACCTATTCTGACCTGGAATCCCCGCGGGGAGTGATACACATGATACATGTATTTTGAAACATGGGAGTGAATGTGGATGAACACCATTGTCAGCTCTATTCCAAGCATATCCGACAGCCTGAAGGATAGAATCTGCACCACACCAACCAATGGTTGACAGCATGAACAACAATCAAAGTCCACGGACATGTCCCACACTGAGCCGCATAGGTCAGGGCTTACACGAAAGGGATATTTGGGATCTAACCTTGACCTGCAATACCCTAACAGTAACCATGGTAACCAAGTCACTGCTTCAGAGAATGACTGTGGCCATGATGGTGCTTCTCCATCTATCCATGTGACCAAAGATTTACCTGCACTGAGGCCCAGTCAAGCTCAGGGGTGTTTCGTGCAAAGTCTTATGATATAACATACAGCTTGCCAGTTAAAAAAACAAACACTTACTGAATAATGAGGACCTGCTAGTTTTGGCACTGAAACATTTTGAATACGCACATGGTATTTCCATAGCATAATCCTTGTTTACTTTCTTCTTACTTTTTACAGAGTAACTCCACAAGACAAGAACATCAAGATGAAAGTCTTTCTATAACATCCTTGACATGGAATGTCAAAAGAGGCAACATTTGCAAATCTAGGAACAAGAGAAACCTAAATGAAAAAAGACTACTTCAGTCTCATGTCCCCAATAACTGACAAGAGGACAGGGACCATTGACTTGAATCTAGAGGATAGGTCCAAGAGGACAGGGACCATTGACTTGAATCGAGAGGATAGGTCCAAGAGGACAGGGATCAATGACTTGAATCTAGAGGATAGGTCCAAGAGGATAGGGACCATTGACTTGAATCTAGAGGATAGGTCCAAGAGGACAGGGACCATTGACTTGAATCTAGAGGATAGGTCCAAGAGGATAGGGACCATTGACTTGAATCTAGAGGATAGGTCCAAGAGGACAGGGACCATTGACTTGAATCTAGAGGATAGGTCCAAGAGGACAGGGACCATTGACTTGAATCTAGAGGATAGGTCCAAGAGGATAGGGACCATTGACTTGAATCTAGAGGATAGGTCCAAGAAGACGCGGACCACTGACTTGAATCTAGAGGAAAGAGACCAAAGACTTCAATCTAGAAATTGGGGATCAAGGACACTTGGCCCCAGAGGACAGAGAACTAAGGACAAATCAAGGACATGAATCAAACTGACATGAATGAAAACAATATGGGTCAAGAGGACATGGACAGACCTAAACTACCAGATCCAGACAAGGTCACACAATTACAATACATGCCCTAACTCACCTCTATAGCAAACATGCCACAATGTTATTTCTGCACTAGTTGATTATATCATTCAGCTGTGAACTTGACTGGAGAGCAAACTGGTTCACACCACATGATCTTTGAGTCATCATAATGTCATGTACAAAATCACAACTGTTAAAACGTTTATTCAATTTACTTCCCTTCCCTTGCAGCCATGGACCTTTCATTTTCTTTGTATCTGGTATCAGCATGTGCTGAAAATATGCACACATTAATTTGTATCGAACAGTGTACTTCTTCACTCACAAAATTGAACTTGCGATGGTACTCAACATGCTAATTAAACATCAAGGAAAAAGTTTGACATTCCTTGCTGCTAGGGTGAAACCAATGAAGTCTGACCTTGTTAAGAAAAATATATGGATTATTTTCCAATTTTGAAAGTTTGATTCAAATTTACATAAAACCCAACCAGCCAAGGGCGATAAACATGCCTGTCAAGTCGAAAGTCCATCTTGTCCTTAATGGAGCTGAATTTACATGTATCACGGCCAACAAGTCAAGGGAAACCCGAGTAAGTGAGTGAGTGATTTTACACCATCTTCAGCAATATTCCACCAACATGACAGCCAGGGACACTAGAAATAGCCTTCACACATTGTAACCATATATGGAATCAATCCTGGGCCTTCGACGTGACAAGTGAATGCATTAACCACTGGGCTACCTCACCAGCCCCCAATGAGATGAAACTGCCCATCAAGTCTACTCAACAGTCACTCACTGCTGAGTGAAGCCTCAACTGATCCCCCTTCATGTCTATAATCCTTGACTATGTCATAATCTTACAACTGCATCTGACCTCCTCGTGTCAAGGGTTGACAGCTGTATGATCCCGTCTAGAGATTGCAATAACACTACATAATCACTACAGTCAGACATGCTTCATCGGCATGCTGCAGCAGCACCAGCATCTCACACTGATTCCATGCTAGGTGGAAAGCGTATCTCTTGCTAAACACATGTTCATGACACTTCAGAACAAACACAACATTGTTCAAACATACGAAGGCCAAACAAAGGACAAAAACCTGAATCTTTTCTTGCTCCTATTTCCCTTCCTTATGTAACTCATCCCTGTTTTTTCATGGAGTTGCCTGAAGACGTCTTGCAGCCTGCAGGTTTCACACTTATAGACGTATGCGGGGTAATGATTCCTCAAGTTGATGCATCCTTGTCAAGAAGTTCCCAATGTATCAATTTCCTGTTGGACGTGTTACCGTTTACAAACTTCCTCTTTCACACCTTGGTTCCAATTCTTGCACAACTTCATATTCCATTTGCGTGAAGACTATTAGAAAATTATGCGAAGTTGAAGACTTCTATTAGAACATGACACTAAGGTGAAGATTTGTGCACAGTCTGTATGAGGATGGTCTTGTTAGGCTTTTACCAAATGCCTTCATTGAACTAATGTAGGGCACTGAACCATGGCCTTCGACATGATGATTGAACTCTCAACTACTCGGCTTGCTACTGTATGTGTAAAAAAGTTATACCAAGAGAGTGAGTGAGTGAGTCTGGTTCAGCTCTGCTTTGAACAGTATGTCAGTTATATCACCGCATGTCAGCTCAATGTAGGAGGTAAGCCTGAAGCAACGCAGGTCTGTTTACCGCAGGCATTTACCACTTTGATCAGTGTACTATCAGAAGATGACACCAAGATGGTGACTAGTGTACTATCAGAAGATGACACCAAGATGGTGACTAGTGTACTATCAGAAGATGACGACACCAAGATGGTGACTAGTGTACTATCAGAAGATGACGACACCAAGATGGTGACTAGTGTACTATCATAAGGTGACACCAAGATGGTGACATCATAAGGTGACACCAAGATGGTGACTAGTGTACTATCATAAGGTGACACCAAGATGGTGACTAGTGTACTATCATAAGGTGACACCAAGATGGTGACTAGTGTACTATCATAAGATGACACCAAGATGGTGACTAGTGTACTATCAGAAAACAACATCAAGATGTTGACTAGTGTACTATCAGAAAACAACATCAAGATGCTGGCTAGTGTACTATCAGAAAACAACACCAAGATGTTGACTAGTGTACTATCAGAAAACAACATCAAGATGTTGTCTAGTGTACTATCAGAAAACAACATCAAGATGTTGACTAGTGTACTATCAGAAAACAACATCAAGATGTTGGCTAGTGTACTTTCAGAAAACAACATCAAGATGTTGACTAGTGTACTATCAGAAAACATCAAGATGTTGACTAGTGTACAGTCAGAAAACAACATCAAGATGTTGACTAGTGTACTATCAGAAAACATCAAGATGTTGACTAGTGTACAGTCAGAAAACAACATCAAGATGTTGACTAGTGTACTATCAGAAAACATCAAGATGTTGACCTGTCTACCATTAGGAAATGACATCAAGATGTTGTCTAGTGTACTATCAGAAAATGACACCAAGATTCTGACGTGTGTATTAAAAAAAGAAACCAAATACGTTGACCGTTGTATTATCAGAAAATGACACCAAAATGTTGACCTGTATACTATCAGACAATGACACCAAGATAAACATAGATTACAAAGTCTTAAAACATGGGTTTCACACAGTGACCCTTCTCTGACCAACAAGCAAACACCTGACCCACCAGACTACTCACCCAAATGTGAAGTTAAAGCCCAATGTACGACAGTCAGTATGACGGCAATGAGTGATTGTCAGTGTATGATTGTCAATGTATGATTGTCAGTCTATGATTGTCCATGTTGAGGGGTGTGATCCGCCCACCTGATCTAGCTTGTCAGTGCCAGCAGTAGTTGGCGCTGTGGTATATGGGCATATATTGACACCAATGTTCTAAATACATATGACACCACAAGACTACTTGAGTGATTCTGCCTTGATGTGAATGCCCAGGGCAGTAATCTCCTTGCATGCCGGTGACCTGTGAGAGGATCCGTGCCATGGACAATAGACCACTCGGCAGAGGGTAAGCACAGATTCACACTCCGTCTCACCCACAGAATAGCGCACAAAGTCATATTTCTGTATCCTAGCCTAAGCGTACCCTACCTCTGATCACTGATGGTGCTTCATCAACCAGGGGACGGGCGGGTAGCCCAGCGGTTAAAGCGTTTGTTCATCACGCTGAAGACCCAGGTTCGATTCCCAACGTGGGTACAATGTGTGAAGCCTATTTCTGGTGTCCCCCGCCGTGATATTGCTGGAATATTGCTATCACTCGCTCGTTTCAACAACTAATAATCATAAAACATCAACACCAGAGAATAACCAGTCTCGATTATCCGATGAAGCAGATTCCATTGGGAGTTAAAGGCAAAATAGCAGTGAAAACTTTATGAATGGATCACTGAAAATCAGAGATGACACCAGGTGTTCGCGAACACCGGAAGCACCTCCCACCCATACAATCTACTTTAAGGAGTAAATGTAATAATAAACATAAAAGGATGGAATAAAGATTTTGTTTGTTGTTTAATGCTGCACAATTTTCAAGACATGGCTGCAGCCTGTAGATGATCAAGTCTGGACCAGACAAACCAGTGGTTTGTGTGATGAACAGCAACCTATGATGTCGGGATCTGTTGACAACCAGGTCATCCGGCCTGACCAGCAGATCCAAATAGTTACCTTGTATGATAAGCGTAGGTTGCTGAGGACTTATTCTAGACACACCCTCCCCCGAATCTTGTCATGTCAATGGGACTAACTTCAGTTCCATAGCAACAGAACAGAAATGCAGCAGGTAACCAAACAGTCGCTGCATGGTGAATAAATACTGTTGCCATGGTGATGAGTGGATTATTGAATATTCTGCTATAGATGTTAAATAAGTAAACATTAAGATAACAACATGCAGGGTATTTGGAGTTGAATTAAATCAATTCATAATTTATATTAGCTTATATGAAAGCCTACTTCACAGGAAAGATCCCTTGGCCATTTGGTAATGGGTTCTACTGTGTCTCACCGATTTGTTCTTGTGGACAGTGGGTAAGAGGCACTTAAGCAAGGGCTATCAATGCTCTTATATCAGCCCAACAATGCTCTTCTACATCCAGACTAGGATTTTCAGACAGTAATGAGGAAATACAAACCAGCCGTAAAATACTTGCCCATCAACATATAAATGCAGTTATAATGACTAAGATCGAAACGTCTATCCTGTAATTGGTTGACATTTGAAATAATAGTCATAATGTAGTCTCTTCCCCCGGCACCCCACCCCCCACCCAACCCCAATTTATTATCAGGACTACTCATCACCTCAACAACCCTCCCTCCCTCCCTCCCCCCCTCACCCACATTGCTACCCCCAGTTATATAGACTACCCCTCACCCTGACCAACACAGCTCCGAACACCCATCCCTCACTGCTCCCTACTACTGGTAGTACTGAGTTATCAAAGGATGGGTTGTGAGTTGTTAATTATTGCCTACTCCACACAATCACTGGTAACCCCTGCCCCGTGTTCCTGCTTCCTCAGTGTGAGTCGTGTCCCCGAGTAGTGGGGGGTGACAGCGTTGTTTGATTTGCCCTGTCTCCCCGTGACTCAGCTGTTGACTCACCACCCGTAACCACCAGCTTCTACCACCCTCACAGTTTATTCACAAGTCTCTGTACAAGTGTTAACAGACAGTTTTCTTTTCAAATTGTTGCTGTGACAAAACTCGAACCTTAAGATAATTTATTGTGACTTTTTCAGGTTCAAAATATCTGTGTAAGGACAAAATGTCAAATAAGTAATCTGATAATTTGTGAATTAACCTTTTTCTTTGGGTAGTTGAACTTAATTAAAAATGAAAACAAACATGCTATTGATTATAAATTCTACGTCATTTTGACTGAACATGCTGAATACGGATATCAAAATACAGTAAACTACGGTTATAACAAACTCAAAGGGAATACTAATTTTAGTTCGTTATAACCGTTATATGTTCATATACAGCATGACTACAGCAAGTAGTCGGGACGAAAAAGTAAGTTTGTTATATCCATCAGTTCGTTATAAGCGTGTTCGTTATAACCGTAGTTTACTATAATTGTAAAATATTTACAGATGAGAAAATCTATTAAATTGCAGCATGGTATCTCAGTTGGCTAGCACTATAAAACCTGCTTTTCTCCGGGAGAAGTACAAGCAGCCACACACAAACTTACAACTTGCATGTCACTATATGGGTGCAATAATCAAGAACACAAAGTTGTACTCTATCCCCACCCCCCAGCCCCCACCCCCATTCCTCACCCAACTAACAAGTAATGTTTTAGATAATGCTGAGTGTGAGACTGTAGTCTCTAACAACAGACTGATCAGGTGACTAACTTTTTGTCTCTCAAATAAAAACGTTTATAGAGTTTTTCAGTGAACTGTCTTTAAATACATCATAGAAAGGAGACCAGAGAGTTTCATTCTCAGAGCTGAAGAAATCTAGGCTCGCTGAAGTTTTAATTTTCAGATTTTTGTTTCAGGTTTTGTATGACTGCTCTATGATGGGGACACTAGATTCTCCACCTGGAGTCAACAGTCTGGTCTGACCAGGCTCTGTCTAACACTGGTTCCACCAGCCCTGAATACCATGCTCCTGCTCGTCAAACCAGTCCACATCACTACTTCCCCAAACACAGCTTCTGTCTCGATGGGATTTTGTTTTGAGACCAGATATGTTTCAGCTACAGCTTTCTTTATGCCCACTCAGCCCCTCCCCAAGAATATCAAATCAGGTGACTTGGTTGATGCTACAATCTCAACAGGCTCAATCACTGGATTGTGTGGTCCAAACTGGAATATTTACAGTGGAATGTATTATTGGAATATTACTGAGTGCAGAGTTAAACATGTTAAACAATAAGCAGACAAAAACATATTCTGCCTAAGGTATTAGAAACAAGTGGACCCGTGAAGATCCGGGTTAGAATAGGTCTTCAGCCACCAATGCTTGTCGTGAAAGGCGACTATGCTTGTCATAAGAGGCGACTAACGGAATCAGGTGGTCAGGATCGCTGACTTGGTTGATGCATTTTATTGTATCCCAGTTGCAGGGCTCGCTGCTCATGATATTAATCACAGGATTGTCTGCTCCAGACTTGATTATTTACAGATTGCAGTCATACAGCTGGAATATTGCTGAACACTCATCTAATATCCTCTGTACATTAACAAAACTGGCTTCAGTCCCTAAATGTATCAAACAAATGCATTTCTTACAGGTTATGGAAAAAGCATATATACACTGAATATTACTTATATCTTTTATATGTGAAGTGCAATGTTAAAAACCAACAAGAAACAAGTGTTTGTCATGATGATCATTAAAGATATATTCAGCTTCTTCAGTCTGTTCTGTCTCTTGTCACTACATAAACCACTTCTTAATGTCAAAAGGTAATTGGAGGTACCACAACTAAGAAAATCATGTAAATTTAGTTCAAATATTTACCCTCCCCCGACCACCATTAACACCATACTTAAGACCTACTCAAAAAGCTTTATGTCATAAATTTTTCAGAGGTTTCAAATTGGCTAAATAACAGTAGAATGACTGGTACATGTCTTCAGCGTTAACCTTCTCTTGTCAAATGAACATAGCCACACGGGGAGTTACTGTCATTGCAAGCCTTTCTAAGCAGGCCACTGTGCATTGAAATCAATGCAAGCTGAGAGGCTTAATGGGTTTTGAACCCCAAAACTAATCAACTTGGGTTTTTTGCAGTTTGATCAATCTTTTGACAAGAACCCTTAGGATATGTAAGGGTATATTCTGTTTTCATCACCTCAAATGAAATGTGCATCACTTGCTACTGATCTTATTGTCGTTATGGGATTTAGGTCACTGTGTCAGATATCTGTCTCTAGAATGAGACATGTTACTGCGACCTGACACAAGTTGTGTCACATACACGGACATGGATGTCAAGACAGGACAATCATCAGGCTGTTGTGTTACAATTACAATTGAGGGAGTGAGCAAGTATTGTTTTATGCCGCTTTTAGCAATATTCCAGCAATATCACGGCTGGGGACACCAGAAATGGGCTTCACACATTGTAACCATGTCAGGAATCGAACCCAGGTCTTCGGCGTTACAAGCAAACGCTTTAACCACTAGGCTACCCGACCGCCTCTGTTACAATTACAAAACCATCAATGTTTTTGTTTTATGGCTAATGGGTCTATTATATGCCAATGATTACCCAAGGGATAACGGATGTTCCAAAGATGGATTATGAACAACGATTGACCACAGGTGGACCCAGAAAGGCTGTATGGTGCACACACACCATTTTTCAGACACCTAACCTGCCTTTAAAATTCAAGCTCGTCCTGTAGCCTGAGACTACTACATGTATTACTAAACTGTTCTGAGGACAAGTAAAACTCCAATGATGGCAGTCTTCATCGACTTGTAGCATTTCAGGGCCGTAAATCTGAACCAATTTCCTACAGATTGGAAATAATTACTAAATGGACATAAACAGTGAAAAAATTTTGTTCTCATTCAAGCAGGACTAGCAATAAACTAGAATTTCTAAGGCTGCTGACGTAGCAATCTCTGTGTTTTCGCGACCGCCTCCGTGGTCTAATGGTAGAGCGTCCGCCCGGAGAGCGGAAGGTCCGGGGTTTCGATCCCCAGCCGCTTCATACCAAAAGACGTTAAAAGATGGTACTTGTTGTTACCCTGTCTGGCGCTCGGCATTAAGGGGCTAAAACAAGGACTGGTCGGCTCAGAGTCAGTATACTGTGTCTGAGTGGGGTATTCATGTTAAACTGCGGCATGGTATCTCAGTGTGCTAGCACTATAAATCGGCATCAGTCCAGACTAGTACAAGCAGCCACACACACACACATACACGTGCATGCACGTCGCTATATAAGTGCAATAATCTTGGATGCGACGTTAAACCCCATTTCACCTCACCTGTGTTTCGCACACCCTTGATGTTGTAGTGTGCTCTCCCCACACGCCACCAAACACACTACATTTCTGCTTCTGCACACAGTATACATACATAAATGAGTGAGTGTTTTATTGCAACTTTTAAGAATATTCCAGCAATACACGTCAGGGACACCAGAAATTGCCTTCACACATTGTACCCATGTGGGGAATCCTTGCGAATCAAACCCGAGCCTTTGACGTGATAGTCGAACACTTTAAATACTAGGTTATCCAGGTGAAAGCTGCAGTCCTGGTTATAGGATTTCACTGTACTTCATATGTCATCAGTAATATATATGCAATAATTACACTTTCTGTTTAACTGATTAAAACATGTGAAGGAAAATACTTTTAAAAAATCAAATGATGCTGATATAAATAGGATACATAATACCCAAAACATGTTTTACAAGAATCAACAACTGGTTATTATTGTTGACGGATTGGTTGATTCAGTGATGAAGATGAAAACCAAACTTCTCCCAAACACAGTCAGTCTTGGAAAATTCATTCCATTAGATCACATAGCAAAAATATCCTAATGAAGTCAGTATGGACTTGAACTAACCAAACGGAAGTTCATATTACAAACTTAATTAAATATATTTCCATAGAAGCTCTCACATTCAGGCAATAACAGTAACAGATATCATGCTCCAAAGAAACATGTAAAATAAGTGAACCGAGGAATATTCCAGCTGATGTTTTGGAAAATATATGGTGGTGATTTCATCGGTCATGAGAAGTCCAACCAGTCTATCCTTTATTCTAATCAGTACAAAATATTTTGTACATTTTCCAAATATTATTTTAAAGTTTTATACACCTGAATTGAGAGTTTCAAAATACTATGCATAAAAGGAAATGTCTTATATTACTGATATTATGATATACCGTGTATAAAGTGACCCCATGTATAAGGCGACCCCCCTGTAAAGCCTTCAGAATCAATGCTAATGTATCTATCCCGTCTATAAAGCAAATCAGAATGAAGCACATCCCAAACACATACACAATCCCTATGTTTGCAATAAAAACATGATTGTCTTCCGTAGAAAAAAATGGTATATGCATGCAATGCCAAGAAATACATGCACATAATGCACGTGCATGTGCCATGATGTGCGTGCATGTGCCATGATATACATGCATGTGCCATGATGTACGTGCATGTGCCATGATATACGTGCATGTGCCTTGATATACGTACATGTGCCATGATATACGTGCATGTGCCATGATATACGTGCATGTGCCATGATATACGTGCATGTGCCTTGATATATGTGCATGTGCCTTGATATATGTGCATGTGCCTTGATATATGTGCATGTGCCATGATATACGTACATGTGCCATGATATACGAGCATGTGCCATGATATACGTACATGTGCCATGATCTACGTGCATGTGCCATGATCTACGTGCATGTGCCATGATCTACGTGCATGTGCCATGATATACGTGCATGTGCCATGATATATGTGCATGTGCCATGATCTACGTGCATGTGCCATGATATACGTGCATGTGCCATGATATATGTGCATGTGCCATGATATACGTGCATGTGCCATGATATATGTGCATGTGCCATGATATACGTGCATGTGCCATGATATACATATGCACATAATGCCATGATATACACATGTACAGACTGCTATGACATACATGCCCATAATCCCATGAAAGCATGGCCACCAGGGATTGCGGCTACAACATGGAAAAGCTCTATACATCAAGTAAAGTCAAGCACTGTAACACCAATAACAAAGCAGAAATACCATAACGCTGAAAATACTGTAACCATTCTTGTCATACATCTTACAGTCACTTTCTTTGAACTCCAGTAATTTGTACTGCAAGCATTGACACGAACAAGATACAAGCAAGTGTCACAGAGTAAGAAAGCAATTACTCAATAGTCCGTCAGACTGGTATTAAGGTCGTTACATTATTAATGCGTTACTGTCTGTCTACTGCTTTGATAAACCCATGTTAACAAGTGACTCCTCCAGCCCCAAGGAAATCTAGTTGTATTTGTTTATTCAACTTGAACTATCACATAGGTCTGCCTGGGTCTGAATGGCCTAGTGATTATTAGCCCATCCCTTGACAAGTTCACTCAACTCCCAGACCTACACAGTAGGTTGTCTCAAAACAACAACCCTGTGATCTTCCCCAGCAGCGGACAGCTCCCTGTTACGCCATGATGTGAAATGTCAATAAACTACCTGCATATTGTTAGACATGACTACCGCCACACTGGGAATGGACTTCAGGTATGTGCCGTTAATTTGGGACGCTGCATGAGTGCTAATTTGTTGAAACATCATACAGATCTTTAATTGGCCGTTTGTACAACTTTCCAAGACTACGGATCGGACTTGTGCCTCTTAAGCTTATGTCAACTACTGTTTCAATAGCACGTATTGTAAAAATACATGTGAATTTTCAGTGTTAGAGTGAGTGAGTGAGTTGGGTTTAACGCCGCTTTTAACAGTATTCCAGTTATATCACGGCGTGTCAGCTTAATGTGGGAGGAAAGCCCAAAGTGATGCGTGTCTCAGACGTTTACCACTTTGGTGAAACCCATGAGCACGGGTATGGTGCTGACAAACCTAGAAACATAATCGGGGCGAACCGGGATTCAAACCCACAATCATAGGTTTCTGGTGTGCCTAAGGGACGCAACTCTGCACAGCGAATTGCGGCGCCTTAGACGACTGGGCCACCCGTGCCCCCTTTCAGTGTTAGAATTAAAGGGGACATGGGGTCCCCTGAACATGTGTATGTAAATTCTTGTATTCTTAACATTTGGGTTAGGACAAGGAAACTTTGACTCCAATCTAATTTGAATTTGAAATGGTCCGAGATACCAATACTTTGTCTTTGTCACAGAATTGCTCTCATACATGCTGTCAGATACACAAACTTCAATTCTGAAACACTTGTCTGGAAATCTGTGAGGCTCTTTTGCTGAAGTGTTTAAAACAAGATTGATCCTTCCATGGTCACCAGTAACACTGTATCAAATAAACACTTGTCCTCATATTTCATAATATTTGCTGTAATAACCTTTGGGTCTGATATTCAATGTAGACGGTCCCCAAAACAATCAACTTTCAGATTCAAACTGCTACTAAAGAACGAAAAACAAACTTGTACGTGACACCATCAAGGAAGGATGATAGCAAAAGATAATAGATTTTATTTCCGGCTGGAATAAAGATTTTTACATATTCATTATTTCTTATGACCAGCAGTGATGAAATCTCATGATCTTTTTCATTGCACCAAATCATAAAACTGAGTCAACATGGTCAACCAAAAATAAATTGTCAGAAGTAATACCATTTTTTAAAAGAAATTTCAGGGTTTTTTCTTCAATCGGTCTCATAAACCAATAAATAAAAAACATATGGCCCTGACAATACCAACATACAACTACTCTGTCACTTCTCCCAAAGTTTGGACATTTTCTACAGAAAATATGTGCCATTAGGAAAATACATATGCAACATCTTTGGTCATACAATTTGTTTCACATTGTTTCCAACACAAAAACACAAAGATATCTAGAGCCCATAGAATAAAACACTACAACTAGAAGATACCTACATATACAACCCATAAATCTAATTGAATGTAACAGAATGTATTATATGTTGTAAGTGACCTGACCAGATAACTTGAAGTGAACACACTGCAAGCCTTGGTATTATCCACATGGTTGCCAAGCATGTCATTAATGGTAACAATGTATGACGTCTGCCACAGTAACTGCACTGTAACAACTGGATCTACATGGACATGGCCAGTCAGGTAACAGTATGTCTGGGGATGCTGCATGACAAAGGCTTGCTCTGTGTAAGTGTATTTGCTGTAGAAGAATCAATCTTCAATTCATCCATCAGTGTGAGGGCAGGAGTTTGGTGCAGGATGTGTGAAATTCAATTACACATCACTTATGTACTTTCGATCACACAGCAAGGTACAAATTACGTCACAGCTAAGTAAACCAGGGCATCTGTACACTTGGCTGTTAACTACTGTGAATATATGCCACACATGCCATATACATGCAATATATTGTAATATACTTGAAATATACATGCAATATACATGCTTATTGATTTGATTGACAGTTGAAATTGGCAACTCCCAAATGAGATGCAAGGGATGCTAAGGAATGTTTAACTGAAATAGGCAACATCAAGTCAGCCTTTATTAAGTGCTAACTGGGACCATGTAACTGTTCAAATCCATGAATAAATAAACAGAGTGAATCAACCAAACTGTTAACACCTAGACAACAGCTAATTAGCAGTAATACACAGCTGTGTGTGACACCTGAGAGATTAATACCCTAGGTAATACGCAATCAATAACAGGGGATAGAGGGCTCTTATACATTAAAGGTAATCAAGTGTAGGAACAGCCTGGGGGGGGGGAGGGGGGGGAGGAAGATGGAGATAGGAGTGTGTGTGTTTGTCTGTGAGTGAGTGAGTGAGTGAGATATCTGGAGAAATGTGTGTGTGTGTGTGGGGGGGGGGGGGGGGGGGGGGGGGAGGAGGATATCTGGGGAAGTGGAGGTGATGAGTGTGTGGAGTAGCTGGGAAGTGGTGGGTGGGGCTTAGGGTCAGGAGTAGGCGAGTAGGGAAGAGCAGAGTGAGTGAGTAGGGAAGAGCAGAGTGAGTGAGTATGTTTTTATGCCGATTTTAGCAATATTCCTGCAAAATCAAGTCTGAAATAGGCTTCACACATCGTCCCCACGTGGGGAATCAAACTCGGGTCATCGGCATGAAGAGTGAACCACCCACCAGGCTACCCCCAAAACATGATAGATGAAGAACAAGACAGGAATAGTTTGGGAGTGGAGCGGGGGTGGAGGGGCTTCAGTCAAGGGCCAATAGTTGATTAAAATATTTTTTTAAAATCACAAGAAATAAACAAAGATCACCAGTGCTACAAGCAACCGCTTACTCCGTAACCCACTGTCACATCCTTGTGTCCTGGGGTGGAGGGTGGGGAGGAGGCAGGTGAAGAATATATTGAATGGATCAGACAATACACTGCCAACAAAATATTTTCACCACAGAATAACCTGCAGTTTATTTCTCGAGGGCAGTCATAGAGGAACATGTTTCCTGTTGATTGGCCTGTACTTGGGCATGGACTGGTTAACGTTTTATGATATACAGGTGAACAGGTGGGTGGGGCTTGAAATGCAACTTCACAAGTTTATGGATGAATGCCAATGCACTTGAGAGTTGTGCCCATTGAAGCTAAGGTAGAGGACACTCAGCCCCGTGAGACAACTGTACATAATACAAAATGCATTTAGACCAGCAGGATGGTGTAGCGTGGAGGAAACTTTTCATGCTGTAAATCTCGGCTGTGTGCAGTCTGCATGTAATAGACTGTCCGATGATCATTAATGTGACACACATTCTCTGTGTCGATGTCGCATGTGTGTCAGCTGAAAACATGTTAAGGTTAAATCATTGCCACACCACATGGTCTTATTTCAACACACGGCATGTAATCGGGATACTTTTAAGTCATCCATATTCACACCATACATGTTGATGAGCAAATGAAAGGGAAAAACTTACTTGTCATATTCTGAATTATCCTTCTCACATCGAGCATCTTTATTCTTCTGCCACCCTTTCCCATGTCTACAAGTTGTCAATAACACAATATCCTTTCCATTATGAATATGATACAATGCATTCCTCGTGTCCGATCCTATCCCAGTGAGGTACCGCTTCCCTTTGAATGCTAGAAGGTAGTTTCTTGATGAAGGGATATTATTTGATGAGGCACCGAGGTAACCTTTTTCACCCCCCTTTTGAGGGTGTTCTTTGGCAAAAAGAGGGAAAGAAACGTCAAATCCTGGCCTAAATTTCCAAATTGACATACTAGCTTTGGCTAAGATTGCTTCACCTATATCAAAACCTAAATTTTCCACATAATCCGGCCAAGTACCGGAATAGAGATTAAATATAATATGGTTTCTCCCATTGTTCCAGTATGGGAGCGCTTCTAACTTTAACTGTACATCTCGAATAAAATCTACACTAAGCACATCTTGATCCAGAGTGTCTATGGCGGGAATAAACACACATGCTTCCTTGGGATCTGGCGTATAAAACCGCGACTCCTGTACCGATGTGAGGATCTTAGAATATGAGTTTGACATTGGGTAAGCGTTTTGACGCGGGTACACATAAACTTTGAAACCATTTTTGCAGAGGTTGAAGTTGAAGCACGTTTCCATTCGGCACCTCTGTTTTTTATGCTGTGTGGCTGTAGCTCTCCTCCGTTTTGGAGATGTGTGGTAGTCCTCGGAAAACCCATGGTAGTCACTTGGGTCGAGAAACCCTCGGGTCCCGATTTGGGATATGGTACCTTCACCACCATTTCGCCGTACCAGACATAAATAAACCACAACAAGGAGAAAACCACATACAGACACCCAAATATATCGCTTTATCGCCTGCATCGAACAAACCTCCTCATCCACACTGTTCTGTCATTTTGGATGGCCTACAGTACACTAATTCCGGTGAAATACCCGGAAACTGTCTACCGAGACAACAAGCTTTCAGACCACGCCGCCATCTTTTGCAGTGTACACACAGTTTGATCCCCGTAAGAAAAGATCCGTGTGAATGAAATATGCTCGCGTGTGCAAATATTGCTTGGGCTCTCTCTCCTTCGTCTG
Organism: Haliotis rufescens; assembly: GCF_023055435.1. Lineage (NCBI taxonomy): Eukaryota > Metazoa > Mollusca > Gastropoda > Lepetellida > Haliotidae > Haliotis > Haliotis rufescens. The sequence goes on from NW_025963779.1 coordinate 27,215,517, forward strand.
GTTATGTCGCCCAATCGCAGTAGCGCTACTGACCCTCGGTGACCGCTAACATTTCACCCCAGTCACAACCGTGATTGGCAACAAACTATGACGTATATATTTCCGTATTTCAACATTCATGTACACCCACGGAGTGCCATGCATGAGGCAAACTGACTTCGGACTTCAACACTCGCCAAAGCGACACACATTCATGATATAAATATACATTAGCAATGTAAATACACGCGCATGAGGTGTTTCATGTACATAAAGCTGATAAGCTAATTATATACAAATGAATATTAAACACAAAGTCTTTCCAAAATACCATTAGAAATTATTATTGAACATATCAATATTATATCTGTGAAATACAATTTGAATATGAAGCGTGCGTCAGAGATATCCATTAAGTTCGTATACAAGACAACGGTGTTTTGTTTCGGCGTGTGGTAACCCATCCCAGATTTTGAAGTACTGCAGAAATGCGATCAGACTGGCATTCTGGCAGGTAAAACCTGCATATACAATATACACTCCTTATAAATACTCATCGGAATTTGGGATACGAGTCAATACCAAAGTATTAACTCAGGCACAGTACTCTACAGTACTAAATGAATCAAGTCATAGCCGTTCGCGTCATGTTAATATTTGCTAGAATATGGAGACATATACTTTTGAACTTCAACCCTTCTCCCGAAGCCGCCACATGGAGGGAAACAATAAGATTTCTTTTCCTGTGTTTGATTTTGCCATTGCAGAGACGAGTTTGACAGTGTAATGTGTTTTTCAGTATTTCGAAGCCTTTCACGTACTCCTTAGTTGTAAGTCTTATACATGAGCCGATCAATAACATCGGTTGTCTGTTTGTATGAACAATTATAGCTGCCTGGTTGCGTCATGTGATTTAGTCTTTGTGAAACAATCTGATGGAATATTTTGAAATAAATTTATGATTATGTTTACGGATAATTCACGAAACTTAATGAATCAGAGTACGACGGTTAGGTTGCTGGTAACATAGTCATCATAATTATGAATTTGATGCTCATTTAGTGAATAATTATTTACAGATCCCTTACTTCTTTTTAACACGTCATCAAACGCCGTTATTCATTATCCTCGTTTTAACACTGCCTGGCAGTTAATGTCATCACTGCCTTTATATTTGTCCTGTTTTTCAATTATTGATACTTTTAAAGGTTTTCCTACTATCGACAATAAATGGCGTTTCATTTAAGCTGAAATGCCAGTGTCTATGATTTCAAAGCCAATCAACTGTCACGCTGTCGAACTTCGTATTTCCAAAGGCATATATTTGTGTCGACACCGGGTCGTGTCAGTTTCGCGATGTCAGTGTGTGTGTCAAGAGTGGAAGCGAGTCCATGTGGTTGGTATATAATCATACAACGTACCGTGCTGTTAAAACGCACTAATTTCTTGCGTTGTTCAGCGTCCTTGTTGGAAAAAGACACAAATAAAAGTTGTGCCCGTGAAAGGTGTAGAAACTAAACCCAAATTTAATGCAGTGAGAAAAAAATCTGCGCGTGACAGTTCACACACTTTGTGATTGTGTGACGTCACAGCTCTCGGGCGATGGGCTTTCTGTTCAAATGGGGGCGATTTGTAAAGCTTTAAATCTCGCTTGTGACATAATCAAAGTAGTCTATCTTTTCCTTATCTCACGCGAAAATCAATGGACTAGACCATTTACTCATGCAAACAGTTTTTAATAAGTTGTACTGACGGAAATATTAACTTATAAAGTTAACAGCTGGGTTATCAGTTGTATTATATATCAATTATAAAGTGATCTCAGTAATGTATTGTTATTGAATATATCTGAGTGGAAGGGATTTGTCTTTTAGCGTATGTCTATATGACTTACTTAGAGGAAAGTATTATAACAAATATTGTCATGATATTGGTTTTCAGTGATATACAATCAAATTGGATGATCACCACACCAACAAAATCTTAATTAATATACTACTAATTAATCAATGATTATGTTTTTGGAGTTTGTTGAACATATAAATCAATTTCAAATCTGCGAATTTCCCAGACTGCAGGTCCGACATTAACTGCACGGGACCGTCATGTATTACAAGGGGTGGCGGGTCAGAGGTTTCTGTACTAACGTACATATTTCTGTACTAATGTACAGAAAATAATGATCCTCTCCAATGCTTGAAATAGTTTTGGATGACCCGACCCCCCACTTGTCATTGTACATATTTTCCTTATGACTCTTCCCAAATATGTGTATTATTTTTTATCACCCTCCCTTATAGAGACTGTCATATGTTTTGGTGCCCCTACCCTGATTCCCTCTTAACCCCGACCCCCAATAATAAAAGACAGGTCTCTCATCAAGTTTTTAAAAAAAATAATAGAACACACAATTATAACAATAGGGGTGTCACGATAAATCGAAATATCGATATATTGCTATTGGTAAGCACTAAAAGTCAATAACTCGATTGTTAAATCAGTTTCCGATCAATAATATCGAATTCAGTTAGGAATATCGAAAGTTTCGATTGTATTTACCATATCAATAAAATACATGCAATGCTGTTCAAATTTGTTTTTCTTTTGATCATGAGTGGAAGTAATTTACAGTAGCAATCTTTTTCGTAAATTATTAGGGTAAAGAAAAAACAAATCAGTCATATCTCAAGCTTTACTTTATTTGTTGTTATGGTTATCACATTCAAAGGAAACTTAGTTCCAAGGTTTAGTTCAACTCTAAAATCCACCTGAACACAATAGTTGCTTGCAATATCAATAGTTATCGTAATAGTGATTTTCAGACCAATAATCACCCCTATTTAACACGTATTTCAGTTGTAATCCTGCCTGTCAGCTTGATGTGAGAGGAAAACCTGAAGTGAGGTTGGCCTAAGATGTTTACCACTTTGGTGAAATCCACCAGCACGCGTATGGTGCTGACAAATCCATAAACAGAAGTGGGGCGAACCGGGGTTCGAACCCACAATCATCAGTTTCTGGCATACCTAAGGGACGCAACTCTGCACAGCGAATTGCGGCGCCTCTGACAACTGAGACAACCGTGTTCCCGCATGTATAACAGTGTGTATTGTTCAAACGTATACATATATGGAGGTAGTTCCGGTTAAAGAAGCTTCGAATAATATCTCAGTTACGGGTGGCACGGGTGGCCCAGTCGTCTAAGGTATCCGCGATTCGCTGTGCAGAGTTGCGTCCCTTGGGCACGCCAGAAGCCTATGTTCGAATCCCGGTTCTCCCCGATTATGTTTCTAGGTTTGTCAGCACCACACCCGTGCTCGCGGGTTTCACCGAAGTGGTAAACGTCTAAGACCTGCATTACTTCAGGCTTTCATCCCACAGACCGCCTCCGTGGCCTAGAGGTAGAGCGGAAGGTCCGGGGTTCGATCCCCGGCCGCGTCATTCCAAAAGACGTTAAAAGATGGTACTTGTTGTTACCCTGTCTGGCGCTCGGCATTAAGGGGCTAAAACAAGGACTGGTCGGCTCGGAGTCAGTATACTGTGTCTGAGTGGGGTATTCATGTTAAACTGCGGCATGGTATCTCAGTGAGCTAGCACTATAAATCGGCATCAGTCCAGACTAGTACAAGCAGCCACACACACACACACACACACACACACACACACACACACACACACACACACACACACACACACACACACGTGCATGCACGTCGCTACATAAGTGCAATAATCTTGGACGCGACGTTAAACCCAATTTCACCTCACCTCACCACCTTTCCTCCTACTTAAGCTGACACACCGTGATATGACTGGAATACTGTTAAAAGCGGCGTTAAACACAACTCACTCACTCATCTCAGTTACACCAATCACGACTCTTCTGTTTTTGGGTGTAAAGCCCGTCATGACTCACGTGGTATGTATAGCTTACCACTTCTGCATCACCCACGAACACGGGAGTGGCACTGATCAATCAAGGACAATATATTATGGGACCGTGTACAACTTTACACCACTGAGACACACACTTCCGCCTACTTACTTGTAACGGGGAGAAGTAAGAACACTTATTGTTAGTTTTCACTCGAGTTTCTGTTTATTTATGTTCCCCTGTTCTCAAACCTACCTATAAACCTCAAGGAAACTGGTGGGGGAAGCACCGGCCGCCCCAAACAGGACGGGCCCACATGCATGCTAAAACCTCTTTTGTGTTCCAACAAAAAATGGCAACACGGGTTTCCCCGAACCTTGGCTTGTATGACATTACCCAAAACCAGAAAGTCCCATGTTGGAGAACACAGGGTTCGAATCCCGGTTTGCCCCGATTATGTTTCAAGGTGTGTTAGTACCAAACCCGTTCCCCATGGTTTAACCGCTGTGACGTAATATACTTTCGCCACATTGGACTACTTGCGTCACGACCCGTGAAGATCCGGGTGAAAATAGGTATTCAGCAACTATGGTTGCCGTAAGAGACGACTAACGGGATCGGGTGGTCAGGCTCGCTGACTTGGTTGAAGTATGTCATCGTATCCCTTTTGCGTAGATCGATGCTTATGATGCGAATCACTGGATTGTCTGGCCCAGACTCGATTATTTACAGACCGCAGTCTGTATTGCTTAGTGCAGCGTTAAACAACAAACAAACAAACTTGCGTAACTTTGGACTACTTGCGTCACTAGGGCTACTGCTTATGTCACTTTGGGCTACTACTTGCGTCACTTTAGGCTACTGATTGTGTCACTTTGGGCTACTGCTTGTGTCACTTTGGACTACTAATTGTGTCACTTTGGGCCACCAATTGTGTCACTTTGGACTACTAATTGTGTCACTTTGGGCTACCACTTGTGTCACTTTGAGCTACTGCTTGTGTCACTTTGGGCTGCTACTTGTGTCACTTTGGGCTACTACTTGTGTCACTTTGGGCAACCACTTATGTCACTCTGAGCTGCTAATTGTGTCACTTTGGGCTACTACTTGTGTCACGGGTTGGGTTGCTACTAGTGTCAATTTGGGCTACTAATTGTGTCACTTTGGGCTACCACTTGTGTCACTTTGAGCTACTGCTTGTGTCACTTTGGGCTACTGCTTGTGTCACTTTGGGCTACTACTTGTGTCACTTTGGGCTACTGCTTGTGTCACTTTGGGCTGCTACTTGTGTCACTTGGGGCTACTACTTGTGTCACGGGTTGGGTTGCTACTAGTGTCACTTTGGACTACTAATTGTGTCACTTTGGGCTACCACTTGTGTCACTTTGAGCTACTGCTTGTGTCACTTTGGGTTACTGCTTGTGTCACTTTGGGCTACTACTTGTGTCACTTTGGGCTACTGCTTGTGTCACTTTGGGCTACTACTTGTGTCACTTGGGGCTACTACTTGTGTCACTTTGGGCTACTACTTGTGTCACCTTGGGCTACTACTTGTGTCACTTTGGGCTACTACTTGTGTCACTTTGGGCTACAACTTGCCTCTCTTTGGGCTACTACTTGTGTCACTAGGGCTACTACTTGTGTCACTAGGGTTACTACTTGTGTCACCTTGGGCTGCTACTTGTGTCACCTTGGGCCACTACTTGTGTCACTTTGGGCTACTACTTGTGTCACTTTGGGCTACTACTTGTGTCACTTTGGGCTACTACTTGTGTCACTAGGGCTACTACTTGTGTCACTAGGGCTACTACTTGTGTCACTAGGGCTACTACTTGTGTCACTAGGGTAACTACTTGTGTCACCTTGGGCCACTACTTGTGTCACTTTGGGCTACTACTTGTGTCACTTTGGGCTACTACTTGTGTCACTTTGGGCTACTACTTGTGTCACTAGGGCTACTACTTGTGTCACCTTGGGCTAATACTTGTGTCACTTTGGGCTACTAATTGTGTCACTTTGGGCTACAACTTGCCTCTCTTTGGGTAACTACTTGTGTCACTAGGGCTTCTACTTGTGTCACCTTGGGCTACTACTTGTGTCACTGGGGCTACTACTTGTGTCACCTTGGGCTACTACTTGTGTCACTTTGGGCTTCTACTTGTGTCACCTTGGGCTACAACTTGCCTCTCTTTGGGTTACTACTTGTGTCACTTTTGGCTACTACTTGTGTCACTTTAGGCTACTTCTTGTGTCACATTCGGGTACTACTTGCGTCACTTTGGGCGGCCACTTGTGTCACTTTGGGCTGCCACTTGTGTCACTTTGGGCTACTACTTGTGTCACTTTGGGCTACTACTTGTGTCACATTGGGCTGCTACTTGTGTCACTTTGGGCTACTACATGTGTCACTTTGGGCTGCCACTTGTGTCACTTTGGGCTACTACTTGTGTCACTTTGGGCTACTACTTGTGTCACTTTGGGCTACTACTTGTGTCACTTTGGGCTGCTACTTGCCTCACTTTGGGCTACTACTTGTGTCACTTTGGGCTGCTACTTGTGTCACTTTGGGCTACTACTTGGGTCACTTTGGGCTACTACTTGTGTCACTTTGGGCTACTACTTGTATCACTTTAGGCTACAACTTGCGTCACATTCCGTCCACAGCTGTTGCGGCGTCAAACAGAATTCGCTCACATACCTCATTAGTACTTACAACGTCACCCACCTGGTTCTGATATAAACCGACTGATTTTTTAGCAGCAGTGATTCTATGAGCTTCAGACGGGTTTTCTGTTCAGACAACGCCCAAAACATCATTTCAATGTACCGCAGACACACATACCAGTATCTAGAATTCTTAATTTGAGCTTTAATATACACAACCGACCAAAAATAAAGGAACTAATGATATGAATGCAGCTATCGTTGAGGTGTACATTTGCAATACCGTGGCGTTGCATCTAAACGGAACATCTAATCACATCGAAAATTCACCGTACATGGTGTGTGCGCCTGTATGCGAACTCACAATCACGCATGCAGTTGATCTGAGCAAACGCTTAAAAATGCCTCCAAGACAATAGTTCAATGAACAGACAGAATGGCGAATTGTGGGTATGACAGAGGGGAGACGACAATATCCTAAGTTGCCCCCAAATTGTAATTTCCCAACGTTTTTGGATGCAGGAAGACCTTGGTTTGTTAGGCCTAAAAACGATACCTAGACAAGATCGCCCAATTACATTAACTGCACTACGCAACAGATTTAAATCTGCTCCCGTTATCTATAGAAAAATCCTTACAATAACAGGAAGGCGAATTTCAACATCTACCGTTAAAAAGCCGCTCTTTGTAACCCGCCTGAAAGCATGTGGAGGGTATAACCCTGACAGCTTACCAGAGGCGGCAAAGATTGTAGTGGGCTCGGCAACACCAGGGACGGGCTGTGCGTCAAATGCGTTAAGCTATGTTTACAGACGAATCAAGGTTTTGCCTCCGATTCACAGATGGCAGAAAACGTTGTTGGCGACGTAGCGGCGAACGGCATGCGAGGTTAACGATTCTTGACCATGATAGGAACGGGGTGGTAGTGTTATCGTGTAGGTAGGTGTTACACATGAAAGGCGACTTGATTTGGTCATTGTGTATGGACATTTGACTTGCCAGCGATATGTTCCCGAAATGTTGGGTCCTTTCGTTGTTTCATTCGCAAGAAATATCGGCAGAAATTTTGTACTGCAAGGTGACAATGCCAAACCATTTCGTGCCCATGTCATCACCGATTATCTCCGACGAGAACGCATATGGAAATTGAACTGGGCCGCTAAGTGCCCTCACATGTCCCCAAATGAGCACCTGTGGGGTGTTCTTGGTCGGAGAGTGAACGCCAGGCGGAATGACGGTCAATAACAAGGCCAACGATACGCAAGTTAATCAACAGTATATCATTAAGATGTGCATGTATCGCCCAACGTGGTGGACACACCAGATATTGATCTACACGCCCGGAATTTATTTTACAGACATTTATCGTCATGACACCTTCAATATCTCTTGATCAGTTCCCGTATTTTGGTATAACTATACATGTTGGTTGGTTGGTTTGTTGTTTAACGCCGCACTCAGCAATATTCCAGCTATTTGACGGCGGTCTGTAAATAGTCGAGTCTGGACCAGACAATCCCATGATTAATATTATGAGCATCGATCCACGCAATTAGGATCGATGACATGTATCAACCAAGTCAGCGAGCCTGACCACCCGATCCCGTTAGTCGCCTTTTACGACAAGCATAGTCGCCCTTTGCGGCAAGCATGGGTTGCTGAAGACCTATTCTACATTGTATATAACATGCCGCGTTTATTCATGAAACGTCCGACATGTCGTCCTTGACTCTGACTGACGCATGATAGCAACGAATACCAGCAGAACCCTGCGTGAGTTTGAAAGGAATGCTCTTGATAAACAGGTTATATTTTTTCATCAGTGATTTAAGCCATGAAGTCAGACAAGTTCAAGCCGGGTGGGTATACGTGGGTTTGCATTTAAGTTCAGTTTAGTCATGCATGCTGAAGTAACACCCAAATAATTGTGATTATGACTAATGTGTTGTCGTGTTGATGTCTATCTGTCAGCATATCCCGACGACACCGGGGGAGACAGATGAACCCTGCAGGGTGTGACAATACGACAGACACGTTGTGAATGAGTGAGTTGGGTTTAACGCCGCTTTTAACAGTATTCCAGTTATATCGCGGCGTGTCAGCTTAATGTGGGAGGAAAGCCCGAAGTGATGCAGGTCTCAGACGTTTACCACTTCGGTGAAACCAACGAGCACGGGTATGGTGCTGACAAACCTAGAAACATAATCGGGGCGAACCGGGATTTGAACTCACAATCATAGGTTTCTGGCGTGCCCAAGGGACGCAACTCTACACAGCGAATCGCGGCGCCTTAGACAACTGGGCCACCCGTGCCCCCAGACACGTTGTGTCTACACAAACCTTCCTACCGAGGTAACCGTATACTGTTTAAGGTGAACACGCTTATTTCGACCTGTAGGGATTCCGGTTAAGAATGCAGGTCCCCACTAACCTGTGCCGGCCGTAAGAGGCGACAACATTTATCGGGTGGTCAGACTCGATGACTTGGTTGTTTGTCATCGTATTCTATTTGCGTGGATCCATGCTCATGATGTCAGTCAGTGGATTGTTTGGTCCAGACTCGATTATTTACTGGCCGCCGTCATATAGCTAGAATATTGCTGAGTGCGGCGTTAAACAATAAACAATCATACAGATTCAGTTTACTAGCTGACTTTAAGTATGTTAAATCTAAAGGGTATGTGTATGTGTTGGTTGTTGATATGATATAACCCTGCCCAAAGCAGAATTAAAGTACGGGTTAGAATAGGTCTTCAGCAACCCATGCTTGCCGTAAAAGGCGGCTATGCTTGTCGTGAGAGGCGACTAACGGGATCAGGTGGTCAGGATCGCGGACTAGGTTGGTGCATGTCATCGTATCCCAATTGCGTGGATCGATGCTCATGATGTCAATCTTTGGGTTGTCTGGTCCAGACTCGATTATTTATAGATCGCCGTCATATAGAAGCAGAGTGCGACATTTAACAACAAACAAACAAGCAAACAAAACAAACACTGACCCACTCACTCATTATGTAAAAAGCGCAAGGAAAACTTCAGAAAATGAATATTACTGTTATGGGTCATTACTAGCGAAGATCAACCCTTATCAGGCTGTAACCACGCTGAATGATCATACCATCGACCACAGCATGGTTTGCTTGGACTAGGTTCGTTCACCCACAAGCCGCTGCGATATTGATCTCACTTCAATGTTGCATTCACACATTGCCTGAAACCACCCGGCATACAAGCTGTCGCGAGGCGAGATGTGCGACGCTAGGACCTACTGAAGTTCGAAGTCCTGCTGGAAAAGATAATTAAGTGACAAAGATATTTATTTCACAGACAGCTGTTATAGATCGCCATTGATACGCGCATGAAATGTGTGGAGGAATTGTGAAGACTGCAGAATCAGCAATATTTTAGCAGTAGAGAAGACAATGAAATCATATATGAATAAGATACGTTTAAACGCTGATTTTTCAATCTTTATGTCTGCACTGACGAGGTAACAGGGCTATAGTATATAAATATTATTTCAGAGCCGTAGAGTCTATAATTGTGTGTTTTTACTATACACCACAGCATGATAAATAAGCATTTGTGAAAATATAAAAGATTCCAACATTGGGATGGACAAAGTAATATTCTGATACCTACATATTTCCTTATGCATATGGTGTACACACAAGAACACGACATCCATCCTCTACTGCATGTATTTACATAACAGACTCTCCGAATTCTCTCCGAATATTAATGTGTATTTCGTCCACATTTCGCCCAAACGTTTATGCGAAGAGTATGGAATCTAGCTGGAGCTATTCGAAATTTCTTCACATATAAAAGATATAAGTAATATTCAGTGTATATATGCTTTTTCCATATCCTGTAAGAAATGCATTTGTTTGATACATTTAAGGACTGAAGCCAGTTTTGTTAATGTACAGAGGATATATTAGAGTGAGTGAGTGAGTATGGTTTTACGCCACTTTTAGCAATATTCCAGCAATATCACGGCGGGGGACACCAGAAATGGGCTTCACACATTGTACCCATGTCGGGAATCGGACCCGGGTCTTCAACGTGATGAGCGAACGCTTTAACCACTAGGCTACCTGACCGCCCCCAGAGGATATTAGATGAGTGTTCATGTCATACTGTGTTTACGACACGAATGTAATGTTCTATTTGTTACCGAAGAAGATGCCCACATACAGACCCGAATCTTAGTGTTTAAGTATAAGGACAGCAATTCGCAACAGCAGCGACACCACAATTTCTCGAATAACATCAACATTCTTCGTTTCTAGTGTGACATCATTCCGACCTCACGCCACAGTAAGATTCGAATGACGTCAACAATGCCGCCCGGATGACGGAAACAATTTAGTGTTGTCTCGTGACGTGATATAACAAAAGAGCACATATGATTTTTATGAACCCCGACATGTTTGCTTTCGTAGGTAATAAATGTCCTTATTACCTACGAGAACTGATGAACCAACTGATGTCAAATTGAAAGATTTGTTTGTTTGTTGTTTAACGCCGCACTCAGCAATATTCCATCTATATGACGGCGGTCTGTAAATAATCGAGACAATTCAGAGAGAGAGAGAGAGAGAGAGAGAGAGAGAGAGAGAGAGAGAAATCATACTCTCAAAAAATCGGCCTAAAAACCCGAATTGCACCGGGCTGGAACTTTCACCCAAGACGACAATGTCTGTCGTGTTGGAAGTCTGCCTGGACCCCTTTCTAAACGCGCTAAGGCTTAGCATGTCTGAGACAAAACACGGGGTTGTAGCCCATTTGGGTCCCCGTAGGTATGACATAACGCGCACTGACACAAGTTGTTTGTATGTGAATCGTCCCGTTCCGGTCATAGGTCAGGTGGGGTGTTTACTTTTTCCAGACTGTCGTCGTACTACGCCTGAAAATGGCTGTGTGAAGGCTCGCGCTGTGCCAGCTTGGGAGCGTGGTTTGTGTACGGATGGTAACGTGCCTCGTACAAAGATGTCGCCTGTGTCAGAGGTCACTTGGTACTTAGAAACAACCTAAAACTCCGGTTATCAAAACGTGTGAATCATTAGTAGGTTTCTATTACCGTGTATAACAAATATGTGTTAAAACATGACGTTACAAAAACAAATTTAACAGGAGAGTAACATCGGTTAGTAAAATAAACCGTTAAATTGCAAAGACCGGTCATGGGAAGTGACGATACGACAGCATAAACCATTCCTCGCCGTGTTATATCACGGCTGTATTCCAGCAACATCACGACATCAAGCAATATTACGACAGAGAATGGTTTCATGCCGCTATAATCAAGCAATATTACGACTGAGAATGGTTTCATGCCTCTATATTCCAGCAGTATTACGACAGAGAATGGTTTCATGCCGCTATATTCCAGCAGTATTACGACAGAGAATGGTTTCATGCCGCTATAATCCAGCAGTATTACGACAGAGAATGGTTTCATGCCGCTATATTCCAGCAGTATTACGACAGAGAATGATTTCATGTCACTATATTCCAGCAGTATTACGACAGAGAATGATTTCATGCCGCTATATTCCAGCAGTATTACGACAGAGAATGGTTTCATGCCGCTATAATCCAGCAATATTACGACAGAGAATGATTTCATGCCACTATATTCCAGCAGTATTACGACAGAGAATGGTTTCATGCCGCTATAATCCAGCAATATTACGACAGAGAATGGTTTCATGCCGCTATATTCCAGCAATATTAAGACAGAGAATGGTTTCATGTCACTATATTTCAGCAGTATTACGATAGAGAATGGTTTCATGCCGCTTTATTCCAGCAATATTACGAAAGAGAATGGTTTCATGCCGCTATATTCCAGCAGTTTTACGACAGAGAATGGTTTCATGCCGCTTTATTCCAGCAATATTACGACAGAGAATGGTTTCATGCCGCTATATTCCAGCAGTATTACGACAGAGAATGGTTTCATGCCGCTATATTCCAGCAATATTACGACTGAGAATGGTTTCATGCCGCTATATTCCAGCAGTATTACGACAGAGAATGATTTCATGCCGCTATAATCAAGCAGTATTACGACAGAGAATGGTTTCATGTCACTATATTCCAGCAGTATTACGACAGAGAATGGTTTCATGCCGCTATATCCCAGCAGTATTACGACAGAGAATGGTTTCATGCCGCTATATTCCAGCAGTATTACGATAGAGAATGGTTTCATGCTGCTATATTCCAGCAATATTACGAAAGAGAATGATTTCATGCCGCTATATTCGAGGAGTATTACGACAGAGAATGGTTTCATGCCGCGATAATCCAGCAACATCACGGTGGTGAATATTTTCATATCGCTATAATCCAGCAATATTACGACAGAGAAAGTTTCCATGTCGCTATATTCCTTCAATATCCTTGCGGGGAACACCAGAAATGGCTTCACACATTGTACCCATGCTAGTGATCGAACCCGGGCCTTCAGCATGACTAGCTAACGCTTTAACCACTTTGCTACTCCCACCGTCCCTGAAGAGAAGAAGCAACAAGTAGGAGTAACACCCCTGTGAAATACACGCGCCAATCATTCGTCATTTATCGCTTGTTTTTTATTACCTGCGCCGGAATGACACGACCGGTCATGACTGCATGTGTCCATCAAAATCCTGCGCTGTGGTAATAAATTTGAAACTACCTGCAATTGTAATTGCATTAATTTTGTATTCTAAACAAGAGCTTGAGTGGTTTTAGCACTCTGCGTCGACTCTGATGCTTTCTACCACGTCTGTATTTCAAACTGACAACAGCGGACATTATTAGCCAGGTTTGTGATAATGTTTATTGCTTCTATGGAAGATGCTGACGAGTTGTCATCACTCAGGTCATATATATTGCACAATTTCAATCTCGTGAGAAAGTCAGGCACCTCGTTCGATTCAGTATTTGATATGAAACATTTTACACTTTGCTTTATTAAACGTTATCACATGTCATGGACGTATGAATCACTCAACTTCAATGTTTGGATTTTCTTCAAACATAACATAAGAGTTTAATGTCCAAGTTCAAATGTTCAAATTATGCATATCGTCACAATGAAAAGAGGCCGTGCACGTTTCTGTGTTTAAAGATCATTTCACGAAACCACAAACAGTTGCTGTGGAGTAGGGTGATTATGAATGTGACATATGACCGGATATACGTATAGACCGGTTTGTTGTAGAACACGAGGGGATCCGGTGCAACATTCGCTGTGACATGACCTCGTATTTTAATTACACCGTGAGACAGACTAATATCAGATATATAAAGTTCAGCATCAGTGGCCGTTGCTATGCAAACATGTGCATTTCGGAAAATGTAACGTTACTTTCAGTTTGGTAATGTTTAGGTCAACAACATGCATTAGGAAACAATATGGATTGTATACCGTTCCTCCAACTTAAAAATAACATATCCAGGAACTACACCCAGTGTTCATAAAAAAATGCCATCCTCTGCACACAGGGCTATTGTCTACTCCAGGTTATCATGCCCGGCTGTTAACCGCACACACAAGCGCATTACTCTGTTCTTCAAAGTTGATTCAGTTCGAGGGACGGCTTGTCACGTTGTTGCAGCGTTGACGTGTTACGCCCGGTTGCGATTTTCCATTTACAATTCACAGCCTTTTAGAAATCGAGTCTGGACCAGACAAACCAGTGACTGATAGCATGAGAAACGATCTACAGTTTGCGATTACATATATCTTAATTACCCGATACCCGAGTCACCTCTTACGGCTCCCATTTGGGTCCAGAAGTCCTACTCTGCCCCTAAATCCCCAAGGTACGCACACATGTGTACAATCGGTGAATTAATTGACCTCAGCGTCGAAAACGTTAAAAGACCACACTTGTTACCTCGCTGGTGTCTTGAGCAATACATAAATTTCGTAAAAGGTGACTATGCTTGTCGTAAGACGCGACTAACGGGATCGGGTGGTCAGGCTCGCTGACTTGGTTGATACATGTCATCGCATCCCAATTGCGTGGATCGATGCTCATAATGTCAATCATTGGATTGTCTTGTCCAGACTCGATTATTTACAGACCGCCGTCATATAGCTGGAATATTGCTGAGTGCGGCGTTAAACAACAAACAAACAAACTTCGCTGGTTGTTAGCGAACGGATGTTTAATGTCAGCTGAGACAATATTTCTGTACGTAGCATGTATTGCAACAAATCGTATAGAAACGTTCATCATCGTATTTGTTTTACTGTATGACGACGATACAGTGCTTTTAGCAACTTCTCGTGCTCAACTCATTTAATAACTATTGTCAGCAATGGCATTGAATATGAATATATGTAAACCCTATTTTTTAATATTCGGTGAAACCAACAAAGATTACAGCCCTTTATCTAACATTGTCGAATTCTGCTTGGATAATGAAAATACTTTACAAGAATTAGGAATTGAATTTAAAGGTAATAAGTTGACCTCCACGAAGAGGAAAACGTCTGGCCCAGTTACGGAAGTCATATCATACGCTGAAGCTAAGTGAGGTGAGGTGAAATGGGGTTTAACGTCGCGTCCAAGATTATTGCACTTATATAGCGACGTGCATGCACGTGTATGTGTGTGTGTGTGGCTGCTTGTACTAGTCCGGACTGATGCCGATTTATAGTGCTAGCTCACTGAGATACCATGCCGCAGTTTAACATGACTACCCCACTCAGACACAGTATACTGACTCCGAGCCGACCAGTCCTTGTTTTAGCCCCTTAATGCCGAGCGCCAGACAGGGTAACAACAAGTACAATCTTTTAACGTCTTTTTGAATGACGCGGCCCGGGATCGAACCCTGGACCTTCCGCTCTCAACAAGACCACGGAGGCGGTCTAAAGCGAAGTTTGATACTGTATCCTGATCACGTGTCTTGCATCTCTTTGGCGGTACGGTTCTCCCTGTACTAACGCATGGGTGCGAACCGTGGAGTTAAGAGTGAGTGAGTGAGTGAGTGAGTGAGTGAGTTGGGTTTAACGCCGCTTTTAACAGTATTCCAGTTATATCGCGGCGTGTCAGCTTAATGTGGGAGGAAAGCCCGAAGTGATGCAGGTCTCAGACGTTTACCACTTCGGTGAAACCCACGAACACGGGTATGGTGCTGACAAACCTAGAAACATAATCGGGGCGAACCGGGATTCAAACCCACAATCATAGGTTTCTGGCGTGTCCAAGGGACGCAACTCTACACAGCGAATCGCGGCGCCTTAGACGACTGGGCCCCCCGTGAAGTATAGAATATTGTTTAGAAAATGTGAATCTTCTATTTTTTTATAACATTTAGCTCCCTCAGATAAAGTACACAACAAATATTGTTAAGGTATAATGTGGTCGAATCTTTTCTGTGTCTGGAAAATGATTCAAAATTATCATTAATAATTTAAAATGTTATATAATGATCGCTTTCACATACAGTTTAAACATAAATGGATGAGCTATCTCCAAAAATTATGTTACGAAATCGGGCTGACATACGTTTGGGACAACCTATCATTTGTCAGAAAATAACGTCTAAAGGACAAAAAAGATTAAGCTAACTGACATGTTGACGTAAATGTCCCTCTAAAGGTGTTACTTGTAACGGTATAAGGGCGGTCGGGTAGCCAAGTGGTTAAAGCGTTCGCTCGTCACGCCGAAGACCCGGGTTCGATTCCCGACATGGGTACAATGTGTGAAGCCCATTTCTGGTGTCCCCCGCCGTGATATTGCTGGAATATTGCTAAAAGCGGTGTAAAACCATACTCACTCACTTACTCACTCACTCACTCACTCACTGTAACGGTATAACAACTATTCCAATGTTTTACTGTTATTTATCACTATTGGCAGAAAGTCTATGGTGTAGGCTTCTTACATTCTGAAGCGGAGATCATTATGTGTCCATTGACGAAGGCAGCTCAATGTGTCCCAGATTCTGAAATAATATATAGTAGCTTGATATGTAGGTTAAAAACATATGTGACGAATATCACTATTTGTTTAGATGCACTGTATTTGATAAACCAATATATAAATTTCTTAACTCATATTTTCATTAAAAGCAAAGTGTTCAAAATATGTGTGTGCTCATAGTAACATGTTTGATGCTCTTAGGAAACTAGCTAAATTCTGTAATGTCAATTATGTCCGCACATATATTCTTGTATGTATTCATGTATATTCAATTCACAGCTCTCTGAGAGTGAATGCCATTTTGTTCAGTTCTGGTAGCTGCAGGGGGCACAGGGGGCCCAGTCGTCTAAGACGCTGTGCAGAGTTGCGTCCCTTGGGCACACCAGAAACCTATGATTGTGGGTTCGAATCCCGGTTCGCCCCAATTAATATTTCTAGGTTTGTCAGCATCATACACGTGCTCGTGGGTTTCACCGAAGTGGTAAACGTCCGAGACCTGCATCACTTTGGGCTTTCATCCCACATTAAGCTGACACGCCGCGATGTAACTGGAATACTGTTAAAAGCAGCGTTAAACCCAACTCACTCACTCACTGCAGGGGTTTCCATTCAACATGCATATGAGGCTGTCGGGCAAATGAAAGTATACATCCATGTTTGATGGTGGCTAAAACGAAACTAAAACGAAATGGTTTTTCGATGGTGATGTATTTGATACGGGTAAGAAAATTAAGTTTCCCTCCAGCACAAGCATCCAAACATCTACAGATTTATCGAACTGATCCAGAAGGCAGAAATTTCGGAGAGAGCGAAACTAGCGTAGATGCAATTTGGAGCAGCACCGCCACCCAGGAAGGTTGTCTACAGAGAGAAAGAACATCGTCTTGTCCGACTCAAGGAACAGCTTCATCGCCGTGAAAAGACACCCCTTAAGTACCTGGATGCAGTTGGTCCACTGATGATAAACAAGTAAAAATGACTGATAATCATAAATGACAATCAAATAAAAATAAGAATAAAAAATTGTGAAATCTACCCAGCTTTCTTTCTTGTTACATGGGTGATACCATTTTTCTTAATCAAGGGTACAGGGTACTAATTATTGATGCAACCAGCCATAACGAGTGTTGTTTTAACGGGTCTGCGTTTTGGCAGGTCTACGTTTTGGGAAGATACCGTTTCACCGACTGTTTCCATCCCAGTAACGTTTTGATGACGTTTGTAATTTTTTAATCAAATCAATCTTTTGCCCGTCAGTTTAGTTCCATTGCACTTTCAGTATCTGCACAATATCAAAATGGTTACTCCTCTACAGATTTGATGGTGATGTAATACTCTCCACCACAATTAAATCAGGAGTAGAAATTTGGATGCATGGGTTAATCTTTTGATTTGCCATGAGTGATGAGATTGTCATATCGTGTGTTGTATACAATATCTCTACCGGAAACGTTCCACGTACTGTCCTCTGGGTATCTATAGGAAACACAAATCTCCGAGATAGCTCTTTGATGTAATTATGAATTTTTAATTTGGCGTAGTAATCAATACATTTCATGAACTGTGTTGGCACGTTTGTTTTATAAGCACATTCACAATGGTAAACAACCGGTTTAACACAATCATGTAAACTGATTAACATCTCACAGATTGCCGGATCATTTCGTTAACGTTTCTTAAGTGTACTCTCAAAGGATTTTGATTTTACAATGTGGTACTGAAATCCATTCGGGAGACGTAAATGGTATTAAAGTTACCGATGAAAACCAAGACGTTTTTCAAACAATGCACGTCATAATGTAATTAAAATTGACAGTTAAACCTGGTTAGAATGCTTATTTCTTTTGAGTTTACACGTACAAACACTTCATGGTACTCCCGGCGCACATTGTGGAAGCTATGTATTATGCATGTGGCGTTCAGTTCTTCTGATCAGTCCTTGTCACTCCCCGTGTAGCTGCCTGACACCACCAAGCAAACTTCAAAGGGTTAAATGAGGAGTGAATACTCATGTTGGCGCTGCGTGTAATTGTATTTCGCTATACTTTTATAAATGTTCTCATATTTCCTATTTATCTCAGAAATATTCCAGCTAAATGACGGCGGTCTGTAAATAATCGAGCCTGGGCCAAACAATTCAATGATTGACATCATTTGCATCATCTACGCAATTGGGATAAGGTTACATGCATCAACAATCAGCCTGACCACTCGATCTAGTCGCCTCTTACGACAAGGATAGTCGCCTTTACGACAAGCAAATGTAATATCATTTAGACTGTATTTTGACTGGTTTGGTGTGCCATAGTGAACACGACACCCAACGTACAACGTCCATCCAGAGAGTTAATCAATCGATCTACGCAATTGGGATATGGTGACATGCATCAACAAAGTCAGCGAACCTGACAACCCGATCCGGCTAGTCGCCTCTTACAACAAACATGGGTTGCTGAAGACCAATTGTAACCCGGATTTTCACGGGTTTTTCAAATGTATAGATTAAGTGCTGAATGTTGAAAGCGATTCCGGGGTAAAATCTTTACAGTAGTGACCTGTGCTTGTAATAATCAACGAAATGCATCGGCTGGTCAGACTGTGTGATGGCGTCTCATGTGACGCGACCCCTGGACCCCCTCTGGATCCGCCAAGTCACCGAGCCTGGCCATCCGATCCATTAAGTCGCCTCTCACGCCCAGGATAGTTTGTTGGGGGCCTTTTGTAACCAGGAGTCCCCACGGAAGCCTTTGATGCTGTTTCAATGCGACCTGCACGGGGTAATCACGTGCTTCACCCTCCCCCCAAGGGGATGTCACATGGCAGCTGATGTACCACGCTAGGACTTGTATCCGTGGCACTCTCATCGATGTACTCGTCTTTGATAACCAACCCGTAGCTTGTGTTGCAGTGTTTGGCAAAACGAAATGACAGTTTCTGTCTATGTTTATATATAGTATTGCCTAGCACAGACAGCCCATACAATTTGCTCTCACCAAACCGTTTTGAAGACGTCTTGAATGTCGAAGGTTTGCAGTAAGACCGACCGGTCAATATCAAGAAATCGTTTGGGTTTCATGTAGATTAGTGTATAGCAGGTTGTTCTGAATTTCGATATTTTAGCAAAATGTGGGATTTTGGATATTTCAGATATGTTTAGAGAACATTACCCAGGCAATTAGACGAACACAAAAAGAAGACACATGTTAGTAATTAATAACTGGCAATGTCAACGCCAAGTGATTTCACATTGAAGGTCGTTAGCTGAAACGCATTCATTACCGATGTAACTTCTCCAGTAGCCTCTTTAAATTGACGCATGCTTTGGTGAGTGAGTGAGTATGTTAGTGAGTTTAATAGTTTAACACCAAAAAATTCACTGCAGCTTTATCAGGTGGGCCTGGAAATAATCGAGCCTGGAACAGACATACCAGTTATTAAAATCATGATCAACGCTCCAGGCCCTCGCGGTACTACGACATGCTATTCCCAGAGAGCGACCACCCAATCATCTTCGTCGGCTATTTCGAAATGGGCCGAGGTTGGGGATAGTGTAGTGGTTAAAGTGTTCGCTCGTCACGCCTAAAGCCCCGGTTCGATTCCCCACATGCGTACAATGCGTGAAGCCCATTTTTGGTGTCCCCGCCGTTATATTGCTTGAATATTACTAAAAGCTTCTTAAAACCATACTCAATCTATTACGACAAGAATCGTTTGATAAGGAAATTCGGATTTTAGTTTGCCCAGTAAGCTCAACTTATTTTCAACCCCATCGTTTTAGAGGTTTCGCTTTAAAGCGACAGGGTTCACATAGGCTGCAATCTGCTATTATATATTGTCACAACAACCACGCACCTGCAGGTGTGTAGTTAGATCTGATGTTGACAGGGTCGTCTGGTTTGATGTACCTGTCGCGCATAGGAGTTCAGGAATTGGCCTCAGTGCAGATAGAGTCCCAGAAGTTTAATGGTAACGTCACACGGCCCACGTACGATGTGAGGGACTGACCGGCACGTTGAGGTATATATACTGACGAAAGGAAATAGGGGAAGGGTTAAAATGGGAAGGATGTGTGTGGCATGGAAGGGCGAGACGGGATAACGGTCCTTCCTTCGTGCCCCACGACAATGTCAAATTTTAAAGTTTGAAACGTTTGAAATATTGGTATGGAATCTCTCAGATATGTTCAAATGACTGACAATGTGCCTTTTTTCATTTTCACACTTGCAAATTTTGGACTTCTGACATGGTCAAATGCACAAATATGCCTAAAATGAGTGATAGAGGCAGCTATATGGAACTTGAAATGAAAATCTTTGTATGAGCAGGTCCGTGACCCAAGAAAACATGGTTATATATCTCTCTAATGTGTTAATGTACATCTTCTGTGAAAATCAGCTTGAGTCAAAGACTCACAGCCAAATACAAACGCTTCATGAAAACCTCTAAAATCAATCTGTTTATCCTTACCTGTGTTGTTACATCAAAATATGAAATTGCTGAAATTAACAAAGTTTAGTTCTAGTTCATATGAACACACCTGATAGCTGATTTTTAAAAATATTGTCATGATCAATTCTTCAATTTTGCAGATCCCGTGGACCACAAAGGGCCTTCTCCTACCATCTCCTTACACATGAACACTGAATGTCACCACTGTGTGGCAAAGAAGTGAACAGACCAAACCGTATTCAACCCATTTTTCTGTACGTGAAACATCCTGTTCTAGCCAGGATCTTCACGGGGGCTACCATTTATTGTGGGAACACCTGTTGGTTGGTTGGTTTGTTGTTTAACGCCGCACTCAGCAATATTCTAGCTATATGACGGCGGTGTGTAAATAATCGAGTCTGGACCAGACAATCCAGTGATTAATATCATGAGCATCGATCCACGCAATTGGGATCGATGACATGCATCAACCAAGTCAGCGAGTCTGACCACCCGATCCTGTTAGTCGCCTCTTACGATAAGTGAGTGAGTAAATGTTGCTTTAAGCCGCATCAGCAATATTCCAGCTATTCGCGGCCTCTTACGACTAACATACTCGCGTTTTACGGCAAGCATGGGTTGCTGAAGACCTATTCTACTCCGGGTCTTCACGGGTCGGGGACAGGTGTCGTGGCACCCGTACCGGTATATGAGCAGTTGTCATGTGATGTCTTGTGTTATCCTGTCATTAATTGCTGCTGCTCTAAAACTGTGCAAAGCCCAAGGAGATGTCTCTCTGAAGAAAACAGAACTATAGTAAACCTCATTAGCCTGGACCTCGTGAATCCGGAAACCCGCGTTGCGGCCGATTATTGTTGCGAACGTCTATAATTCAATTTTATGAACATCTCTTTTACCCGTTTACATATTTTATTATTATTTTAATAAGTGCCCATGAGTGAGTGAGTGAGTGAGTGAGTGAGTAAGGTTTTACGCCGCTTTTGGCAATATTCCAGCAATATCATGGCGGGGGACACCGGAAATGGGCTTTACACATTGTACCCATGTCGGGAATCGAATCTGGGTCTTCAGCGTGACGAGCGAACGCTTTAACCACTAGGCTACCCAACCGCCCCAAGTGCCCATGAGTTTTATTATGTTCAATTTGTACGTTGTGAGGAATAAGATGTGAACTTAATGCCATGAAAATATGTACTGTATGTGGCGATATCTTTAAATAGTTAAAGGATGTCATCAATTCGGCTCATTTCAATGGCATTGTTCCCCTGAACTCGGTGGCCACTCCTCCAAGACCATTACATCCGTAATACTATCTGTAGTCGTCATGTCACCATTCAAGTAAACGACGAAATTGCCTATTCTTAATAAACCAAATACAGTAAACTACGGTTATAACGCACACGCTTATACGGAACTGACGGATATAACGAACTTACTTTTTTGTCCCGACTAACTGCTGTATTATTCTGTATATATGCTTATAACGAACTACGGTTATAACGAACTAAACGTCACGATATGGCTGAAATATTGCCCATGTGACGTTAAATAATAACTCACTCACTTGACGAACTAAAATTAGTGGTCCCTTTGAGTTCGTTATAACCGTAGTTTACTGTAGAATTGTTGAGAATCCGGGGCAGAAAAGGTCTTCAGCAACCCATGCTTGCCGTAAAAGGCGATAATGCTTGTCGTAAGAGGCGACTAACGGGATCGGATGGTCAGGTTCGCTGACTCGGTTGATGCATGTCATCGTATCCCAATTACGTGGATCAATGCACATGTTGTTAATCACTGGTTTGTCTGGTCCAGATTCGATTATTTACAGACCGCCGTCACATAGCTGGAATATTGCTGAGTGCAGCGTTAAACAAAAAACAAACAAACAAACAATAGTTGAGAAGCGTATCATGAGCATACTGGTGTTATTCACTGCAACAATACCAGTTTCAAAACCAGTTTCACTGTTTATAGAATCATATAGACTAAGTTCATTCACAGATTGTTTAGACTCCACGTGTGAATCTTCAAGTGTGTATGCCCGTTGGTGTATTTCCGACCTGATAAGACGTTGAACATGTAAGGGGTGCTCCTCCCACAACGCCACGTATACAGCACACTCGTTTATGAATGACCTAGTTCTCATCCATTCAGACATAAGACGTGATGACATCATCGGTTTAAACGTCCCGAGAGCTATTTAATGTCACTAAACCCATTACATAACAATGTTGGAAAATATGGCGAACACACACAAGTGTAAATGTCGATACACACCAGGTCATGAGAACACTTGGTGACACTGTCAGCACATCCATTGCCGACCCGTTCAGCTGGCCCCGCAGTACGCAGTCGAGTCACTTCTGTAGTGGAATACCAGAGAAGTTGGTGAGTGGGTAACGATTGGTTCACGCCGATGTGTGTAAAATGTAAATCGTGAAATAGACATTTGATGGAATCAGGGAACAATAAGAAGTGGGTAAACCATTGCTGAACAGATGTTCGTAGACCAATGACACCCGTGCTAACTCAGATCAGGGACCCTGTGGTTTCATTCGTGACCAACTCGTGTAATTCCGGGACAAGCCGAATAGCGCAGGTTACGGAAAGGGGCGAGTGGTGACGAATGCCTGTGGTTTATCAGGGTTAGAATCATTCGTCACCACTCGCCCCTTTCCGTAACCTGCAAGAAGACTCGTCGTCCCCTTATCGAGTTATGTGCGAAAATACGCCAAACCAATCAGAATGCGCACATGATTTCAAGTTCTTCGTCAAAGAATCCCTCAGAAACAATTTTTGATATTACATATGTCTTGCATATGAAAATATACCCAAGACACAGTTAAATGTGTTCAATCATACTGTATAATTCCGCATGTCCCGATGTGCTTTAAATTGCATCTGAAATATATATTATATATATGGAAATATATGTGAACCATTACGCAACGAGTTGACAATTGTTTTAGGTATGCCCGTTTGCGCTAAGACGGAACCCGGTCATTATTCGGCTTGTCCCGGAATAACACGAGTTGGTCACGGATGGGTCAGAATAGGTTCTAAACTGGTGTTGGACAAGGCAATGTGTTGTAATATCCTCACATTGATATGAATCTTGGTAGCCTATTTTTACTCTCGCATAGTTGCATATTAAAAAAATACTTTGAGTTCGGGTTTTAACGAGAGACACATGCATTTTTCAGCGTTACTATATGTTCTAAACATTTCACAAAAGATTCTATGACCTAGGATGCTTTGGATTCATATACGCGAGGATCATGTAGTGCACATTAGGTTTCAACTGAATAATCCTTGCTAATGGCCACTCCCTGCACATGCGCGTCGTGCACTGAAGGGTTAATTCAAAACGTGCATCGGAAATGGTGCGGAAAAAGTCAGACTTTAACGAGTATGGCTCAGTGAATAAGAGGGCCGTGTTTAATCCGGAAAGATACATCGTGAGAACTCAACCGAAAACGTCACACTCAGCAAGTTTCGAGGGAATTTGGTGTTATTTGAGCCAACAGGACTGATTCTAACTATTACAAGAGATGGCGTCGTTCATTGAAAGCACACTCTGCGTATTTGTATATTATTAGTTGCATGCGCAATGATATACAAACGAGCCCCGCTGTCTCTAGACTTGACATGTCCTCCGTGTGGGGCATTTCCTGTCTGGTATCTAGACTTGAACATGTTCCCCTTGAGATACGAATGCCGCTTGTTTGAATATGTCCGCCTTCAGCGGAATTGCCTGTTATCTAAACTTGAGTGTGTCCGCATTCAAAGGAATTGTCCATCAAGCCTTAAGTATCCGCTTTCACAAGGAAGAAAGTGAACGTTTTTAACACATTCCTCAATTCCTCACATGAGTACATTATGTGGAGCAAACACAGGGTTAAACAACTCATTCAGCTACTTTGTAATACCATCCGTCTCCATTTGCAGTAGAGTCATTATTCCATGACGACGTCACGATCGAGTTCATCCCCACCATGTTCTGAAGGAACTAGTCTGTCTTACGGACCCTGATACAAATATATATCAAATACAGCCCATGCAAGTGTATAATGTTTGGCAAGTCTAGATTACTGCAGTATCAAAATGAAGAGAGTCACTGGGCTCCTTTTTATTATATTTTTATTAAGATAACTGAACAACTGTTTTTTTATGTAAGATGTGTTCATTTCAGAGACTAGATGTGAGTCTATGAAGGAACCATTGACTGTCTTGGTGGCAAATAAGTAAACTTTATTTTAAGTGTTGTTGCACGTTGTTTAATTAAAAAACACCTTACACTGTGTGACTGAAACATGTGTGAGTGAGTGAATGTAGTGTAACGCCACATTCAACCGTATCCCAACCAAACTGCTGGGAAAAAGAATATATCACCATCGAATAACCATTCCTTGTTTTGTTTTTTCATTTTTAGCCACCATCAAACATGGTGTATACTTTCTTTTGCCCGACAGTATATCACGGCGGTCGGGACTCACACCTTATACCCAGAAAAACCAGTGGTCAGTTGCATGTCCAGCGACCCACGCCGTCGGGTGTCGAGGACATACAACCAAATCGACCTCATATTGTGACCACCCCATCCTTATTTTGATCGGCTTTTTGAGCGCGCAAAGGGTACACAAGGCTTTCCCGCCCAGTAATATCAACAGGGCTTTGTAAGATGCAATATTCTTGTGTGAAGGTTACCTATATCTTGATAGGTCCTGCTATTTTAAATGGTCATATTTCCAGAGCGGACGGGTGGGTGGCCCAGTCGTGTATTGTGTCGCAATTCGCTGTGCAGAGTTGCGTTGATTGGGCGTGTCTGGCACCTAGGATCGTGGGTTTGAATCCCAGTTCTCTTTAAATAACGTTAGTAGGTTTGTTAGCACCAGATTGAGAAATGGACATCACTTCTGGTTTTCCCCCATAAGCTGACTCGCCGTGATGTAACTGAAATACTGTTAGCAGCGTTACACCAAAGTCGGAGTCCTTTCATTGTAGACTTCATTTGAAGGGAAATCTTTATGACTGACGTCACCTGTCCGGAAATGATCGAATTCCTAAATAATCCAGATACCACAAAAGCGAGGCTCGTCACGGCCACGTGCATACCATGAGGTCATTTGTCACGTTTATGTCTATTAATTCAGGCTTTAATGACCTGGATCAATCCAGATAGAAACTATTTTCCTAATTACACAGCCACAATGTCTCACTTTTATACAAGGCACTAATTACGTTTATAGACCCCCATGAACCCCAAGTTTGATAAATGTTTTCGAAAATGTAATCCCAAATCGGCAATTACGCTGCGGTGCGTGTTCGCTTCGCTGACAAAATTTAATAGTGAATATATTTAATCTACTTGAAACAATCTCAAGGCCCTGTAGCTCATGCATAAAAAGAAATAGGTTTCTTCACAACATATATCACATTGACAAATAATTGGCAGAGCGTAAAACTTATCACGAATGCCTCGCCAGACAGATTTGGTCAAAATGTACCATATCCCCAGAGGTTTCACAGGAGATGACGTAAACCGGGGTATCATTGAAGATCAAAGGTCATAGCAAGGCTAAGTCCCCAAACAGACCTTTAAACTGTATAATGATGTATGCAAAAATGACTGAGAAATGGGCTAAGGCGTCCGCGCGTCACACCAAAGGCCCGGATTCGAGTCCTTACATGGGTACAATATGTGAAGCCCATTACTGTGCCCCGCGGTGATATTGCTTTATATTGCAAAAAAAGCGGCGTAAAACCAAATTTTCACACACATCTGCGGGTTATTTTTTCCCATCCCTGTTTCTTCTGTGAAAGTTAACTCATAAACTCAGTTAGACATAAACTCATTCGTACATTTAAAGAACAATAACTTTGCAAGCCGTATATCATTGTGTAAAGGTCATTTACTGCGCAGTTCACCTGTTTCCGGAATGTTCACGCAGCTTCCGCTGTGGTGTGACAGCATGATGACTGTGTGCGCCAATCAGGTTGATTATGGCCGTTGTTTGACTGCACTCAAACAGTCTGTTGATATAAATGAGCTAAAAGTGGGGGAAAGCGCCCTCATCCAAGTGTTGTGTTTGTAATAGCATATCAAACGTTTCCCAACTCCATCCGCGTGTACGACATGATAGGACGAACGAACTAGTTGTTTGAAGTGAATCCGAATTTTATGATTACAGGTTTCAAAGCATCCGGGGTTTGCTTACAAAGAGAATTAGGCTGTAGTTTGTGTTTCAATTTTTATCAGGAAAAAATCAAAGACCAAAACCGGTCCGTCATGTGACAAGAAAAGTGTCCTATATATTTTTCTTTGAAAACCATTTATTATTGTGGTAGTGTAAAAGTACTTATTTTACTTGAGTGAAATATACTTCAGATATATGTAGTATGTCATCGTTAAATATTTTGGTATTTTGTATTTCTTATTTTCAGCGGAATTTCAGTTGGTCGGAAATGAGAACTTGACATTCCGGTCAGATGAATACTTTCCTATCAAATAAGGACACGTGTCGTAGACATATATCTGATGAAAATATCTCGTAAACAATTAAATGTTATGCATCATCTCTTAAATACCGGGTTTTGTTAGAATAACGCCCTGCCCGACTGTTTGTATTATATTCTTTGATCGGTAGGGGCGATCCGGTAGCCTACTGGTTAAAGTGTTCGCTCGTCACGCCGAAGACCCGGGTTCGATTCCCGACATGGGTACAATGTGTGAAGCCCATTTCTGGTGTCCCCCGCCGTGATGTTGCTGGAATATTGCTAAAAGCGGCGTAAAACCATACCCACTCACTCACTCTTTGATAGGTAATTTAGTGGTCAGTTATGACATTCCCTAACCCGAGAAGTTCTAAGACCACAATATGTTTTATGTATGCACATTTACAAAATCTTTCTCTTTCTCAATTGATGATAAGTAGTTATTAAACATCTTTATCTTTGAATTTTCATTCTCATTCAATGACGGCTCAGCACTAAAAGATATGTATCCATACATAAATACCTATTTCAAATAAAACAAGCTCTTCCAATGACATTTGTGGTCCAGATGGCTCGCTTGATTGACATGTTTGATATGTTGTATATATCACCTGTCAGACTGCTTCATCGCTTGACGCGCACCTTACTGCTGGAGAACAATGTGTTGGTGCTGCCGAATAGTTGTATTGGAAATGAAATATATATTCCATGAGCACGTGGAAATGAGAAATCTGAAGTGAGTACAATCGCTGGTGATGAACTGGACATAAAGTTTGACATAACGTTGTATATTGACACAGTGTAATCTTTTTCTGACTTCGGTTCTGAAGAGGAATACTGACAACGGCGTTTCTGAGGTCAAGAGTTTAAAATGTCAACAACGACAACCATTTAACCAAAGTGGATGTAAGCGTTGATATTCAAATATTTTATGTATAAATATTGTATGAGGACTTAAAAAACACACATTAAAATACTAATGATTTGAACAAACGAGCCAAAGTTCAGCTTCCTCAGTTTGACAAAATTAAAAAACATGGTCAAAACAACGTAAAAAATTGAAGAATGGCTAAACAAGCCCGGAATATATGTGTTGATCCCCACTGCTTACAAACCATATAGTGTGAAGCCCCTTTCTGGTGTTCCCCGCCGTGATATATTGCTAAAAGCGGCGTAAATCCATACTCACTCAATACAAAACATATATCAAATTCCATTACATTTTGATAATAAAAATAATTGAGAAGCAGCCAAAGTTAGGATGTTCAATATAGATGCTCTGGTGGCCAGAATTTCTTCCAACGCCATTGGTTTACATCATTTTACATTGTGAGTGAGTGAGTGAGTGAGTGAGTGAGTGAGTGAGTGAGTGAGTGAGTGAGTGAGTGAGTGAATTAACGTTGTTTTCAAGAGTATACCAGCCTAACGTGGGAAGGGAGCAAGTCGTTGATGGTACCAATAAAAGCCATGAATACGGGTATATGGATTGTAACCAATGTGAATCTGGGATTTCAAACATTGATCAGCGGATCCTTCGTGGCTAAGGGACGCAACACGCCCAAGACCACGACGCTATCCGTGCAGCTATTGTAATTTGAGGTAATGTTATCTTTGCGTATGATCTTTACACATCGGCGCAACTTTAGTTTAGATACACAATTCGTACAGGACAATAAGAAAACAATCCCTCTACTTTGAACTTTTGACATTTTCTGTCTGTACACTAACTGCTCAAAAGCCCGAAACAACCATCAGTAGGACGCAATCTCATTCATCACCGGTCAATCTGCATGTAGTCACTAACTGTGACGTCTGATTAGGAATGATAACTATAATCGTATAACGTGGCTCAATCGAGCTGTTAAAGGCGCTTTTGTGCTATCAAAGAACTTCCGTCACCGGCACTAATCATCCATCTATCTGCCAGACTGAAGACTTGGCGGGACATGCAAGACCAGTGAAGTTTTTTACGGTGTCTGAATATTTCAACATTTTATCATTTTTTATGCAAATAACACTTTTTTAAATGAGATGAAAGAAATGTATTTTCCAAAACCTAGCACACTAAATAGGGGATATTGCCAATAGTTCCTCTAACATTGAAACAATGAAACACAAATCTTCATAAACTCAATAGACCCGAGAAGATTCGGGTGGAATAGGTCATCAGTGGAATAGGTCAAACAGGCGACTAACGGGATCGGGTGGTCAGGCTCGCTGGATCAATTGCGTGGATCGATGCTCATGATGTCAATCACAGGATTGTCAGGTGTCCAGATTCGATTCTTTACAGACAGCCGTCATATTGCCGAGTGCGGCGTTAAACAACAAACATACAAACACACATAAAACTCAGTACCAACATTAACCTTTAACTAAACAAGCTTACGAAAGATAACGCAAACCTCACAACCAATTTGCTACAATTCCGTCAAATCTTTAATCTAATTCATAATAAAATGCATCCGTTTCAAAATAATCGTCAATAAAAAAATACGTTAAAAAACATCAACGAGGAAGGACGGCGCTCGCGAACCGATGTTTTAAAACGAGGCTGTTCGCTGTGAAGCGCGCAGGGGGCGACTTTGATTCAGTCAAATATGGCTGACTAGGCTGAACCATTGAAAGACCTGAATGACATCGGTCCATTCACAAAATAGCTTACAGGGGAACTCACCCATGAGATTGGTAATTGCACATCGACACCTTGCAAGAGTCACGTTGTCTATATTGGAAAGAAAGATTTACCTATGTTGGACTTTGCCTCAACAGTATTTATCTCCCTTAGGCATTAGGGCATTATGGGATTTTTCTGAATGGTGATGAAACTGTATATCCTAATTCTGCAAGGTATTTGATATGTGAGCGTGTAATCAGAGTTTTCAAACCCATAATGCCTTGACATATTTAATCATTGTATAAAATAGAACCGAGTTCTTCATTATCCGCTCCGATTTAGCCTAAAGCAACCTGAAATCCTACTAACTCAAAATATTCTATGAATTTTTATTTTCTTAATAAATATGAAACAACAAGCAAGGTTTCGTAAAAGTATCGGCATCGTGGCCAGATCTTGAGCATTTTACGTCGTGTGGTTTATAATACATCCTTATAGTAATCCTTTTGACCTCGTTACATAATACTAATAATGACCCGAGTCATGCGAGGTCAGTCACCTGTGTTTGGCCCCGATTTCCCACCGAGTAATGTCATTCATACGTCAATCCAGACACGAGGGCTGGCACGGGTAACTCGGGTACTCGGGTCGGGTGGGTCCTGAATAGGACCCGGGTACCTACAGGACTACCCGGACCCGTGGTTAGTCATGTGATATATCGTTTAATGAACAAAAACTCACTATAGCTCAGTGGTTACACAACAAGTCGCTAATGCTCGTATTTCTTTCTGACGATGCACACATTCCTTTGACTTGTATATGTTTGAGTAAAGATAAAGTTTCAGTCAACTTCAGTGAACACATGATCTGATTGTTTGATACATGTATCTAAATAGTTTTAGCCAGGGCTGCGGTAAAACAATTACTAAACAGACATGTTGTTCCCAACTCTTCAGACTTGCAGTGGGTACCCGGGTAGGGTAGGGTAATAGGGGGTCGGGTACCCGGGTACAAATTTTGGACTCAGCCCCCAGCCCGACCAGACACCATGGGTGTACACCTATACATTGAAACCTCGTTATCCAGACACCAGGCGTGTACACTATACAGTTAAACCTCGTTAATCCAGACAGCATGCGTGTACACTAAACAGTGAAACCTCGTTTATCAAGACACCATGCATGTACACCTAAACATTGAAACCTCGTTAATCCAGACACCATGCGTGTACACCTAAACAGTGAAACCTCGTTAATCCTGACATCATGCGTGTACACTAAACAGTGAAACCTCGTTTATTCAGACATTAGGCGTGTACACTATACAGTGAAAACTCGTTAACCGAGGTACCGTACAGGACAATATAGTTCACAATGAAATCACCTGGGTTGACACACTTCGTGATTAAAGGCAGGTGGTACTGAGTAATGTCCTTACTATGTGTTTCGACGTTCCTGACAGTAGTCGCCTCGAAGTGACGTTTCCTGAATAATGGGGTTTCACTGTAGCATTAAAAAACCCTGTTGTTATTGTTATATTATCAAAAGCGCTTTTGAGTCAGGTCTTTAACGCACAGAACATTATTTTCTAGACCTGTTTAAAAGCAATGTTAAAAACAGCCCAGGTTTCTTCTTTTTAATTATTTTAAAGAGTGCGAAATTAGCTCAGCTGGAAGCACTCGTAAAACCAGCACTCGTAAAAGCATTAACTCTCGTCCTGCCTTTAAGTCTGTTCAAGCTTATATACATACATACCTCTTCTCTGGGAAATTAACTGTCGGGCAAAAGAAAGTATACACTTAAAATTGGATTTGACCAAAAACATACAAACGTTATCAAAACGTTTATAGGCTGAAAACATTTGCCAAAACACTGAAGACTTAAGGTCCCCTAAAATAAAATAAGTAACCTAACTATTACGTATCTAATAAAAAATATTGAATAAAATGTTGGTTAGTAAATCTGTCATTCAACATTAACTTCATTGCAGGCTGGCTAAACATGGGTTATTTAGGTCGACATGGCGACAGTATCCGCCAAGCGGTGGTGTAGCGTGGTGTCGGCTTACCTTCACCATCCCGGCAACTACCCGACTGTACCGGCCCAGACAGACGCAAAGGTCACGTGTCACGTGACTCCTCACATCGCCCCTTGCAACACGACATGACATGGTTCATATCGCCTGTGTGTAGCATTTGGAGATGTCGCCTAATGACCCTGCTAATGTCAATTTAACGACAATGACTCCCCGTGTAACGAATATTACCCACGTATGACAACATAGCAATTTTATTATTGTCATTATTGAATCAGTAATATTTGGATCGACTTTGTGACATAGCCCATGTGAACAGCTGGATGCACTGATAAACCGCAGGCGTTTTAGAAGTGTGTGAAAAATTGATATCGTAGAATGTTTGAGATAACATTTATTTTCCGACAGAGATAGATGTTGATGTAGGGTTAAGCAGCAGAGGCGGGACCTGGGCCCACTTGCACAAAGCGATCTTAGCGCTAAGATGATCTTTACCCCCATAACATAGGCTTACGATAGTATTAGCGCTAAGATCGCTTTGTGAAAGTGGGCCCAGGGCCCCGTTCCTCAAAGCGATCTTAACACTAAGGTGATCGTAAGTCCCATACTTTAGCATAGTCTTACGATCATCGTAGCGCTAAGATCGCTTTGAGGAACGGGGCCCTGGACTTTAAAAGGCGGAGCCCCAATAAAAATACAATGTTGGTATGGTCGTTTTCGGTGGGAGGGGGGTTCAAATATTGAACGCATACATGAGTGTAGTTCAATAAAACAAATATTCATTTCGGCTAGGTCTATTTGTAATAGTAAAATATTATTTGAGGTTGTGCTTTGTGTGTGAGTAGGGGGTGGATATGGGTGTTTTTGTTGTGTGTTTGAGTAGGGTAGGGAGTGAATGCGCTGTGTGGTGGTGGTGTGTGTTTGAGTAGGGTAGGGAGTGAATGCGCTGTGTGGTGGTGGTGTGTGTTTGAGTAGGGTAGGGAGTGAATGCGCTGTGTGGTGGTGGTGTGTGTTTGAGTAGGGTAGGGAGTGAATGCGCTGTGTGGTGGTGGTGTGTGTTTGAGTAGGGTAGGGAGTGAATGCGCTGTGTGGTGGTGGTGTGTGTTTGAGTAGGGTAGGGAGTGAATGCGCTGTGTGGTGGTGGTGTGTGTTTGAGTAGGGTAGGGGGTGAATGCGCTGTGTGGTGGTGGTGTGTGTGTGAGTTGGGGGTGAATGCGCTGTGTGGTGGTGGTGTGTGTTTGAGTAGGGGGTGAATGCGCTGTGTGGTAGTGGTGTGTGTTTGAGTAGGGGGTGAATGCGCTGTGTGGTGGTGGTGTGTGTTTGAGTTGGGGGTGAATGCGCTGTGTGGTGGTGGTGTGTGTTTGAGTTGGGGATGAATGCGCTGTGTGGTGGTGGTGTGTGTTTGAGTAGGGGGTGAATGCGCTGTGTGGTGGTGGTGTGTGTTTGAGTTGGGGATGAATGCGCTGTGTGGTGGTGGTGTGTGTTTGAGTAGGGTAGGGGGTGAATGCGCTGTGTGGTGGTGGTGTGTGTGTGAGTTGGGGGTGAATGCGCTGTGTGGTGGTGGTGGTGTGTGTTTGATTTGGGGATGAATGCGCTGTGTGGTGGTGGTGGTGTGTGTTTGATTTGGGGATGAATGCGCTGTGTGGTGGTGGTGTGTGTTTGAGTAGGGGGTGAATGCGCTGTGTGGTAGTGGTGTGTGTTTGAGTAGGGGGTGAATGCGCTGTGTGGTGGTGGTGTGTGTTTGATTTGGGGATGAATGCGCTGTGTGGTGGTGGTGTGTGTTTGAGTAGGGGGTGAATGCGCTGTGTGGTGGTGGTGTGTGTTTGATTTGGGGATGAATGCGCTGTGTGGTGGTGGTGGTGTGTGTTTGAGTTGGGGATGAATGCGCTGTGTGGTGGTGGTGTGTGTTTGAGTAGGGGGTGAATGCGCTGTGTGGTGGTGGTGTGTGTTTGAGTAGGGGGTGAATGCGCTGTGTGGTGGTGGTGTGTGTTTGAGTAGGGGATGAATGCGCTGTGTGGTGGTGGTGTGTGTTTGAGTTGGGGGTGAATGCGCTGTGTGGTGGTGGTGTGTGTGTGAGTTGGGGGTGAATGCGCTGTGTGGTGGTGGTGTGTGTTTGAGTAGGGGGTGAATGCGCTGTGTGGTAGTGGTGTGTGTTTGAGTAGGGGGTGAATGCGCTGTGTGGTGGTGGTGTGTGTTTGATTTGGGGATGAATGCGCTGTGTGGTGGTGGTGTGTGTTTGAGTAGGGGGTGAATGCGCTGTGTGGTGGTGGTGGTGTGTGTTTGAGTAGGGGGCGAGTGGATGTTGTTGGTGGTGTTTTGTGTGTGAGTAGGGGGCGAGTGGATGTTGTTGTTTTGTGTGTGAGTAGGGGGCGAGTGGATGTTGGTGTTTTGTGTGTGAGTAGGGGGCGAGTGGATGTTGTTGTTGGTGTTTTGTGTGTGAGTAGGGGGCGAGTGGATGTTGTTGTTGGTGTTGTGTGTGTGAGTAGGGGGCGAGTGGATGTTGTTGTTGGTGTTTTGTGTGTGAGTAGGGGGCGAGTTGATGTTGTTGTTGGTGTTGTGTGTGTGAGTAGGGGGCGAGTGGATGTTGTTGTTGGTGTTGTGTGTGTGAGTAGGGGGCGAGTGGATGTTGTTGTTGGTGTTTTGTGTGTGGGTAGGGGGCGAGTGGATGTTGTTGGTGTTGTGTGTGTGAGTAGGGGGTGTTGGTGTTGTTGTTGGTGTTTTGTGTGTGAGTAGGGGTGGGGGTGGGTAGGGGTTGTTGGAACATATTAAATGGGGTGAGGGGACCCTGTAACAGCAGTTGCAGGAATGCTACTAACTGCCATCAGGACCTCATGTGGACACGCCATAGTCAGGGATAATTGTGACTAGTCACAACTCAAGTGTAGTGTAGAGCACAAGAGCAGGGAATTGGAGATTGGTTGATCATTTTGACCAATCATAACTGACGATACAATACGGGCACCTCTGGAAGCGACTGCTACAGCTGCTAAAAGTCAGAGTAGCCATAGTGACATCAGCTTAAAATTCCGTGCCATTTTCCGGCCGTTTCCCTGACAGAGTTCCATTTTCACTGGTCAACCTTAAAACAAAACCATCATGCATGAAGTGATACCCATTTTAACTAAACATATACCAAGAACAGCATACACATTCACTAGAAATGACTAACAGAGAATGATAACGGCAAGATTACTATATAAAGTGATATAAACCCGCAAAATAGGTATATTCTCAACTTCAAAGATCGCTGTAATAAAAGATAAACTAAACAATGGAGCATTTGAAAGAGCGGACAACATGTTTTTCATTCTGGTAAATGTTAGATCATGTACACAGAAAGCTGTGGAAATGAAACAGAAATATTAGAACTACAGTAAACTAATTTTATAACGAACACGCTTATACTGAGCTGATGGATATTACGAACTGCATTTGGGTCCCGTCCATTTCCTGTATATAGTCTGTATATGTGCCTATAACGAACTACAGTTATAACGAACGACAGTTACTGGACCCTTTATAACCGTAGTTTACTGTATTTTGCCAATGTGAATAGTCAGAAGAGAACTACACAAAGATCACTACATGCACTTGGCATTTTTCTTTTGGACAATGACAAAAGCCGATCTACAAAATCCAGTTTACCTTGACAAAGGTCAATTTTCCCTCACTTTTTTTCTGAATATCAATTTTCCCTGGCTTAAAGTAAATTTCTTGTCTACTTGACCTGTGGATATAGGCTGTGAGGGGTACAATAGCTGTTTAGCGTCACACTAATGTATTCCAACCCTCCTACTAGATACGTACACAACTTTACAAAGCTGCTTTACGTGATTGCAGCAACTAATTCTCAATACTCTTACTTCACCGTCACGGGATAGTAGCGCTTTACATGTTCACTCACAATCACGGGAATCAACGCTCCCCCGTATGCCATTGTACTCAAGATCGGCGACTAAGGTAGTAAGTTACCTAGCAACAATCGGGGTCGGAGTTCAAACAATGACGACAATGTGATTACATGGACTAACACGTGTTGTCACAGACGCGATGTGCCCGCTAAGTCATGCACCAGATAAGACATTTTAAAAGGAAGACATTTAAGTCGGCGGGTCGGGTGACCGACGTAACTCAATTGCTGTGTATAAGTTATCGCCCTTGATTATCGGTATGGTTGTAGCAGATCACGTGACATAAGTGAATGGATTGTTCATGCACTAAAACATATGTAGAAATTAAAACTCTAGGAAGTACACTGCTGGGCAAAAGAAAGAATACACTTGAAAATTGGAAACGTTATCAAAACGTTACTAGGTTGAAAACAGTTTCTAGGTTGAAAACACTACAAATTTAACGTCTAAAACACAACTAAGTTACCCGAATCAAACACATCTTCAAGATCGCTTTGTTACTGCTGCGGACACCGTGCGTCGACGATTGACGAACAGACACTTCCACTGTCTCACAGGCCACACCTAGGAGACCCGGAGAGAGAGAGAGAGAGAGAGAGAGAGAGAGAGAGAGAGAGAGAGAGAGAGTAATCACCCTCTCAAAATCGGCCTAAGAGTTTCTTCCATACTTAATTCGGGGGTGGGTGGGTGGGGGGGGGGGGGGGGGGGGGGGGGGTGGGGGGGGGGTGTGTGTGTGTGTGTGTGTAACTGCACTTATTACCCTTGTAATGCGATTGTGACGAGTATATAAGTATAGATTGAAAATTGTTTTTCGTCGGGGAGATGCACGTGCTTCCGTGTACACTACACTTGAAACAACCTGTTTGAACAATCAAGGCATTTTTACCTAAAACTTGTGTAAATGTTATTATCTACTTCCTCTTTCAAATCGCCTTTCAATCCGGCGATTGCACCTGGTCTGTTTCAGTGGCCACGATAGTGGAGCAATCATGTACCGCCACACCTCCCGCTTGCTGGAGAAAGATTGACGTCACACGAGCTGGGTGCACGAAGACACTTGTTAGTCCAGAAATAACTCACTAAACACTGTTAATATCATTAGTAATGGGTTATACCACTCTGACGAGTATACTAAGGTCGTGTAGATTCCGGTAAAGAACAAACGACAGAAACTGATGTTACAGACCAAAATTGTCTACCATTCTGAAACATTAAATCTTTCAGAGTTTAACCGCCATATATCGTATTTGATTCTTTGGGACTTATGATGAACATACAGGTAACCAGGGAAGCTATGTCTCATGCGTGTAGACTCCGACTGAGGGGAGAGTCACGGAATCATGACAATCTCTAGGCTAGGGTCACACGGTCATGAATGTACTTTTCTTTTCATTTTGCCTTTTCGGGGAGGGTCATGAAAAATTGTAAAACTATGACAACCATCAGGGAAGAGTCATTTTTTTCAGGACATTGCACCAAAAACCTCTGGTGGGGTACCCTAGTGGTTAAGGCGTTAAATTGCTCGCCGAAAGTCCGGGATCGATTCCCCATATGGATACAATGGGTGAAGCCCATTTCTGGTGTCCCCCGCCGTGATATTGCTTGAATATTGCTAAAAGCGGCGTAAAACCATACTCACTTACTAACACAATCTAATGTTTTGATTGTAATACGTATTCGCTATAAAGAAGAAGTTATTTTTTTATATTTTCCGAGTACTTATTGGTTTTGATGGCAATGTTAATTTCAAACAGCTATCGGCTGTGTCCGGAAGCCTTGATCGTCCCTGATAATTTTACACAAAAATGCTGAATTGACAAGCCAAGTCTGAGCTTCCAGTTTGAAACGCGAGTAAAATGAGAAGCAGGGGAGGTAACTCTAAACATCCAACCAGTGTAAAACTTATGCCAATATCTGTCTGCTAAGGTGTCTTGCCATATTTCGCAGCCCACACTCATATTATAGCTATGACGGTGGTTTGTGAATAATATGAATCTGGACCAGATAATCCAGCGACTAATAGTACGTTCGGCGTCACACTATCAAGGTACGATGACACCAATCACCTAGTCTGTCGCCTCGTCCGACATTCATAACCGCCCCGGACCACCCAGGTGGTTGTAATAGTGCGCGGATTCTAATGGGCAGAATCTGAATGCATCGCGAAGTTTAAAAGTGTCTTGCGAAGCTTAACATTATCATGCAAACTTTAAGTTAATTGCGAAGTGTTGAAGGTATCTTACCAATCATACCTTTTATCATGCAACGTTTGAATTTATCTTCTGAATTTTAAAAAAATACACGGTTAAAAATATCATGCAAAGCTTGAACGTTATAAATTTATTGTACAATGTAATATGTTTATGGATTGTTTGTTTGCTGTTTAACGCTGCACTCAGCAATAGTCCAGCTATATGACGGCGGTCTGTAATGGGGCCGTCACACCATGACGTTCTGGTCAGCGTTCTATGACGTTTGAGGAAACGTTGGTAGTCGCCCATGGTCGCTGGGATAGCGCCAGAAGAGCGTTGTGTGAACGCTAGTGAACGTCGGTGATCGCCGGGAATCGGCGGAGAACGCTGGTCCGGAAAAAAAGTTTTGAACATGCACGAAAGTTCTCACTGAGACCAGCGTTCTTCAACGTTTGATTTTAAACGCTGAATAACGTTTAAGAACGTTCGTGGAACGTTTTACTAACGTTCGCCGAGCGTTGCACGCGTTCGGCTATCGTTAGTCAGTCGTTACTCTAGCGTTACTTGGTTGTTACTAATCGTTTGCTTTGCATTGAACGACTCACTGGCGACCTGTCAACGACCGCTGAACGGTCCCCTAGCGCACGCAGCGTGTTACTATGAAATTCTGTCGTTATTCACACGTTAGTCACACGCTCAACACGCTCGTCTAACGTTGACAAATCGTTCGTCGCGCGCTAGTGTCACGTTAGCACACGCTAATGGTTTTCAGGGGTATCTTACTTGGTCGCTGTTACACGCTTCTCGTGCGTTAGACACACGCTAGTCATGCGTTAGGCACTCGTTAATCACACGCCAGATGTGTCATCCTCATTCTAGAACGCTCAAAAATTGAACGATTGAAATGTTCAAAGAACGTTGACCAGAACGTCATGGTGTGACGGCCCCTTATATAATCGAGTCTGGAACAGACAATGCAGTGATTGACACCATAAGCATCGATCCACGCAATTGGCATCGATGACATGCGTCAACCAAGTCAGCGAGCCCGACCACCCGATCCCATTAGTCGCCCCTTACGACAAGCATAGTCGCCTTTTACGGCAAGTAAAGGTAATATGTATACAGACTGTATTTTGACTGGTTTGGTGTACCATAGTCTCGACACGACACCCAAACCTTGTCAACGTACAACGTCCATCCAGAGATTTAATCGGAAATCGTGGGAAATCCGTGACTGGCGTGAGGTTACACAAGCGGTCACGTTCAATTAAATCGAGAGACCTTTAATCAGTATGAACTATCAGACCATCATGCTATTGTTTATGATGTATTCGGCGTTTTGTTCCCATCACATGAAATGATATAGACACGATCCGTTTTCAGAGTCACATGTGTGTGAAGTGTGTGGGCGGAGGGACCGATTCTCAACAACTCCTGGCGATCGTCTACTGCGTTATAGATGGAAATGCGCAATATCCTTGCATTGTCTAAATAGTGATTTAAGTGCATGGCCACGTCGGAAAGGAAGCAAATTACTTGGTATTAATCTCCTCCCATATCCAGTAGACAGTTTCAGAATGGACTCATGTATGGTTAATTAGCAGGTCACACAGTGCACAGCCCATGTGAAACTCTACCCGTTTTGTTATACGGCTCGGAAATATGGGGCATTAAATATTTTGAAACCATTGAGAAAGTTCACACTTTTATTTTAAGCAATTTCTATGCATTGGTAAATATGCTTCAAATAAGGCAGTCCTTGGTGAAACTAAAACTGTAGTATACACTCTTCAAAAAAAGAAACGCACAGGTAGATTTTTAGTTTGTTTGTTTGTTGTTTAACGCCGCACTCAGCAATATTCCAGCTATATGACGGTGGTCATTAAATAATCGAGTCTGGACCAGACAATCCAGTGATTGACATCATGAGCATCGATCCACGCAATTGGGATCGATGACATGCATCAACCAAGTCAGCGAGCCTGACCACCAGATCCCGTTAGTCGCCTCTTACGACAGACATGGGTTGCTGAAGACCAATTGTAACCCGGATGTTCACGGGTTTTTCAAATGTATAGATTAAGTGCTGAATGTTGAAAGTAAAATACCCGGTAGGGACTCAGGGGTGAATCTGTACGGTAGTGACCTGTGCTTGTTGTAATAATCAACTAAATGCAGCGGCTGGTCAGGCTGTGTGCATGGGTTGCTGAAGATCTATTCTACCCCAGGTTATCATGGGTCTAGTATTTAAAGTGTTCGCCTGTGACGTCAAAGTCCCGTGTTCAGTTCGCCAGGATTTCCCGTATGGGTACAATGTGTGAAGCCAATTTCTGGTGTCCCTGCCGTGTATTACTGGAATATTCCTAAAAGTTGCAATAAAACACTCACCCACTCACTCATTTATGTATGTATTATGTGTGCAGAAGCAGAAATTTTGTTTGTTTTGTGGAGTGTGGGGAGTGCACACTACAACGTCGTCATGGGTGTACGAAAACACCACCATTGTCGCCATTTACGGAAAGCAGGGGTTGCTGAAGACATATTCTGTCCCGGATCTTCACGTATCTGGAATAAAATGATTCCTTAGATCTCTATAATGAGTTCAGATAAGGAAATGATCTTCGTCTTCAATATTATTACTGTCACAGATTCTACATTATTGGTTCCCAGCGGCACGAAATAGTTTTCATAAAAAAACATTAGGTCATAATGATCAAACCGAAATTGCAATAATGCTATTTTTATTTTCATATATTTACAGTGGCCATTTCGCATAAAAAATGTTGTTTATACAGTAAATACGAATATGTTCATTTTCCATTTTGAATATTTCTAGTCGTCGCTTTCTGGCTGAAATAATGCCGATGCGTCGTTAAATTTTAAGTCACTCACTATTTCAAGTGAGTGAGTGAGTGAGTATGGTTTTACGCCATTTTTAGCAATATTCCAGCAATATCACGGCGGGGGACACCAGAAATGGGCTTCACACATTGCACCCATGTCGGGATTCGAACCCGGGTCTTCGGCGTGACGAGCGAACGCTTTAACCACTAGGCTACCCCACCGCCCTAACTATTTCAAGACCATTCTTGATTGCTGAGAACAATCTCTACATCTATGATGCACAATATATAAAAAAGCTGTAACATTCCCAATTCCCTGTCCAATCCACGCATATCCAGTTACTTTTTTTCTAGATCATTTGCATTTTCAGCCAGATAAAGTAATATCTTATACGCTTTAGATGTATAGCGGTAATGACACATGGAGATACAACGTTTTAAAACCAATATGTATACAGGGAATCTTCCGCATTCCCCCAGTACAGTATCACTAATTGTTGATTTGTGGATGCCTGGTAAACATTTCCAT
The DNA here is from genome assembly GCF_023055435.1 of Haliotis rufescens. Lineage (NCBI taxonomy): Eukaryota > Metazoa > Mollusca > Gastropoda > Lepetellida > Haliotidae > Haliotis > Haliotis rufescens. The sequence goes on from NW_025963779.1 coordinate 27,257,045, forward strand.
GCCTGCAACTGGATTTTGTCAATACATCTATACCTTTGAATACCACAAACCTCAGAGCCATACAATAGAATTGACAAGATTTTAGAGTCGAAGATTTTGAAATATAGTTGATATGAAAGATATTCAAACTTGATAAATAAACTGAGCTGAACAGTTATGAGAAACTTCTCAGCTTTAAGAGCTAGATAGTTTATCGATGCCTACCAATTGAGACTCCTAGAAAATACCAAGATAGTGATAAGACGATGAAAATGAAACTTGGGCAAGCCACGTTTCTGTTCTAGAAAGTTTTCTAATAACAACAATTCTTGTTTTGTCTAGATTTACTTGAAGACATGTTTCGCAATAATTCTCTAAAACATCAATTTTCTTTTGGAGTCCAATTACAGCATCAGAAAACAGAACAACATCGTCAGCATATTAAGGAAGGAACAGCTCCAGTCAATCTGGGAATACCTGAATAATATTTGTACAAGTGGACGTCATTGGGTTTCATTTTCTAATTCATAAATGTAAAATGAGAACAAAACAGAACCAAGAACACAACCTTGTGGTACTCAAACACTTCTATATTTACATTTTTTCGATGTACACACACAGATTTTCACAATTTTGGTACATAGATCGCAACACTTTATCCATTTTTTTACCAAGACCATTTTTTGAATACTTACCAAAGCTGTTTTCTGTTGATAGGATCGAAACTTTGGTAAATTAATAAAACAGTCATATTTGCAAGGTAAAAATCATTATCAATGGTAGAGTATCCTGTTCTAAAGCCAGCTTGTCACAGCACTCAGCCCAAAATACAGTTTATTATTTAAGATATTAGTATATGATTTTCTAAAAAACACTAAAAAGAGATATAGCAAAATATTTTTCAGGTAAAGTTTTATCTCCCTTTTAATAGAATGGGATAATAATAGCTTTTGACCAAGCAATAGGAAACTCCCCTTTATCATATAGAGATTGGAATAAAATTTCCAGAAAAGGTAAAAGATAGTTGCCTGGTGATTTAAACAGTTATGTAATCTTCCCCAGCCGCCTTATAAGACAAGTTTGCTAATACTAGCATGCATCCCACCCTTACTAATTGGTTCATAAAATATAGTAGCAGAAGCTGACCAAATGGTTAGACGTGATATACTCATTGAAACTGATTCGTTAAAGTGGTCATTTCGGCTTCCAGAAAACAGGTCTTTAAAATAGCTAAACCAAGCTTCAGGAGATATATTGAACCAGAAAAGTTTAGGCTTTTCCATTTTTGCCAGAACGTTTTGGGATTACCCATTGCGTTCTACAGTTCTTATAATTGTTTATCACCATGATTGCGCTTGCCCGTCTCACAAGCCGATTTATACACCTCCACTTGTTACATAAGCGGCTAGAGACGCGTCATCTTTACGTTTACGAGCCGTGTTCAAGGAATGACAAAGCTGCTGTTGTAAAGATTGACAAGTATTGTCAAACCAATTATGTACCTTACAGCGTGATGTAAAAACACGCTTCATACATTCAGGGGGCACGGGTGGCCCAGTCGTCTAAGGCGCCGCGATTCGCTGTGTAGAGTTGCGTCCCTTGGGCACGCCAGAAACCTATGATTGTGGGTTCGAATCCCGGTTCGCCCCGATTATGTTTCTAGGTTTATTCAGCACCATACCCGTGCTCGTGGGTTTCACCAAGGTGGTAAACGTCTGAGATCTGCATCACTTCGGGCTTTCCTCCCACATCAAGCTGACACGCCGCGATATAACTGGAATACTGTTAAAAGCGGCGTTAAACCCAACTCACTCACTCATACATTCAGCTGATGACCTCAGTAGTATGCCAGTAAACATGTTAACCCCTTGTTCAACACCAAACATAGAAGATACACTCAATTATGCAATGCGCTAACTGAGCTTTCGATGACACGTAAATATATCCAAATTCTTACTTCCATGAGTACTTGATAGAGCATGAATCAATAGTATCACAAAAACCTTTGTTAGTCGGTAATGAAACTGTGAGCAGAAGGTATTCAGATTCAGATCTCGGGAGGCTATCAAACGCTAAATGGGCTCTGGTCCAATGCCATAATCAATAACGCTATATCCGTTAAAACGTACGAATGTAAAATCACCAACCCCCTTTTCGCTACCACAACGACCATTAAATATGTGCAAATTGAGAAGTCTCCATAGATCAATCAAACATTTACCAAATACATTTACACCATTACCACAAGAAAAGCGTAAAATGATCAGAAATGTGATCGTCCATATGGTCTAATTTAGGTGAAATATACTTATTATCATCATCATGAATATAGTCATCCATTTTTCCAGTTCTGTCATTAAAATATGCGCATAGGATACTTTCATAATCTGATAAGGTGGGCGTGCGATCAATACAGTTATCTAACAGTAACAAATACCGTTTATACAGATCTTATATCTGTACCAGTTAGAACCTTCGTGTTGAATGTATACAAATGTGAACAATACACCTTTGACAAATGTAAACCTACATTTATCCCACCGAATAAATATGCATTTAGTACTTTTGTGAATATTCTTTATGAACGTAGCAAGACAATTTTTTATGCACACCATAATTCCACCTGATATCCTTGCTCCAGTCTTGTACTTGGTACAGCGAAACAACTGGGATTGGGGAAAAGATGAGAATAGTTCTCACTAGTTCATGCATTTTTCTGACAGGTGAAACATATCTATATAGAAAAAGAAATATCTCAAGAAAACACATATCATTTTCTTTATTCTTTATACCGGAGTGTGAGTGAGTTAATGCTTTACGTCACATCGGCAATAGTTCAGCCATATCGTGACGATCTTTATACCGGAGTGTGAGTGAGTTAATGCTTTACGTCACATCGGCAATAGTTCAGCCATATCGTGACGATCTTTATACCGGAGCTATTCCATGTGGAGAAAACAACAACATTTTGTTGAGTTTCATCAGAGTTCGGAGGGGCGGTCGGGTAGCCTAGTGGTTAAAGCGTTCGCTCGTCACGCCGAAGACCCGGGTTCGATTCCGGACATGGGTACAATGTGTGAAGCCCATTTCTGGTGTCCCCCGCCGTGATTGCTAAAAGCGGCGTAAAACCACACTCACTCACTCACTCACTCACTCAGAGTTCGGGGTGTGTGTTTGGGCCAGCTCGCCCACCTTCTATCTTCTCTCAGATCTGAAACTCTCTCGAACGGTTTGTCTGCTATTGTCTGGTTTTCCTCGATGTGAAGGTGTAGCTGAAGCAGGTTCACTGACGATAACAAGTTTTCCATTCTTATAACAACCCTGTTTACCATTTGCTGATGCGTCACGCAGTTTCTCTCTGGTTTTGTGTGAGGTCATTTGCAACCCCAATGCTGTTTGATCTAAGTCTTCGCTTTTTTTCAGTGCCCATAGCTTTACCTCCGTGTCCCTGAATGAAATAATGTTAGGTATGGGTTTACAGCTACTGTCTCCACCTAACCTGTGTGATCGGTTTATATCACCTGGTTGAAAAGGACCGACCCAATCACCACACCCAGAGTTGAATACCTGTACCTCTTTAGATTTACTCTCACTGTCTGATTCTCTTCATCCATCCTCGTCAATTCCAAAAAGAATGACTTTATCTCTGCGACTAAAAATCTCTAACCTTACTACTCCTTGAAACAATGAAACAGAAATATTCATAATCTCAATAGACCTGTGAAGACCCGGGGGTAGACTAGGTCTTCAGGAACCCATGCTTGCAGTAAAGGCGACTATGTTTGTCGTAAGAGGCGACTAACGGGATCGGGTGGTCAGGCTCGCTGACTTGGTTGATGCATGTTATCGTATCCCAATTGCGAGGATCGATGTTCATGATATCGGTCACTGGATTATTTACAGGCCACCGTCATGTAGCTGGAATATTGCTGAATGCGGCGTTTAACAACAAACAAACAAACTCGTTTGTGAAGTTCCTCAAACGTTGACGAATAAACAGCGACGTTGCTGTAGCTGTTCGTCCAAAGCGCCCATGTCTTGTCGGAGAACATGTTGGTCGTCATTTAGTTGCACAACATCATCTTTCAGATCATATGTATTATCACGTCATAATTCTGGAAAAATTCTGGAATCATATACAAAGCTTTCAACTTTATAAGAGAGGGTTGAGAGGAGATGTAGAAGAGCAATTGCTGAGAAACTGACAAACATTGTTTTCGATGTTAGGGCTCAGCCACACGATTAGGATGTTACTGCCGTCCTTGATAGGACCATTGCCGATTAAAATTTGTCAAAAGTCTGATCAAGATCCTGTTATTCGTGGCGGGAAATTAAAAAAAAATCATATATTGTTCAGGAAGCATCCCGTTTCAGCCGTTTCCAGCCGCATTCGTCCCGATTCTCCCGTTCTCAATCCGAATCTGATCCGATTTGTATCTTCCGCGTGGTACAAAACGACCGAATCTGTCCCGACAGCGTCCCGATTCTCCCGAATGCGATCCGACAGAGATCAGGCAGTGAACCGACGGTTCGCATTCGGCAAGATCTGGAAGCAATCTGGACGCCAAGAAACGGTAATGAACAATCCACAGGACACCGCCAGGACAACACAGGACATTGTTACGGTTTTTATCAGATACAGCAGAATCTGCCACGACAAAGTCGTTTGTAATCCGACTAGATAAAATCAGCTGAGTTTCCCGAATGTTACGGGACGCAACATACTGTCGGAAGTGCTTGGCCGACCTCTCTGGACCTTTCCCAATCCGTAGGACTCTGTTACGAATGTATTCGACTCCGTTCAGACTATGATAGGACATTCCAGATTATGAGGATAGTAATCCGACTTTTTCACTTTTCGTGTCGTAGCGCTGTCTGATCTCATACGGGAGCCATAATCGGCACTGTGTGAACCTGGCCTTAAGCTCAACGCACCACACCACCTGTTCTGAGCAATGGTATATATATGTCTAAATGAGGCAACGTGGTGTCCACGTCGCTGTCACGAATATGCAGCCTATCGTCTGGATTATGTAAACTGTCAGGCAACAGGAAGTATACACCCATGTTTGATGGTTGCTAAAACGGAAACAAACAAGAATTTGTTTTTCGATGGGAATGTATTTCATACGGCATCATAGTTGTGTTTTGGACATTAAGTTATCAGGGTTTCGGATTCCTTTTCCAGCCTTGTGAGTTTTGTAACGTAATGTTTTGGTCAGATCCAATTTTCCAAGTGATGATCCAAGTGCATACTTTCTTTTGCTTATACATTCAATCGAATTAGGTGCGTTAAGACGTCTAGACCATTTAACCCCACAACAGGTTCATGGAGCAACTGGGGGCACGGGTGGCCCAGTCGTCTAAGGCGCCGCGATTCGCTGTGCAGAGTTGCGTCCCTTGGGCACGCCAGAAACCTATGATTGTGGGTTCGAATCCCAGTTCGCCCCGATTATGTTTCTAGGTTTGTCAGCACCATACCCGTGCTCGTGGGTTTCACCGAAGTGGTAAACGTCTGAGACCTGCATCACTATCCTCCCACATTAAGCTGACACGCCGTGATATAACTGGAATTTTGTTAAAAGCGGCGTTAAACCCAACTCACTCACTCCCTCATTCATGGAGCAACTATCCATGCCGTGTTATTGGCTGTTGGTTGATGACATCACAGCCTCAGACAGACAGACAGACAGGTTCGGATATTTTATTACAGTCTCACCTCATATTTATAATATGTACTGCACATAAAAACGTCAGAGCTCAAGCATGAACTATTCCAGGTTATGAGAGATTTTTGTGCAAACACTGACACATTCTAATACATAAACTAAGAAACAGATAAAATAATGACAAACAAAAACCAAATCATACAAAAGACTGAAACGCATATTATTCCTAAAACATAAACAATATTATACTGTACACATACAGTATACGCGTTTTTCTCCTTTCTAAAATAGACGTTTTTTTGCACATACTCTCATCACACCAGGGCTGGAGAGAATAAAACGTACTTTCTTCATATTAGTAGAGCCACTAAAATGTTCCCAACTCTCAATACATTTATCAATGAGCGGTTTCCTCACATTAATATAATTAGGACAGTGCAGCAATGCATGTCATTCGTCTTCCACACAGACATTACACGTAAACAACCTCTGTAACTGACAGATTTGTATGTATTTGTCTCTACAGTTATTAAAATCTGATCTTTTCCTCCAAAACGACCTTACTCCTCTCTCGCTGATGAGGGGCGGTCGGGTAGCCGAGTGGTAAAAGCGTTCGCTCGTCACGCCGAAGACCCGGGTTCGATTCCCGACATGGGCACAATGTGTGGAGCCCATTTCTGGTGTCCCCCGCCGTGATATTGCTTGAATATTGCTAAAAGCGGCGTAAAACCATACTCACTCACTCTGGCTGATGCAGATACCGCCACCACATAGCGTGATACAGGGGCGTGTCGTATTGGATCTGATGTGAATGAGATTGGGGGCAATACAGCAATAATAATGTGTTAGTTGACCTCGATACCATGACTGACCAGAGATAGTTTCAATATACAGAGTCCCGAAGCATATGTTTCAGGTTTGGTGGCACCAAGTTAAGGAGAAGCCTGTGGGTTTTACCAAAGTGGTTATCGTCTAAATCCTGCATCACTTCGGTCTTCCATCCCACGCGGAACAGACACGCCGGGATAAAGGTCGAACACTGTTCAGTATATACACATCAAACGTGTATAATTGCAACCCTTTTTCATTTGTTGGAAGTCGGAATACATCTATTCGTCTACAAATACAGCAACGGCAGCTTCAGACAACGACAGGAGTTACCTCCCTTCAATCGCCAACGTGTTCCCAAGCAATCCTATCCAGTGAACCTGGGAATTGGCGAACGTGTTAGACACAAAAGGAAATGCATGATTTTAAGGCCGCGTGATAAAATTTCTCCATCAAGACTCTCGCAACCATGTATGTGTTCCATTGTTTTGCGTTACACGAAAGCGTAGTAATTTGGTACCAAAAAGCTGTCAAACTGATAAAAAATAAAATAGGATTCCTTACTCATATAGGAATTATGTTTTGTGTTACTGTCCCAATTGCATTGTTTTAATGTAGGTTTTAATTAAACAATTCCGAACAATTATTCTTGGAAAGTATTCAAACTAAATTATGTACACGAAATAGATATCAAGCTCTGTATGCATAATGTTAATCCAAGAAGTACAGAATATACTGTTAAAGCAATGTTCTCGCAAAGGACAACAGACTGTTTTATAAAAATGCGAAATCTTGACAACTGTATCAATTTATTAAATGAGCATTATTATTACTTGTTCGTATGGTTGAATACTTGTATAAATGTCAACTTGAAATACGCGGTAAGTTGGAAGTTTCCCTACTTCATATAACGACGCTAGCAGGCTTTCCTCCGGGCCCAGACCTGGCCACTCCACTCAGAGAACTGCCCTACATCACACACCCTGGTAGAGTATCTGGTGTACTGAAGGATGTCGTCTTTGTATTTGTCAGAGTTAAACAGTCAAACAGCCTTTCCCGATCATCTTGGTGGATGAGTTCGTGGGTGCGTGGATGTGTGGGTGAGCGGATGTGCGGGTGAGCGGATGTGCGGGTGAGCGTGTTAGAGTAATGCAAGTTCCATGACAAACATCCCAAAAATACTTAAAGAAAGTAAATAAAATATATGTTTGCAACGGCTACTAGTACTTAAAAGTAAGATAACCTTTTCTTTCTGAGATTTTACTGCATGTTGCTATCAAACAATGAGATGTTTTGTTTGTTGTTTTACGCCGCACTCATCAATACTCCAGCAATATGACGGCGGTCTGTAAATAGCCAGACAATCCAGTGATTGACACCATGAGCATCGATCCAAGCAATTGGGATACGATGACATACATCAACCAAGTCACCGAGCCTGACCAACCGATCCCGTTAGTCGCCTCTTACGACAAGCATAGTCGCCTTTTACGGCAAGCATGGGTTGCTGAAGAGCTATTCTAACCCGGATCTTCACGGGTCCAATGAGATGTGATACGTCATAATGAAAGTAATCATAATGCACGTTGATTGAAAAAGATAAGGGAAGATGTGTACATATAGAAACACTGCAAAAATATATTACTATGGCAAGCACCCCTGAAATTATACATTTTTCAATGTTGGCTAAAACCAAGAACTATTCACTGGTATGAAACCAGTTATAATTCAAGGTCAATGTAACTTACAAGAGACAAGGTCAAGGTTAACGTATCTTTATGTGCCATACTGGAATGAGGGATGGCTGAAACGAGTCTAACTTGATGGAGCTGATTCGTAATTATTTATGAACACAATCCCCTCCGAGGCCCACACACTTCTGCCAACAATGCTGGAGTGCCTGGATCCCGCTGGTGTAGAAGGCTTTCACCTGGTGGTGTAAAACGTCCTCCACGGGGCACATATACAGATCAGACAGAAGAGATGACATCATCATCATTTGCATAATGCTTGCCAGACAGTTCTTTCTTCAAGATTGGGAAGAGGTGGAAATCAATACCGTGGATGTTCAGTGAGTTAAAAGTTACGTTCACGCATTGCAGCCAATGCGACATGAGACTTGTAAAGACAGGTCTGTTAAAAGGCAGACAGGCAGGTGTAACACGGTAAAACCTAGAAACATAATCGGGGCGAACTGGGATTCGAACCCACGCACATAGGTTTCTGTCGTGCCCAAGGGACGCAACTCTGCACAGCGAACAGATACACCTTATGGAACACTGATCTTCATAGCGACAACCAAATCAATACCACTTACGCGTAAGATTATTATGGATAAACACCCTTTTTCTGAAGAAAACTTTCATCGCGGTCGAACGATTTAGCTTTGTCTCGTATTCTCCTTCTAAGTAAGTGAGTGAGTGAGTTAAATTGTGAAAACAGACGCACGAAATCCCTTATAACATAGCATCAAAAAGAATATATAAGTTATCACTGCAATGGGTCTCCATTGGTCAACGGCTGCATGCAAACTGAAAGCAACCATTGGCTAATATCTGTAACACCATACTTTGGCTACAGCCGAGTGCGGGCCTGCTTCCCATCGCCCGATTATGATGTTCCGTTGATGAGTTAGTGGAGGCATGACTTCTCAGTTGCTAACATATATTGGCCTATTTATGATGTGGAGGGAACATGCGCTTCGAAATATCGCGTGGTTCTCAAGTGGTAACGTTTCCGTAACATTTACCAATGCTTAAATGAGGATACTGGATTGATCGACGTATCTTTGAAGCACCAATTAGCGGCGTAGCTTTTTTCATAAGTTAGTGAGTGAGTTGACAGTATTCCAGTTATATTACGGCATGTGGAAGGAAAGCCCGAAGTGATGCATGTCTAGGACGTTTACAACTTCGGTGATACCCACGAGCACAGGTATGGTGCTGAAAAACCTAGAAACATAATTAAGGCGAACCGGGATTCGAATCCACAATCATAGGTTTCTGGCGTACCCAAGGGACGCAACTCTGTACAGCGAATCGCAACAACTGGGCCATCTTCCCGAGGCAAGAGAGTTAACTGACTATAAAAGTCCAGTTTCCACCCTTGCCGAACCAGGCTGGGATTATGGAGTTAGATTTTGGCTGGACTAACGAGTCTGTGCATAGTCCAATCGAAATCCGGTTCGTAAACTGTCATGCAGATTTCGGTCGATTGCAGGATTTGCAAACCATGTGCATCGCCAACTCGTTGTCAACAGATATTTTCCAAATCTTTCTATGTTTTTAATCAAGGTGCTCACGTGATTTGATGTACTTCGCGAAGTAAGAACCGTTTTATCACCAAATAGATCTTGATGGTAGATCAGATCGTCTTGACTGGGCGCCACTATTTTGTTTGAAGGAAATGCATGTGATACGAGAGGTGGAATCTGATTGGTCCATATGGGAGGGGCATAGAATGGACATAACTAGTTATAGGAATTCCAGCCTAGTTCGGCAAGGGTGGAAACTGGACTTTTAAAGTCACGCTTTTGCCTCGGGAAGATGCAACTGGGCCACCCCTGCCCCCTCATAAGTTAATATTGACAGTAGCGGGTGAACACTACCAAACTGACTGTCGTTCATTTCCCGATGAACATCAGTATATTATGTCACGTGATCACGTTGTCAATCGAGCAGAGACATACATAACTACTTTAGGGGGATTCCACAATGTCTAAAAAATACATTAAAACTCATTTGGGAAAACTGAGAGCGACATCGATCCAGGTTATGAAAGATGCAGGCTTTGAAGCCAGACAGATCATGTATAGGTCGTGTCACCGAAATGAAGCGTCCATTCGAAGCTATAACAGAGAATGCTCGACTCGCAAAAAAAATCACTGAGCTCCAGAATATCGTGTATATTGCCTTGGGAAAGCCAAACGCACCGCCTCAAGCGGTAATACCAGTCATCAGCAGCGCTGCCGTAGTATGACTCAAAAACACACCCAAAGTTTACAGAATGTTAATATCAATCCATTTTCAGCAACAGACGGGTCTGGATTTCTTTCCAACGCTAACTTTACTGGGTGCAACATTGATTTCAAGTAGGTATTGCCGCTATTTTCAGCCGTTTGTAAAACCAAGGGAAGTCACCCCAAATGGAATGTTTGGGACGGATGACGTCATGACGTCACGGGTCTCCGCGTAGATACCGTTTGCTTTAAATAATTATAGTTTGATGTTTAATGGATTCCTTTGTTATGGTTTATGTATCTGTCAATATAAGGATTGAAGTTGTATTTTTGACGTTCATCAGCTGATGAAGACAGTGCCTCACGTGAGCAAATTTACCATGAAGATCTTCGCCTCGCGCATCATGTAATTTGCTCACGTGAGGCACTGTCTTCATCAGCTGACGAACGTCAACAAATAAAACTTCAATCCTTAAGTAATGGAGTAGATAGATTTGTAATGTCGCAAGAATAAACTGTTTTTGCAAATTGTTCAGGGTCGAACCGTTTCTCATTTCGCAGTGTCTTTTACGGGATAATCGTGACGTCATAGTGTTTTATATGACGTCATCTGCTTGTCACGTCATTATTGACCTGGCTCACATTTTGAGTAACTATTGACCTTTTTCACACTTCGCTACTTCCGGTTTGAAAGCGAGGCTTGGAGAGCAGAAGTTGAAGGCTAGATAGCACATGAAACAGATGAATTGATGCCTTCAAGATTGTTCTTAAGTAGCATGTAATGTTACACACTGTGATTAAATTTCCTTAAACGTCTCTATTTCAGAAGAATGTTGTTTTCTAAATAAGCAATATTTTGGGAGAAGGTGAATATGCATTGTTTATAATTTTTTTTATTGAAGTAGGAATATTATTACAATATTATTGAATTATTCATTTCAGGCCAGCGAGTCAACACAATGAAGTACTGGTATCTGGTGACGGATGTCTGGAGGAGCTTTCTGCTGACAGTAACACAATGGTTACAATGTGCGTCCTGTCAAAGGACGAGGAAGTCAAAAGCCATAATCTTTAATCAACAAATGTGCTTCCTGTCATATTTCACTTAAATAGGACGAGGAAGTGAAAAGCCTTATTCACTCACAAATCAACATGGCCAATATTTATCGGAACTGAAAAAGCACATTGTACCATTTGTTTACAAGCAAGAAACTTATTTTCTCCTGGAATCTAATTAGGTGCTTTTGACTGACAAAGACAACAGTCCATGTTAAGTTTTGAAAACTTATATTGTGAGAAATAAAGATATGAAAATTTTGGTTTGTTTTTCTTTGTTAAATATGAGAAATCCAGATTGTTCCATCAACAAAATTTGTACCGATACATATATTTTATCTTGGCTTGATTACCAATTGAAGTTGATTCCTTTATATCTTTTATTATTTTATCTGTACTCATATCTGATCAAGACATTTTCAAACTAATCAGGATAAATGTATTAGTAGCTTCCTTTTGATATACAATTACCTATCATCATACAGGATTAGGTGAGGGTGTTCAAGAAGTTGGTAGTTGTATCAATTCTTATATTTCTTCAATTTCATACGGGGCGGTCGGGTAGCCTGGTGGTTAAAGCGTTCGCTCGTCACGCCGAAGACCCGGTTTCGATTCCTGACATGGGTACAATGTGTGAAGCCCATTTCTGGTGTCCCCCGCCGTGATGTTCCTGGAATATTGCTAAAAGCGGCGTAAAACCATACTCACTCACTCACTCAATTTCATACATTATTTATATTTATCAATTTTTAGTTTCCCTTTAACTTATTTTAAACAGTTCACACATTATTACTTTTGTCGTGCACGGTGCAATCTCAATCGGCAATAATCAGTTAAGTAAGTGATGTTTGAAAGTATCATCTGTCATTGTACACACTGAATAGAGTTATCGCCCCTTCTGAATATTTATTTTGACACACAAATTATTTTCATAATTAACATTGTAATATGTTAAAATGAAAATCTTAGCAGAACAAGTGTCTTTTGTCAACTGGACTCATGGCAAAACGATAGTGCGTTGTGCAGCAAACACCACTATGAAACGTGAAATAAACATGATCTTAATCTTGATCTAGAGTTCGCCAAGCCACGCATTGACTGAGCAATTTTGCAAAAGTACACTGACATGTTTCATGTTATGCGGTTTATTTACGATACAAAACTTCTGTCATTGAATGTACTGTCACATTGTATCTATATGCCGACGAGGTTATGATAAAACAATCTATTTCTGAAATACGTATCTCGAAATGCACCTTTCGATTCACTTCCGGGATCCTGACAGCAAAATGCTAATTCCAGTGTATTACAGGCATATTTTAGTTGGACCTCATGATTTAATGTGAAATATCTTCTGTATTAGATACAGAGGATACCATTTTTTGTTTGTTTAAAATGTCCATCAGTGAAATGCACAACATGCTGTCTGTTCCCTATGAGCTGATGCGACTCTCACTGCATGGAGCTATGCTCTCCAAGCCTCGTTTTCGATCCAAGATGGCGAAAGTGTGAAAAAGGTCAATACCGAGCCCACAGACGGTCACAAGGCTATATTGTCACAGAAACTATTTCACCAAAAATGGGCATGCATCTGTAACTTGTGTACACACATGATGAATCCGTTTAACGATAAAACAGTGATCTATCGTGACGTCATTTCTAGAGATTCGAACATGCGCCACAACTTGAAGTCGTAAATTGGACAACGTTTTTAGAGAGAAGTGTCCAGTGAGTTGTTTCCCATACATGTAGCTGGACAGCGCAGATGAACGCAATGGCGATTCGATCGCTTCCAAACGTGGGATAGATATGAAATCGGTATTGGGAGGAAGGATGCAGATAATCGACGGGAAAATCGCGAGAATACCAAACTTAACACCCCTGTACATAAAAATGGAGTTGTCCGACATTTTCGAAGTTGGATTGTATTCAGGGAGTCATCATTATCTAAATACGAGTAAATGTTTTAAAGCATGTACAATTTATTAACAAGGCTGTACAAAATGTTGATATCTCACATAAGATATAAACGACTCGGGAGTCGTTGATATCCATACAATAAAACACTACAGGCAGAATAAACCACTCGGACTGCGCCCTTCATGGTTTATTCTCTCTGCAGTGTTTTATTACATTCCCTCTCGTCGTATATTTCTTAAACATAATGGTGATTTATTACCCACACGGTTAGAAATACCCAGTTCATAAAATCGTATAAGCACTCGTGCAAGTATGACTTCACTAGAACAAGTGTATTGTCAACTTCATACGGACGCGATCCAGGGTAGAATAGGTCTTCAGCAACCCATTCTTGCCGGTCGGCAGCCAGCATAGTTATGCTAAGTCACCACTGTGCCGGAGTGTGAAGGTGATCAATAATCAGGGGATACAATAATTCTGACACTCATTTCGTCAAGTTAGTGTAATAATCTCAATGCAGCTGTGTAGTGCATTAGTTTATCGAGGATGATTGTAAGACAGCTACGTTCTTCATTCATGTTCTGGTTTCATCCACATAAGGAAATCATTCAGTAACTTCAGTACACTCGGGTCATTCCGTGTCGACGTCAGCCAGCAAATTATGAAGTCTGGACCAGACAAACTAGTGATTAATACATTGAGCAACGTCAGGGTGTGATGGCAGTGTATCAACAAAGCCTCCGTCTGACCACCCGATCCATTAATTAGAAGGCGCCTCGTACGACCAGCATAGACAGCTGGGAACTGTCCACAAAACGATCTTAGCGCTATGATTGTCGTAAGCCAGTGTCAAAGTATGGGAGTTACGATCACATTAGCGCTAAGATGGCTTTGTGGAACGGGGCCTTAGGTCTTAGCCGGTGTTTCTACAGGCACAGGGTCATGACAAGTTGACGAGCGCACCTGCTTGAACGGGCAGTTTCACGGCTGCTTAATACGTCGTGAGTTATCTCCCTTCCCTCACAACGAGCACACACATTCTTGTAACAAAAGTATAAATTTTAATGGCAATTTTACATTTCATCTTGTAAACAACAGATAAAAATAAAAAGTGCTTCGTACCAGTGTTTTTGTATCAAAATACTCTTGACAAGGCATCTTCATCTCATAACAACGTTTTGCCCATGTGTCCAGAAGCAGATTGAACACTAGCTAATACAGACTAAAGATATCAACCTTTCATCAAGAACGCAGGTGAACTTCAAACTGCCTTTGTCTATTACAAAAAATAACACTTGGAATGTTTAAAGTAATAGACAACATGTGACAACATTCAAAAACTGACTGTCTTGAAAAAAAGGCAAGGTGTGGTTCAGGCCTTCTTAGACCAAATATCACATTCATATAAACATTTTGTTGGTTCATATGACTGACAAGCATCTTTTTACTTTCTTAAACTTGCAAGTATGTTTACTTTTGACATAATAATGTACCAAAAGCTAAATGAGTGAGAAAGACTAATTATTTTAACTATGTGAGAGTCCATGACCCAAGCTGAACTTAAACTAGATCTCCTGACCAAATCAGCTTGGGTCAAGGACTTTGTCATGTTTCAATGTTAGAACACATTTCCTGAAATCTCCAACATCACCCATTCTAACACATCTTAGCCTTATCCCCACGTATGTTGTTCTGTGTACAAAACATGCCCGTGTTGAATGGAGTCCTTCTCATTCATGTGAATACATACATCTGATAACATTCTAAAACGTTTTCTCATTCCTCAAATTATGCAGATCTAGTGGGTCCAAATGGCCCTTGTCATTTATAATACCATCATACAAGTACTTGATGTCTTCCCAACTGATCATGTGGTTTCCTGTAACATCATGAAAAAGATGTTTTGAACATGCAAGGAGTAGAAAGTCCGCCATTGAGGTCATGGAGGACACGGGAAGGGACTGGTCATTATTTGTCATATAAAGGTGTCATGAAATGATGACAGTTCTAATTTTTTAAATTGATCATTATTTGGGACTGGTCATTTATTATAGGGAGGGGATGCGATGAATGTGAGATAAAATTGGGGAGGGGGGCGGGGGTCACTAGCAAAGTATGATACAGTCCTACTTGTAAGTGCAATCTCACCTCCCCCTAATAAATAACCGGTCCCTTACCATTATAAAGCAGGAGTGCACTTATACAACCATCCTCCATCATATTGTGACATATCTCCACTTGATTATGATTGACAGCTATTTTTGTCATTTGAATTAAGACTCAAAATGAAGGTGAGCAAAAGTGTTCTGGGTATTTCTAGCATGGAGACATTATACACTGGATAATCACGAACTGACAGGGAGACTGGAGAGGAACGTACTGCCTGAGAGCTGGTGGCTGGGTTCCTAATGCTGGAACCACTGCGGGGGAAAATGGACGGAGTCTCAAGGTGGGGTTCTTGGGTGGGGTTTTTCATGTGAGGATCTGCAAGCGGGGTTCTTGGGTGGGGTTGTTCATGTGAGGATCTGCAAGCGGGGTTCTTGGGTGGGGTTGTTCATGTGAGGATCTGCAACCGAGGTTTTTGGGTGGGGTTGTTCATGTGTGGAGCTGCAACCGGGGATTTTGGGTGGGGTTGTTCATGTGAGGTTCGGCAACCGGGGTTCTGGAGGTGGGGGGTTGTTCATGTGAGGATCTGCAACCGGGGTTCTGGAGGTGGGGGGTTGTTCATGTGTGTCTCCAGGCTGGAATACTCGGTGATGACTGTGTTGAGCGACTCCAAGCTCTCTGCGAAATCTGTTGTCTCCATCCCGTCAATTTGAGTGTAGTGATGGATGTGGGCCTATACAGGTGAAAACAACTTGAATGAAGAATACAATGTGATTTATATCTATCATAGTCAGAGGAACCATCAGGCTTACAATATATATACTCGGTGGTGATTACCTGGCTACTAGTGAGTGATTCCCTGGCTGGCTACAAGATGGTGATTACCTCACTACTAGGCAGTAACTATCTGGCTACTATGTAATGATTACCTGGCTACGAGGTGATGATTACGTAGCTACTAGATGGTAATTACCTGGCTATTAGATGGTGATTACCTGGCTATTAGATGGTGATTACCTGGCTACTAGACAGTGATTACCTGGCTATAAGATGGTGATTACATGGCTACTAGACAGTGATTACCTGGCTATTAGATGGTGATTACATGGCTACTAGACAGTGATTACCTGGCTATAAGATGGGGATTACATGGCTACTAGACAGTGATTACCTGGCTATTAGATGGTGATTACATGGCTACTAGACAGTGATTACCTGGCTATAAGATGGTGATTACATGGCTACTAGACAGTGATTACCTGGCTATTAGATGGTGATTACATGGCTACTAGACAATGACTATTAGCTAGTCATAACCTGGCTTCTCAGTGGTGATTCTATGTGAGTAGGTGAGACACTGAGACAGAACTCACCTTCCGTTTGTAGAGTTTGACAAATCTGTCCTTGAGGTCGGAGAATGTGTGTCGGACACAGGTGTTGTTGGCCAGGGTGAGGAGAGAGTAGGGTTGTCCCACTGGCGGCACGGAGCACAGACCCGTCTTCCAGCCCTCCTGGTTCCAGTGGATGAACTTGAGGTTTGGCTTCAGTCTGTCATATGTACACACAGTCAGTGAGCTTGTAACCTTTGTATTATTATGTCAAAGCAGGCTAGAATAGTTCAGTCAATACCTGTAACAGTATTTCAGTTACCATGGTTACATCGTCATCTCTGGACATAGCAAACATAATTATTATTATATTGAGTATTTTTTCACAACTCGCATTCTTATAGATCTACTATCTCTCATATTTATTCATTTTTAAAGCTATTTTTACATCAGAATAAATGGTTAATGTCTGGTAAATAACTGGTTAGTTTCCTGTAACCTGTGGACCAGAACAATTTAAAGGTTAACTCAAATTGTGCACATATTAAGAGGACAGGCTAAACAACCCTCCCCAGACAAACAAACATTAAAAGCAGTAAATTGTCAGTGATATCAAAAACAAATTATAGAAGGAATAACGGAGGAACTTCAGACATTACAAACTGAATATAAAGTCATGTGTATGTAAATGTGATAATAATTCCGGTAGTTGAAATTTCATGACATCCAACAAAAACTTGGAAACTTGTAACTGAGGAATCAACTGGTTGCAGAGATGATGACTATGTCATGCATATTGACAGCAGTATACAAAAGACCCTGGGTGACACACATTAGCCACATGTACCTGAGAGACAGTCACACATTAGCCACAAGTACCTGAGAGACAGTCACACGTTAGCCACAAGTACCTGGGAGACAGTCACACATTAGCCACAAGTACTTGGGAGACAGTCACACATTAGCCACAAGTACTTGGGAGACAGTCACACATTAGCCATAAGTACCTGGGAGACAGTCACACATTAGCCACAAGTACCTGGGAGACAGTCACACATTAGCCACATGTACCTGGGAGACAGTCACACATTAGCCACAAGCACCTGGGAGACAGTCACACATTAGCCACAAGTACCTGGGAGACAGTCACACATTAGCCACATGCACCTGGGAGACAGTCACACATTATCCACATGCACCTGGGAGACAGTCACACATTAGCCACAAGTACCTGGGAGATAGTCACACATTCGTCACCTGTACCTGGACCACAGTCACACATTAGCCACATGTACCTGGGAGACAGTCACACATTAGCCATATGTACCTGGAACACAGTCACACATTAGCAAAAGATACCTCGACAACAGTCACAGATTAGCCACAAGTACGTCGGAGACAGTCACACTTTAACAGCTGGTACCTGGTAAGTGTCACAGATTAAGAACAAGTACCTGTCGATGTTCCTCCTGATGTCGGAGATCTCGGCGTTGCCCCGGACCATCAGGGCACAGGCCAGGTACAGACTGTGCTTGGGATCTGCTCTCAGCAGCTGGTGGTCGCGGGAGAAGGCGTCGGAAAACATCTGGTCCAACCTATTGTGACGACATGCAAGAGTGAGTGTTGAAGCAAGGTAATCTCCAACAGTTAAGGAAAAACTGTGGATTTCAAATTCTTTGGTATGAGGCACATCTTCAGAAAGTAGCTGCCCACTGATGAGGCCAGGGTAGGCTGATCTGGTGACACTTATCTCTGAGCTGGTGTTTTGGGTTGAAGGCCAACATGAACAGTATTTCAGTTCAGTCCCAGGCTGTCACATGGAAGCAGTGTCCAAAATAACTGACTGTCCTCCTGCCTGTGGCTAGTAACTTTTCTGTCGGGCTGCATGAAATTTTCCTCCACCTGTCCAACCATCTGGCAGATAATTTTAAGACTACGTATGTATTTAGTTTTATTATAACTCCTTGCAGATTCTCAAGTAATTGTTTGCATTATTTCAACTGAATCAAGACGCAATTTGTGTCTTATTTTTTGTTGCAATTTTTCACTATTTATAATTTCTGATTGGGCGCTGGTAACTTTGAAGATGAGCAGGCAACACTAATGGGTCACCTGCCCGACTGTCTTTTGGGTCTTGAACTTATTTCAAACACTGTATGTGAGGAAAGGCACAGTGACCCAGTGATGACATGGTAACCACTTTGGTGAAACCGCCAGCACAGGGATGGAGCTGACAGACTTATTGAAGTTGAGCAAATCTGGGATTTCGACAAATGCTGTGTGTTAACATCCCAGGTTGAGACATTGGAACCGACTCTGCACAGACAAATGCTGTGTGTAAATATTCTAGGTTGAGACATTGGAACCGACTCAGCACAGACAAATGCTGTGTGTTAAATGTCTTAGGATATCCCGAACACCCATGTAACCATGGTAACACATGACTTGTGGTATGTGAAGCAGCCTTACCTCCTGGGTGGGAGATTGACGTCGGACATGGCGTACAGAGGGGACTGGCTGGACACCAAGTAGTGTAGTTGGGGAAACGGAACCAGATTCATGGTGATCTCATTCAAATCCACGTTCAGAGAGCCCTCAAACCTTGCTGAGCTAAAACCAGACATGAAAACTTTGCAAGGCACAGTCACATAAAAGATGACAGAGAACCTGCTTCAAATATAATACCCTGGCTGTTAAAAAAATGTCAGTGATTAGTGGTAGACTTGTGGCATACATGTTATATTCCACAGTTAAACAGATAGACTCTATGAATAATTTTACCACCGGAAAATAATCACATAAAACAACATTTGGAAAAGAAATCCTCGGTTTTTAATACATGTACAGTAGGGCTGGGACGAGTCCAAATTTAATATTACTACCTGGGTACCCAAGCCACTATTAACCGACCCTACCCGGGTACCCACTGTAGGTCTCAAGGGATAGGTACAAAATGTCCGATTGGCCAAACGTATTTAGATACATGTATTAAACGATCTGGTTATGCATAAACTGGAGTTAACTTAAGTCATATCTTTATTCAACCCTTAGAAATGTCAGAAAAAATGGGTGCAATGTCAGAAAGAAATGCAACCATTAGTGACTTATAGAGTTCTAGATAACGGGTCCGGGTAGTCCTGAGGGTCCCCGGGTCCTACTCAGTACCCACACGACCTGGGTACCTGAGTTATCCGTCCCAGCCCTAATGTACAGTAGATGTATTATTTTTGTTTTTCATGACTGTCAGATTTCTGATATTTGTCATTCATCCTCACCACAAAGACACTAATATAAAAAGCTGCATCAAATAATATGTCACATGTTTCCACTTTTCGGATGCAGATAAACAAAGGTCACATTGTTCTGCCATCTAATGTACCTCGTCATGTTGAGGAGTAGGTTGGCAACCAGATTGTTCATGCCGTCAAATGGTTTCTCTTCTGCAGGGGAGGTAACTCCTCCCTGACTACTTGTAATGGCACTGCCTGACTTGACTCCAGTGGTAGAGTAGGTTCTCTTCCCCGTCTTCATGGAGGGCACAGCTTGGGAAATCTTGTTGACAATCTCAACCAGTGCCTGTAACAGCACACAAACCTCAGTGAGGTGCCATATATGCTGACTCTCCACAAACACTACAATAGTACATGTTATATGGAACAGTGTGGTAGCCTACCACTTGCTTGTCACGCTGAAGGCCCGAGTTTGATTCCCCACATGGGTACAATGTGTAAACCAATTGCTGGTATCCCTCCTTGATACTTTTGGCACATTGCTAAAATATGGCGTAAATCACTATGCAGTCATTCAGAGGGACTGTTTTCACGGATAACTACAGAACCAAAAAGACCCTACAAATTATTTGTGTGTTTTTCATCACCCTCCCCATAAATTGTTACCTGATTCTCAACGGGCAGCACGCAGTCCGCATGTTCAGTCAGTTCTCGCATGGCCAGAACACTGTTGTAAGGGGAGGTAATCACGTCATCCTCCACTGAAGGGTACACTGCTGTCACAAATCTACAAACAAATCTCACACAATGGCTTTGTCCAAGTGATCACGAACATGGACATCTGTTGCTCTGTATTGAAACTATTTTACTTTTTCTGAGATAAATTAAATCATTTACTTTCTACACATTCCTATCTGCCCAAATGAAAAAGGAAGGGTCACTGTCCATTCTATTTGGCTCGGCGCTCTATCATAGCAAATTCACATTTTACCTCAGAAATATATAGGGAAAGATTCCCCATGAAAACAGTTTTCCATTGAAATATCATTGTCACAAAATAGTACTTAGATATCTTAGTTTTAAACATGGTTATCTGGTTATAAAAATGTGTTCATTGTTAATCTGGATTTATGTTTGAAATATATTTTATTAATTTTATTCAAAATTTCATTCAATATTGTTTACATTAATTTTGGCAAAATCGTGTGTGAAGTGATCGGTAGATCGCACAACTCATCGTTATTTACAGCAACCGCGGTCAGATTACCGCTATTGACGCCTTGAAACATACATTAGTTGCCAGAGAATGGATACATATATCATAAATGAAATACTTTGACTTGTTATTTGGATGTATATGTATATGTATATGTATATGTATATGTATATGTATAAGGTTGATGACATCACAGAATGCTGATCTCATGCGATAAGGTAACAATACTCACTTTAATGTAACTGAATACTACTTAGAGAAACTGGAAACACGGCATGATTGTGTTTGGAATGTGCCACACCCCAAATCTCATTTTTAAAGGGGGATTTGTTATAAAACTAGGGTGCCTATGATATTGACAATGACAAAAAGCAGGTGGAGCAGGTGGGCAAGCTGTTGTTTCACATCCTCATTGGTCCTCCCCTCACCTGTAAACGTCAGGATACTCCTCTTCCAGTAAATTCAAGATGGAAGTGCCCACACCAGAACCTGTGCCTGAAACAAAAAGAACAAAGAATTGATACTATTTACGAAAAAAACATTATGAAAACTGTGTTTATAGTTTAATATCATAACATGATGCTTTTTATATATTTTGCTCCTGTACTTATATTTTTCAAATTTACAATCTAACTAGAAATGTAAAATGGTTAATTATGGACGTCATTTACAGAGCAACAGGTTTGTGTAACCTTTCTAACATAAGTGTTTTTGTGTGTGAGTCTACACTGTACTGAACCCCCAACACACTACCCTCATCCTCCACACAATGTGTGAACTTCCTACCTCTTACAAGTGGCAAGACAACATATTTTCTATTTTTACTTTTACACAGTTGTTACCACTACCAGCAAGAATGTTAACTGATTATTAAAATCCAGTGCCTCAGGTAGATGACTTGTTGGCAAACAACTTTGGGGAGGTCGAAACAAAAATAAATTTATGAAGGTCAAAATATTTTTTGTTGTTGTCTTATTTAGTTGTGGTCGGTTGATGTATTTCGGAAAAAATAAACGACAAACCATTATTATTGTATTCAGGAAGTTTACTTATTTTAAAGTAGAAGAACATATGTTTTCCGCTTTTGATACCACAACGTACGTTTCTGAAGTAACTAGATCTAATCATTGAAAAAATCTCCATGCTCCTTATGACTTCCAAAAGCTGCACGTTTGTCTTTGATAACAAGGCTATTACTAAGACCGACAAATATATATAATCAGCAGTAACCAATCATTCTAATCATCGTTATCCTGGATCATGTGGAGTGGATGAGATATGGGCACATTGTCATGATCAGCTGATTACCTAAAAGTAAATGAAATCTACGCCTCAGTTGTGCGGCGAGTTCAAGTAATAATGCCATTCGCTCGTGATAACACATCTTGTAGTTGTATTGATATGGTAGATCAAAGACGTATGGTAGATCAAAGACGTATATAGATTGTATATACGACCGTGGGTAGATCGAACTGTTTCTGGTTGTGTATGAACGTGATGCACTTATTTAAATTCTTAACAATTTGGAAATGATGCGATGTAATATTTGTGATAAACATCTTATGTTTGTTCGACACACGTTCGCTGTTGACAGCAGCTGAGTGCTGATCACAACTCAACATCACGCGAGAGTAGGAGGGTCGACTATTTTTAGAAGGGCACGTGTCCAATGACGCCAAAGGTAATACATCTATATTTAGATGGCTCTTCCATAAATATAGTTGCAACGTTCACAATCACACCAGTGTACATTACGTAGTATTGTGGAAAGCTGCCCCTACATAACTATTATAATTTGTGCTGAAGGAAAGAAAGAGTCTTTGACATTGACTAATATAGTGTTTGAAACTAAGAAGAAAAAAAGGCGCGGATAGAAATAACGCGATGACCAAGGGGTCGGTTCGTTTGACGGAAGACCGGGAAATACCCAAACATCAGGCGCGAAGCAAGATGTCGTCCATGGGATCAATGTTTCTGCGTTCAAAAATTGAAGCAGATCACTTGACATGTTCGATATGTTTCAACAATTTCACTCGACCGAAAGCACTACCATGTATCCATACTTTCTGCGAAGACTGCCTGCGTGAGTATGTCGTAAGTCGAGGCTATGAATCTATTGGACGTTTTCCATGCCCAATGTGTCGTAACGACGTGCAGATGCCGGCGGGGGGTGTCCAATGCTTTCCGGACAATCACCTGGTTACCAGCCTGTCTGATACCGTAGATTCTTCAAAACAGCGCCCTCCTTTGCCCCCTCGACCTTATTTCGACAATGCCAACAATAACTACCCGACGACAACAGCCGGGGTGGATCCAGCGATCCAGATGCCAGAATACCCACCCACACAGTCCAACATCTACCCCCAGCTCCCAAGACTTGAAGATATGCCGAAACCAGAGATGCCTCGGCCCAAGCCCATTGCCTGCAGTACTGGACTTATTCAGAGATTTGGGAAATATGGACCTGGGTTGGTTGATTTCCACAAACCAGTTGGACTGGCTGTTGGAAGGAATGGTGAAATTGTTGTGTCTGACCATGGAGGGTACAGGATTCTCATCTTTAACAGTGGAGGAGAGCTTGTGAGGAAGTTCGGCTGTGAGTGTATCATAAATGATGTGTCTGTCACAACTGAAAACACCATTCTTGTCAGTGTCAAGTCAAAGTCTTCCATCATGAGAAAGTACACAATGGAAGGCCGTCTTCTCGGTGAATATGGCTCCCACTACCGCTATGAAGACGCTCATGGAATTGCGGCAATGTCCACGGGTCATGTTGTAGTGTCCGGTCTCCAGAACAAGTGCGTTTACATCTTCACAGAGCAGTACAAGTTTTCTGTCAAGTTCGGCCGTAAGGGATCAGGGGATGAACATTTCCTCACCCCCTACTATGTAACGACCAACTGCAAGAACAACATCGTGGTGACGGATAGCGAGAACCACTGTGTCCAGGTCTACAGCAATGCTGGAAAGTTTAAGTACAGGTTCGGAGGCAAGGGGAGTGACCATGGTCAGCTTCAGAACCCTCTTGGAGTGTGTAGCGACTGTGAAAACAATATCATTGTAGCTGACAGTGGCAACCATCGTGTCGAAATGTTCACATCCAAAGGGAAACACATGGAATGTATTGTGAAGAATACCTTGGATATCGGCCCTGGCGTCACACCTACCCTCGTTGGTGTGACATCGAGGAACAATATTGTGGTTCTCTTGCGAGGTACCCAGTTTGTGGAGGTCAGGATCTACATGTGCACGGGTACCTCCATGTCCCAGATGAGGTCCTGTATGAACTAACTGCAGGGTTCGACAAATCTGAGTAAACTTCAGTCAGGACCAGTAGTTTTTAATTCTGGTGGTCCAACTGGCAAGTGTGACAAGTGGAAAAAATAAAACATAAGTCTCCCATGTTTTCTTTACCTTTAGTAGAATGGAGGTCAGACACTGGAGAAATCTTTGTGATATAAAAATGTTCATAAATAGTGATATTGTTTAAAAACATTATTCTGCAATTATCTTGCAAAATTTGCTGGATATATTTTGTTTGTAACCGTTGGGCGCCTTGGAAATATCAAATCTGTCAAACTGTGAACTGTCAACTTCATTCATCTACTTGTGTGCAATACTGCTTGTAGTGAATACATGTAACTTCTCCGTCCCATTATCCTTGTGTATGCCACTGAAGAGACTTCCATCTATTTGCTATGTATCTTATTAGTTATTTACAGTGCTTGGGATGATTTGAATTTGCATAGGTCAACCATATCAAGAGACCAATTTGAAAGAGGCAATTTTCAGGAAAATGACAGAGCTTGGATACAGAAATACACTCCCTACGGACCCATACTGCAATTATTATATGAATGGAGCATCTAAAGCACTGAATAAGATGTAATGTATTGCTGGTAATATCAATAGATTTGGTATGATGGCAATATGTTTGACTTTGACCATGGTGACCTTGTGCCTGTGTCCAGTTCTTGTCTGGGCCCACTTGCACAAAGCGATCTTAGCGCTCAGACTATCGTAAGCCTATGTTAAAGTATGGTTGTTACGATCATTGTAGAGCTGAGATCACTTTGTGCAAGTGGGCCCTGGACCCATCTGATGCTGAGTTTTGCCCATCTGATGCTGACTGATCATAGTACCGCAAAAACAAGTTTAAAGGAAGAGCAAAGTATACTACTCAAAAGAAGTTAAAGAACACACATTTTTATGACTATCATGCAACAGATTAACCATAGTACTGAAAGATTTCGGTGTTCTTTAACTTATTTTGAGTAGTATACATAGGTTAATGTTAACATGGTATTAACATGGAAGGTGGCAAAACCACTGGAAATATTTGATCATCTTAACCTTAACATCATTACATAGTTATTTGAGTTAATGATACTGTAAGTTCATTTCTAGCATTTAAACTGAAAAGTAATTTGTTATCATGGTTACCGTATTCGACGTAATAAGCGCCCCGCTCTAATAAGCGCCCACGGCGATATTGGCTAGTGAACAATCCAAATTAGCACCCCTTCCGATTGATCAATGTACACAAGACTTATTTATTCGCGTATAATACGCACTTGTGTGTTATATGCACCCTTAATTATGGGCAATTAAATTCTGGAAAAATATATCTGTCGCATATTACATTTCAGTCTGTCAGCATAAACCACGAAATTTATCTTTCAACTCTGTTTTTTCCACCAAAATAATATTCTAATAAGAGCCCCCTATTTCTAATTTTGAGAGCGCCCTGGGCGCTTGTTACGTCGAATACAGTATATCTTATACAAGGCAAACTAATTGCTTCCCACTTAGTACAATTCCATTCAGACCACTTCAGCATTGTCCAGTGTGGTGGCAGGACTTCAGGGATGCATCAGCAGATATTCCACATAGCAATGTTCAGCTTCCTTGTCTTCATACTCTGCTTTAGTCATGTTAATATGAAGACATGGTCTCCCTCTATTTTCTGATATGTTTATTGGAAGAACATGTTTATTGTGATCAGAGAGTGTTGTGAGTTTAATATCACCAAGTACTGTCCAGCTATATCAGCGGACTAGTTAGCATGGTCAGCGGCGCTAGATGTAGTGCTTCCTTGTATATATGTACAGCATTCATACAGAAGCCAGTGCATAGATGTATTGTACAGATATGATGTACAGATGCAGGGATTTATTAGGACTCTAAACTAAGTGCCCTTGGCAGGCAAATTCGAAAAAAAAAGCGTGATATTATTTAAAATGTGATCTTTTTATGTTCTTATTTTCATAAAATCTGAGGAATTTGGAAGTTTTCAATTCAGTTTGGGAATTTCTACTATCATTTGCAGCAGACCTAGGGACGAATATCGGCCTCTGAGCAGGTCTAGATAAATCGCTGAGATGTGTCTAGTGTGTCACGTCAGTCCATGGCTAGTGACATTTCCAACAGGCTAGTCAGGCTTATGGAATGTAGACATGTTTTTCATTTATTGTGAAAAGTGAACACCATGCATGGGATGACCCAATATGTATGACAAGTAGTTTGCCTTTGTAAGGCAATTTGCGAATGTAGACAGTAGCAATGATTACAGGTGACAACACCACTGCAATAATTATTACCTGCAATAATTTGAGCACTCATTTATTATCGCATTGGGGTCACAACACAGATCCTTCATCCCTGGATGAGAGACCTTCTTGTTCCAGTTTTGAAAAGCAATTATGGGAAATTCACCACACTGTATTCTGCAGAGCTCCAGATAAGCTTTTGGTGTTGTGGGTATTTTATCCATGCATTTTAAAATCATTGGGTATCAGTAATTCTATCTGGGTATTCAAATTTCTGTTACCCACTAGTTTTTACACATGTGGGTATTTAAGTTAAATATTTAAAAACACTATTCATCAAGTCCCTGCAAACTGGTGTCGTGTGGTTTCGAGAGCTTTATAGGACTAAAAATTATAGGACTAAAAAATACCACGATACTTCCACGAGAAAGTGTGATGGCAAATGATCATGATGTAACTGTCATTGTGGAGTTTGGCAGGGTTGACGGAATGCCCGGTAATAATTTCAAAATAAGTTGCGGATTTGCTAATTTAATACGTAGGGTTACTTCACAATATTTTG
The DNA here is from genome assembly GCF_023055435.1 of Haliotis rufescens. Taxonomy (NCBI): domain Eukaryota; kingdom Metazoa; phylum Mollusca; class Gastropoda; order Lepetellida; family Haliotidae; genus Haliotis; species Haliotis rufescens. The sequence continues at coordinate 27,284,446 of NW_025963779.1, forward strand.
ATGATATGCACAAGTTTTATTTTTGTAGCGTATCTGTAATGTTCGTTGCGTATTTGATACGCTTGGAATTTATTTTACTGCGTATTTCTGCATGTCTGATGCGTATTTTACGCAGATACGCAGCTTATCTGGAGCTCTGATTCTGTGAATACCAAGAACAGGGTTGGTAAATGTCTCTGACTGATTGTGTATCTATGGCTCTTTAAGCTGAGTTTGTATGCTTATATCACCATTCCATCCCTCTGCCAGTGCCTCATAAGCTGTACCTATTCCAATATCTATATTTACTGATAACTGATTTATAGTCTTATGAAGTGCATACATATTTTTTTATTGTTTAATTTTTGAATGATGATAATGGCATATTATCCATGATTATATGATTATTAGAATTAGATTTATTTTTGGTCGTGTTTATCCCTGATATATTTATATCAAGTTCTCTGAAAGTTGAGCAACACGTTCTACTCTGCAAGCTGCAAACACCTTGGCATTGATCGTTGATGGACATTATTTCTAACAAGTTCTTAGTCTGCACGTTTTGATGCGGGCACTAGACCACTAGTAAAACTATGGAATAACTCATTTGCTCTCCAACATGGACCAGCTAAGAACTAGTTCCTATAAGAGCTGTGGACTAGTCATTCTACGGTTTTAACTTAACACTAGCCTGCAGGCTAGTACAAATTTCCAAACTGTTTTAATATTAAAAAAACCTTTGAGTTAAGCTCTAAAGATTCCTCTATTATCCAGTGCATCATATCTCCACACTATCATGATATACCATGCTCCGATGGAGAAAGCTTCGACTGCTGATGAGGATGGTTAGAAGGATAAAAAGATAATACTTGTAATACTGGTAACCCAGGAAACCAATTATTTCCCTTGTGCTATTCTATCATATCTGCAGCTTATCTTTTATATACCTGTTCAGGGAGCCTACCATGGAACACAAGTATTATTTATGTTGACCTTGCTCTTCAACTACTCCAGTATTACAAATAGCAGCTTGACAATGCCCAATTATAACCATATTACAGCGTTCCCGTTTACCGGTAATTACCAGTTTTTTACTGGTAAAATTAGGCTTGGACCGGTAATTCATGTGACTGCCAGTCCCTGTGGACCGGCAAATTAAGTACCTTATAAATGTTTGTTGAACAAAACATCGGTGATATTCATATAAGTACATTTTGAAAACAAAGTCAACTTGTCTGTTACCATAAGGGTTTCCCCTGGTCTATTTCTAGGTTAAATATCCATTTGTAGCGACTTCGTCTCGAAATATTAAAAAAAAAGAGAGAGAAAATTGTGACTGAAGTTTGTGTGAATGACATAGCTAAGTTACTTCAGAGATGACATCTTTGCACTGAACATGATGTTGAAAGAATTAAAACTAAACAATTTTCATACATTTTTTGATTTGTTGAAAGTTGGGACTGGCAAAAGTTAGGGGGACTGGTAATTTTTAGAGTTGCCTGTCCACAAGGACTGGCAGTTTCAAAAGCCAGGGGGAACACTGTATTCATTCATGCACCATTCAGGTCATCTGTATCACAAGCTATAGATAGGATCGTAAGACAATCCTAATTAACCTATTGCAGATTATATGCGGTGGGTTTGTTGTGAGTGCAGTTTGTTTACAAATATCTTATTGGTTGTTCTGATTTGTTGTATCAGCTTGTCGAGGGACCAGGAGTTCTCAGATAGAGCTCTAGTCAGTTGGAATTAGTATATTTTCACATATATCCTTCTTTAGGTGATTAATTGAACCGTATTCATCTTGCAAACACAAACAGATGTACAATACACAAGCAAGAAATAGATAAATGCTCTTATAGGAATTTGGTTTCAAACAAAAGCCATGGAGAATGCTGACAACACAATACATTTCAAACCAATGTATGTTGATATCCTTTTCAATGAAATTTAATCAATGTTTAGTGATGTAAATATATCTATTCTTATCAATGTGTTTTTTATTAGCAGAACTTGCTTTTCTTGTGATGGTGTTTTTGTGTATATTTGATTTACTGCTTTCTTATTACAAGTTAATTTATTAAGTTGCTTTGTGTATATTGTGTGTAATCACATGTACGAGTTAATGATATGAAATCGGTACTTCATTCCATATCATACATGCTGTATCTGTATATTGTACCACTCTTCTGTGTTATAACATACTCATCTTCCCGAGGCAATTATTTACTGACTATAAATGTCCAGTTTCCACCCTTGCAGAACTAGGCTAGAATTATGGAGTTATATTTTGGCTGGACAAACGCGTCTATGTATAGTCCAATCAAATTCACATAACGTAATCGACATCGGTTCATAAACTGCCATGCAGATTTTGGTGGATTGCAGGATTTTCAAAGCATGTGTACCGACAACTTACTGTCTACAGATATTTTCCAAATCTGTTCATGTTTTTAATCAAGGTGCTTTCATGATTTGATGCATTTCGCGAATTAAGACTCTTTTTGTCACAATATAGATATGTATTATTGATCAGAATGTCTTCACTGGGCAACGCCATTTCATTTGAAGCAAATGCAAGTGATTTGACAGGTGGAATCTGATTGGTTAATAGGAGGGACATAGAAGGGGCATAACTCATAATAGCCTATAATGAGCCCAGAAATTCCAGCAGAGTTCCACAAGGGTGGAAACTGGACTTTTGATTAAGTTTAGTTCAGTCAACTCCCTTGTCTCGGGAAGACATACTGTAACATACTGATACTGTACATCCACTTAGTGGTCTGTAAGTTGTACATATACCATAAAAACTACTAACCTGTTATTTACCGGTACAAGAGAGAACTTTTCATCTGTCTCACAATCTATATCTCCACCTTCAGCAATATTACATATGTTGTGCAAGTAGGCATGAATATTTTGAAAATTAGACCAGTAACCATGGCAACTTCTAAAGCTTGGTCACTTGTTTGATTTTATCTCCAACTTTGTATCCAAGCTATGACCAACCATGATATAAAACACAAAGTCATTGACAGGGCCCTAGTCTGCTAGTTGTACAACTAGAGCATGAAGAAGAGTATTGATGACTAATAGATATATAAGACAGAAGTTATAGTGCAATATATATTGTGGCCTGGTGGAATTTTCGTTATAGTGTCGACCCCTAATTGCAGATCCGTCACTCATTGGAACATTACTAGATGTCTGCCCCAAGTCATCAACCACCCACTCTATCATGGATCTTGGGCAATTGGAATATGAAAACAAGAGAAATATATATTTTAGGACTGTGTAAAACTGCAAGTTTCACAGCACAGTTTAGGATATTTATGTAACAAAGCCGATAGCTACATATTGAGATTAGTGGACTAATGGATGTCCCCCCCCTGGATGACAAAAGAATCATTACAGACTGTGTTGTGAATACCATACTTGCTACTGGTAGCGGATTTCCATACATCATGTTATTGTTGACATTGTTAATAACAGAAGACTTCTGTGACTTGTTCCCCACAACTCAATTTGTTCCTATGGCGACCTTAATTTTGGAAATCTATCAGTAATATGTCCTGTACTTTGTGTTGGAGGGTCTTTCATTCCCTGTTTTCCCATATTACAGTCCAGGCTGTCAGCCATGTAACAAATGTCTACACATGGCCTTCAGATAGACAACCCTGGTGAAAGTATCAACTGTACATGTCTACATATCTCCTGCAAACTGCAGGGTTTCAGACTAGTTGGTTGGTTGGTTTGTTGTTTTACGCCGCACTCAGCAATATTCCAGCGATATGACGGTGGTCTGTAAATAATCAAGTCTGGACCAGACAATCCAGTGATTGATATCATGAGCATCGATCCACGCAATTGGGATCGATGACATGCAGCAACCAAGTCATCGAGCATGACCACCCGTTCCCGTTAGTCGCCTCTTACGACAAGCAAAGTCACCTTTTACAGCATGGATGGGTTGCTGAAGACCTATTCTATCCCGAATCTTCACGGGTCTTTCAGACTGGTTCATTTCTTGGACATTGACTGATTGCTATCCAAAATGTCCTGGAGATATTTTTCAATTATGGTGATGGCTTAGAAAATGTCCTATGACAGATTTCTAAAATCATGAACATGTCCTTATGACTCTCTAGCAAGATAACTGAAACTGTGACACTCGGACATTACCAATGTCATTGTATAAGTTTTAGATTATACATATTATTCATAATGACCTACGCTTGAGAGGATGAGCACTGTGTATCAGCTTAATTAAAACCTAAGAATGTTTGGAAATTGAGATGTAGCATATTTGTCCATATATTTTTTAACTGATTTATTTGTGTGTTATAACAAATTTTGTTGTTGGAATTTCTCGTGATATTAGTTTTGATATTCAATAAAAACAATTTTTGAATAATCAAATTGTCTTGTCCTTGAAAATTGGTTACAGAGCACTGCCATAATTGCAAAGGAAAGCAGACAATGACATTCTCACAACGATTGTGAACATTTATTGCATTCTAGGAATCTACTAACACAAAGGGGGGCACAGGTGGCCCAGTCGTCTTAGGCGCCATGATTCGCTGTGCAGAGTTGCATCCCTTGGGCACACCAGAAACCTATGATTGTGGGTTCGAATAGCGGTTTGCCCTGATTATGTTTCTAGGTTTGTCAGCACCATGCCCGTGCTCGTGGGTTTCACCGAAGTGGTAAACGTCTGAGACCTGCATCACTTCGGGCTTTCCTCCGACATTAAGCTGACACTCCGTGATATGACTCGAATACTGTTATAAGCGGCGTAAAACCCAACTCAATCACTACTAACACAAAGATACCACAGCAAAACGGCTGTGTCCACATTCAGCAATAATTGACAACACACTTAAAGAGAAAATGCAATGGTTATAGATGACAGGAGAACCCTGTTTTCGAACAGCCATACCGTAAATAACGTAATAAGCGGCGAGGGAGCTCTCAAAATTAGAAATAGGGGGATATTATTAGAATATTATTTTGCTAATATATTGGCTCGTGAACAATCCCAATTAGCACCCCTTCCAATTGATCAATGTACATTAGACTTATTTATTCGCGTATAATACGCACTCGTGTGTTATATGCACCCTTAATTATGGGCAATTACATTTTGGAAAAATATATCTGTCGTATATAAACATTTCAGGCTGTCAGCATAAACCATGAAATTTATCTTTCAACTTTGTTTTTTTCATCAAAGTAATATTCTAATAAGTGCTCCTTATAACTAATTTTGAGTGCGCCCTGGGCGCTTATTACGTTGAATACGGTACTTGACAAACATTCTTACTTTGTGAAGAGGTTTCAAACTTTAAAAGTTTTAATGCTGGGCTGCAAGAATACTACATTGATGACTGCACCATACACGGCTATTCATTCATGAAAACCCTGCTAGTTTGTTTAACACCGCACTCAGCAATATTTCCAGCTATATGACGGCGGTCTGTAAATAATTGAATCTGGACCAGACAATCCAGTGACTGACATCATGAGCTTTGATCCACACAATTGGGATTGATGGCATGCATCAACCAAATCAGTGAGCCTGACTACCCGATCCAGTTAGTAGCCTCTTACGACAAACATAGTCGCCTTTTACGGCAAGCATTGGTTGCTGAAGACCTAATCTACCCCGGATCTTCACAGGTTACTCTGCTAAAGTAACAACCATTCAAGTGTTAGTAAAGAGGTGACGTCATTTGAGTTCAGCAAACGTTTACAGACCCGCAATTGAGGTCGCACATTTTGTTGATTCCAAATTGGTAAACAGCTGGATGTTATTGTTTAAGACATTGCCTGGTACAAACAAAGTTACGTTCTGATTCATTTATCCTAACTTTGCCTGAACTGTTTGAAAACAGGGTATACGAGGATACATGAAAGACATTCTACAGGTACATTCTTGTTTGAAAGCTTGCATCAGTTGTCCCCTCTGTAAATGGTCCTTTTTTATCTGCTGTCTAAGTTACCCACTGTCTGCAATACAATTAATGATACTGTGCCAGTGATACACATGAGAATCAAACCCAGTCTGCCCCGACATGGGATGTGCTACTCACCGCCTCCCATTGAGTGCAGGACAAAGAAGCACTGAAGACAGTCACAGTATTCAGCAGCACGGCGGATTGTCTCGCTAAGTTGTTCTCGATACTGCACACCATACATCTTATGGCCAACTGCCCTGAAACGAAATCAGATTTAGTTGAAATTTTACTTTTCTCTCGAGTTGAAAGAAACATTAGTGCTTTCATTGGATGTTCTTTCTATTTTACCAGGTATATCATTATTTGGTCGTCAAACATCAGAAGATGGGTTAAATTTATAAAGATGATAGTCCACAAAAATAAAACGTGAAATTAATGCGTCTCAAAAAGAATGCGACCGCTGGCCCCTAGCCAAAAATGTGACTCAATATGAATGCAACACCCCCTCCTCTCAAGCATCAGTGGATTTATATCTAAACAAAATGTCCTCTGTCAAGTTTACAGGAGAATCCTCACCTTAATCCAACCTTACATTAATCCAATCACACACCAAATAGCACCGCTTATTAGCGCTGAGTAGAGTACTTCAGCTAAAACAATACATGCACACTGGCTCGTGACGGCCTTTGATGCAGTCGCAAAGAACAAAGACACCGTGTTGTGTGGGGTCTGTCTGGTCTTGCAGGTGTGATCAGTGATGACATGTGTGAGTAGAACGCTTGTCTTGACCCCAGCAGTGACAATTCACAGGATGAAATTAGTGTTTGAATGACATTGTTTATATACTTGTAACAAGTGCTGCTCAATAAACAGTGATGTGGAATACATAGTTGTTTGTTTTCAGCGTATGTCTAAGTTGGTATTTCTGCTATCCAAAATGTCTTATTGTTGATATAAATGCGATGTTTAATAATGCGAGCAAAGACCACTCGCATTTTTCGCATTTAATTCACGCTTGCGTTAAGATCAAGATTTACAGTATTTACTGGACCCTAAAACATGAAATTAAATTTGCTATATGTAAACTTATTTCACCGACAGAAAAAGAAGCAGAGGCTTTCTGATCATAATCAATCTTGTATCACGTAACCATGGTAACAGTAGGAACCATTTTCCACATCTTAACAGTGTTTAAAATGCCTGCTTGCCCAACAGTCTGAGACAGATTGTTTTTGTCTTGGATGTGCAACTCTTAAAACAGGCACGTCTGATGGTCAAGCTGATTCATTTTTAATATAAAAGAGTAAGAACTGATATCGACAGTGGATTTAAATAATGATCTGATATGTTAACATATCGTAGGCTACTTGCAATAATTATTCCACATTGATAACGATGCATGATCAGCTGGTGATACTTGACAGTGTTATTGACATTAGCTATTATTGTTCAGTCTGGTGTAAAATAATCTGCACTTGCAAGTTATTAGGCTTGCCAGTCCAGCTATCTGGGTGGAATTAAAGTTTTGTTTGTTTGTTTGTTGTTTAACGCCGCACTCAGCAATATTCCAGCTATATGACGGCAGTCTGTAAATAATCGAGTCTGGAACAGACAATCCAGTGATTGATATCATGAGCATAGATTCACGCAATTGGGATCGATGACATGCAGCAACCAAGTCATCGAGCATGACCACCCGCTCCCTTTAGTCGCCTCTTACAACAAGCAAAGTCACCTTTTACAGCATGGATGGGTTGCTGAAGACCTATTCTATCCCGAATCTTCACGGGTCTTTCAGACTGGCGAGCCTGACCATCCAATCCTGTTAGTCGCCTCTTACGACAAGCATAGTCGCCTTTAACGACAAGCATTGGTTGCTGAAGAGCTATTCTATCCTGGATATTCACGGGTAGGAATTTAAGTGAAATGTTAAACAATGGTCCTAATCTTACTTGTGAGCATCTCATGTTACATACCAGTTATTGCCACATCCTGATACATCAGTAATGAGCTGCTGGTAGTCAAACACTTCACGGAGCGGCCCCTTTGTCAACTCACTGACCACGCCCTCCTCCATGTCCACCAGCACAGCCTGTTGTAACCATGGCAACAACATACATGTTGATCACTAAACTCTTGCGTTGAACACAACTCTAGTGGTAATCTGATAAGCTGGAACTGGACTTTCCGATAAATAATAACAGCAGAGTTATAGGTTAATCATGTCTTTGAAATGAAACGTGAAAGCTTAAATGCTTAACAAAAAGTATTAAAATTAATGTTTTATAGTTTTCAGGACATGAAAATATAATGGTTAGACCGTAATGTAAGATTCTGTGACATATTCAAGATAATTTTGATATTACCTAACAGGGCGTAATCTAAAATTTGGTAAACATACGGGTAATTACCCCAGTAACAGCTGAAGCAAAGAGACTAAAACATATACCCTTGCTTTGAGGGATCTAATCTTCCCCTTGCCATCCCCCACTGGGATGTCGGATGTGTCGTCATAACGGCTATCAACGTTCCGGAAGAAGCTGCTAAGTGGCTCATCGTACATTCCGGTCTGAAAATTAAGGAAAGCTGGTCAGTATAGCCAAAGAAATCCCACATGTATTGACTGGTCAGTGTATAGCCATGGAAATCCCACATATATTGACTGGTCAGTGTATAGCCATGGAAATTACACATGTATTGACTGGTCAGTGTATAGCCAAAGAAATCCCACATGTATTGACTGGTCAGTATAGCCAAAGAAATCCCACATGTATTGACTGGTCAGTGTATAGCCAAAGAAATCCCACACGTATTGACTGGTCAGTGTATAGCCAAAGAAATCCCACATGTATTGACTGGTCAGTATAGCCATGGAAATTACACATGTATTGACTGGTCGGTGTATAGCTAAAGAAATCCCACATATATTGATTGGTCGGTGTATAGCTAAAGAAATCCCACACATATTGACTGGTCAGTATAGCCAAAGAAATCCCACATGTATTCATGTGGTCAGTATAGCCATGGAAATTACACACGTATTGACTGGTCAGTGTATAGCCACAGAAATCCCACATGTATTGACTGGTCAGTATAGCCATGGAAATTACACATGTAGTCACACATACACATTGTTAGACATCATGGAGGATCCCCCTTTATAAAAAAAGCTGCAATGTTAGAAGGGTCAAATGTAAAAACATTGGTATTTAGTTAAAACAGTTACCAAACTGTCCAGTCATCATATCTCTTATTGATGAGACACATGTGGAGGACTGGAGACGGAGGTGTCTCTTAATTAATTTCATCCTTGTCACATTAATAATGTTGACATTTTTTCTGCATAAATCATGTACATTGTTAAATTAATTTAAATGAGACATTATTGAAATGTTTTGTTTTTTTAAATATTTGATCTGTTCTGACCATTACCCTTTAAAGATTATAGGAATCATTGACATGAGGATAATGAGCCTGTATTCACTAGGAAACATAAACAATCTGAAATCCTGTAATTCAACATGTTCCACCTTGTTCACTGCTGCATGCTCTCGTAAAGCCAGGTCCCAGAAACGGCATCCAATTTGATTCCCACATTGCCCAACTGGAATGAAGAGTAGCATTTCCGGTAACTACAAGCAGGTACATGTATACAGTGTATCAAGTAGATCTAGTGCGGCAAAATTAACACATGTATACAATCGTCTTTTGGGGCAGGAGTGTGATCATAGGAGAACTGGGGCATGACTTTCACCCCCCTGTCAGTGTCATCTAAAGTGCAATATTCTTCAATGTACATGTCAATTAAATAACAATTGTCTTGAGCAACTGAGTGACAGGAGACGGGGAAATCTGGAAGAACAATGTATTATCATGTTTGGTGGGTGCTTGCTGAAATTAACTTTGGTATTACAAAGAGGTAAAAGAGTTGTACACCCTGTGAGGTGTTGCTGGCTGAAATGTCTGTAAGAAATGCTTCCCAAGCAAAGCAGATATCTGATCATAGTGCACTACTTTTGAGATTGACTCATCGACATAGTTACTTGGAATACAGAAACAAATTCTACCTTGAATAACTATCGACTGTGTCATTCTGAGATTAATCGATTTGCGACAACATCAGTTGTTTGCAGAGTAAATCGGAAAATATCAACTGCAAACTTCACGTGTTTTGTTTACGACAGCCATATTGGTAGTATTAGGAGACAGATAAGGGGAGGCAACTCTAAATAATAGCTCAAATATTCTTTATCGTTTTGTTCACGAAGTGATACCGCGTTGAAGTGAGATCGAATCTCTTGGGAGGCAGGCATGGCACATGTCTTGTGATTATCGACTTTAATTGAATGTGGTTGGACATTGTCTACACTATTTTTTCAGAATATTTCTGTTATTACTCGAGCTCCACGTCCACTGGTTGGCAGTCGCACAATCACACCGCTATGTGGATAACGGGAGTCAAGTCTTGATCTACGGTAGGTCCTTTCACGGTGAGGTTTCGGCTTTCTGACACAGATGCTTTACGTTGTGAACCTCATAAGAACACAACGTATTATACATGGAATAACATGATCATCAAACATTTTCCTCTCTTTGGTGATGTTAATCCCCCGTCACATGATCACCACGTGGACCCCGTTGCGAATACACGGTCTGAATTTTGCTTTATGTAAAACAAGTGTATAAGCAGTCGTGTATCCCTGTACGTACAGGAGAAAGTCCTTAATCTCGCGACTCTGTCAGTGCATTACAAGCAATTCGGGTAGGTTCTTCCTCAGCGAGGCAGGACTTGATCAACATTATTCTCGTCCTTTATAACGACTTAAGTAAAGATCTGTTAGATGTTAAATTTTCATGGATCCCTGCTCATGTTGGATTACTTGGAAATGAGAAACTGATAAATTGGCAAAAGCTGCATTAGAATTTGATGAATCAATACAAGATGAAACAATTTTACCTTTTCCTGCAGAGTTAGGCACCGTCAGTATGACCCATGGTAAAACAAAATGGCAGCAGAGATGGGCATCATCCTTAAAAGGACGTCACATCTATGGCATCGATCCTTTTATCACTAAATTACACATATCTAGAAATAATCGGAGAGAGGAGGTTCTCTTAACCAGACTTCGTCTTGGGCATTGTGGTCTTGATGCTTATCTAAATGTTATTAATAACGACATTTCTGCACATTGTACAGTGTGTAATCAGCTTGTTAATGTAGCTAATTTTTTATTGCATTGCCAAAAGTATGCTAATCAGCGTAAGGCAATGGTGGAGTCTTAACTCTTCTCAATACTGACTGACTCATTGTCTGGTATTTTATGTTCTAGGAATATTGTTCACCATGATGTTCAGAAAGTCATTCTCGCTTATATTAAAGCGTGTGGCAGTTTTGATACTTTATAAAATATCTAGGTACTTAGCAAACCTTTATTATGGGCAAGGCGTAAATGGGCCCAGTTGCCCGAACACCTATATAACATTTTTTTAATCAATCAATCATTAATCGCGATTATTTTAGCACGTGAAACTTGTTCTCGACCTCACGGCCTCGATCAAGAATCACGTGCTAAAATAATCGCGAGATAGAGGACTGATGAGTCATGCATTCGGAACATACCAGGGGAGAGGGACATATATACGAGGGGTTGCTGTGAAGTTCTTAGCCTTAATGCGAAAGATGTACAATACTTTCCATAATAAAAAAATAGTACTATTGCGTGCACTTATATTGCGTGCACTAGACTCCATACACAAGGTGCATGGTCAAAGCGATAAATTTTATTACCCTGGTCAAATGATCAGTGTGCACTCGATTTTCATTATCGGCTCCCAGGAGAGTATACAACCCAAGCTGCCTTGGCAGGCTTACAGACTGCATTTCAACCAAATACACAACCAGGTAGCATATTTCTGCAGGCATCAAAGTGACCAGGTATTCTCCTTTGATGAAAAGGGGCGGTGGGGTAGTCTAGTGGATAAAGTGTTCGCTCGTTACGCCGAAGACCCGGGTTCGATTCCCCACATGGGTACAACGTGTGAAGCCCATCTGTTGTGTCTACCCGCCGTGATATTGCTGGAATATTGCTAAAAGCGGCGTAAAACCATACTCACTCACGCTTTTGATGAAAATGAACAAAACTGAGTGAGTGAGTATGGTTTTACGCCGCTTTTAGCAATATTCCAGCAACAACACGGCGGGGGACACCAGACATGGGCCTCGCACAATGTACCCGTGTCGGGAATCGAACACGGGTCTTCGGCGTGACGAGCGAAGCTTTAACCACTAGGCTACCCGACCGCCCCTGAATAAAACTGGCTGCCGCGCTGTCATCAAGTATCTCCAACGTAACTTCAACAGCCATCCATGTGGACATAGCGTCAACTTTAGAGGATGATGCCCCTCCCTTCCACTGTTGTGGCCTCATAATGCAACTGTGATATGTAACAGGAGTAAAAACAAAATCGATGTAAATGGACTTGTTTAAACCGATGTAAAGCTGTGGCCAAAGTGGATTTGTGAACAGATTTAATTCGTCCAGTGCTTCATCACGGTGGTCTTCATCATCGACCAAGCAAACCAGTGATTAATAATGACACGAGCAACCAGCCACGCCATCGAAGCACGGTGACACATAATCAACCAGTCACAGACTCCGATCCACGGACCTAATTTATTCAAAACAAGAAACACTTTATATGTCAATCTCATTAAAACCCTATCTTTTACTCCGATTCGATGCCTCACTGCGTGGAGGTCTGACGACACCTCGATCTCGCCAGGTGAACTTTCTAAACAGCCTGCGTCGAGGCTTCTAAATTTCTAAACGAGTGAGCAAAGCATCCAAACAAGCATATCTGATTTTTGTATTTCGAAAACGAATATAATCGATGAATTCCGAATGCAAAAATATAAAGCCGCGCTATGATATCGTTGTGGATATGCTATACGTCGTGTTCTTTTCTGAGAGCCACGACATCTACACTCACAACGATGTGCTATCGATGGTTCATTTGTGTTCTGTTGTAATATTCTTTTGCAAAGATCTAACTTTCCGAAATAGAAAAATGAAGACGATTCGTTTTGGAACGTCACCAACGGATTGGCTCTAAAACCCAACCTTCTTTCAGGCAGGGCGTTGAATGTTTGCCCACAGTCCACCCGACGTCTCCTTCTATGGGATGTCCTCAGATCTTAACACACAGAAATATCACTTCGGAGTAAATGATCTGATTTTAATGAGATTGGTGCGATGTCAAACTGTATTAACTGTCCGGGAAGACAAAAACAAAATGATACATGAATCATATGTAGTGTTATTGTTGTGTATGTGACTCTCTACTAAAGGACCGCCTCCGTGGTCTAGTGGTAGAGCGTCCGCCCGGAGAGCGGAAGGTCCGGGGTTCGATCCCCGTCCGCGTCATACCAAAATACGTTAAAAGATGGTACTTGTTGTTACCCTGTCTGGCGCTCGGCATTAAGGGAATGAAACAAGGACTGGTCGGCTCGGAGTCAGTATACTGTGTCTGAGTGGGGTATTCATGTTAAACTGCGGCATGGTATCTCAGTGAGCTAGCACTATAAATCGGCATCAGTCCGGACTAGTACAAGCAGCCACACAAACACACACACGTACATGCACGTCGCTATATAAGTGCAATAATCTTGGACGCGACGTTAAACCCCATTTCACCTCACCTCACCTCTACTAAAGAATTTCCACTAAAGCGACACAGGAACATCAAAGGAACAAAGAGTTTTATTACAAATACTACAAAATATGGAATACAGTGGTATACAATACTACGATGTCATCGAAACTATCACTCTAATAATAATTTATGCACCGTAGCAAAACGATTTTGTATTTTGCGGACACGCATATCGTTTCGCAAATGAAATATACAAGCATGCAGTAAACAGTGACGGAGTGCTCGGTGAAAACTAAGCTCACTCCAAAGCATTAACATTAAGTCTTGTCATAACTAATACAGGCTAACGAATATGAATATATAATATATACTGTGGATAAGGGGACACTTAGTTTTAGACAGAGGAAAAGGATATGCTATCATGGGTTCCCAGCCTGTCTTAATTTTGTGATGTATTTCTCACTGAGTATTACTATTTTTGCTTCGTGTTGATTGGCTAGTTCAGTTGTTTTCGTTGCTCTCGAGGCCTATAACAACCGTACGTGATATGCATTGTCGTAAATATCCCAATCGACAGACCAACTTTGTCAAAGATTAACGTATCATACACGACCTTGCCGTTGTAAAGGATCACCCCTTCTACTGTTTGTATTCACCATTACAGCGAAACGTGTCGACTGTAACACCTCTGACCTGATGGGTACCGGAAACACGTGATTGACGTGGAGCAAGAGGGGTAGAGGCGTCTCTTAAAAAGCACGCTTATCCTATTGACCTATTATTATTGCTGACATGCTAACAACAAAAAGAGCAATAAATTGTCTACGTTTTGGGTAACAAACGGAAATTGACACCCGAATTATCAGCTGGCATGTTCGTATTATGTGCAAACACTCCATTTTCTCTCCAAAAAGCTGTACCCGCGCTTGATATGGAGTAATATCAGTACTCCGTAAGCCTTGAACTACAGTAGCTCGAGGTAGTTTCTATAATGGCGGGGGCACGGGTGGCCAAGTCGTCTAAGGCGCCGCGATTCGCTGTGCAGAGTTGCGTCCCTTGGGCACGCCATAAACCTATGATTGTGGGTTCGAATCCCGGTTCGCCCCGATTATCTTTCTAGGTTTGTCAGCACCATACCCGTGCTCGTGGGTTTCACTTCGGGCTTTCCTCCCACATTAAGCTGACACGCCGTGATATGACTGGAATAATGTTAAAAGCGGCGTTAAAACTCAACTCACTCACTCAATTCTATACTGGCATATGGGCTCCAGGTTAAAAAGGTTAATCTGTATACATGCATCGCTTATACATCTTACTCATACTGAATCACGATATACAAATCAGGATCGGTTCGCTCTTAATACTGTTTCAGAAGACGGTATTCAAGATTCCAATAATCTGACCCTTTATTAACAGCAAAAGTGGCCCGAGATTATTAATATGTATTTTTCATATTTGGTAAGGACAGAAATGTGTGTGAATGCATGCATTATACCGTGGCGTGACGAACCATATCCTTGTCAGACAAGGTAAGCTGTCAATGTTGTCCTTCGACACAGGATGTATAAATGCTAATATATACTCAAGTTCAAAGGGAAGTAAATGTTATCGCGTTTTTAAGAATGACATGTTTTTCAAAAGGCAGCGGACAACCAACTGCTCTGTTTTTCTTTGAAATATTAAATTGGTATTGTGCTTAACTGGGCTGGTAGGCTTTCTCAAGATGTTTCTTTTACACTACAATTTAAACAAAAGATCAATTTTCAAAATTAAATTCTGTCCAGCAACATTTGTGTTGATACACACCGATGGTGAAATGTCTAGTAATATAACGCTAAAAAAGTTAAGAGTCATCAGATTCTTCCATATAAACATAGTTAACCTGGCATGAGTGTGTGAATGAGTGAGTGAGTGAGTATGGTTTTATGCCACTTATAGCAATATTTCAGCAATATCACGGCGGGGGACATCAGAAATGGGCTTCACACATTGTACCCATGTCGGGAATCGATCCCGGGTCTTCGGCGTGACGAGCGAACGCTTTAACCACTAGGCTACCCGACCGCCCCCTAATCTGGCATGATATGACTGATTATCATATATAGTAATATGAAAGAATCGGGTGATCCTCAACTATTTCTGAGTAGTATAATTATCGTTGTTAGAGATGTACAGCAGTTAGGAAAGATAATTTGGCGTGATCTTCATTAAACCCCCAAACAGGCACCACGTTTTCAGCGAGTCTTGACAAGTGGTTTGTTCTGTACAGAGTTGTATTGAGAACCATTATATCCACTTCATTATAATTAATATTAATTAACATTATTATTTGATTTCTATGATCACAGATACTTCTGCCTTTGAGAATACTTGCCTAAAGGGCCATAAGAAATGGTGAAATGCTAAAGTTCTATGATATAACTTCCATCACACTGGAATAGCACCGTAGTTGTTGCAGACCTTCTCCCAGACAACTAGGACGGGTCAACTCTCTTGTAGCTCCCGTATGCTGACTCTGTCGCCACGGTGTCACGTGCGACCTTGTCCTCTTTGGAGATCTTCACCGACCCCCCATCACCAAAGTCATCTCCTTTAAAATCCCTCAGAAGTGACATTGTGAAATCCTGGAATACAGTAGTTTAATGAGACAACCTTCATCTTCAGTGAAACCAAGTGAGTGAGTGAGTATGGTTTTACGCCGCTTTTAGCAATATTCCAGCAATATCACGGCGGGGGACACCAGAAATGGGTTTCACACATTGTACCCATGTCGGGAATCGAGTTTAAACAATTAAGTGGTCTTTTTTGGCCAGTCATAAAATATTCTTGTTTTGCATGAAGTTTTAACACTGAGCAGGTTACAGCGTCTTATGTACCACGTGATCTTGTTTAAACCACGCCCCCTGCGGCTCGAAGTATGAATTAAGTGAGTGAGTATGTTTTTACGCCGCTTCGAGCAATATTCCAGCAATATCAGGGCGGGGTACATCAGAAATGGGATTCACACATTGTACCCATGGGGGAATCGAACTTTGGTCTTCGGCGTGACGAGTGAACGCTTTAACAACAAGGCTATCCCACCACCCGTGTGAATATAGAGACGGGGATGTGGCAATGGCTAGGTTCTCTGCGAATCGCGTCACTTGGGACAAATATCGAAATCGGGTCGAAAAACGAAATTTGAGTTGAAAAAATCGTTTCTTAACAGTGCATAAAAATTAAAGAAAAGTTTTGGGGAAATTTTAGGAAGAGATTTCTCTCCTCTGATGATGCGGTTTCTCTGGTAATGCGAAACAAGACATTTATTTTAACACGGATTGTCTGATTTAATTAATTTTGAAAATTCCTGACAAAACATTCATGTGCGATAACACATGGCAGATCCTAACAAGGCAGCGACCCGTGAAGATCCGGGTTAGAATAGATTTTCAGCAACCCATGCTTGCGTAAAAGGCGACTATGCTTGTCGTAAGAGGCGACTAGCGGGATCGGGTGGTCAGGCTCGATGACTTGGTTGATGCATGTCATCGTATCCCAATTGCGTGGTTCGATGCTCATGATGTCAATCACTGGATTGTCTGGTCCGGACTCGATTATTTACAGACCGCCGCCATATAGCTGGAATTTTGCTGAGTGCGGCGTTAAACAACAAACAAACAAAACAAATAATATGGCCGATTAGTTATAAAATCACCGGAGCGAGTGGGTTGGGTTTGACACTGGCTTGGTAGTGGTCACACTATAACGTGGTATCGTGGTATTTCTAACACTCTCACCTGTATCTGTGTGTCTGTTACGCTGCCGCCGTACAGTTCTGGCAAGTTCTCCAGCGGAATATACTCGTATAACTCTGCATAGTCGTTTCCATGAAAGTGATTCTGAAACGTAACACACCACAGTATGCACTGCTTATAATGTCAGATGTCAGATATGGAAATATTAAAATTTTCGAAATTCAGCCAATACGTATTCAATACACTGTGGTCTTTCCCCTGTGATCAGTGAAACAAATATAGATCATTATAATATCATCTTATTATTCCGTGTGGGAGATATATATGATCATTATTCCCGTGTTATCAGACTATGGCTGCATGACAGATATATATGATCATTATTCCCGTGTTAATAGACTATGGCTGCATGACAGATATATATGTCATCATTATTCCCGTGTTATCGGACTATGGCTGCATGACAGATATATATGATCATTATTCCCGTGTTATCAGACTATGGCTGCATGACAGATATATATGTCATCATTATTCCCGTGTTATCGGACTATGGCTGCATGACAGATATATATGATCATTATTCCCGTGTTATCGGATTATAGCTGCATGACAGATATATATGTCATCATTATTCCCCTGTTGTCGGACTATGGCTGCATGACAGATATATATGATCATTATTCCCGTGTTATCAGACTATGGCTGCATGACAGATATATATGATCATTATTCCCCTGTTATCAGACTATGGCCATATGACAGAGATATATGATCATTATTCTCGTCTTATCAGACAATGGCCGTGTGACAGATACATTTGATCATTATTCCCGTGTTATCAGACTATGGCGATATGAAAGAGATATATGATCATTATTCTCGTCTTATCAGACAATGGCTGCATGGCAGATATATATGATCATTATTCCCGTGTTATCAGACTATGGCCGTGTGACAGATACATTTGATCATTATTCCCGTGTTATCAGACTATGGTCGTGTGACAGATATATTTGATCATTATTCTCGTGTTATTTTTTTCTTTTACATTTTACTAAGGATTGTTGGTGACGCAGCTTTAAATACATATGCCACACGTTTGTCTTCTCGCTGCAAACTGGTTCCTTGCGTGGATCGCGCTTTAGCGGGTTTAAGGTGACAGGAGCCCCGTTAACTGTCGCCGCCGAGGATTTAATTATCCGAGTTCCACGTTCACCACGTAGCTGTTACACAATGTACACACTTCCCCGACACAGCTGCACTTGACAACTCCACCCGTGACAATCAACGTGCCAGGAAGAAGGTGATGGCTTATATTAACACTATCCTAGCACAACCTGGTTAGTACACCCATCTAATCAAAACGGGATAACTTTACACTAAATAGGAAGCTGATATGAGCCAGTGTGAATTAGCGGAGAAATGATGATGCGGCTACCGTCGTGGTGTTGATGACTACAGGGATACTCAGCGCGTCTATGGCACATATATATGTGCTGACTGAACGCCATGAACAGATGAAGACTGAACCTCCTAAGGACCACGCCCTGCCGAGATGGGTATTCAGTTAGGACTGGTGGAAGAGGTGGTCAGTGACCGGTGGTTGGCGAGTGACAGATACACGGTGGACATAGTTGTGTGAGATCATTCCATCACTTCAATTCCGAGATGGAAGGTAACCTGTCAAACGGAACGTTTGAGGATCCGCTTTTAGGAAGAAGTGAAGATACTTTCGCGGAAGTTTTCTTCGTCCTCTTGTTTGTTTGTGTTATAGAAAATCCGTTCATTGTTTATATCATACAGAGAACAGCCGGACTGAAAGCATCAGTCAGCGCTCTCCTCATCAACGAGTGTGTCGCCGAGACAGTCATGGAACTCATGCTCATTGTCCATATAATTACAGACAAATTGGACGTACTGGACGCCATTACGACCAGGAAGTACATTGTGGCGATTTCGAGAGGTTTATTTGGGGTCGTAATCCATAGCCTGTCCGCTATTAGTTTCAACATGCATCTAGCTATCTGCCACGGCATTGTGTTCCAGAGGCAAGTCACATTGAAGCGGGTTTGGATCTTTCTAGTTCTCACCTGGGTGCTCAATCTATCCATATCTCTCCTGACCCTTGTGTCTGACCAGACCCGCATTGGTATATATCCCAACTACAGTGGCGCATCAGCGTGTCTGTGGGTTGTATTTAACTTCAATACACACCTACTTCCATTCTGCGTGACTGTATTCAGCTTCATCAAGATCACTCTCCATTTGAAGAAGACCCAGCCTATTGTGTTAGCAAGGCCCGGTAGTCGGGACAAGATAGTGCTTTCCAGCTTAATCACATGCTTGTCCATTTATTACGTTGCAGCGTCCTTCATGGGACACCTGCTGAGGAGTCTGTACTTGAACACAGCCATCCAACAACAAATGATACACGGGGTGTGGAACGTGTTTGTCGGGGCCTTGTATCTGTACCATGTCTTGAGGCTGCCGTTCTACATGTTCGTGTACAAGCCCTTCCGGCAGACGGTGCGGGGGATATTCGGCTGGGGCGCGCCGTGCGCCGGGTGTGTGACAATGCCAGGTCAGCCTGTCGATGTTCATATACAGCGGCGACATAGTCGATGGTGATGATCATGATGGCGATGATGATGGTGATGATGGAGAGGATGATGATGACGATGACGACAATGGTGATGAAAGTGATTATGATGACAACGACGAAAATGATAGTGATGATGATGATGATGATGGTGGTGGTGGTGGTGAATCTGGCATCCCATAATGACACGTGTGGGAGCTACAACGGAGATGTTGATGTTGACGAGGAAGATGTTGAAATATTGAAAGAGTGAAACAGACTCCCACTCGCCGGTGATGTAGGAAAACAATGACGACTTGTATATACAAATGTGCGAACGGACCTCTAGAATGTATGTAATTGTCATTGTTGTCGATGTTAAAATTTAGGCCAATTAATTTTTAGATTATCAGTACATGTGTATGTTTAATCTTAACATTTGTTGTATGATATTAAATATTTATTTAAAGAGGTACATGGAAGTTTGTTTTTTTAATAGAAAACTAAAAAATGATATTTGGTTGTTCTGCATGTGTGTGTGTGTGTGTGTGTGTGTGTGTGTGTGTGTGTGTGTGTGTGTGATGGCGATCAGGTGACATTATTGCTCTTTTCAGTTCATTCTACGTCGAGTGAGTGAGTGAATAAGGCGATTAAAGTACTGCTCTCTGTCAACATATAATTGATTCCATATCTTTACATTTATTTTTAACTGACATGTAATTTAGATATATCAAAAGAAGGATATTATTTCCTACACATAAACAATTATTAAAAACAATGTCCCTTAAAATTTGACAAGATGAAATGAAAAAAACCCACCTTCCCATTACTACACGAAGTAGAATCACCGCATGCTGCACCCCAATAGGGTTAGGATGGTAACACAAGGAGTCCTTACTACTTAACATGTGTAAACCTAAGAAGAAAGTAACTCTCAGGTGTGATGGAACTGATTTAACAGCTGCCGAGTTTGTTTGGTGCTCACACTATCAACCATTGGTTTGTCTGCACCAGAATCGATTGCACATTATAGAGCTTTGGTATTAATAACCATGGCATGACCTTTCATTTACTCACTCACATTACTGAGTGAGTGAGTATGGTTTTACGCCGCTTTTAGCAATATTCCAGCAATATCACGGCGGGGGACACCAGAAATGGGCTTCACACATTGTACCCATGTCAGGAATCGAACCCGGGTCTTCGGCGTGACGAGCTTACGCTTTAACAACTAGGCTACCCGACCGCCCCCACTCACATTACTGGATCAGACTCTTACCCGCCCCTTTAACCTTGTGCTGAGGAACGGCTTGACGAGTGTGTACAGGCGATCAATGGCCCCAGATTCGTTCATGTTGTGGAAGCCATCAAACCGAGCCGGAAACGCTTCCTGGAAACATAGTGTACGAATGCGATTCAGCAAATATGTTTATTATAGGATTTACATGTTTTGTAAACTGCCGGGCAAAAGAAAGTATACACCCGTGTTTGATGGCTAAAAATGAAAGAAATGGTTATTCGATGGAGATGCTTTAGCGCTCCGGCTGCACAAGCGGGTCCTCGTGAAAACGGCCTCGGGGTAATTAGAGAAAACGGCCAATGCATAAGAGTAAACGGCCACCACGTTTGGAGAACACGGCCAATGCATAAGATAAAACGGCCCCCACGTTTGGAAAAAAACGGCCAATGCATAAGAGTAAACGGCCACCACGTTTGGAGAAAACGGCCAATGCGTAAGAGAAAACGGCCAATGCGTAAGAGAAAACGGCCAATGCATAAGAGAAAACGGCCAATAGGGTTAGTGAAAACGGCCACCACGGTGGGAGAAAATGGGCTCTATATTCAAAATGTTGAAAATAGTGGAATACTTTGATAAACTAATCCAATTTAAGATAATTTAGTTTCTCCCTTTTCTGTTACAAACACAGAGGCCGTTTTCTCTTCTGCAGTGGCCGTTTCTCTTCTGCAGCGGCCGTTTTCTTTAATTGCCAATTTTCTCCAGGCCCCGGGATCATGAAAGTGGTTTTAGCTCAAATTTTGCTAATCACGAATTTTGCCTTAAGTTTTTAAGATTTTGCTTAGCTAAAAATACCGCCTAATATTTGAAGGACATAAATATATATCAAATGGAGTTATATGCGTATATATAACGACATAAATTCAATGCAAAAAATGTGGACCTATTCCAACCCGGATATACCAACGGGGTGCAACCATCATAGGTTGATGCATGTTATCGTATCCCAATTGCGTGGGTCGATGCTCGTGATGTCAATCACTGGATTATCTGGTCCAGACTCGATTATTTACAAACTGCCGTCTTATACCTGGCGTCGAACAACAAATAAATAAACAAACGTAGTACAATACTAGATACTGAGGGTCATTCAGACCCGGAATCCCCACAGTGTGTAAGCTAAATAACGACTCGGTCTTACCTCATAGAGTTTGCTGAGCTTCCGCATTAGTGGTATTGAGAGTGCTCTAACGTGTTTCCATGACAACGCTTCCATGTCCTCAACAGTCCTTAGTCCCCCTATTTGAGTCTCGGGGTCCTGCAACATACCGGTGTTTTATTGGGGATAAGCTTGCATCGGAACGCAACAGATTCAAGACAAAGTAAAACACATCGACGTTTGTTTTTTTGGGATTCCTGACTTTTGAACGCAATAAATTCAAAACCAAGTAAAACAAATTTTAAAAGAATGGGTAAAAACCTTTTATGGCAGATCTCTGAATTTCCAGTTACCGGTTTCGCCAGGAAATGAAATAAACACAATCATTTAAGTCTCTGAACGGACCTGTATGAGTTTGAGCTGGAGAGAAATAGTAAGTCTGAAGAGATCTACCATCGGCGTGGTTTCCGGCTCCCAGAGACCTGCAATGATGACACTCATATGATATATGACACAGCCTACTGTATGGCACACGGGTACAATCCATGGTATGATATATGACAGCCTACTGTATGGCACACGGGTACAATCCATGGTATGATATATGACAGCCTACTGTATGGCACACGGGTACAATCATTGGTATGATGTATGACAAAGCCTACTGTATGGCACACGGGTACAATCATTGGTATGATGTATGACACGGCCTACTGTATGGCACACGGGTACAATCCATGGTATGATATATGACACGGCCTACTGTATGGCGTACGGGTACAATCCATGGTAAGATATATGACTCGGCCTACTGTATGGGGAACGGGTACAATCCATGGTATGATATATGACACAGCCTACTGTATGGCATACGGGTACAATCCATGGTATGATATATGACACGGCCTACTGTATGGCACACGAGTACAATCCATGGTATGATATATGACACAGCCTACTGTATGGCACACGGGTACAATCATTGGTATGATATATGACACGGCCTACTGTATGGCACACGGGTACAATCCATGGTATGATATATGACACGGCCTACTGTATGGCACACGGGTACAATCCATGGTATGATATATGACGCAGCCTACTGTATGGCACACGGGTACAATCCATGGTATGGTATATGACACGGCCTACTGTATGGCACACGGGTACAATCCATGGTATGGTATAAGACACGGCCTACTATATGGCATACGGGTACAATCCATGGTATGGTATATGACACGGCCTACTGTATGGCACACGGATACAATCCATGGTATGATGTATGACACAGCTATTTGTGTGGTATATACATTTAGATACAATCCATGGTATGATATATTACACAGCCTACTGTATGGCACACGGGTACAATCAATGGTATGATATATGACACAGCCTACTGTATGGCACACGGATACAATCCATGGTATGATGTATGACACAGCTATTTGTATTGTATATACATTTAGATACAATCCATGGTATGATATATGACACAGCTTACTGTATGGCACACGGGTACAATCAATGGTACGATATATGACACAGCCTAGTGTATGGCACACGGGTACAATCCATGGTATGATGTATGACACAGCTATTTGTATTGTATATACATTTAGATACAATCCATGGTACGATATATGACACAGCTTACTGTATGGCACACGGGTACAATCCATGGTATGATATATGACACAGCCTACTGTATGGCACACGGATACAATCCATGGTATGATGTATGACACAGCTATTTGTATGGTATATACATTTAGATACAATCCATGGTATGATATATGACACAGCCTACTGTATGGCACACGGGTACAATCAATGGTATGATATATGACACAGCCTACTGTATGGCACACGGGTACAATCCATGGTATGATATATGACACAGCCTAGTGTATGGCACACGGGTACAATCCATGGTATGATATATGACACAGCCTAGTGTATGGCACACAGGTACAATCCATGGTATGATATAAGACACGGCCTACTGTATGGCACACGGGTACAATCCATGGTATGATATATGACACAGCCTAGTGTATGGCACACGGGTACAATCCATGGCATGATATATGACACGGCCTACTGTATGGCACACGGGTACAATCCATGATATGATATATGACACAGCCTAGTGTATGGCACACTGTTACAATCCATGGTATGATATATTACACAGCCTACTCTATGGCACACGGGTACAATCAATGGTATGATATATGACACAGCCTAGTGTATGGCACACAGGTACAATCCATGGTATGATATATGACACGGCCTACTGTATGGCACACGGATACAATCCATGGTATGATATATGACACAGCCTACTGTATGGCACACGGGTACAATCCATGGTATGATATATGACACAGCCTAGTGTATGGCACACGGGTACAATCCATGGTATGATATATGACACGGCCTACTGTATGGCACACGGGTACAATCCATGATACGATATATGACACATCCTACTGTATGGCACACGGGTACAATCCATGGTATGATATATGACACAGCCTACTGTATGGCGTACGGATACAATCCATGGTATGA